>NC_088209.1:27720958-28345958 GCF_037126465.1 Ornithodoros turicata
CTATTAACGTCGAAAACATGGAGATTACTTGGATATGCTACAAATCACACAGCACAATAATTTTGAAACGCCAAATATACGGTGACTGCGATGTGGGTAATGACTTGGAAGGGACCTACAATATGGCGGCCGACGGCAGAACATCTGCTTGCTAGCGACAGTGGCGGTCTCCTGTAAGCTCTTTGTCGTCTTCTGATTTTTCCTGCTCATTTCATTCTCGTGGTCAACCGCCCTCCTAAGCCTTTGAATTACAGTATATATAAGGCAGAAACAGCTGTCCAAGGCTGGTGTGGTGACGTCTGGGACTTACAAACATATGTTCAACGTGCAGCCAAGGAGCCTCTGCTAATTTTCTTCCCTTAATACTTCACTGGCTTTACATTGGGCTTTCAGAGGTGAGTTTCTCACCCTGACGGGAGGACATCACGTTCCACGTGACCTTCCGACGCCACTCGCTCAAACGTCGCCCACCTACGCATTGCTGATGAAGGCCCAATAAGGCCGAAACAGCTGTCCAATGCAGGTGTGGCGACGTTTGGGACTTACACACACACACACACACACACACACACACATATATATATATATATATATATATATATATATATTCGATCTACCAAGTTACATCATGCACCACGCAGCCTGTACTGTAGCTACATAGTTACATCATGTAACATGCACATTGTATGTTATCAGGATAACCAGGTCGTTCGAGCAGATACCGGCAGTACGCTTCACGCTTAGACTGACTGTGCAACTGGAGAACAAAGTCCTGCCAGGGGCGTCGGAGGTCCATCGCCTCAGGGAGAGGAGCTGAAGTTCGAAGGGTTGGTACATCAAGAATATTCCGTATGCAAAACTAAATAAATAAGAAAAAAAAATCAAACGTGGTAAACCCCCAAGAACACACAGGCGTCCCTGGGATATCCGAGGACTGTTATAAAGAGTCGGAGATGATGTCCCCAGGAGGGCTAAATCGATCCTCAGGATAGCCTCTAGGTGTCATAATGGGACTCCTCAATGCTCTCTATCTACAGTTGCATCAGAGAGCAAAACTAACACGGAATGAAAAAAAAAAAAAATCAACACTCTCCGTATACGGTCTCCTTAGGAATGTCCCAACGACGTCTTCAGGGACAGAGTTGGGATACAGTCAGGTTACTTGCAGGACGACCAATGCTGTTTCTTTTTTCTTCTGATTTTTATTTGATTTTACTAGCCTGCATGTCTTTACGAACTACATTGCAGGATTAATTGGAATGACCACAGCACGAATTTGCACTAGTCGAACATTTAGTCCACGTACTGGAAGCTTTAAAAGTACATTGGCACATTGGTACATTTAGAATGTATATATGGTGCACAGTGCTTACAGTGTTTCTTTGATCAGGGCTACACAGGGCTATACTATACACATATGTATTCTACAAAGTAAAGCACATTCTGATGTTTCTTTCACATTTTAGGGGCTACAAACAACATACACATGCTGATGAACATATTAGAATATATTAGAAGTGGGTAAGCGACCTGGTCGCAGGAAACTTCCGCAAAAATACAAAAAAAAAACAGTAGCCTATATGCGTTATTTTGTGAGGCAAACATTCTAGAAAAAATTACTCTTACTTTTCTGCTTTTATCCCGGTGTGGTTCACAAACGTCCGCTGAGGTATGCAGACTTTAATAAGGTACTTTGGTATGGAAGTTCTAAAAGGCTTTTGCAGTATAGTTAATGCAGTGTCCTATTTTTAAACACAAATTCAAAAGCGGTCCATCACTCGTTCCGGACCCTTTCACTGAATCCCTAAGGTGACCCAAATGACACGCGCAGCATGTCTTCATCGAACCCCTCGCGGACAGTCCAAATGTTTCACCCTGGGGGTATCCTACACACTTGAAAATGAACTACACCACATAGCACGCTCCAAGCCAAACGTCATCCCGAGTGACATCGTTCTCTCACATGATTTGTGGAAAACGGGAGACGTACGCCTTTTTGTGACAATTAACATTTCTGCATAAGTGTCACAAAAAGGCGTACGCCTTCCGTTTTCAACAAATCAAGAAAGGGAACGATACCACCTGGGATAATGGTTGGCTAGGAGCGTGCTATGTGGTGAAGTTCATTTTTAAGAGTGTAGGGACAACCTGGGAAGGTCAAGGACCCGATGACACTTTGGGGACGTCCTGTGCTCTTGGGGAAAGTAACACGTTCTACGCGTAGAGCAGAATTACTTTTTTTTAATTCCTTGTTAGCGCCGCGAAGCAACTGTGGCTATGGGCGGCGTTTAGGAGTGGACAGATGGAGAGAGGACAGCATGAAGGAGTGGGGCACGGGGGGGTTAGTATGCGTCCTGGGCCGACTTCAGGGGGAACTGTGCCAGGGGAGCTTAAAGCAATGGCCAGTCCTTCTTTATACCTCTATACGTATATAACTACTCCATGGCCATTTGAGGTTTGGAATGTGTTTCGTGGGGTTAGTGTTGCTGCTAGTAAATATATTCATGCCGGGTAACGCGTTCTTCTCACTTACAAGGACGTTGCCTAGACTAATCAAAATTCATACTGACGACCACACAAATCATGTAAAAATGTGCCGTACCATGCACCAGGAGCAGCCGTTTCCAACAGATGTGCGTGGGACCACTCTGGCGGTCGCTCGAGTCAAAACCGCCATTACTTCCTGTCCACCACGTGACTTTATTTTCAGTTTCGGTTTGCATCGCTTTGTTATGTGCATCGGTGTCCGCGTAATTGACTCTCTGCCACCTTTTATGCGCGTATTCTTCTATATTGACCTCCGGACAACACCAGATTCACCCGTATCCATGTCTGGGTTCCTTTTCATCCACGGAGGCCGCCATGTTATTTGAGTCACGTCACGTCTGCGATCATGTGGTAGACGGGACTATCCCACAATCCTACGCGCCGGTTACGCAGGTCTCCATAGAGAACCATGCGAGGGGCAGATCCTCTATTTCCTTCCTCCATGCTACCCCAATCTTTATGCATGGAAGGAGGGGCGATTCCCCCCCAACCCCGTGCCCGAGCCACCTTCAGACGCCCCTGAGTCCAGTCATGTTCTGCTCTGCTCGTGGGTCTTCTTCCGATCTTTGGCGTACTCCTCAAGCAGAAAGACTGTGAAACACCCTGGTAAAAAACGTGAGAATTTCTTTCGAGAGGAACTCCCGGTGGTGCGCGTGGAACTTGCCTAGAACATCGTGGGGCATCCGAAGTTTTCCATACAGACCCGTCTGAGATTAAGGCTACTCATGTTGCAGTGACAAAAGTTACACAGATGAAAATGCAAGCCGGTAGATGTTTTACTTCATCTTCGGACTATCACTATCAAGGACTTTTGAGCGTCCTCAAGGAATCGGCGAGCAGTTGCAGAGTCGTCAAGGGCTCTGAAGGGCACTCCATGGTGTTGCTGTCGTTACTCGCGCATCGAGCTCAAAGTCAAGGGTTACGATAGCAATTCAAACGAGGCGTTGTACGTCATATTGTACTGGAGATTACAAGCTTTATCGAAGAACAGGAAGACACACTGAGCCTCCGGACGTAACTGTCAGTGCTGTGAAGAACACTTGAAAGAGTCCAAAGAACAGCAATGTAAAGGGCCGGGGAAAGTTCAAGCAAAACAAGCACTCCAACATTGTACACCAGTGAGTGACGCCCTTCAGGTGCAAAGGGCAAGTAGGGCCATGTTTTGCGAAACTGATTACGAATCGAGCGATATAAATAACGCTGAATGTTGAAAACAAACAGAGTACTCTGCAGTTTTTGAGTACCCAAACCAATATAAACACATGACGCTTTTATTTAGTTTATTTGTGTTTTCTGCGCATGTCTCACTTCGATTTTTTTTTCTTCTCAACGGACTGAAGTAATTGTATGGCGTCGTTCCTTGCCCAACAGCCCGTGGTTTCCCTGATGTCTTTGCGACCTGTTGGCCCCTTCTCCTCAGTGATTCAGTGCATGCGGCGAACACGCCATCCAGGACGTTTCTTGCATGTTTCTTTTTCTTTGCATTTCGTTTATTTCTTGCAATAAGAGCGAATTCTTTGACCAAGTCATAATAGTTCAGGTGTGTTTCAGCACCTGGTTGATGATATAAAAGTAGAAACTGTGAGCGAAAGTGTTTGCTTAGAAGGCTTGCAAGAGCCACGACAACATGTGCTGAAGATGTAATTGTCGCTCATTGTTGTTGGTCCAACGAAAAAAAATCTGTGACATTGCTCCACAACATTACCCGCAAACTGACTCCTATGATTGCTTTCCTCATACTGCATTCTTAAGTACCGCACTGCTTTTTCGTCTAGTCCTTGCCGCCTTCCACTCACAGTCCACTTCAACGAGAGCTTGCGTGAGCGCTATCAGAACCCAAATTTAGCTTTACTCTTCAGTTGACAAGAAAATTATTTTTAGACCAGCTCGTAGCGGCACTTTATCATAATGTAAGTAGTAGCAGCCCGACAGCATATCTCTTTCGGTATGAGACGGGGGAAAAAGAAAATCAAACACGTCGCCGCACTGACGGTGCGAAGTACAAACGCGTGGTCAACTCGAAGGATGGCGCCACTGCCTGCGCTCCTGCAGCGCACGTCTGTCGTCTGCTACGACCGCTCACCTTCCCGTATTGCAATTTCTTCTTCCACCACAGAGAAATGGCCAATAATCCTTCATCGCATGCCATTACCACAATTTTATATTACCACAAAACTTATGGTACGTGAGCGTTTCTTTTTCTTTTTTCTTCTTCTTGGTTCCAAGAGCGTGCTTTCAAGCGTAGAGGCGCCGTCGCTGCAAACTAAGGATGTACGTAAGGAGTACTGCTCATTTTTGTTTTCTTTTGTATGTTCGTTTCTTTTTTCCTCGTTCATTTCTTTTTGTTAGTTTTTATTCGTTTTTATTTTTTGTAACTTGTAAATCTATGCAAGATGGGGTTTAAGGATCGCGTGCGTGTGAACTGTATACAGCATGCACCGTGCAGGAGCCACGATCCGGACTCAACAATTACGGCTGGGTTAGTGATTTAACCACACTTTCCCCCCTCCCTCCCCAAATATTTGGCTACACCAAACTCCCCTTCTTTCCTGTGCACACCCTAAAGAAAGAGCATTTAATATTTCATCTCCAGACACATGCCGGAAACAACACATAATGCTGTTACAACGTAACCGTAGTAATGATCCCCCACACGCACACCATTTTTGCACTCCCCTTTCCCTGTGCTTGCGATTCTGGATGAACCTTCTGGGTGCCTTGAAGAATTACTACCACCTTCGTTTTGGACAGTGACTCCTGCGCCGTAGAGAACGCACACCTTCAGTGATCTACTCAGTAGGGTTAGCCAAACATTTGCCGCAGTAGCCCTTGAGTCCTGACACTTTATCACTGACATAAAAGAAAGAGCTTTCCCACACGAAAAAAAAAAAAAAATAGCTACCAAGTTTATTGCACATAAATGACGCATTGATTGATTGACCGACCGACCGATCGACCGTTACAGACAGACAAATATGGTTACCGTTGTTTGTCTCGAGCACTCATGTGTGCAGCATCACGACTGTAGCCGGGATGCTATGAGATAGGCTGAGATCCCTAATGCACATTTCACGTCCTGAAAGCAGAAAGCACAACATAACACTGCTACTTCTTAAAATTCTTATTTGAAAGTTGTTTTCGTTATCACTTTCTCGACTCAAACCGAAGTCGTAGCGGCGTCTTGGGTCGTAACACAACCTCCATGGCTAATTGAAGCTCGTCTCGTGGGTCCAGGGAAATGACGCGGCACTGTCGCAGAACAGTTGCAAGCATAGCTTTCATCTCGATCTGGGCCAACCGCTGACCTGAACAGCAAGGTTAATACGACCAGGGTTTAGAAAGGACAATGGACCTTTTTCACATACGTGTCGTACCCTAGCGGTTCTCCAAGGAACCATTCTCGGCGCGCGTCAAAACAAATCCACGTGGATAGCACTGGATAGTGGATCACTTTATTTCGAAGTACACCCCTCCCCTTCACAACGCTGCACAACCATTCACACGACCCTACACAACGCTAACGCAACCATGCGCAGCCAAACGAGCCTTCCGGGCTTACTCCGATTCAGCTTGGCGGCGCCGTCTCGCAACCTCCTTTCGCCGCCGCTGCTTCGCACAGCTTTCATAACCCATGGCGCCCCCGCGCAGACACATCTGAATCTGTCGAGTGTTGACCACCACAGCTGCACTGCCGACCGTGGCAACGTGGCCGGTGGCCGCGTTCGCGTGTCCGAGTAGCGCGTTGCACTCTCCACGCGCCCTTTCCTTCCCTCTCCACTCACCGCGCATGCGCGCTGCGCCTTGGCTACAGACAGACCACGCCGCGATTCTTGCTTAGCGAGGACTATAATGCTAACGCATTAATAAAATAAACAACTAAGAAAGTGGTGATAACTTGTGGCGTTACGTCACGGGACAACTGCGGTCATGTGAGGCACCACAGTGGTCTTCAAGCAGAATTTTGCGTGCCTGAGAGTTCTAAATAAGGGGAAAAAAGTATGTATATACCTATGCAGTTCCGCTGTCCGGCTGAAAAAGGTACGAAGGCATACGGATGCAAGGATTTCGCGTTTTCGGGTAGGAACCTCTCTGGGTTGAACTTCTCCGGTTCAGGGAACATTATTGGATCTTTGTTCAAAGCCAGCAAGAACAACATCACATTGCAACCCGCGGGCACAACACGGCCTCCTGTATTGAAAGAAGAAAAGCAATATTATATCAATTGATGTTAATGAAACTGTAAAGATCATATGGGGAGATGTCACTAGATTACAGTATCAGTGTAGAAGGATGCAAACTTGGCAGGCGCTGGCAATACGATGTGCACGAAGAACGGAAAGGCTGCAGCTTTCCATGTGCATACAGCCGATGGCTCCCACAATCGTTCTATCATTATGTTAATTTGAATCCAATTGAAATGCAAGAGATAAAGAGATAATGTAGAGTGAAAGCACAAATAACAAAGAAACGAAATAAAAGCCACGCTACTAAGTGGTCATTATAATAATAATGATAATTTGTGGTCTTACATCGCGAGTCCACTATGATCATTGACTTCCGTCGTCTGCCATGTATACCTGATTGGAAAGGTGATTTCCAGTCTTAAACGTGGACCTAATTATCCAACTGCAGAAGGGCAAGGGCGAGCTGGTACATGATATGACTCGGGTGCTATGCGGTGAAGCTATGCGGTGAAGAGTGCAGGAAGGGCATCATAGGAATGAACAAGAATATCATTCGGTCTTAAAAATGAACTTCACCGCATAGCACGCTCTTAGCCAACCATCCTCTTGAATGATATCGTTATCTGCCCTGATTTGTTGAAAACGGGAGGCGTACGCCCTTTTTTGTGTGTGTGGCAATTATGAACAGCATAAGTAATAGCACGCTCCTAGCAAACCAGCATCGCGAATGACAACGTTTTCTCCATTGATTTGGTGAAAACTGGGGGCGTACGCCTTTTTTTTTAATATGAACTGTATAATGCCACAAAAATGGCGTACGCTGGCGTACGGGGCAGGGGCGGGCGTTTTCATTAAATCAAGGCAGATAATGTTGTACTTCGGGATGATGGTTGGGTAGGAGGTGCTATGCGGTGAAGCTCCGTTTTTAGAGTGTGCTCCATATCACAGTTTTCTGGCTCTTCAAGGCCTCCATCTTGTTAAATAAAGGTAGAATATACATGCCTATGTTGAGCTCTTGCTTTAGGGATCGTCCAATCATGGGAACCGGCGGGTAAATTCGCATACTCTCCTGGAATGAAGTTTGTAGGACAAGTCACTCAAGAACAACATATATACAAGGTATACACACGCAGTGTATTAAAGTCACCAAGTGAACAACATCATTTGTGCGTGGGCCGCTATAAACCCTGCTTACCGAGGAAGTTGTAAAACAAACCGCGAAATGTCATCAGCTTGTAACAGGGGTTAGGCTGCTTCCGGAATTGCACACGCTGTTGGCACACACGTCGCCAACAAATTTTTAAATGAAATGTGACTCAAAATCGTTTCATAATATTTACACTGGTATATTTTCTTTCACAATTTTTACGTATTAGAAACCGTTGGAGCAAGGCGATAGAGTGCAGCAAAGGACGAGAAGGAGGAGGATGAGCATGATGGTGATGATTTTATTTCGTACCCAAGAACGGTCCAGGGCCTTTGTGTTGGCGTCTTTGAAGTATTCGAGCGAGGCAACAGAGAGCAGGAAGACACACACACACATAAAGAGACGATGATGAGATGGGGCAGATGCCGGCCAGCAGGCTGGGCGCTGCCCCAGTGCCATTCAGTATATAGTGAGAGATGATGATGGAGATGAGGATTCAGGTGATCAAAGCAGAGTGGAGAGGCCTTATTGATGACAGGAAATCCCAAAGGTGACGGAGACCTTGGTGCATATGAAAGAGAGCAGCGAAGGATGTCTTTGAGGTATATATATCTGCATTCTTCCAGATGTCAAATGAACGTTATGCGCATACGTGTCGCATATACAATGAATTATAGCGAGAAGCATCAACATCGCCAATAATATGTGAATAGTTCCTGCAATAGAAAATCTAGTTTTTGGCAACAGGAAATTTATATATTGATACACTTTAACGGAATTTCCATAACAGTTTCCATCAAGGCAGACTAAATTCTATGGAGAGACAAATAATGTATAATCCGTCTACAGAAAGTACATATAATTGTAGCCCACAGGTAGTGCACACATAGTCAACAGAAATTCCTGTTGACTTGATCAACAAGAAGTTAAAGTCAGCAGACTGTCAATGTAGGAAATAAAGAGTACATGAGAAGTCTGTAGAAAGGAAAAATCCATTTTCATAAGGGACAAACCTTAATGACGCAGTCTAGATACCGCAGTTCCTTTATGTCCTCGAGAGTCACCGGGCGGTCTGACCCTTGGAAAACAGACACCAGTTCGTCGTAAACTTTCTGTTGAACTTCAGGCGAATGCCCCAGAAGGTAAAGACAGAACGAGATGCCAGCGGTTGTTGTATCGTGTCCCTGTCAGATACATAAATATTGATCACATGACGTCGTCCGTCTCTCCGGCAATACAAGGATCGCATCGACAGTATAAAACACTCTTCCTTGTTCTGCTTTCTTAATTTTTAGTTCGAAGACAGTCATCCTGAGATACCATGCATGTGAGGTACTTGGGATGTCTCGGTTTACACTGATGAGTAGAGCGCGGATAAATATGCACTAAAAACTCCTGAAATATGCGTGCAACTATGCACTGAAAATCTTCGAAATAGCAGTTAGAATTTGCAATACATGCATTTTTTTGCGTTGTTCTTGGCACGAAAGCAGTGCACAAAATAACTATGTAAAAAACAAAAAAAAAGACTGAGTATTTTGCTAGGGATAACACGGTAAAATAAAGCTGCCTTCGTTCTGCAGCACACAAATCATGCCACACATATAAAACATGGAGCTGAAGGCTTTACTACTACTTACTGGTACTACTAATACTATACGTTTTCTAAACACAAAACCTAATTTTCCGACTCGCGGTACCCGTTGAAGAAATGATCCATTGGTGAGCGTACTGACGGTGGCGAGCTTCGGATTACTTGTCATGCCCTCACCGCGAACATAAATGTGTCCACTTCTTCCCGGACGTCTTGCAGTGAGAGGTTGTTCTCAGGGTTTCCGTTCTCGTCTGAACGAAGATGCATGTCCAGTAAGACATCCATGAAGCACTGTCGGCCCTTGTTCGCCGGTGCTGTTAGCTCACTCCCGATCTTCCCTTTGGATCTTTCTTCTAGGAGGGACGTTTTACGTGCTTCAATCGCCTGCAAGAGAGAGATCACGACATGCCTGACAACCAGCCTATCACTCTAAGAAGAAGAAGAAGAAGAAAAGCAGTTTCACTCCTTTTGGGGACTAAATGCATTGCCATAAAAAGAAAGTCCCTTTCGGGAGTAAATGAATGTCACAGGGTGGAGACTACATTTCACGCTCTGTTCTAAGATTCCCATGTACGTAATTCGTGTGCACGCATGAAAATAATTGGAGTCAAACCGTCAACCGTGATATATCGAGTGATATAAATTCTTGCGACATACGTAGGGCATGCACTATTTGCGAAGAACGAAGCGCTAACTGTTTCCTGTGTGGGTGGAAAATTCCTAAGTTGGCTGAGTTATGCAGCCTTATGCCATCAAATTGACGAAGAGCACATATTTACGTGTAGACTACTGCATTCGGATGACCATTTGTGAAGTTCAGTGACAATTTGCAGTCCTGGGGAATAAATGTCGGGGTTAGGGGACTGAAATTGGGAGTAATTGCAGTCTAGGGGACTAGAAGCTGCAATTACTCCCGAATGCATGTACCATATGTGGTTATACCGATACCAATCGATATATAATGCCATGGATGATAATACCAATTGATATATGCCACTCATACTAGCAGGATATCGGCATTGGCGTTCGCCATCATAGATGCCTTTATTACGTATACATGTACGGACTATAGCGCTTGACCCTTGCCTTCCACAAACTGCTGGTCCGCGCATGTTATCTTACACCCGAAAGGCACGTCCCGTAGGGCCCTGAGCTATCGTTTCCATGCGCGTGTCAGGATGTTTCTCTGGTGCAGGCCAGCAACCAGTGACATGCTTCACGCACACGGAAGGAACAATAAGAGATACATCGCGTAGGTGAACGTAACGTGGAATGTCAAAGTAGAATTCATAGAAATATACATATGTCACCATCCCATGCAGTTGCTGACGGCCGTTTCGCTCTTCGCTCTCGTTTCGCTCGACGTAGGGCTCTCAGCCCTACGTCGGGCAGTTACATGCAGTTAGTTGCTCATAACGAGTTCTTACGAACCTTGAGCATACTATTCTAATTCTAAAAAAATCCTGAAGTGCGATACTTGTCTTCCACTGTAGCGTCATTATCGGTACTTCGGCAAGACATACTAATGCTAGGGATGCTTTGTGTGTGTGTGGGGGGGGGGGGCTTGCGGAATTAAACAGGGTATTCGTTCTAGGTCCTGATAACTTCTAGAATATTTGCGAGTCGTTCCTGAGTCGTCAAAATTTTACTGTGCAACGAGTATTTGCTGAGAAGTCAAGGGAGCAGCGTACCTGGAGAGAAAACTCCCGTATCGTGGCCGTACTGCGCCATTCTCGACGTCCACCGCTGGTGCATAGGTAGATGGCTGGGTTCCACAGCCATGGACGTAGGAATCGTTCCATGAAGCACTCGCTGGCACTAAGAGGAATCAGACACTGTCAATACCACCAAAAAGGTAGTCGCAATGGAGTTCTTGCGCTTGGGAGGATCTATAGTTTTATAGATTAGGCTTCGTGCGGAGTCTGCATTCCACCAGACGTGCAGTGCAGTCGTCAGCAAAAAACTAGATGAACACAAGTGCATCCTTCAACTAGAATCTGTTATCGTGACAGGTGGGACGCAGATGCAACGATACAACGATAGTGTCACGTATGCAGGGTCGATTCCCATTTAGATGAACATCGGAACATCAATAGCTATCGTGCGGTACTTACTCGACCACCGCTTTCTCGTAGCGTCCTGACTCCGGCAGCGTCTCAATGTCCACTCCCATGGCAGCTTCTATACTTACGCAAAAGGATGACGAAAGGACGGTAGGAAATATATCAACTGACGCGGGGACAACACATCTGCTGACGCATATTACTTACCACAGATCACGCGTAGTGTACAGTGCTGTACCTGGAGCACCAGATCGTTGACTAACCCTTCTTGGTTGGAAAGCTGACTCAGTTTATCTGTGAGACTCCTGGCTGCTGTGTTTATGGGGTCCAATGCGTCCTCCATGATTCGAAAGTGAAACGCAGGTGTGATGAGACGACGCCGTGGCTTCCAGGCGTGTCCAGAACTACAGTGCACAATCATTTGTAAGCAAATTGTGCATTTATTCTGTTTTCTATTCCAAATCAAACGAAGATACACTTCGACGAAGTGTCGAAGGTACCCGCAAAACTTCGTAGTTTCCGATTCCCCAAGAATAGTGACGTCCTGGGGAACTTCGGCCTCTGCCTCCTAGCGACAGCATGCGTCTCGGCACTTCGCACCACGTTGGAAGACCGCCAGGAATTGCGGTGACGAGACAGAATTCGACCCTCGATTACCAACGTTACCAGACATCATCATTCTACGCGTCTTCATAGGCGCTGTTGCTGTCGTCTGCTACGGTAGTCGTACGCCAGCTTCTGCGCGTTCAAAATTCAAATCTCCATTGTCCAATCATGATGTAGATCTCGCGTGCCGATTATTATCGCCCCTTGTGGATCGTGCGGACGCGCTCCTCATAGGGGTTGCCGATTATAACCCGGTCGCTATAATCTAGTAGGTCGTGGTCTAGATTGTCATCGAAAGACGACAAAGGCCCTGTGGCTGGCCACCCTGGCACGGGATAAATCGCACTTCCCAGCAATAAGCGAGACACCATGCAGGGTGCTTCGCTTCCAAGTACTGGACAACAAGAACTCGGTTGCCAGCCTGTAGTGAACTTGCCAGAATTATAATGAATTCGTTTCGAGGCAGGCCGGCAACTACATGCTTTTCTACTACCATCGTCATCATCCTTTATCGTCAAACCATACCATAGTCAAGCTTTAACCTTCAACCACTTCAACTTCCTCAACGGTTGTCTTCAAATTAGGCATTGATCATTAGTTTTCTTTCATTCTGCAAATACGTATGCCTGAATAGTAAACCTTTGCTTTTACATTTTTAGGATGTTTTATCAGATTGCTGTTTTTGGCAATGACAACATCCAGCACTGCAGTAGCAACAACGAACCTCATTCAGTTGTTCATCTGAATGTTCAGTACATTCAGTTACTCAGCACACAAATTACTATCGATATCCCAGTTGGCGGAGGTTGTTCGTGTGCCATACAGAGAATGATGGTTGTCATGGTAACTAAGCATAGCAGGTAACGTGGTTGCCCAAATTTTTGGCAGCGGTACACCTTACGTAGTATTTGCCTATGTCTTTATACCACATAACGAGTCATCGGAATTTGCCGTGTACTCCTCGGTCCTTTGTTGATACTTTAAAATATGCAACATCCTCAATTGCGTTGTATAATGCAATTGAGGATGTTGCACAATTGAATTTTCAAGTACCAACAGAGAACAGTCGTCTATTGATCTTCTACTGAAGTCATTTTCGGAACCAACGACACGTGCTTTTCTGTTCCTTGACATTTTTTGCAGCAAAAGCCCGTTACGGCTAACTAAAAGTAGGATGCAAGCAGTGGCTATCACTGTATACACCGATCTTTGCCCCAAGAGGCGAGCAAACGATACTGTGACAACGGGCGTTAACATAAGAATGCATAGTTACCTTGTGATTAAACCGTTGCCCATCCAATTTTTTAGCAGCTTGTAGACAGACGCTTTGTCCAGGTCTTTGGTTTGAGACAGCACGGCCTGCGGAGAAGCAGTATTGCTAAGAACAGAGGAAGGATGTACACAGCACTGAAGCCTCACAACGCCGCCTATATTACGTTGCGGAAAAATCATGTTGTGTAAAAACATTATGAGCGACCGATTTTTGTTCCATACTGGCGCACATGCGCTTGGCATAATCAGAGTAATTTTCAATTTTATTCAAAATTGCACATTGCACATTGGGAAATTACAAATCCACGCGACACGTGTAATTCGGGCGGTTCGAACTTTGATTTGAAAACTGAAGCGAATAGTTATGTACCGAAGCAAATACGGAGCGAATAAATATGTTAGCGAATAGATGCAACACGACAACGGCCCTCTTGACCTCAAGAAGGTGCTCTGGGACTGGCCAGCAACACATCGACGTGTTTTGCACTCTGCGATATCCTTCCTTGCAACTTTTGTAGAACAAACCTCCTTTTAGACCCCTTGGTAGCCAGACCTCGCTACCATAAGAGTACTGGAGTAGCCGGCCCAATGTAGAGTTGGGCCAACATCTCCATATTGTCTTTTCCGCCTACCTATACCTACCATATGGATCTGTGTATGAGGCAGCACTCGCTTTGTTTTCTGACCTCTCTTCTAGCTTTCTTGGGCTTGCGAGTATGTAGCTTCTGTCTATTCGAGTACATACTTTTCGAATGTATTCCGAATTCTTCGATTCGAAATTCGATTGTAGAATTCCGCATTCGACTCGTCATTCGAATCGAATATGACTCGACGAATTCACAATCACAATTGAATATAGCTATTCGCTTCGGTATTCTAGAAACCCGAATATTCGCATTTCCCTGTTGACTGTTGATTTACACTGTTCAGTTCATGGTGACAATGCCTGTGGAACCTACTGCAGTCACGTGCTGCTTGTGGAGAGAACAAAGGCCAGCGAGAGATAGTCACAGAAGGCGATGAAATAGACTATGAACCGTTGTATGTTACAAAAAGGCAACCACAGAACAGCTATCCGTAAGCAAGTCATCCTTATGACATGGACATTTTTATCATCATCATCGATTCAGCAACGCAACGTGAAATTTCATTAAGCGATGAAGGACGACCAATCAGGATGTACTCACCTGCACACCATCGGCAGCATAAACGAGGACATGTGGCTTCAGACCCAGGTAGACACGATAGAGTTTCTCCTCAAGATACTCATTGGATAAATCGTCGAAAAGTTTCAGGGTTCCTGTAAGAGCCCATTGTTGTGTAGAAAACGTACGGCTAAATAGAGGCGAATAAAGACAGCCAGTCCTATTAGCTCTTTTCATCTAACAGCGAGCACCATCCAATCAGGTCAGTCATCCAGATGAGGAGCCAGACTGGACACACCCACATAAAAATGGGATGAAGATGTGGTGGGTCCTTCACCCCCCCCCCCCCCTCATCCTTTCCCAACGCAGTGTACCGCCTCAGCGGCGGCGAATATCGCCCACCCCATCATCATCCAGTGTATGCGTGTTATTCACCGCCGCTAAACTTTACACTGCCCCTTTACTCTTGTGGAAGGGATGAGAAAGGGATGATGATGGAAAGGTGTCCTATTAAAGTTCGTCCATGAGTCCAGTGCCGGAAAAGAACTCAGCCACAACTCGTAGGCCTTGCATCTGATGTGAGGGGTCCGACCATGGGCCGAGAATTGTAGCTATAAGCTGAACTGGCGTTGATCGACGCGTTGCAGAGCAGTTTCCATGAGGGCGCGTTCGCGATCGTACTGTCCGCAGACCAGGAGGATGTGATGGAGGTCACCGCGCACACCACACGTGGAACAAAGCGCTGGATGCACCGACTCGATGCACTTGATGCAAAGCTGGATGCACCGACACCGAGGAGATGTTTGAAATCCGGTGTAAAAGCCGTATTAAGTCTCATGCGGTGGAAGACTGTGGTAAAGGAACGCGGCATACGGCGGGCGGGGGAGAGTAAGGGACAATGGTGGCGGTCAACGGAGTAAAGCGGAGAATGGGTTGTGATGTCATGCTGCCATTGAGGGTGCATCTTAGGGCCGATGAGGCTTGAGACGACGTAACGGCGATGCCCCCGAGACAAGATGATGGGGCACGCCGAGTGTACTGATGCGCGCCTGCGGCCGTTCGATCTGCGTCCTTGTTTCCACTGATGCCCACATGACCAGGGATCCACTGGAGGGCGATAGAGTGGCCCTGAGCGCTTGCTTTCTTATAGACTTGCTCAATTTCAGTGACCACAGGGCAGAGGGAGCCGCGAAGTCCCATAGTTGCCACACACTTCAGCGCAGATCTGGAATCCGTAAAAGCGATCCAGGAGCGAACGGGGCTGTCTGTAATTTTCCGCTGGGGCGAACCAGACTTGAGCAGTTTATGGCACTGCAGCGTTTTGAGTATTGCTTTGAAATCAGCTGTACACTCTGACTTCTCGTTCACAATCTCATCCATGGCCGTTAAAGTTTTCTTGTATATCTGTCGCATTTCAGTTGTTGATGAGCATTTTATTTTTGTTGTGCCATGCGTTGGTCACCAAGAGACCCTCGACGGGGTTGATATAACCCTCAAAAGGAGCAATGTATCATCCGCGGATCAGCCCGGATGCATCTTGCTTTACAGATGAAAATCGAACGTTTCCAAATAGTACACGCGGATATAGTGTGTTCTCAACCGCGCGCCACCGTGGTGCGCGTCAATATCCGCAAGATCGACGCTCGATTGTACGTAGGGAAACACCGCAAATGAACAACACCTTTCCTGAGTGCTTTACACAGCCTGGGCTCCGCGTGTTTGGCTACTCGAGGCCTTATTGGCGTCGTAAAAGTATGGAACTTTATATGACAATTGCCTTTTGCGTTAGCGTGCTGGCCATGTCACGCCGAGACTGGGAGGCACCCGGGTTCGAATCCCGGTGCCGGCTGTGCTGCCTGGGGTTTTTCCTGGGTTTTCCTCAGACGCTTTCAGACATATGTCGGCACAGTTCTCTTAGAAGTCGGCCCAGGACGCACATTCCCCCAGGGCGTGAGTCGTGACGTTGCCCACATACGTGAGGCCGACAACGGCAAGCCCTATCACCACCACCACCACCACCACCAATTGCCTTTTACTCTATACGCGCCTGTCATATCGTAAGGTCAATGGTGTACAGGAAACACACTTACCCACATTGAAGTCCAGCCCAGGATGAGATCTTCGAAACCGGTACATCCTCCAAGCGAATGAAAGAGGTCCCACCGGGCCAGGAAAACCACGTAGCATCCACCATATACGGAACCATCTGAGGCATGCCAACGCTAACGGTATGAAGACAGAAACCAGTAACAGCCCTGACATCAAGGACCACAGCGTCAAATCTTTGAGACATTGAGCCAGCCAGAGGGATGTCTTCTCCCAGACACCTGATGTCGCCATATAGTAGCGGGTGTGGCTGTATAAGAACCCGAAAACGAACATGATTGATCTTGTTCCTGGGCCCGCTTGCACAAAACAAACTTAGTGTAATACTTAACGAGTTCCCCACTTAGTGTAGTGCCGGAGCCGTAAGTGGCTTGCACGAAACTTTTACAACACTAAAGTGGTGGCACTCGCTCCGCGCAATTTAGGACGCTGGGCAAGGGTCCTAGGAGCACCCTAAACTACCGCACTAAAGCTTAGGACTAACATGTCAGCCGCTATGAACCGTGTATCGAAGATTCGTCGTCGGCACCAACTGTATCTCGCAATACAGTACGCATTTTCCTTGCAATTCCAACAACGTCTCATTTTTTTTTATGCTGTGGGTGCCGTACCTTTTGTGCTTTTCGTTAGCGACATCTCTCAAAATGATCGCCGCGCGAAGTGCCTCTCACCGGCACTGCCGTTGGAGATAATCTCTCCATCATCAAGCAATTCGAGACATACTTTGGGCCACAGGCTTTATTTTATTTAACGAAAGTACGCAACAAGGGACCTAATGCGTTCTTGCAGCTACAGTGATATTACAATACCTAATTTTGGATCTAGAAAGTGTTTACGTGGGACGGCAGAAGCAGACGACTTCCCACAATCCAAACATGCAGTGACGCACGACTTCCTGGGATGAGCTCCGGAAGTTCTCTTTCTACCAATGAGAGCCTCCGAAAGCTGCTACTGCTCGTAGCCACGATCCACTTTAGAATACTTAACTTAGCGGTCGTCGAAGTGTTCGTGCAAGCCACTTAACTGCAACCCTAAACTTAGTGCACTAACGCGTTAGTGCAACACTTGCCAAGTGTTACACTTACGATTGTTTCGTGCAAGCGGGCCCAGCTCTTGGAGTGAGTTCCGTCTGAGCCCATCTTGGAGTAACGCAATGTCATTGCTCATTATGCGCTCCAGAAGAAGAAACCGCTGGAGAGGCCAACAGCAATGGGGACGAATCAACCACGTATGACCAATATTTTTTACTGTAACCTTGCTTCCGCCGGTTTCGTTCTAACTCACGATACTGCTTTCGTCGGAAGGTCGACTTCTTTAGCTGGCGACAGTTTCGAACGCGCCGTATGTGCTTTCCTAACGAAAGAAAGCTTCCAGCGGAGCGTTTGATAACGAGAGTATACAATCTAACTACAACGTCATATCCCAAAAGACACGCTACTGACCCTACATTTTGAAACCAAAATCAGTTTAAAGTTATACTACTCGTGCTCCAAAACAAAAATTGAATAAACGATTTCAGACGAGTTGGAGAAAGGAAGTCTCCCTAGCTAGATCCATGAGCATTAAGAACATTTTGTCTGATGATTTCAATCTGTTTGCATACATAATCCGAACAAACATATGCATCTCCGTCGAACAAGGCATCACAAGGGGCATCGGAGGAGATACAGAAGAGAGATTGGAGAGAGATTGGATGGAGCTATTTTCATTACAACAAACCAAACCAGAAGATACAGAGAGAGAAAACGCGTGGGGCAAGTTGTGTTCCAAAAGGGATGACTTTTAGCTTGGTACTCGCCACGTTATCTGAGAAGGCCAAGAAGAGGAGTTCGAAAACTGCGCTTTTGGGACACATTTTGACAGGCTACCGATAAATGTAACTATACGAAATTCGAAAGTAGCCCTGGAACTACAATGCAGACAATGTAAAATCGAAACTGGGAACCTAGCAGTTACTCCACATGGCTGGTCCCAGGGGCGAATCCAGACTCTCGGTTCGGGGGGGGGGGGGGGGGGGGGGGGGGGGGGCGTTTGACGGAGCACGTAGTGGAGGAGAGAAGAGAGGGAAATCCAATGTGTAAACTGATGACGGTGGTGAACCGGGGTAGTTGGTATGAATGCATTGAGGAAAACTAGCACGCACATCTCCCCTGTCTGTCCTCGTCTGCACTGCTAGTTTACCTCGACGTATGCACTGATGTTTTGGGAGGCGATTGTCACCCCTCCCTTCCCCGGATACGCCACTGGCTGATCCCCGCTTTCAATTTCACGCTCCTGTGAAATGGGGTGCGCGTGTTTTCCCTTCATTCTCAAAAATCCCTTCCTCCGTCCTTATACGTAACTATATACGTATATATGTATACTATTACGTAATAAAGCCATCAAGAGTCGGCTCACCTGAGGTTGCTTCAGCAGGTATAACGTCGAGAATCCACCGTCGCCGCCGCCGGTTACACAGACATCCCACTTCAGTTGGGTCGCTGTTGGCGTCAGTCCAATTTGCAAGGGTAAAGGTTATACTACAATATCTCATATTGTATATACATCCATGGTCTCACCTTGAAACGTTCGCTCTCGAAACGTTCTCGTCTCCACGTGTGGTGGGACGTCGCCAAATGTGTACAAATAGAAAAAAAAAAAAATCACGATATGCCATCCTGCACTCTTAAAAATGAACTTCACCGCATAACGCGCTCCTAGCCAACCATCATCTCAAATGATATCGCCTGATTTGTTGAAAACGGGAGGCGTACCGTCTTTTTTTTTTTGTGTGGCAATTACGAGCAGCATCAGTGTCACAAAAAATGCGTACGCCTCCCGTTTTCAACGAATCGGATAACGATATCATTCGAGGTTAGGGGTGGCTCAATGCCATGTTAGCGCTACAAAAAAAAAAAAAAGCACAAAATGGCTATGAGCGGTGCGTTCAGATGTGCACAGTTGGAGAGAGGACAGCATGGAGTAAAGAAAGGGGGGAGGGGGCGGGGTTAATGTGCATCCTGGGCCGACTTCAGGGCAAGCTATGCCGGCATTCGCACTGAATCGTTATCATGCAAGGGAAACGACAGTCCTTTTGTTGTGTGTAAACAAATTTCACAAGCAAATTAAACAAACCAAGAAGCAATGCATAATGTAAAAACCCCGAGACTATAGTGAACACGAAAGGACAGACACACAACACAAACGTCTGTCCCTTCGTGTTCCCTAGTCTCGGGGTTTTTTACATTATGCATCATCTTCACCAGCTCGCTTGCTTCCTAGCCATTTTTTCATTGTCAAGAAGCAAATTCGGTTAAACAAATAATTTGCTAAATTAACAAATAATTTGTTTGTTTGTTAATTTAACAAATTAAATTCGTCAGTTAGTGCATCAGGAGCAGCCACGCAGAATATTTTTATATCTGTGCAGAGCGGTCTGTTATCACAGCACAGTTTATTTAACATTGCTATAGGGCTGTTGCAGTGAAGTTTGCACAGCGCCATTTCGGGCCCAAACGGCCGCGGATCCCAACAGTGAGGAGTTCCATCAGCGGGTTTTGTATGGTGTGTCAAACGGTATGTATGGTGCCAAGGAAGCTACAAAACCTATAGGAAACCAACAGAAAAAGCGGTGCTTCTTGAAAAGCGCGAACAACTCGAAACCGTGTACTTGAAAGTGCCGCGTCGTCTGCTAAACTGGGGAGTGTTGCACGATTTGGGGCGCTGATGTTGCTGCTCACTCGCGCCACCTGGCCCAGAGCAACAGGCCCATAGGCACGGTTTTACCAACGGAAGATCGCTATAAACAAGATAGCTATGTACAGGGTGTGTGCAGAAAAACATGACCCGCATTTAGGCACATAGCTTGTTGCCTACCTAACTAACGAACTTCCGGTGGCGCACGATGGCGCATTTATGCGTGCGAAATCTGTAGAAAAATTCTGGAAGCCATACCCAGCTTAAAAAATAAACGGAACAACGAAAACGTCGGCTTCCGTGCATCAGAATAGGGCAACATGGTGGGCAACAGGGTGTATGTGAAAGGGCAACATGGTGCACGTAGGAGAGTTGTGTTCAAGTACCGCTAGGGGAGCTATCGGTGCATAAATCGAAACGATGTCCCACATGGATGCTCATCGGCAGTGCCCATAGCGGTGCCTGCACATAACTCTTATGAGACCGAAATACACTACCATGCAGTGTCATGACCGCCCTATTCTAATGCATGGAAGCCCATGTTTTCGCGCTTTGTTTATTTTTTTACATTGAGTATGGCTTCCAGGATTTTTTTGTAGCTTTCGCACGCATAAATACGCCGTCGTGCGCCACCGGAAGTTCCTCGGCTAAGTAGACAACGAGTTACATGTAAAAATGCGGGTCATGTTTTTCTGCACACACCCTGTACATTGTTGCTATAAACACGCAGCATGACGAATATCTTTGTAGAAAGGAACTACTGTGAAGCGGACAGAGAGCGTTCTCCCCAATAAAATAATGGCGGTGTTTGAGAAGGCGCCAGCTGTGGGATTCGAGCCTCTACCCTCCGATTTCCTGTCAGAGGTGCTACAAGTGGATTCGATTCCCACTCCTGCTGCTTTTTCCTCCGCCATGACATTATTGAATGGACCTTTTTCACATAGGCGTCGTATGCTAGCGGACCAAAACCAGCACGGAGTGGGACCGACGAGTTCGCCCCGTTCGTGCGGTCCCCTACTGGTCCTACTTCCCTCCTCACTCGTCCATACTGCGCCACCTACAGTGAAGATGGAGATAACTTTCTCCGGCTCCTCAAGTTCATGCGCACGCGCATAGGCCATTGTGAAAAATGCCCATTGAAGTACTCATCTGGGGCGTTGTCGAGCTTACATGTGTTGCGTTCTTCCTCCCATGTTTCATCGCCTCAGCTGCTATAGTACGAGCGTTCTCTCATTAGTTGGGAGTGACGCATTCGTCTGCTATACGGACAGCACGTGTAGCTATTTGTGGATGCGCCTTCCATGTACCGCACCGAACTGTGCACTTCGTGTACGTTAGAATGTGCAGCGTCCATGGCGTGTGACCTTCACATCACAGTCCTTCTGGATGGCGCTGGCGTGTCCTGCATGCATAATAGTATGCGACCCTCACACTCGCTCGCGTGCAATAGTCTTGGCAGCGCTCCCTGAAATCGCGGCGAGATCGTACTCAATGCCCTGCGAGAATGAGCTTCTGTTACACGGGCACCTGAACATCGTGACGTGTGGTATGAAGAAATAGGCTCCACGACTGCAGGCCCGCCAAAACTTCAACGCCGTGTCCGCGTCCATCATGCTGTCAAAATGTGACAGACGATCACTTCTTTCAGAGCGGAAGTGTACCCTTTCTGTCCAACGGTGGAGTTATCACCATTGCGGTCACTGCTCAACGCAGTGGGTCCCACATCGTCCTTCTGCATTCCAAACAGATTTCCCCGTCGTATCTCATACCCAATAACAGACCGCGGTCCTGAAAACATCCACATGATGTCCAAAGACGGGTACCGGGACATCCGGGGGGATATTGATTTTGGTGGTGGTGATGAAACTGCTTGTATCGGTACATAGTATCGGCTCCATAGTATCGGCCACGCTCGCGCGGGCAACGTCACGACTATATTGCAGGGAGGGTGTCGTGCGTCCTGGGCCGACTTCACGGGGCCAGCCAAACAGCATAGCCGGCGCCCGGATTCGAACCTGGGTCACCTCTAGGGTTGCCACCTTTCGTAGTGAAAAATACCGGCTGAGGGAGAGGAGCTGGAATAGAGGGAAAGGAGGAAAGGCTCGTGGAAAAGAGAAAGTGGGTGAGGGGTGAACGAGCACACACATGCATAGAGAGAGAGAGCGTGCTCGCTCAAGATAACACGAGGAAGCATATGTTCCTGTGTGTGGCTGTATCATTGATGCTAGAAATAACAATTATGATAATAATAATAAGAATGAATAACTAAGAAAACGACTGGTGACTGCGGAGCTGGGTCTGTGTTCCAGGTTTATTCAAGCTGTAGTGGAATGTTGAAGGGAAAATCCCGTAAAAGCCCTTATGAAAGGTCTTCAAGGCCTTCAAAGGCCTCAAAAGACTGCCGGTATCACCTTCCAACCGGCAACCGGCAGAGCGCCCAAATAACCGGCCGTGCCGTTATAATACCGTCCTGGTGGCAACCCTAGTCACCTCCCAGTCTCGGCGTGGAGTTAGCCACTAGGTCACGGGAGATGGTCACGATGTTGATTTTGTTCAATAGAATGTATTGCCAGAAGTCCAAATGGGACTCGAAAGTCCGTCTATTACATGTCCGAAGAAGACAAAGCGAACAGACCCCAACATTTTTGCCGCTGTCGGTTGGACCGCAGCAAAACTGTCCACAAGCCAAGCAGTTCAACCACCACCACCATTTACATGAGAATGATTCGCAAAAACTTCATAATAACAGCAAAACGATACCGCAGAAGCAGCGTGCTGGTCAGTACACACGTTTATTCCCCACCTACAATTTTATCTTCTGTAGGAGCATTCAAATTGGAAATGATGCCGGGAACTCCCCTGCAACAACAACATTGTCTCTGCAACAACACCACCAACAAATTGTGATTATATGACATGGGGTGATTCACCGCTGGAGAGCAGTATACTATATCACATTACACGTGAAACATTTGATGTGAGATATGAGAATCGTCTCTGCAATGAGCAATATACTTGACTAAACCTTTCTCCTGTACGCTATGCAGGATTATTCATACTTACGTCCCTTTACGTAAGAGACATAAAAACAACTGGAACGTACCCATCTCACCCCATAAGTATCGCGAATTCTGAACGTTACGTCATTGTATTCCAGGGGTTCTCAACTGGTGGGGCATTCCCGTTGGGGGAAGGGATTTGGGAATGTTGGGGAGACTGGCACCATACATTCGCCTCCAACCTGCCCCTATCATTCACAGGACATCTACCTCGCCATCACCCCAACGGTATGTCAGGATGGCTCCTGGCTGCGCACAATACTGGAAGGGCTAGAAGGTCACTGGCCACAAACAATGCGTTCAAGAAACTTGGAAGAAGCATTAAACTACCTCCAATTTGCGTATGTTGCTTTGGTCGCTTTGGAGTTAACATGGGGCGGTAACGCTTGGCTAAACTGCAAAATGGGTGCATGGAGCAACAAACGGTTGAGAAATATAAAAGAAGAAGTGATCTGGAGCGGTTTTACATCCCTTCGCAACTATTTGTTAAATGTAAAACGAAATTTAAAAAATAAAATTAAATAAAAACACAAATTGAAACTAGAATTTTTAAAAAGAAAATTGCGTGTATTGCTTTGGTTGCTTTGGAGTTAATATGGGGGGATAACGCTACGATGAACCGCGCAAAAGGGGTACAAGGAGCAAAAAAGGTTGAGAACCACTGTTTTAGGCGGTCCACCTGCTTTGAAGCATGTTTACCACGAGTCATTAGGAGCGGTTTTACATCATTTCGCAACCATCTATTAAACGTAAAAAAGAAACTGAAAAGAGAAAAATATGCGCAGTTGTGTGGGCTTGTTTTCTGCAAAGGAAATTAATTTCGAAACCAGGTGAGACAGCTGTTTTCTTCACGTACGTACCGCTTTTATAGTTTCGATGAACATATATGGTACTTGTTGAGTTGTTCATGCGTGTTCGCTACGGTGTATTTAGAGTCACTAAATAAGCTTCAACTAATAGTAATAAGCTTGACTGTATAGGTGTGTTCAGTCAAGTGGTTGTCCGAGTAGGAGATGAGAAAGTTACTCGACAACAGGAACTAGTTACCATTTCAGTTACTGTGTAATAAAATGTAAATGAGTTACTAACGAAGTTACAGGTAATGCAGTTCCAAGGTAGTTTGGAAAAGTAACGAGTTACTCTTCAAGTTACGTGTTACCTAATACTGAGCAATGTACCGATAACACTGTGTAAAAAATGAAACATGTAAAATTTTAATGCAATGCCGAGGTACTGAGGAACCTACTGGTGATGAAAATGAACTTGCAGTTCCGAGGTACTTTGGAAAAGTAGCGTGTTACTTTCATGTTACTTGTTACCTAATATACACTTTTCAGTTCTTGACCTTTCAATAATTAATTCAGGTCTTGATATCACAATAGGCGGTGCAACACGTTTTATAATAGTTTTCATATACGAAAACTATACCAATATTTGATATGATAAACTAAGCGTGCCTTTAGGCACTTCTTTAGGGAGGCATTCGATGATTTTGATCTGGTATTCAACGACGCACAAAGCAGGCTGATCTGTGGGGGAGAGCAGGATGTGCTGACCTTCCTCGATTTCGATTTCTGTGTGACAGAGGACGCCGGGCCGGACTTGGAACCGCGGTGCTTGGATACTTACCTCAAGTTACTTTGAAAAAGTTGTCTAAGGAACGATCGAGTTCCTGAAGAAGTTACTGAGTTCAAAATCAACGAGAGCAATGAGTTTCGGGAGTTAACACCCCCTTTTTATTTTCAAAAACAAATTTGTTTACAAAGGGGCGATATTCACAACACGTAACTTGAACGCTCCCCAAAACTGCTCCAAGCTGCCGCATGGGAACCCGTTGCCTTCACGTCAGCCGCACCAACATCGACGTGGTCAACCCAGATCAATCATGATCATCACCAGTATCATTTTTGGCGCCGCGCCGCCGCAGCACACTAATTTTCTTTGGAGGTAACGTAAGGTAAATGTAACTCATTTGTTGATATTGGAACCTCGTTGTTGTCTTGCGTAAGCTCTATAAAACTGTCCAGACCAGGTTCACAAATGCACTACAGATTGAATGGTAGCTTGCCTTCTCTTGCCCTCCCTTCCCAAATCTGTTTCGATGATTAGGTGAAGCCAACTTTCAAATGATGACGCCCACCAAAAGAATGCCGAAATTTGTGATCCACTTAGTTCTTCACATGCACTGTTGGAAAATCTCTTAAATATGCTTCCTTTTCTACTCCTAAACAGGTTGGTGAACCCTCTCAGCTTGGGGAAAATTCTGTCCTTCGTTTCAACAGATTCCGTGGCAGGCGCATACATTTGGGTAAGCCAAAGGGACAAAGGGCCCGTTTTACTGCTGGATATTTCTATTTCAAATCGAACGAAATGGGAAATCGATATTTTTCTATGCGAATGAGAAAAATATACCATGTATGTCGGACAGTGTGTCAAATGAACGAGAAACACTGTCGATTGATATATGTATCTGCGGTGTATCACACAGGATAGTGCCGTGAGACGTCAACAAACAAAGGCCCCTGATGAAATTTGTTCATGTTTGACGCCCTGTATTGCAGCTGCTGCAATAGTTACCGGGTTCATTTTTGGTCCGAGGGTAGCTCAATACCTCATGTACAAGCCTATGTTAAAACATGTTGCACTATTTTCCTAGGATGCACACGACTATTTTCTGTGGCAGCCCAACCGGCCGCCACGAAACCATGCTGTGTGGTGTCTCGTGGGTTGTCACTCCTCGCTTTCATTCACAACGAGGATTTTGAACCGAGCACTGAAGCTCATCCTTCGTGCAATATTCCAATGCGTGTTCTTGCCACGACGTACTAGATTATAACGACCATGTCATAGGCACACCTTCCCAGCACCACATTTGGAAGCCAGCGGTGGCGCTACTCATCGTTATTGCTTCCTCAATTTCTGTAATACTCTGTACATCAAGTCACCTTAGTATTTTTGTACAAGCTGTGCATGTTCTACGGGAGATGCTTCTTTCTAAAGTTGATTATCATCATCATCCTACGCATTTTCATAGGAGCTGATGCTGTTGTCTGCTACAGTAGTCGTACGTCCGCTTCTGTGCGTTCAAAATTCAAATTTCCATTGTCCAATCACGATGCAGATGTTGCGGGCCGATGAGTAGCGCCCCTAGCGGACCGTGCGCACGGCCTCCTCATAGGGGTTGCCGATTATGACACAGTCATTAAAATCTAGTAGGTCGTGGTTCTTGCTTTACCTTGTTCCTTTTGTGATAACTTTCGGGTGGAGCTGAAACACCGTGATTATCTCTTATCTTTCATGTTTTCTCGATTGGGTATGTGGATGCCTCAGGAATGTTGCGTGCTTTTTCCAGCACAGAAAAGGACGTCGGAAGAAGTATGTGCTGGCGACACCGTTCTTGCACTGACATGCATCTGTGGAGGGCTTCCCGTTCGCAACGCATGCTGCGTTCTTCTTCCTTGCTGGACAGTTGCGCATCATAAGCCTAGACGAGACTTTTGCAGGATTTCTTTCTGAATTCTCACTGCAGCTCCTCTCGCTACCGTTTCGCGTAGAAGCAAAGCCACTTGACACACACTGCAGTCTTTTGTGGCATCACTTTCGTGTTTGTCGATGCGATGGAAGCATTAATGTTCTCCAAAACTTCTTTAGGAGGTACAAACTCTGAGCGATTATATCCTGTTGACGTAAGCCCGTCCTGAGACTCGTTGCACGAACGCAGGTAATCAGTGTGTTTCCTAGATACATAGTCCATGGATAGTACATTTATACTCCTTCAGGGTCAACGAACGCTCGCTTTACAATGTCCGTCCGAAGATCACTCACCAAGCAAAAGTTGCGTCTGAAGTAGATCTTTTTGTGTGTCTTGTGGTAGTCTGCACATGCCATTCTTGCCACCCCCGCCATGGCTCTCATTAGCACAGTCATTGGAAGGAACAGAAGTCATAATCAATCCGTAATACGCTGATGGCAAAGGTGTACCCTGGACAAAAACTTGCGTCTGCAAAGCACAGGAGTGACACTTGGAGCAATAAGGGCTTCCATTACGCAAACGTCGTTTATATGGTCAGTCGGCAAGCTTTGACCAAAGGCTTTGACTGCACTCATGATAATGCAAGCCTTGCTTTATTGTGAGTGGGCTGAGAATGAAGCGATTCCCCGTATTGAATGATCGGACTGACTGTGTGAGCATTACACGAGCGACCAAGTGATTTCTAACAGACTGCCGGAAAGTGCTTTGCGAGATTACATACAAAGTTTATTCCTGTGGTGCCAAACACCTATTGAGGTGAAAGCGAACATATTCTTGTATTACCATTCATAGCATGCTCATGAGAATGTGAATTCATTTATGTACCCATCAGAGTCTTTAGTGACAAAAGTTGAACTAGAAATGAAATTACGCCGACTTCGCATAACAAGCTAACCATTTACTGCAACAGACGTTTCAGGAGGAGAAGAGTCATGCTTGTGCCCCTCCCCTTTCCTTCATTATGATGCACAAGAACCACAAGTGAAAGTGATTCACCTGAAACAAGCAAAAAAATTTGTACATGTTGTTCAGAAATCCTCATGCATGTGAGGTATAGTTCCCTCTTTCTCCCGAGCAGTCGCACAACATAAGCACACTCACTGTACCAAATCATCGTTGTGGAGGAATTCCCGCACAACACATTCGTACTTGATTGCAAATGCAGCAAGAGACGCGGACAGGTTGGTTAAACAAATACGACAGGAGACCTGCAGACTCGCAACTAGCGGAAGTTTAATGGGAGGGACAAATATATACCCTCCCATTAAACTTCTGCTAGTTGCGAGTCTGCAGGTCTCCTGTCGTATTTGTTTAACCTACCTGTCCACGTCTCTTGCTGTATTTGCAATCAAGTATGTTCAACAACAAACTACCCCGCTATGACCCGTTTGTTGACAACACATTCGATTTCCCAAAACTCAGAACTGTGCCAAAGCTCGCGAAACTCCGAAACTGGGCGAGGTCCCAGCAACATCGCAGTTCTGTGCCATGTAGAGAGTGCCTTATGGCAGATAAGTGAACTAAGTTTGGCACACGCTTTCAATTGGGAAATCGCGAAGCTTTCAGGCCTGGTGTAATACATGGAGGCCTAGGTTCGACACACTGCCCAACACCCTTTCTTTTTCTTTCATTCAGATTTTAAAAAAATGTAGATTTCCCACCTTGGTTGATTTAAAATTTAATTACCCTGCTCTCGTCACATAACTATTTCATCTTTGAGATGGCTGCTAGTATCTTACAACCTAGTATATTTGATATGTGCAGAATCGGCACTTAGCGGTAGCATGGCCGAGTGGACAGAAGCATCTGCTCGTTGGTGGATACCCCAAGGTCGTGTTGAAGACTGGGTGGTAATGGGTTCGAACCTTCCCATCTTCCACTCGTTCCTGCTGCCCTCTCTCCATCTGTCCACATCTGTATGTCGCTCATAGCCACAGCTGCTTCACCGCACCAGCACGGAATAAAAAGGTATCTGCACCAACCCGGAGAAGTTGATGCATTCTTCCAGGAGCATGGCCTGGCCGCGAGGCATCCACAGCAGACTACCATCGCTGGGCTCTCCATCCCGGTCGTGTCTGGCCACATCAACAACATGGACCATGCGCAGCAAGTTCACCTTCGACCATCAGAGGGGCCCCGACTGTGTGGTACCGTCGTTACCATTATGAAGGACGGGAGGCCCCAGTTTCCTTGTGGGGCCGTGTACGAAACAGGCACGTAGTTTATCCACTCTGTTTCACGTGAGGCTCATTTGCTGTTGGATCCATACAGTCTGCAGTGAGAATAAACTTTGCTTCATATTTCCTTCACAGCTGTCTCGACCGAACAGTTCTACAGCCCAGTCGTCTCGACACTGTCAGACGACAAAAGCACCGCCTTTCTGTTGCATGGATCCCAGTGACGGATGTACGTACTCTTCATATTGACAACCTGCCCCGGTCTTGAAGCTGCGGGGACCCAGTCGATAGGTTCCCGTGGGTTGTCAGAATGGGGATATTGCCACAGGAAACGTAGGTATGAAGGTGGAGCAACGCCCAATCCCTGGGCCCCTTACCCAACAAAGTGTCACACTGGGTTGGACAGTGATGAGTGAAGAGGTTATAGGTGTGTCAGTCATCTGCGTAGGAGCAATGGTGCTTATATGAAAGTCCTCCACATCACTGTGCACCCTGCTGCGAACATTGTGTGCCCGGTTAAGGGAGCAAACATGTAAACAATAACAAGTGGTTCTAAACTATTTTGCTCCTTACAACCCTTTTGCCACTCATCAAAGTATTGACTCAAATGTTATGCATACATAAAAATTGAAGGTATTTTATTGATTCTTAAAATCTCTTGAACGTATTGTTTTCCTAGACCTTTCCTAGATATCCATTCTAGGATCTTGCACACCTAGGAGCTGTGATACACCAGCAGTAGGTTCTTGGTGTGGGAGATGTCCTATGCATAGGGCCAGATTTTTTTGTCATATGTTTTAGTAAAATCTTACGGGGCGGGGGAATATCGAGTTAGACTTGCCTCCCGACATTTAGGTGTAGTAAGTCTAAATATATTTATTTTCTGCTGTAACGGTTACATAAATCGTGCTTTGAAACTATACATGCTCAAGATGCATGACGTAATACTCATCAAGCAGCATACAGAGGAAATCATGTCATAGTTCAACCAATCTGTAGGCTTCGTAGACCTATGGGGTGCATATTTCACTGCCTGACACGGCTAGGACTGAATGCAGCAGCTTCAGGCACTGATTTACCCTTCAAAAATGCTGCCCTCGTTAGCATGAAAACTTCATTTTCTTGTGTGTGCTACATTGGGTAATGTGTTGAAGGGGTTGGGACACTTTCATAGTGTGGTTTTGTTACATCATGGATGCATTGTATTGCATGCCAGAATACCAAGTCAAAAAAAGAAGTATTCTTCTATGTGTCGTATTTAGCAAGATGCGAGCCTGCGAACACAGTCTGGAGCGAAGCACGGACGTCACAGAGCTCAGAGTTGCGCCCATTCCCATTGGCAGACGTAAGCATGTGACTTCCCGTGCGCTGCCTCACTGGCGGAAGTGAGGGCTGTGATGTCAGAGTCGCACGAGTTTCGATATACGCGGTGCCCATTTTCTCCGCTTCTATTGCCCTCTTTGCTGTCAAACTTTCAATGCAGGTTCACAGCACTGCAAAGAGCCGCATTTTATGTTCTTCTGAGATAACGTGGGATGATCTGTCGCAACCCCTTTAACCATCATACACTTCAACTTGAGTAGAAGTAGGTACTATACTCAGCCCATATTACTAATGTACATCGTGAGACACATTTTTAAGAGCTCCTCACTGGTACTGGAATGCTGTGGCCATTTTCGGAAACTGCCTCGTTACATTGCATCTGCTATTTGGGATGGATAAGCAGTAGAACCAGATAAGCATAGAACCAAGCAGTTGAGATTTGACGGTGTTTGGTAGCATACCTTTGTGCAATTTCAAAATGTCATATGTCTCCACATGACAGTACTTGCAGACCAATATGCGTTGCTCTTCATCTCTCACCTTCTTGTTTAGAAGTGCTGGTGCTTTGTACTCTACATACCAGGCCTCCAAAAGTCATTCATTTCTTATCCGTTCGGTTGTCCGATACATACCAGTATGGACAAACCCGTGTTCACTTCGGCGAACTTAAGTTAGTTGATCCAAGACACGCTTCACAAATGTCCGCTTTGCCTTCACGACTTTCACCTTGCTTCCAAGTTGTGTGACAGTGTTTGTTAACATTACTGTACGGTTGCTGCGCCCGCCACTCTTGCTGGTAACTTATCGCTGTGACCGCCGCGTAAGATCAGAAGTACGGTAACTCTTGCCGCTTGCAAAAGCTCATGACGGTTTACCCAGATACATACACGCCATACAGATGCAACCAGATGTGCCAATAAAGGCCACATGTTGTGACCTACCTCATGCCAGAGAAACAAGCAGGAAACTTTCGATTTGCTCAGCAAGTCTGGATCGGGTACAGTGCAATAATGTCAATATCCAATTATATCCAATTTTAAAAGTCATGAGTCTTAGCGTCAATGGCATTGCCATGCCATTGTAAATGGCATAGCAATGGCATGGGGGGGGGGGGGGGGGGGCTACTCTTCCTTGGATTCGCCACAGCTTTGGTGACAAGCACTTCTCTCATTATCATTGAAGTAAAGTGGTTACTGTTGCTGAGGATACAATAGCGGAACATGTGGTACTGGAATACGAGGGACTTCGTCTGGAGCCAACACAATGTTGAAATATTGAGTGCACTGGGCTCTAAAATTGGGCAGGGAGGAATAGATGAGGTATTTGGGAAAACGAAGTCAAGACTGGTGTTACTAGTGGTGTGAGAAAAGAAGGTACAAAGGAGTTAGAAAAAAAGGGGGAAGACAAGTATTCCAAAATTGAGAGAACAAACATTCTCAAGTAGGCTACGTGAAGTAATGCGTTTGCCTGATGAGATTTGCCCAAGATATTCAGTTTGGGGCGGGGGGGGGGGGGGGTGAGAGATTTCCCACTCAGTGATAATGAAGCCCATATGAGCTACTTTCCTGGCCTGTATTTTTGGGGGTTGCTGGGAAAATCCCATCATGATAAAAGGGGAGTTCCGTCAATCTTTCCTGTCTGCCGTTACCGGCGTCAAAGCAAGCAAGCAAGCATGCGTACTCTGCAAGCGGAAAGATGACGGCGCCACCTGTTGGCCAGAAATCCAGTTAAACGAATTCATGGCGGGAAAAACGCAACCCACCATTGTCATTTGGCCGGTTAAACCCGATTATTTGCCGTGCTATTTTGGGGGTAAATTCTGTCCTTCCACAAAACTTGTGCTTGTAGTAACTTCCGTTTTTAATACTTCGGTGGGTATCTTGGCTTGGCAGTTTTTTTTTTTTTTTTCTTTTTCTTTCTTTGACAGGAAGGTTGAGAAAATGACGGCATCGTCTATTTTCATGGTTCCCACTGGACATTGAATACCCTGGAATTCGAAAATTCTGTTTTCAAGGTTGGGAAAACTCCAACGTTCTCCGGTCCTTTAAAACCCTCGATTTTGGCATCTTTTTCTTATCCTCGCGGAGCTGCACTGCAAACTCCGTTTATCCGAAGTCAGAATAGAGTTTCAGAACCACAGGGGATAGCCAAAGTGCGAGAAATGAACGGTGCATTTCTTTGGTATTAATCAAACTTCCTTTCTATTCTGTGATCTTTAACATTCAGGAGTCCTCAGTCGGGTTTGTGAACGGATCCATATTGCGTATTCCCCGTGTATTCTGTCGTGTATACCCGTGTAGGTTATATAAATACTTTTTTTGTGAAATATTGAGGTCCTGCTCCTAAACCGTGTTACCATGATTTTGGTTGGGCGTATTATACCGCTTACATGTGCGTACATTCTGAGTTTTATCGCCTGGGGCGATACTCTACCCCATTGCTGGTGGTGATGCGGGGAATGAAATAATGAGCCCCTTCACAAGGCTATAAACGTTAATACTTGAAACGAACAATCGATTGATTGATTGACTAGGGGGCTCTTCCTCCTCCCCTGAGTACATCGGGTGTGTGCGCAGGCGACGTTACCGAATGAAATGTCTGGTCAAAAGATCCAGCGTGCCAAAAGGTCCACTGTTAGATATTTTGACTCGTTGGATTTTTTGACGTGGAATCGTTGGAGCTTTTGACCATAAGCGTCAGGATTACCAAGATATCTCGGGAAGACGACAGTATCCGAACGATACCCATTGCTTGACTGTAAATTTCACAAATTCTAACTTGATATCTTGATAGGAACGAGTTAGTTTTGTGAATATTTGATACTCAAATACTTTTCATTTTTCAAGCCTCAGTATTTACTCTCCTGAGCAACTTTTTTGGATCACAGCTAGACAGCGCACAAACAAGACGAAGACACAGAACGGACCAGGATGAGCGCTAACTTCCAACTGAAATTTTATTAATAATTTTAATTAATCATTATGTATTATTATTAATTTATAACTAATTTTACAACAGGGGTTAATCATACTCGCGCACAGGACCACGTTCTTTTGCGGCTGTCATGACGTGACTAACCTGTAACCTTACCGTTCTCAGAGGTTTGAGAGGGTTGATTGGGAGAGCTCATCCAGTTTGAATGATTGGAGTTCTCAAAGAGACTTCGCATGCACCCGGACACAATCGGCGTGTGAGCAATCACAGGAGCACAAAAATGCCTTTACTTTCAGACACAAAGGTAGGCCTAACCGTCACCCGTGCCTTGCTTCGCGGACTACTACTCGTACTGGGCGATGTACGGCTCGCGTCAAACTTAACTTGAACACCGCTCCACCCTGCGAAGCGGGAAGAGAGGGCAGCGCCTCCATAACCAGGGTCACCCCTCTAACTGGAATTGGGATGACCCAAACGCCCTCCGCCGTTGTTTCTACTAAGCACCACCTGTGTCCGCAGGGCGGAATGGCGTTGAAGTCAACTCTGATGCCATTGTACACGCCTCACGATGAAAACGCCATACGGTGTATCCAACCGCTCAGTTCCAGAGAAGGTTTATTTCCGAACAACTGCCCAGACAGAATACAAGATACACGCGCACCGCGCGCTCATAACAAAGGACGATGCCACTAGAGCTGTCATCACTATACAACAATGCTAGCGATGCTCTTCGCTAGTGTTTCACAAAAGAACCCAAACGGTCCGGAGGTCTACGCTGACGCCCGGAGCGTCGAGGAACTGTCAGTTCCTCCGCAAATTCACTGGTCGTTGACGTTGGCACAACTGTCGGCGTAGCATGTTGGAAATGTGGTAGTCGTGTGCTGGTTTCATCTTGATGACCGGTGCACGAAGGATCTGATGTGCCCTGAAAGGTGCTGGAGAACCGAAATTTAGGTCCCATTGATGGCACTTGAGTCGGTGGGATATGTTGTAGGCCTTCTCCCCCTTGTGGGAAACGCTGCCGGATGTGGTCCACATGACGGCGTGTTACTGATCCGTCGGAGGTCTACCGGAGAAATTTCGTATGTAGACTGGCTGGTGGTCTTCAAATTTCCTTGCGCTTCCGTCGGTGTCACCGGTTTCCGCAGGAGGATCGGGAGGCGGGGTGATGTCTGGGTGCATGCAGTCAAAAAGTGCTGACCATTGACGACCGAACATAAGCTGAGCCGGCGTGTGTCCCGTGGACGTCACTGTTTAATGTTGCCGATAGAGGAACCTAGATATCCTGCAGAGGACTGTCCCGTGCCGAAGCTTTTGCAGTGCACGCTTGGTCTCAGCAACCATTCGTTCGACTTGTTCAGGGTCTGGAGCAGAAACGATGATATCGTCGAAATAGGCTCCAACACCATCCAACCCCGACAAAAGGGTGTCCATACAGCGTTGAAAAATGAGAGGAGATACCGACACTCCAAACGGTAGACGTTTGACCTTGTAGAGCCCCTTGAGCGCTGTAACCGTGAGGATTTCAGCCGTTTCGTCATCTACTCGAAGCTGTTGATAGGCTTGAGCGAGACCTCTACGGGAAAAAAGCGTTCCTCCTCTGGTCGAGGCAAGTGGGTAGGCGCTGGATTTCACGACAGTGTTGATTGTGCATCTGTAGTCCCCGCAAAGTCGTAGCGAACCATCTTTCTTCCGTACGACGACCAAAGGAGTCGCCCAGCTTGACGACTGTACGGGTTCCAAGATGCCTTGCGACTGTAGCTTGTCCAACTCTTCTTCGTCTTTGCTGCGAAGGGCGAATGGAACAGGCTGGGACTTGAGAAACTTTAGATTGACGTCCGGCTGAAGCTCATTGTGAACCGGTTCTCCGATGTTACCGTCCAGCTGAGATGAAAACACTGAGCTGTACTCGTTTAGAAGACTTTGCAGTGCGTTTGGCTGCACCGCATTGATGACAGCTACGCTGATGCCTAAAGCTTTAAACCAATTACGTCCAAGGAGACTTGGTCCTACACCATGTGCAACAAACAAAGGGAGTTTCGCAGTAGTCCTCTTCTGACGTTCAGTGACTTGCATGGACCCCTTGACCTTAAGTCGCTCGCCAGTCCAGGTGTTGAGGCTTGGGCCAGACGGATCCAGCTTGGGTGGTTTCGATGGCCACACATTCTTGTACGTGGTCTCACTGATAATGGAACAGGAGGCTCCTGAGTCCACTTCCATTACCAAAGGACGTCTGTTGAGCTCGCAGGTATACTGTGCATGAGAGCCCTGGTTCCCATGACGCTTTGCGGCCTTCTTTTTAAAACAGGCTTTTTCCAGGTGCCCCTTTTTCTTGCAGCAACTGCAAACTGCGTTGCGATGCGGGCAATCCGAAGGAAGATGGTGTGCTCCAAAACGAAAACAGTTTTGATTGTTACGCTGCTTCCACTGTTTCCGCAATGCATTAACTTCTTCCCGAGGTTTCGCGGCCTCTATCGTAGCTTGCTGGTTGGCCGCAGACTCACCAGCCAACGACAGACGTAGGGCGCGTTGAAACGGTATGTCTCTCTCAGGAAGAAAACGTTGCTGCAAATTTGCGTCTCTAACGCCGCAAACGAAACTATCTCGAAGCATGACTTCTAGAGGCAGGCAAGAGACATGCGAAGGCCAATAGACCCTGAAGATAACGATGATGGTCCTGAGGCTCGCACCGTACTGCGGCCTACTGAGTCCGGTGCGGTAGCTGCCGTTGTTTCTACAGGTGCAGGAGTCTGACCTTCTTGCAGCGAAGTGACATCTTGCCAGGATCCAAAGTTGCAATCCTTCGCAATGAGCCTTACAGCTGCGACATAATCGGAGATTGATTCGCCAGCATGCTGGTTGCGTTGGTGAAACTTGGAGCGGCTGAGTAATTCGGATGGCTTAGGCTCAAAATGGCGTTGCAGTAGAAGAAGCAGTTCATCAAACGATACGTCGTGTAGACGTCGAGGCGCCAACAAAGCACGGGCAGTTTCGAACGTGTCTGCCCCACAACGAGTGAGAAGGTGAGCCCTCTTCTTTACTGGGTCGCCGATACCGTGAGCTTCGAAGACGCTCGATCCATAAAGACCAGGACGTACCGTCGAAATCAGCAATTGAGCTCTGCGTGGACATCGTAATATTCGCTCGTCGCCAGTGTGGTGTATCCAACCGCTTCCGAACAACTGCCCAGACAGAATACAAGATGCACGCGCACCGCGCGCTCATAACAAAGGCCGATGCCACTAGAGTGTCATCACTATACAACACGCCACGTGAGCGATTTTAACCGCAAGTCAATAAATCGTCAGTTATTGGACATTGGTGAATACTGTGGGGCTAGTCGTAGCGGCTGAACAAGGGAATGAATTCAAGACGCCTAGCGCGGGAGCGAAGGATGACGATGGTGATGAGGCTAGAGGCGCTACAAATACCACTGAACAACTTCATGGAAAACTTAAAAAAAGAAAAAGGTCAATTTTTCCTTCGGAGTGGACTAAAATGTTGTATGCCTTACTATGACTCCAAGAGGAGGTGACATCATTGGGAGCTCTGGCATATGTCTCCTATAGCAGCAGCAGCGCGCGCACTTACTCTGTCTCCGTTCTCCACCTGACGTTGGAAGAGTCTGCCAGCAGCTGTGGTTAAGTGACTGAAATGGAGCTGGGAAGAGCACTGTTGCCAGACGGGTGGTAGATTGCACGCACTATGACGTGATACTTCTCAAAACAACGTTATTCTTATTTTAATGATACTTCCGGGTCACTTCAAAAAAGAAAATGTTTTGGGAGAATACAATAATGTGAGACACGTTGATTGCATTGATTGATGGATTGGGTGGGATTCTGTAGACACGAATTTTAGTCCATACACTCTTAATCTTTCCAGACCCCCAAGGGTTAAAACCGAGCGTATTTAAAAGGATCACACCTTTTTTACACCCTGCAATTTTCCTTTGGAAGTTTTTAAGGGTGTAACTGGGTGTAGCACACCCTTTAGCCTTACGTTGTTGTATAAGGGTGGTACAGGTATAACGTGAGGTGTACCTGTGTGGTGAAAATTCATGTTCTAATTTTTGCTTTGCTGAACAATAATATATACATTTATTGCAAACATAACACACATTGGAAAAGAAAAGCCACGTTACAAACGTGCATGACGTGGATTTACAACATATCTTCCATCTCGCATCCTGTGGAGATTTAACATATCCGGCAAAAATATAGCGAAATTTTCTAGTTTTGGTATTGACATAGTCACAAGCGCCTTCAAGTCAGTGACGTTCATGTTGCACGTTTTTGAACTTTAAAGATTTCCTGCCACAAAATGTCCACCTTTATGCAGCAGAGCACAAGGGTCGTACGTATATACAATATAAGCTGGTAAACCTGCGAACATGAAGGCATTCCTTGAGGAACATAAAAGAACACAGCGTGTAGACGGGACAGGATGATAACTAGAGATGGAACGAACCCAGAATTTTTCGAATCCGAATCCGAATTCGAATCCAAGGAAGGTTCTGCGAATCCACGAATCTTACGAATCTCGAATCTTTTTAATCCTTTCTCAAAAAGAGATTAGAAAACCAGAAGAAAAAAAAAAAACACATATACCGAAAAGTGTTTTGAACTAAAATTTGATATCTTTTTAATGAAAAACAACTTAAATAATAGTTCACTTTCAGGAGAAAACATACCTATATACGTTTTATTATATGCATATACGTACACTCATATACATATGCATTTTATGCTTTCACATTTAATGAACATGTTGTTCATCGACTACAGGAAATACATAAACCATGTTACTTTTAAACTTGGAATATAAGAGCTACTGCCTGAACTCTTTCAGTCCAGAGCAGTGTAAAAACACACACACACGCACACACACACACACAAAAAAAAAACTGAAAGCTTTAAATTATTGCAGATTTTTGTCTAAAAACACCAACCTTCTCACCCGCTGAGGGTCTAGCCTACTGCGTTTTTTTTTTATCACCTATGACAGCTCTCAGCAACCGCATCTAAGGTTACACCCTTCAAGTCAGCTACACCTATAGGATTTTTGAAGCAGTTAAATTACGCCCAAGGTGTGTGTCCTGCACATTTTCTTTTTACACCTCTAAAGGTGTGATTAACAGTGAGAGTGGCACTTTACGATGATGTGTTTCAGTATATAGGTCATGACCGTGCTTTTACCCATTTGCTTGTCGGGAGTCATCCGCCATTCATCATAAGGCGTCGGGTATTGCTCGCTTTTGTGTATCACGGTTAACTTTGTGCACCCGACGAATCGCACAGTCGTCCGTTGCCAAGACCTTGTCGCGTCACTCTCAAACTAACAGTCATCGTGCGCTCGTTAGCCTCGTTCCCAGCAATGACACAACAGGGGTGGACTGCCAAAATCGCTCATCACATTGGGATAAACACTGGTGGCCGCCGTCTTTAATGAGTATGACTGACGATAACGTAACGTTCCATATAACTAGTCATCCGGTAAACATCTGACTAGCGTATCAACGTTCGAAAGATGGAAAAAGAAGATTGCTTGCTTCCGCGTGCGATATGCACGCGGAAGCTTGTTTACGTGAGGAGTGCTGGCCGATGCGATATCGTTTGGATACCGGTTCCCAAGCGGGAGAAAATGAACGCAAACGGACACGAAAGTGAACGAAAAAACACGCGGGAAAATGAAGGAACAGTTCCTGTGACTACCACGGGGTGGCAGCACTAATGGCGGCACCCATTCATTGAATCACGTTTTTGTGTACACGTACCGTGTGTATACAGGAAACAAATGTATGTATTTTTACCTCTTAGGCTGTGTCTAATGCGCACGGTGTCTTATTCCTCCGTCTAGACGGAATACATGTACGATATGTACACAGCAAACTAAACATGTATTTTTGACGTAGAATTTACGTCTCTATCCGATCGTTTATGCGGCTGGCATCTAATTCTGTAACACTTTGGCGCTACGGTTTGGTGTGGGGCTAAATTAAACTAATGTAATTAATCTTAATTAGTTTAATTCATAAAACAAAATTAATTGATATAAATTAAAGGTCTCCAACGGATACAGTCCCCGTAAATGTTTATCTCATAGACTCTATTTAATGCGCCTAAGAGATTATACGAGTATGCATCAGCTATCACGCTTATTGCGAACAAAAAAAAAAAAAAAAAGAAGAAGACTGCGTGGATGGTGGACGGCAGTGGTATATTTGTCGAACACAGGAGCAGTAAGGTGTATACGTGAGGAAGGTATAGCATCTCCTTGAGGCTGAAGTAGCTGAAGAACAAGCTCCTCTGTTCCGTGTCGTCGTCCTCATCGTCGTCCCCACTCCTCAGCCTCAAGGAGATGCTAGCTCTAAAAAAAATGAAAGAAAGGCAGGTTTTTGTTATTGGTATTGGATGCTTCCTTCCTCAAGCCTCAAGTAGTATCCGGCTATACATGTAGTTTCGATAGAATTTCTTGAGGAAACAATTCCAACGGGGTGGAAAATATAATTTCTTTTCCGGATATTGCAGCCAAACACGGAGAAACTGATGTTTAGGGAACGAAGGAATTTTCCGATTTCAGGAAAAAAAAAAAGAAAAAAGATACACTATAGGCGTATTCAACTTAAGAAGGAAATGAAATCTAGTCCGTCAGCTCGCAAAATATTACTGCGCCGCGGATATGACGACTGGACACCGTGAGGTCACGCTCCCTGCTTGGAGCAGATGATGGAATCCGCCATACTCACTCTGCTTCCGTGTTGGCTGTGAATAAGACTGGCCGCATGACACTACGCTGCGGTAGAAAGTGCGCTCCCCTACTGATGGCGCATGGTGGCGCTGCAGTATTTCTCCTGGCGCGCTATTCCTTCTCCACCGGAGTATGTAATTGACGGCAGGGGCGCCGCTAGGCAAAATTTTTCAGGGGGGGAGGGGGCCAAGATCTCGGACCCGGGCGCCACTGCACCGTCCCACATTATTTATGACAGATCGTGTGCTGTTTGCGGGCGACGCAACGAAAAAGAAAAGTAAAAGGAATATGGCGGGAACTTTCGGAGATGAGCCTTGACCACGTCGGCGTGTTCCGGCAAAATCACGAAAAAAAAAGAAAGGTCTGAGCAGGGGGGGGGGGGTGCAAGTGCCCCCTTGCCCCCCACTCAACGGCGCCCATGGTTGACGGACTAGATTTTCTTCCCTTATGTTGAACACGGCTATAGTGGATCTTCTTTCCCTATGGATGTTTTTGCCACATGCAACTCCGTGGCCGACAAGTCCTCTCAACAGTTTGACACTCCATGCAGTGAAATTGTATTGTACACAAAATCCCCTGTGGCTGGCGCAGTCGGGCTGCGGTTTGCAGAGGACATCATCGCAGTGCGTCCCGTCTTGCCGCTATTGAACATGCTGCCGTCAAGGCCATATGGTGTCAACTCAAGGATACCGGGCCTCGAACCACAGTCATGGTGGAAGGCTGGCACAGCGGCCTACTAAGTTACTCCCAGTTTGGCAGAGCTGGAGCAGTGACTCAAAACTTCACAGCATGCCCCTCAGCAGAATCGGATGCAGGCCCTGAGGCTTGGTCGTCTCGCCATAGGAATGCCACAATGCCCTTGCTTCGGAGGAATAACAGTATGTTGCTTTCCCGAGATGGACAGGTTAGCAACGTATGTACGGAGCGCGTTCTCACGTTTCTTGATGTTGTCAACTACTTGGCCTCAGTTATTGATATGGACGTGCTCCCTGCAAGTTGGTGATATTTTGAAATGTTTGACTATTACATGCAATGACAGCTTGCTGCAAATCAAAAACGACAAACTGCTCAATTCGTGTCCGAAGAGTGGTGATTTACAAAGGCATATTTTCTGCTCTTGGAGATGAGGAAGTCTTTGTATCTGTATATGTGGCTCCAAATTTTCGCGAAACTGACAGATTGCATATATACGCCGCAGGGACTGAATTTTGTTGTTTATATTTTTCAGATACATCGGGGGTAAATATCGGGCTACATTTTGCTTCAATAATTCCAGTGTAATCGGGTTGAACTGGACCCTACTCAACTCAATTCTGGTTGAATCGGATTGAATCAGGTGTAAATATTCGGGTTACTCGGCATAGTACACATGGCACACCAGTAGTCACAGAGTATCAATATTTAGTCCATGCATCTAAGAGGCGTCTCTGTTTTGACAGTTTGCATGAGCATATCTATGCATAACACGGTACCCAAAGCTTTGTGTTAGTTGTGAACACTTCGGATCTGCCTGGCCCTGCAGTTTTCGGGGAAATATCGAGTTAAACCCTGTTTTTGTTGATTTGAATTGGGAGGTAAATATCGTGCGTAATCGGGTATATCGCTAAAAAGTCGGGCCCTATATTATTCGCGACCACTAACTTTCGCGAAGTCTTCACGCCACAGTATCCACCCGTATATTCGTATTCCCATTAGCGAAATTTGCGAGTGCCTTCAAACTTCGCGAATTTTTTTAAGTTGGCGAACATTACTTTATGAAAGATGAAAGTCACTGAAAAGGTTAGCCAGCTGTAGGGATCGAACCCGCATCTTCTGGATTACAGGTCCAGGGCTCTACCAATTGAGCTAAGCTAACACGCTCTCCAGCGACTTTCGGGGTGCGTCATCTGAAGGGACGAGAAACCAGCCACTCACTCTCACTCACCCTCCTTTCACTCTTACATTTTTTGCTCACTCATACACACATTCATACGACGATTCATTCATGTTCCGTCGTATGAATGTGTGTATGAGTGAGCAAAAAAGAGAGTGAGTGGCTGGTTTCTCGTCCCTTCAGATGACGCACCCCGAAGACGTGTTAGCTTAGCTCAATTGGTAGAGCCCTGGACCGGTAATCCAGAAGATGTGGGTTCGATCCTTACAGCTGGCTAACTTTTTCAGTGACTTTCATCTTTCATCGTTGATTTCTTAGGCAATTTGAGGCTTTGTTTGTATCTGTCCCCTCTATGCTGTTCCAGCCTCAGAACATCAGTTTCTCTCTTGAACATTACTTGGTTAAATTACTATTAAATTAACACTTTGATTAATACAAACTGAGAGTATGACACGATAGGCATTCTTTTCGGGGATAGGCAGGCACATTCTCGTTTGTATCTTCTTTCCCACAGGATATTTTTTCCGTATGGATCTTCTTTCTCTATCGATGTTTCTTTCGTGTGCATGGATCCTTTTTCCCCTTTGGATCGTTTTTCCCCTCAGTCACGTGATCCCGTTGGATGATCTTTCCCGATGGATCTCTTTTCCCGTTGGGTCTTCCTTCCACAAGCGGTCTTTCTGCTAAGCCTTTCGTTCTCGTTGTCATTGTTCAGATGCAACTAATGAGCAGAGTAAAGTAAGGAGCCCAGGAGGTGCCCTAAAGGGGTTTTTCGACGCATTCAGCTGTACGAGCGGGTCATTATTCGCAAAAATTATCCTAATTATCTCCGCATTTTCAGTAAACATGAGAAACGATGTATCAGAACTTATTATATGTGTAAATGAGCGCACGCATTGTGCAAATATGCATCAGTTCGCAAAGGCTGCCTATGGGTCATTTCCAAAAGTCATTTGTCAAATAAACTTAGTTATAAATACCCATCTGAATAAATTACTCGAAGACAGTTGCTACGGAAAAATCATGCAGAGCCAGCCGAAGGGACTCGACCTCACACTTCTATAGGTATTAATGGGCTAGTTACTGCTCTCTCAGAAGCATCATAGATCAACCATCATTTTGGAAGATTTCTTTGGCCTTGTGGATTGTCATTTCGCAAATATGGCAGTAAGCGGAAATAAAACGAGTTCAGATTATGATATATCACGGGAGTACATATAGAACAAAAAAGTGAAAATGAAATATATGTAATTCTTATCTGTGCGGATTCAGTCAGCAGATTAAATGCATTTTAACTTGTATGTATAAGCGTCATGCTTATACAAGCAGTGATTATCAGCAATACAGTAAAATGTGTTGTGTTCAACACACAAGAGGTCAAAGTGGGTGTATGCCGCGATGTCAGCTTAAACATTCTAATCATCGCAATTGTACGATATGGTACTATACAAGGCATGAACATCACCACGACACACCAACGTCAAACTGGAGTCAATTGAGTCCTCCATGCGTGAAACAAGGTCACTTCTGATCTCACTTGGCGGCACTTAGAAGTTGCACGTGCTTAATAGCGTTTAAAGTGTGATCCATGTCACATCACGACGTTGTTGCAGCACAATACGACACAACGACTAGAACACATATCCTTTGAAAAGGAAGTCATACCATAATACCTCATTGTAAGTCACCCATTGTCGCTCGTGAACACGTGCGTAAACCCCAACGATAAGCTTGAGTTGCACCGTCTGCTCGCGTGTGCAGTGTCGTCTGCTTTCACGTACAGAGTCCTCGTCGCCACTTTTGTTATCCTCCGTTAGGCGCGCTGCTCACCATCATGGGAGATAAAGGAGGAGAGCTGTCGCACTCATTCCGCGTAAAGCGCGGCCTCGAGTACCGCAAGCAGAAGCCTGCTGAATCAATCGATCGATCGACATCCGGGTTGTTTTAGCTCTGATCCGCTGGACTGCGCAAGCGCACAAAACGGCGGCTTCTGGGTCCCCAGATCGACCGTGCGGTCAAGCAGGACATCCAAGGCAAGACTTCCAGAACGTTTTCCAGGGCAGAAGACGGGAACGAAAGAAGACTCATGAAGTGCTCGGGGTAAACATTCAGTGGAAACCGTCGTGGGATTGCACGAGGTCCTTGCACGGCTTGGTTTGTGGTGGGAGTGTGGAGCCGAAAGGAAAAGGAGGACTCCCGGAATGATGATGGTGGTGCCACCACGGATAACGCCCCTGTCGATCTTAGGAGCTGTTCTGGTGCTTGCACTTATGGTTGAGCGAGGTGAGTCAGGCACAGTCGATGGAGGGTTGTCAAGGGATAGGTCCATCCATCCGGTATAGCAAAGCGATCGCGCATGATATGGTCCGATGCCTCAAAACACGCTTGACACCTGGATTTATGAAACAGAGAGCGAAGCAAAGATTCAAAGCTCGTTCGGTACGTGGTTTGCTGGTGGCACGACTCATCCGCGGCATGTTGTCTCGCACAGTAATTGAATTAGCTATATCGACGTCTGTGGTCCAACACTATAGGCACGTATGACTTGTAGTTTTGTGTTCGCCTGTACGCTGTGAAACGAAGACTTCTGTACTCCTGAACAGTCTCACAGGAAGCCATTCGCTCCAAAGTTTGTTTCCTATGGGGTCTGGCGCGCTGTGTTACGCTGATCTGGCGCATAATGTTACGCTGAGCGAAACGATCCGTCTGATCGATGTTATTGTTTACACCTTCTCGTTAGGTATGTTGATAGTGCTTTATTCCATTCATATAGAGAGAAGCATCTGAGTTACAGCTCGGCTATGCTTCCTGTCCCATATACACGCATACCTCATTTATTTTCCCATTCTGTCGTACCTATGCGGAAATTTAGTAGTGTAAATCAAATCAAATCAAATCTAAGTGAATCAAATTTCCAAGAAAAACTCAGACTTCCTTTCACTTATTTTTTTTTCTCTTCTCGTCGCTTTTGCTATCGTGCTTTTAAAAAATGCAGTCGTAAGACGCTGCAGAGAGACGGCTTATTGACCTTCACTCATTTATAATGTTCATAGTGCCGCCATTACACGGGCACGACTTGACAGCCGAGTAGCAAAACATTACATATAGAACCTGAAACTCCAAGGACGAAACGGGGGGAAAAGCCATCCAAAGACATCGGAAAAGAAAACTGCAGTTACTTACACATTGATACCAGGTTATGTTTGAGTCCCCGATCACGTCATAGTCCGGTGTTTAATCGAAACGAACGGCCGTGACGGTGTTTTCACGAACGAAGAATAAGCAAAACCCGCAAGATTCACGCCAAGTCATGTCTTAACCGTTCCCCGTTCAAGAAATTGAAGCTTTTGTACACTTAGCCAGACGTCTTTTTCGTTATCATCAACGTGCACTATTCTGGCTACATCTATTATTCAGAGTAGGTGGTAGTAAATTATTCATGATAGACAAAGGCGTTGTCCGACTCTATGCGTAGGCGACGAGGACAATAGCGGAGATGTTTTGCAAAGAGTACTATTTCTAGAGGAGGTATTCCTCCGTGCGAAGATGTGATGCAACAGAATGCGTTTATAGCGCATACTTATTTCCCGCGCACTTATGGTTGCGTTTCCTCAGGAATACAATTATTTTCATTGTTACGGTCGTATGGAAGTTCGAAACGTAATGTGTCCGGCATAGCAAAGGTGGGGTATGAATAAATACACCAACATGGTTTCAACGGGGTTACTTTCGCGTCTTTTTTGTCTGTCTATGCTATAAGTCAAAGGACCCTAGCATTCAGTATATATTATAAATATATAAACTCGCGATTACCGTCAAACAAGTGTCGAAGCGTGTGTTTCGAGTGCTTGGCAGCTGAACGGCTTCAAGGAAAAGGAGAAACACCTTGGAACGGCGACCTCCTCTCTGAAAGAGTGCCTGATGTGTGTAAGGAACGCGGTGTTAAGTAGAATGTTTATTATGACATCAAGGCAAAGGCGATATTATTGCTAGGCGATAAGGCTAGGCGATATTTTCGCCAACTTCAAACCCCCGAGCTTTTCGTATACTCAGGTTTCGGCATGTACAACATTCGGGGGTTCGCTTTCAACGTTTCCTCGAGTTTGAGGAACACACAATACGAAGAGGACAACACAAGACTGTGCCTCAAATGAGTCTTGTATTGTCCTCTTCTTATTGTGTGTCTCACTCAAACTCAAGGATACGTTACCTCTTTCTACAGTACACCAGCTCGCTTGCACCATTCTCACTTGCTCGTCGGACGTTACAAAGCCTGCCGGTTTTGTGCTATCGCGCCTTACGTCATAAGTCTGCCACGTCAATTGCGATAAGACTCGCTGACGAGAAGATAACATGTCCTCTCCAGTTCCCAAGCAAGCGCGATGTACTGAAAGTTCGAGTTCCTGTGGGCGGGATGGTAGCTGGAAGCTGTTTTTTCCGTGTGGTGTGCAAGCGCGGCTAAAGGAAGCGCTCGGCCAGTAATGTGCCTGCAGGACGCCCCCTATGCAGCTAAACTTTCAGTGCGCTGTACTGTTTGAGTTATACACTCCTGTAATGTTTTGTAGGATGCTTGTCCGTGTGTCAACGGCGTCTGCCCGACCTTGATTAGAGCGTGCTAAATTGTCCAATTATTTCTTTAATTGCACGATACTAAAAGCGAACAAGCAAATCAAACTGACAACGTTTGGGTGTTGTATTGAAACTTAGTCATGTTATAGTACATATTTCTCGCGTGTTCTTTGTCTGCGAAGTCGTTGGATCACACATAGTCGTTGGATCATGTAACGTATGTGCTCACTTATGCGCTCTGCAGGTGGAACAGCATGACGCCTGCACATCTAAGTTCAATACTTCATGTTCAGCAGCGCCCTCTGTGTTGTATGCCCTCCCTTAGTCGAGTGCCCCCTCTTCTTTGTGCACTCTGTATCCTCCTGTACCCTTCTGAGCAGGGCCAATGACAAGAAACAATTCGTTGAACACCGTTTGTAACACAGTTTTTTTTTTTTTTTTTGCCTTTACGGAATTTTTTATTTAAAAAAAGCTATCAGAGCATGTCGTTTTGCAGTTGAGTTCTACGGCCAGGCGGACATCCTCCCGAAGAAAGTGTGCAACTACAAGGTGACTAATTACTCCAAAATACGTTAATTAACTCTTTAATTAGGGGATTTCGGGCAAAAGCGAGATATCAGATTGAGTGGCTATCCTAGTTGCAAGCCAATCCTGAAACACGCACGTGGGTTAAAATATACATCCCCGAATATTTTGATACGCAAATGAGCCGAAACCGGAACCGCGGCAACCGGGAACGCAGGGGGTACAGCGTTCATTTCACGTCAGAGGACCAGACGTGATTTGGAGCGACGGTGATTATTGGAGTTGATGCTACTCAGCTGGCCAGATAAACCGCTTTCCCGGCCCAGATAAGCCTCCGTCGGCGAGGGTGGTGCACTCCTCAGGCGCGCTTTTTCAGATTTAGGCTCATTTGCATACCGATATTCAGCGACTTATATTTGGCGGCACGCGCTCTTAGTTTGATTTTTAAGAGATATAATGGATTTCAACGAGGATTGTCTCCCGTTTTGTTACCTCGCTTTTGCCATAAAATCACTAATGAAATTGTTAATTAACGAATTTCAGGTAATTAGTCACACTGTAGTGATGCTGTCATCCAGAGGATATCCGCAGTGACGTAGAACTCAACTGCAAAAACGACATCTATGCTGCTCTCATAGCTATTTTACAAAAGTGCTGTAAAGGCTTAAAAAAGAAAAAAAAATCTGTATATAACCGGAAATTAGAAGGCCCAGGTTCGGGTCCCGGCGGTAGCACATTTTTCCTGAGTTGTTTGACTTATTTGATTTAATTTATTTAGTTGATTTATTTTATATATATAATTATTCCAAGCTCTATGGCGACGTAAAGTTGTGTGTATAACGTTCCAGTGGATTTTATCCAGAATCCCAAGCACGGAGGGGTGTTGGAAAAAATTGGGGGGGGGGGGGAGGGGGGTCATTATTATAGTTCCATCATTAGAGCTCAACATATATTTACCAACATGTGTCTAAAGCTGAAATCACGAGAGCACCCTTGTAGGGGATACACAGGTGAAAAAGAAAGATGGGGGGTGTCACTGAACATTTGGGGTGTGTTAGGGGGTTCTGGATAAATCACTGTAACGTTCTCTCTATGAAAGCATCGATGGTCCTTCCATAATATTCTTAGCGCATGTGGTTAAAGTGGACATTTTAAGCGAAAGCAATGTCACCTATGGTAAGGCAGCTAGCATGTACCTTGACCAACATTACATGGACGACCCACTACACCAGTGAACGGGTACCACAGTAGGAGTCATGTCATGCACTGGTACAGGCAGCGGTTGAACGTGGTGAAGATCAAGAAAGTAGAAGGATAAAAGAAATAAGCGATACATCAGCCATCGAGGGAGTCGCTACGCAAAAGGCGTGCGTTACCTGTGTTCCATCGATCGAGCTTTTATTAGAGTTAGGAACCGGTCGCGGCGTTAAGGTCACCCCGCCATAACGGCAGGACTGTGCCGGATTGCAGGCAGGAAAACAGGGACGCCACCTATGAGGTTTCGTCAAATCTCCAACTTTCTCAAGACCAATGTTCCCGACTATTCGGGCCACTTCCGTCTGCTACACAACGTGCTTTAAAACGCGCTGTTGCGCATGCGCGGTCCCATTTTAAACAATTTCACGGTTCCTGTCCAGCACATTCAAGTCCGTTAACTCCTCGAATGGCAGCGTTGCTTGCAATGCATGTAAAATTCAAAATGAATGAACTATATTCAGTCAAAAATTTCGCATCATTTTTAGGACTAAATGCATTACCACAGGAATTAGTCCCTTTCGGGAGTAAATGCATGAGACTAACTGGACGTTATAGAGTGGGGACTGCATTTCACGCTGTGTTCTAACAGTACGAGGTACATAATCCATGTCTATGAATGAGAATACCTTGAATTAAACCGTCATCCGTGGAGGTAAAAAATGTATATGCGTTTTTACCTCTGAAAGTAAAAGGTACACTCTTAAAACGGTTACGTTACCTCACGTACCTTCTCACGTTACCTCTGAAAACGGATAACTCCTGCTGAGAGGTCACATAATGGGTAACGAGATTAGACGAAACCCTCTGGTGGCCAGAGGTTACAGGAAGCGTCATGGAGGAGTTACACGATCACAATGCGCGGGATGTAACCCGTTACTCGTAAACGGGTAACGCTTATGACGGTTCTGTGTGCACTGTGTCAGCGGAATACTTTCAGATTTGTGCCGCGAGACGAAGTAGTCACGCCGTATTTCATAAACCTCTGTGCATAAAGATTATCGTGTAGACGGTGCAGAGAAAGAGCAGATTTGTGAATTAATTTCAGTGTATTTTCGGCGTTCTTTCGATCTTGACAGCTGACCGCAGCCCAGAATTACGCGACGAGGTGCAATGCCGTGTCAATACTGGATTACCTATACACTCTTAAAAATGAACTGAATAAAAATGAAATGAACGCATAAATTTCGGAGTTACGGGATTAAAATGAGGAGTAATTGCAATCTTGGGGACTAGAAGGTGCAACTACTCCCCATTTTACTCTTTTTTCCCCCTTAGAGTGTATCATTCGACTCAGCTCAAGTTAAAATTATTAAAAATAACCGGTGCAGAGAAAATGATGCAGTATTCAGTACACAATGGTCAGCAATCCATTTAACTTTCACGTTCCAACGACCACAGTATGATTAACATGCATAAAGGAGGAACTCTCATTCAAAAGGTCCCAACACCGACCCATGCCTATATACAATACAGCACGTCGTCGCCGGTAAAACGTAATTTTTCTTTTCCGTTCGCTGTATACACGCATTTCTTTTAGTTGCCGTCAGTCAACTGGCGCTATTAAGTCTAGCAACCGTGCTAACAACACAGTAGTGTGCGCACCGTAGTCGTATGCGGAACGTATTAAGGAAAAAAGACGCAGCTGTTTAGAGTACCCGTGTTCATTGCGTTGCATCCCTCACTGTCTCCTGTTTTGCTGCTCGTAAAACAAAACGAGTGTTGGCTATGAAAACGGCACCGCCAAACGAACGGATCACTTGTCACGACTAAAGCAGCAGAAACAAGCAAATACAATGCAAACCTAGACATTGCTAGTGACACTAGAATGTGCTAGTGAATGCTAGTGAATGTATGCTAGTGCTGTATGGTTGCGTGCAATGTGTGGCACAGTGTATGGATGCTAGAATGCTAGTGAATGTATATGCTAGTGACACTAGTAACTATATGACGTGGAGTTTTGTACATCGTGTTCGTTTGCGAGCTCATTTATTGTTCGAAGACTTCCCAGACGAATGTCGGCACAGTTCCCCCTGAAGTCGGCCCAAGACGCATACTACCCGCCCCCCCCCCCCCCCCCACTCCTTCCTGCTGTCCTCTCTCCGTCTGTCCACATCTGTACGCCGCACATAGCCACAGTTGCTTCGTGGCGCTAACACGGAATAAAAAAATAAAAAAGTCATCTATTGTTCAGCCAGGTGTACTAAACAGACACATTCTGCACTAATCAATGTTTCAAGATCGTCATTCATTAATAGCTAACAGAACAGCCCGAGGCACGTTAAAAAACACCGACGCTTATGCACTCACGCTGATGACCACACGAAGAGAGGGGGTAAGAGCCTGACGTGAAACAATACACGCTTCGCAGTCGACAGAAAAACTGGTTTCAAACTCTTCCACACACGACACGATAGCATCAAACCGACCCAATTCAATTTCCGAAATTCAGAGCGACCAACCCCACCCAGAGCTATTATATGGAGAAAAATATGACTCATGCTGTCTGTTGCAGTGAGTAATTCTCCCCCGACTGATGTAAGTTACGTGCCATTATTAACTATGTTCTCCGAGCGGTGGGTTGCTCCGCGATGCGGGGAGTGCAGGAAAAGTCGATGTGCGAAAGGAAGAAAGGGATAATGCATAACCAACGTGGTAGTCTTCAAAGGTGGCAGCCAAACTATGAGTGCCGTTCTGGGTAAGCGTCTCACTTCGCCGCTTTCTAGGACATCGTAGAGTGTTATTCTACGCTCTAAAAACAGAGCTTCGCCGCATAGCACGCTCCTAGCCAACCATCGTCCCGAATGACAACGTTCTCTCCCTTGATTTGACGAAAACTGGGGGGGGGGGGGGGGGGGCGTACGCCATTTTTTTTGGCAATTGTGAATTGCATAATTGCCACAGAAGTGGCGTACGCGACCTGTTTTCAGCAAGTCAGGGGAACGAACGACGATGGTTGGCTAGGAGCGTGCTATGTGATGAAGTTCATTTTTAGGAGTGATATGTATTGGCTTCTTCGGCGATGTTTGGAAATTTCATTAACTTCCGGGTTCTTCGATTTCTGTGTGTCTCACTTGCGTGATCATGATGTAAAAACATCATGATCGCTCAAGTGAGACAAGTGGACGGCAAATAACGCCACGTTCATTAGAGACACCGAATACGATTTCGAAAATTCTTCGGAATATGCCGAATTTAACGACACATGTTCCTCGCGTAATTTCTAGATAAATGCCTAAGAAGACCAACTGCAACAAAAGCCGTGGAATGCGAAGTGCAGACAATAGTTCAAACAGGATACCCATTCTGTGGTTGTCCTATACGCTCTTAGAACGAAAACATGCTCCTATAACCAACCGTCATCCAGAATGCCATCGTGCCCCCTTTTTTTGTGGCGCTGACGCCGTTGTGTCGATTGTCTCAAAAAGTCGGACTCCTAGTGCTTTCCACAAATCAAGGGCGATAGCTTGCCTTCGTGTATAACGTGCGGCGTGATTCTGTGCAGTAGTTGGTCTTCAATATGTTATTCGGTGAAGTTCAATTTTAAGGGCGTAGTGTTATCAGTCCAAAGTTATTTATCGTATCAGTTATCACTCACACACGTGGTGATAAGGTTGCACGCGAGAACGGCTCAAGTGATTTGCACTGAAGTATTGAAGCACGCTGAGTTCGTCCTACGTTTTAAGAGTCAGCAGAAGGTCCACCCAGAGGTTTTGACATGGAAGTGAAAGTGTGCAGTAAATGGACGACGCTGTCCGAAACAGGCCGTATATATTACGTTAAAAAATACGCCTAAAAAAGTCGCAATCGGAAAATGTCGAAACTGAGTCAAGTACGGTCAACACAATTGACAAGAAGATAAAGGCATCGAAACTACCGTTTACTATCGTACAAGCAGTGGTCCCTTCTATGTTGTTCCAGCCTCAGAACATCAGTTCACCCAAGCAGTGGTCTGCATTACGGTCCCCCAAAATGGTACATTTGGTAGTGCATTTGGGAGAGGAAAACGACGGGGAATCCTCCTCTCCCATGTGAAGTGCTCAAAGAAACCCTCCCGAAACATTTTTTCTGGCTACACCACTGACGGCATCTATGTGCGCGTACCGATCTGTGTTAGGTACCTGATAAGATAAACTCTATTACACACTCAAAGTGTGCGGAAATCGAGGCAAAAAAGCCGAACGACTTGACTCCGAAATGCAGACCACTGCTGGAAACCTTGTACGGTAACGTTTTTATAGCCTCCAAAGCGTCTCATGGTAAACAAAAGAGAGAAAAAAAGGAAGGATTAGTAATTTGGGCGTTTCTTACATGTGCAAAAGTTCGCCTATACAAGCAATCAACTGGAGCACAAAACCACACAAGCTTTCTCCAAAGCTGTTTCTTCAATCATGATTGCAGGAAAGAACCGTTCCTGTGCATGATTTATTATCCCTAGTCAAACATACTTCGCTCACATGCAATCCACACTTCGCTGGGGCGTACCTAATGTACGAACACACTGCGAGTTCCAGCTTCGTTCGCGCCACAGAAAAAAAAGAGAAGAAGGAAATGTTTACCCAGCTACCGCGGTCGGTCGGTACAGCATTACAGCGTCGTTCGCCCGCAATTTCCTTTGTCAACCCTAAACGCGGGGCCCCCATCATGCTGCTTCCACAAGCGCCGCTGCTGAGTGGTTGCCATCTCTGGAGGAAAGCTGCTGTTCGGAACCCACTGGTGCTTCCTGTCGGTCCACCAAGGCGTATGTCTTATTCGAAACTGTAGCTGATGCTCCTGGCTGGCGCTCAATGTTTACGACAGAAGCAGGCGGTATTGGAGATGGTGCCTTGACGTGTTCGGCAGGCTGTTGGCGCTTGAGCTGCTCTTTGCTCCCAGCACCAGCTATTTCATTTAGTTTGGTTCTCGAGGCGATGAAGTTGCGGACCTAGAGAAAACAGAAAAGCAGCAAGGAGAAGCTTGTCAGCAAACTGGAAATGTTTTATAAATCACTCCAAAACGTCGATTTATGGGTATTGGTGCGTCTATTCTGCCTCATGCACGTACATCCATAACATATAATTCTCGATGGAAATTGATGTTCTGAGGCTGGAGCACAGAAGAAAGGACAAACACACAAAGCCTCAAGTGCCTAAGTGAGTGGGTGTGGTTTGTCCCTTCAGATGACGCAACCTTGTAAGTCATTGGAGAGGTGTGTTAGCCAATTGGTAGAGCCCTGGACAACCTGGCAGTTGGCTAACCTTTTCAGTGACTTCCTTCTTTCCTCATTCATATAACTCTCTTCAGGTGGCAACTCCACTTACCGATCCACATGGCATGAAATCAAAAGTGAGACCGGCAAATTGAAATCGGGAAGATTCCTTTACCGCACAACACCAGGGGAAACAGTCGTATCTGCTTTGATATAATGACTGTAGCCAGAAACCCTTGCATGTGTCCTTTCTCAGCATTTTGCGGCAATTACACTATAAGCAGTGCTATAAGAGTACCAACTCATCCTTATGCACTTGGGCACAGAAAGAGAAACTGCAGGGGTTTTCCTGTTGCCATATACGCACCTCCTCGGCGTTCTTTTTAAGCTTGTTGTAGTTGGTAAACGAGTAGGTGAGGACGCATGCGCAGCCCAGGATGGAAACTCCAAGCACAGCGATGATAACATAGAGTCCCTCGCTGTTTATGAGCACTGCTGGGGAGTTTACCTGCGGCTCCGGCTCAGGTTCCATCCCGATCGTTCATGCGTGGGTTGTCACATGTGACGCGTTTTCTTCGGCCGAGTCCAAGTTCATGGTCGTCCGACGTTTTCACAAGTAAGCGAGATTGCTCTGGCGTGCTGTTGCGCTCGAGAAATATACGTCTTCTTCGTCGCTTTGGTTCCTTTCCAGATTATAAGACAAATAAGGCGAAGAAAAAAATTACAGGACGAATTAACGATAGCGTAACGCGAATTTCAGCGGTAGCTATTGTGTGTGGATATTGACACTTTTATTGCTGATATATGCATAGAGAGTGACTTTTTCGGGTTAAACCCGATATCTCCCCGAATTCCAGTCACTATGAAATCCTCAAGTGATGTTTCCACTGAAGACGAACAAAGGTCGCCACGTGTAACACATGTAAGAATGGGTCACTTAACGTTCCCAGCTATACACCCATGTGTGTGAACGCTGTCTATGCCTTCGGGGATTACGTCAGGGGAAGGTCACGATCCCGCAAAAAAGAAAAAAAAAAGAGAGATTAGGAAAGGACTTAATAGACAAGAGGATAAACAAAAACACCCGATAACATCCGAAGGCACAATTATCGCCCGATTCCTCCCCGAATTACAGATTTAAAAATAGCCCCCGATTTTTACCCCCGAATCTGAGAAAGACGTTTAACCCGCAAAAACCACTCCTTACATATGCACAACTACTTTAGAGTGACGAGTACTGCCTTGTCATCTGTGATGTGAGTGGTGATGTGTAGAGCTGGGATTAGCGGGACAAAAAAATATTACTAAAAGCGGGACAGGAAGCGCCGAAAAAAAGAAAAAAAATTGGGACACTTTCCGAGACAACGTATACCCATCTCTGAGCATATGTCAAAACTGCTTTTATTAGCTTTAGCTGTAAAAGAGACACGCGTGAGTTCTGGTTCCAGGAACTGCATTTTGCTGTAACGCTAACTCGGGAACTTTTAAGGCTAAGCGCCCTGATCGGCTCTTACGCTTCTGTAGCGGCGCGCCGCAGCGGGAACGGTGACCCTTGACATTTCGGGAGAGCGGCGCCCTGGACCTGGGACCCCACCCGGGACGACGCCATCTTCTCCTTTCACCATCTCATCGGTCGCATAGCTCGATGGATAACCAAATAATCGAATCCTGGGACATTGCGCTGAAACACGTCATGGGCAATTTGGGTATCGTCATGTCGTTTATATGCAGACACATTTGAAATACAAGTTTTGTGAATTTGCGTGAATTCAAATCAGTCAGATTTTTTTCTGCGCACGTTTATTTCATACCTTCGCCATTTCGGTTCGTAACTAAATGTTCCTCTATAAAATTTGTGCAATCCTCATTTCCAACGTTGTCAACTTTGGTGACTTAATACACATGCAGCAGCTCTTGTCAGCGTTCTGTATTTGAGTATGTTTGTGGATATGTCTTTTTATACTAGCAATACGCACGTGTCTGTAGCGACCACTGCACACCACTCCACTTCACTCTGTAGCGACCAGCCCATTTTTTGTGCGGTCTTCATTCCTGCGATCTTAAAGCGTGCTTCACCGCAAGGCATGTGCGCCCACCGGGTAGCCCTCTTTACCGGTTAATCTTACGCATGCCATCCTTTATCGCACATTCATCAGCAACTGATCTGCTGTCCAAGCGTTTAACAGTGACATTTGTTCAGGACAGTGACTAAGCATTCTTTTGTTCGCTTTGGTGTTTCCCTGAACTAATCAAATACCGTGTGGACTAACCGAGCCCTTTTGTAAACCTGTAAATAAATGTTTCATACTAGTTTATCACGAGCGGCAATAATTATAACAAATATTTAAAAAGCGAACAAGTGTACCCTATTACACGAAAGCTTGTACCCGAATAAATCGAGTGAAGCTTCGGTGGTTTTATTTATTATTATTATTATTGCTTGTGCTCATCTGGACAAGACTGAACTTATGACATTCCTCAGTAGTATATCAGGAACAGACAGAAAACTATTTTCCGTGTTTTTCCTTTTATTTAGGAAGTCATATATGATTCACAAAAAACTGAACTTCACCGCCCATAGCACCATTGCAACGAATGATACGGTTATAGCTACTAATTCGATTAGAGAAGGGGGCGTACGCCTTTTTGTGTCAATTTGGATACATGATAATTGACACAAAAAGGCGTCCGCCTTCCTCTCTCCTCGAATTAGAAACGATAACCCTATCATTCGAGGTAATGGTTGGCGCACAGCGTGCTATGCGGCGAACTTCAGTTTTTAGAGTGCACGAAGTTCTAATTATTAGAAGTACACTCTTAAAAATGAACTTCACCGCATAGCACGCTCCTAGCCAACCATCATCTCGAATGATATCATTATCTTTCCTGATTTGCTGAAAACGGGAGGCGTACGCCTTTTCTGTGACAATTATGAACAGCATAAGTGTCACAAAAAAGGCGTACGCCTCCCGTTTTCAACAAATCAGGGCAGATAACGGTATCATTGGAGATGATGGTTGGCTAGGAGCGTGCTATGTAGTGAAGTTCATTTTTAAGAGTGTATTGACATAAGAAGTGATACCGCCTTAATTATTGTTGCGTATGAATGAGTATTCGAGATAATAACTTACAATTCGTGCAACCTTACCTTACAGGACGGTGCATTTATTGCTGGATATGCAATTCGGCGTATGACCGTAACTGTGCGGACCCGTTCGACAATATCACCTCGGCGTTGGTAGACTGCAGCACGCGGCATCTAGAACATCTCCCCAACGTTCCGGCCACCATGTGCCGTAAGATAGTGCAAAAGGGTAAGTTGCACATGGACATTCAATGCACACTCTTGGAAATGAACTTCACCGCATAGCACGCTCTTAGCTAACCATCTCAGCTTCATTAGATAAGTGTGCTGGTTCTATTTGGAGTCAGCTGCCCTCCGTAACCTGCACGCTCTAAAAACAGAACTTCACTGCATAGCACGCTGTGCGCCAACCATTGCCACGAATTATAAGGTTATCGCTTCTGATTCGAAGAGAGAGGGGGCGTATACCTTTTTGTGGCAATTATGATATAGGCAAATTGCTGCAAACAGGCGTACGCCCCCCCCCCCCTCTCTCTCTCTTCGCATAAGGAGCGATAAACACTATCATTCGTGGCAGTGGTTGGCGCACAGCGTCCTATGCGGTGAAGTTCTGTTTTTCGGGTATAGTTGTTAGATTTATTTACAAAACGGGGGAGGGGCGTACGCCATTTTTGTTGCAATTGTGAACTGCACCATGCCACAAAAATGGCGTACGCCCCCCGTTTTCAGCAGATCAGGGGAAAGAACGTTGTCACTCGGGATGATGGTTGTGTAAGAGAGTGCTATGTGGGGGAGCTAATTTTTAAGAGTGTGTGATGATGATGATGATGATGATGAAAGGGGAAAAAATGGAGAGATTGGCTCCACCAATGTGGAGACCGGCTGCTCCGCACCGCGTGCGAAAATCATAGCTTATTTATAAATATGTCGCTCATCATGGACAAAAATGTAAAGCTCAGTGTACATTATTGAAAACGTAACCACCTTCCTTCCCCTCTTTTCCCAGTGTACAACGATTTCCGCTACGTTCGTGACTGTGGATATTTAGAGAAAGAGAAAGAAGGCACGGAGTGCATAAGGCGGGCTGGAACCTTCAGCGTTCTCATGAAATACTGCAGCTGCAAGACGGACGGCTGCAACGCTGCCCCCTCGACTCTCGGAACAACCAACCTGCAATGGGTATTGTCCGTCGCCCTTCTGGTGCCCCTATGCTCAGCTGTCCTTAAGTAGCTCCTGGAGACGGTGCAGGTGCTAGATGTCACCGCGAAGAAATCGCCGCCACCTGCTTCGGGGATCTGCAGTTGGGACTGTGTGCACCGCGAAATCCGTTTCAATGGGTCAAGAGGCTATGGGTTATTCGAGCCATTATTCCCGCTTGCGACGCCCTTGACTGCATTCGCAATCAACGGGCGTTGACGCTTCTTCAGAGTCCATAGTCGCATGTCGAAAATCCACCTCTGAGGAAACGGCGCAAGTGAGGATGAATCATTTATGTTTTATAGGTTTTTAAGACTTTTAAGGATTGGATTTTTGGCAGTGCTGGAGGTCACATCAAGGTTGCTTTCATAACGGGACTGCGTGAAGCACCCAATGCAGAGTCATGACACGTGGTGTTAGACTGCAATGACGCCGTTGCCTCTGCTTTCTCGAGGGCTCAACCCGACGGCCGTGTTACGAAAGTGACGAACAAAAACAGATATTATCGCGTGGTAGGGATAAATTACTGTTCATTTCAAGCACACTCGGCTAAGCCTTATCGGCGCCAACGATACCTGTCCTTCGACGCCTTCTTTTCGCGCTGTGTACGATGAACGTCAAGGGCGTTCATTTCATCTAGTCCCTTCCTTTCCGGTCCGATGAAATGACCAGTGTCGCTAGATCCCTCTAGGTGTCATCTGGAACTACACCGCGCGTCTCTCAACACGTGGGTTGCACTCTCAGAACAGAACTTCACCGCATAGCACGTTGTTCGCCAACCATTGCCACGAATGATAGGGTTTCCGCTTCTGCGTACGCCTTTTTGTAGCACTTTGGATATGTGATAATTGCTACAAAAAGGCGTACGCCCCTCTCGCTCTTCAAATCACAAGCGATAACCCTATCATTCGTGGCAGTGGTTGGCGCACAACGTGGCTATCCCAACCAGCACAATATCTTGGCCCAATATTGAACCAAGACTTGATATTGGATTTTGGGCCAGTATTGCCAATATCGGTCCAATATCGGGCCAAGATGTTGTGCTGCTCGGGATGCGGTGAAGTTGTGTTCCGAGAGTGTGGTAAGAACGAGGGTTTCTCCGCACGACTACAGTACATGTACGACGCGAGTAACGGGAAAGAACGTTTATTCTACTTTCTACATCCCTCGGTGTAGCGGTATTTGTGCACTATGAAAACAGAACTTCACCGCATAGCACGCTCTGCGCCAATTATTGCTCCGAATGATAGGGTTATTCCAAGGGAGAGAGAGGCATACACCTTTTTGTGTAAATTTGGATGTATACATGATAACTGGCACAAAAAGGCGTAAGCTAAGCCTCCCTCTCCGAGTCAGAAGCGCTAACCTTTCATTCGTATAGCAATGGTTGGCGCAGAGCGTGCTATGCGGTGAAGTTCCGTTTTTAGAGAGCGGTTGTTGTGACAACTTCCACGCTGCAGGTCCTCGTAAAAATTCAGTGTACTAGTGAAAGTACATAGCATAAGCCTTCACTCGACCGTTGAGAAATGAGGGGTTGTCAGTCAATGCGTGGCCATAAACGCCACAGTTCACAGCGGTGCTGCTGTCATCGCGGGAAACCTTTGGAATGACATGGTTTCGGAAGCAGCATCAAAGGGGCATCTAATATTTGGAACGTCAAGAAACAAACACAAAACAAGCAAAAGAAATATAGCTACATGGGCTATAGTACAGGGACGTTTTCCTTTATGACTACTGCGTTGGAATTCGCTATCCCCCTGGGAGAGAACCTAATCTAGTCAACACGATTTAGAACTTAATGATGTAAAGAAATGCACCTCTCGGTAGAGTTAACTTGGGGAAAAAGTTAGTAATTAATGGTGAAAGAAACAGAGCCGCTTCTTGTACATATTATATATACTTTCACACTATATAAATATGCATATAATGGGTTCGTTGCAGGTGAAACAATAGAAACGTTTTCTAGAGCGTCAGTTTGTTTGTGATTTCATACGAAAGTTTATTTTTGCAACATGAGAACCAGCATCTCGTTGAACCGACGTAACTGTAGCGCGGGCGGACTATAAGAAAGGACATATTAGTTCTTATTTTCTGTCCTGAAGTCACGAAATGCGGTACAGGTGATAGAAATTCGAAGAAAAGTAGTATTGCACGAGAGATTGAGTCTGTCGTTGCAAATCGCCTGAGTACATGGTACCGACCTCAATTGGAACCTGAATGTTTCTGTACACTTAGAACAGCTCATTGTAGAATATTGAGGAGTGTTCTGCCGAGAACTGTGTGTACGATTGCGACATGGAGGATAAAAATGTGCACATCGATCCGTTGGAAGTCACCTTAATGTTGCACCATAAAGTAGGCAAAGAAAGGTAGGGTAAATATTGCCTTCGCACTGCCTGCGATTATCAGCCCCTTTATCTTCTCATCTACGATAAACGTTCTGGGGCGGAGATCGAGAAAAGGCTCGTGGCGCCTTGACCGATCAGCAGATAAGGAAGTCTATTAATTAATTCATTTGACTCGTACTTAGCTATAGAGGCAACCACGAAAGGAACGTGCACGGCGTTATTTCGCGCTGCTAAATACGGCATTAAAGCCGAAGGAAAAATAAACTGTCGTCATAGAACTACTAGTCAAGTATAGAAAAAGTACAAAAGTAGTTCAAAAGGCCTCAGCAGTTCCCCTTTGCCTCTCAGAAAAGTCAGAGCATCTTGCTATGTTCTGTTCGCTGTTCGTGGCCTGCAAAGGATTTTCTATAGGGTTGCCTCTGTCCAAACTCCGATATTATAGCGGTAGCTCGGAGCTGAATCAGAAACAACGCAAGCATATGAAGAAGAATGCGGTGACGCATCAAGCTAAAAGGCCTTGCACATACAAGATAGTGTAGGTAACTTCGAAAAGCCTGAATGTACCGGTGTACAAGTTGCAGTCGATACTAAACGGTTACCTATTTGCTCCTAGGTGGCGTTGACTGGTTGTTGCGGAGGCCATAAATTAAAGGGTTGCATAAAACCTGGAAGGCAATGCCGTGTTCTGTATGTTACAATGAGTGTAGATGGCATGCTGAAGGATAGTTGTCTTGGAAACAGTTGAAGAGAGAAAAAGGAAGGCTTGGGAAACTGTGCAATTACACAACAGTGACTGATCACGTAATCTTATTGAAGCAGGTCTCGATGTGTATTTGAGGGTGACTGTACCCTCGTTCGAAAGGCGTCTGTATAAACTATGCATGCAATTTGAAGTGGTATGAAAGCAAAGTCGCATGTTAAAATCACTGCCATAAATATGTGCAACGTTACAGGAAAGCAGTACCGCAAAAACACATGCATATGGTGAAGGGGCCGTATAACTATAGACCTCTGTGTGAAGCTTAACATAAATAATAACCGTACGGACGCGCTTGCTTTTGCGCGTGCGACGGACAAATATAAATATTTGTATAGATGCATAATTGTCTCTTATCTTATTTTACGTGATGTACTTTTTTTTTTGTCTCTCTCTCTATCTTACAGTGTATAGAATGATGGACATTGAAAATGTATGGGCGATTGCTTTATCACGTGCACGTTGAAAAACTGCTCGATTTTATGCGGCTATTTAAGCAAAACTCTCACGTTACATTGAAAGATATTAAAGGGTGCATACGTGGTTCTTATAGGAGTGCGTACTAAAAATACCCGAGGGATAGAAAAGTAAGCGTTTCACGAACACGTGTAAATGCACGAATAGAGCCAAAGCCTGCTCTATTAGAAGGAAGTCTGGTAGCATACATCCGTCGAGAGAAACGCGGAACGTCCGATGTTGTTGTGGAAGGGATGGACCTTTTTTTCACACTCGCGTCGTACCCTAGCGGCTGTCCAGTGAAACACGCTCAGCGCGCGCCAAAACACAGCCGGCGCCATCTATTGAATATGTGAGGAACCTTCAGGGTCACCGAGCATGCGCAAAAGCGTTGAGAAAAAAGTCCATTACTCGATCACCGCGGGGGTGAATATGACCAGCAAATGCTTTACCAGAATGTTCATCTGGGATACTGGATTGGGTTGGATTGCGTTGGATTAGATAATATAATGTACTGTAAGCCGTAGTATTGCTGCTGAATATGTAAGAAAGCGCTCTCTTGCACGCGCTATTCCCGATTCTCACTACCTTCATCTGTAGCTTCCGGCTCTGGGAGCGTAAGAAGTAGACTTCCTCTAATATAGATGGCTATGGTCGAGCACTTGCACTTTGAACCACAACATGTACTGAAATACACTTGTCGGTCGCAGCAGAGCACACGTCGCATAATCAGGATTTATTTTACGAACGCGGAATCGCCTTTTCATCCGTGAAAAAGTTTTTAAAAAATTCATAGGACGAGACAAAATTTAGCCCCACTTTCACTGTTTTTTATTTCCGCGAAATCGTTATTAAAATAGGTAAGAAAAAAAACCACACACAGAACCCCCAGTGCTGAGCACGTGAAAGGACAACACACACACACACAGAGCACTAGCGTTTTCCTTTCGTGTGTCTAGCACTTGGGGTTTTGTGTGTGTGTGTGTTCTTTTGTTGTTTTGTTTTTACCGATTTTAAGAATGTATGACCAACCGGCCCAACTTTTAGCTCGTTTCAGCGAATTCGTTTGCATGCGTGATTTATCCTGCCTTTTTACATATCGAATAAATATTAGACTTGGAAGAACAGACTTTTACTGATTGTATTCAGGATTATGGCTTTCTTGGATCTGTTCTAAGAGGAATAAAATTGCAACTCCTAGGGGTGCCCCGTGAAAGAGTACGTTACTCCTCTATATTGCACGAAATAAAGCAGAAAAAAAGGGGCGGATCAAATCTGTAAAAACAAACAACAACAACAACAAAAACCTATTTTGGTGATTACGATTGGGGTGTTTCATCCCCACTGGCGATACTATACCACATCGCTTGAAGAAATAAAACAGTGTGCACATATATGTATTTATCACACTTGTTTCGCATGTTCCATTTTGTTCCACGTTCGATTCCGCGAGCAAAAAAAAAAATTGTGTGCTGGCTGTTTCCACGCAAAGAAGCACCCACGGGACCACTGCATCCTTTTCGACCATTCACTCTGCATTATAATTATACTCGCATTGTTGTTTCCTTCGTTGTTTATATGAATTGTTTGACGCTACAAACAGAAGTACAAACACTCTCTGTTATTTATTGCCCTTTCTTCTCTTTCCTCCTTTCCTCACCATACATGCTGAATGAGAATCGTACACTCCATTGTTCACTAAACGCGCCTGACAGAAAGCAGCTCCTATATGTTCCTTTGCTGTTACAGGCTGTTGTGTCCACCGTCAATTTGGAGGTGTCATAGGTTGACATGTACTTCTGTGACAACGAAACGCGCTATCCATAAAACTGTATAAAGCCAATTCAATGTCTGTATTCTTACGTGCAAGCCTTGGCACAATGCGAAACGTGACGCCCGTATACTGCATTGAGGAAACTTTCAAAACGGTTTAAACGTCAATGTATACTCACGTATATGCTATGGGAACTGCTGTGAAAATCTCTGTCCGGCAACTGCGTTTGGTGATTGTCTGTTGTGTGGCGCTTGAAGCTGAAAAGAATCTGCCTTACGATGTCATCTGGATTTGGGATGAAAGCTCATATTTTGTTGCTGAACCACCTCCTGTAAGCTATAGTATATTTGCTCATCGTCATTGTTCGTTGCTTATGCTTCGCTGGACATGACAAGGAAATAAAGCGTTAGTGTCATTGTCACCAAGAGGTACCTTGCCTGCTCGTATGTTTTATTACACGGACATTGAAGAACTTCCGTTATAGACTCGGTCAAGTGGTCACGTGTTTTGGGAATGACCCTGGAATGAACGTTGACAATGACCTGGACCGCCAAAGACCTTTGCAGTATACAACGTCGGTAAATGAACGACGTTCTTTGCCAGAATGCATGCATGCGTGAGAGATGGTCCAGGGATCTCACGCTAGGCACCGCTGTGGCCGCATATATGTAACCTAATCCAGTTACTTTAAAGGGACCGTCTCGTACACCGTGACCCATCTACAAAACGTACCATTCGATTCATCATTGTTGAAAACGTAATATCGTGAATTCGCTCGACCAGGATCGTCACGGCTATTCAATAAACGAATTAAGTTGATAAAAACTGCTTAACTGCAACAGTTTATCTACCAGGAACAGTTTATCTACTCAAGGAATAGAGAGGTTCCTGTCGGTTTGATAAGTTATAAAACACGCGGAAGAAGATAAGCATCTGTTACAGGAGGAAAAGGAAAAACGAGGGAAAGAGGGAACGATCTTGAGAGCGCGTGTTGCTCGTGGAAATATACGTTGACCTGGCAGTCCAGCGCCTGTGATTGTGCATCCTCTTTGTGTTTGTCCTGTCTTCCCAGCGCTGGAGGTCTTGTCGAGTTGGTATCTTGTTACACATTCTCACCACTTCTGAAAATTCACGCGTAAGCCATGTTGTGTGCTCCAGAAGACGAACGCTGGCTCTGCACCGTGTGCGACACATGTTACTCATTTTCCCGGATGGGCGTTTATGAGGTCGTCGAAACGTGGGTACGATCCTCTGAAGTCTTCTTCTTGTCGTCCTGTCCAGACTGCCTAGCAGCTATGTTGAGTGAGCTGACGATCACCCGCATGTGTACTAGCGCCAGTGCCGGCGTCTACGTCTGAGCACGCCCGCCTGAAGGGGCGCCAAAAAGAAACCTTTCGGGCAGGACAACACAGGAAACGGGGAAGGAAATCGGGAAAACGAGGGGCAGCGCCGCAAATTTGCCCCTTGGTCCCACGGAGGCGAAATGTTCCGGCCCTATCTAGCGCGGAACATTTGCGTAAAGCCTGCGTTGCAGGCGTCTTTGAGAACTACGTTACGGTTTGTGCGGCAAGACAAGTGTTGCTCTTGAAATGGCCAACCTTCCTGTCGGGCATCGCTTCAAGTCCCCGCAAGCGCTCAAGTAAGAACGTTTTATATCGTTTTGGTAATCTGACTTCAAGTGGTCCCGAACATTTAGTTGTTGTAGTGAAGTGCTGCAACAGCCTAGTGTCACAGAATCGCATATTTTAAAGATCAGTGAAACGCCCCTGTATGTATTATTTTTTCATTCTGGATTGCGGCGTGTTGCGCAACATATAACGTGAGCTCTTGCGAATGAACGAGTTGCGCAGCTGAACTGCAACGTGAGAGTGTGGTCTCTGATCTGCACTCCAGATACAGAAATCCTCAACGCCTTCACAGAGCGTGCAAGTGAACGAGGAAAGTCGACGTCACCATGTGACGCTCGCAGTCCCGATGGGAGAGCCAATCAGGTGACAGGTAGCGCCGCAGCGCCGCCGGGGTAGGAGACAATTTTTCAGCGGCCATTGACAGCTTATGGCTGCTCGCAGGTCTGCTGGCGGCCTGCTGAAGTCAACGGCTGCTCTGTCCGTGCGTCTTTATAAATTTCATAGGGCTGTTTCAGCAAAGTTCGCAGAGCGCCACTTCGGACCCAAGCGGCAACCGCTCCAACAATAGGTCGTTTAGTCAGCGGGTTTTGCATGGTGTTTCAAGCAGCATGGCGCCAGGGAAAGCTACAAAACCTGTAGGAAATCCACAGAAAAAGCGGAACGTCCTGCGAAGTACGAACAACTCGGGACCATGTATTTGAAAGTGCCGCCGTCGTCTGCACCGCACGTTGCATATTTTGGGGCGCTGACGTTGCTGCTCACTCGCGCCACCTGTCCCGCAGAAACAGGTCTATGGGGCAGTGACGATGCACCACAGTGCGAAAGTATTCCGCGTGGTGGCTTTTGAGAGACTGCTTGGTAAATGGAACAGGGTTCCGAGCGCGCTGAACACGTGTGCAATACACAGCTCCCGCGACACTTCATCAAAGTCTATGGTTTATTCAATCGTAAACATCTACACAAATGCGTTGCGGGAAGACAAGTCGTTGTTTGTTTAGACTTCTATAGAAACGATTTTTATAGATGACTAGAAAGGTCCGACTCCAAAATATCTTCGTCGCATCTGAGGCACAAAGGAGCAGACGATAAGGTACACGTTTCAAATTTTGTGCACTGACAGTGTGTATCACAACCAGCTTGTCATGTAAAGCATGCATGCGTATAAGCGTCTTTTCAAGAACGTGCTGCATATTTCTTAGAAGTACAAAAACGTAGATGTCTGAAAGCTCTGTGATCACATACTACACGCACACATCATACAGAATCGTGCACGTAGACAGTTTGGTATCTGTAATCTAAAAAAAAAGATATGAACTCTGCAGTAAATCTCGGACGAAGAAATCTTTTACGCGTACCCAGCACATGCCTGAGATAAGGGAGTTGGTACATCAAGTCAAAGGAGGAGGAAATATATTTTGTATTAAATGTTCCCTCTTCCAATCGTAAATACCATAGGTAGGAAACAGCGGAAGATTGAGTGTCAGTGTAACATGAGCAGGTTCACGAAACACTTGAAAAAGGAGAAAAGCTGTGTTGGCACTATGCTCTTCACATCATCTAAGGGCTCCACAGAGGGAGGGCGCGCGCACACACAGAAAGAAAAGAAACATTTGTCCTGAATAACAGTTCTGTGAGACAGAGGAAATGTGCTTTCCTACAGTCATTCCTCGAAGCACCAAGACCCGGTAGCTGGGTGCACTCATCCGTGTGAGGCTCGGTATCTTCAAAAGTCCGTACCATGCTCTGCAGAACAAAAACAGGGTGTAAGAAACCAGCTATACGAGCTTTGATATCTTCCGTTTGAAGTGCCACTTGACGCAATGTTGTGCGTAGCGGCACTACTGTAATCGCTACTTTTTTCAGTAGAGGAGGTGTAACTCCGCTACATTTGTTATTTGTAGCGGGAAAGTAATTTCCGCTACAATTTTGAGTAGCGGAACCGCTGCTTTTGAGGGAGAAAATGAAATAAATTAGACGCTAGAGTACGTCCACTGAACTCGCTCTCAGATCATGTAAGCCCGACTCAGAGAAATCGAGCCGCGGCCGTCGCTGAGCCCTGAATCTGGCTGGCGTATATATGGCACATATTCATAGGCCATCGGCGAAAAAGTAGCGGAAGGGTAACTGCGCTACATTTTTTTTGTAGCGGTAGCGGTATCGCGCTACATTCGTCAATTTGTAGCGCCGCTAGTATCGCGCTACTTTTAAATAGGGTAGCGGTATTTCGCTACCTAAATTGAGTAGGGGGCACAACACTGCACTTGAGGCATCTGGGATTGATCCCCCCCCCCCCGGCTACGCCACTGCAGCCGAGGACGAAAGCAACTTGGTGGCAGGGTGCAAACTGCTTACGTTCTGAGGTTGCTTACGTGCTGTACCAAGGTTCCAAAAAAGATAAAATATTATGGCAAAGTCAGAGTGTCTGTACCGTAATGATTCTAACACTTCCGATGTATATCCTTTCATAAATTTTCTTATTGTCTGGTTGCTGTGCGTGCTTTTTTTTTTCTTGTTGCTTTTATGTGCTATATGGCTCCACGGAAACAGGACGCATCACGATATACTTCGCCATTCAGGGTCTGCTTTCACTGTCTGCGAGGTTTAAATGAAGCTAATCTATTTATGCCAGACCAACAATAGCATTTTTTCGCACACATTTCATATTTTGACGACTAATGAACCTGCACTAAAACCATTCTAACCTGAAGTCGGGTTCTCGCCGGTCATAACCTGAAGGATTTTGAAGGACCTGGACGGGATGCTGCCACCGCTGTATTTCTTCGGTTCCGCCTCGGCCTCCTGCATGGACGCGGGCACGCTGGGGTGTGGGAACACCTTCTCGGGAGTGTACACGACTCCTCCTTGGCCAGGAGGACCCGCATAACCCGTCTGAGGCCCCATTTGGACCGTCATTTGCGTCGTCTTGCGGGGCTTTGGTGACTGCTGTTGCCTCTGATCGAACACTGAGGGCGCGCTTGCTGCACCTGAAATGCGATTGCGTTGCCGAGGTTAATACATAATTAATGCATAATAATAATAATAATAATAATAAGATAATGAATATAATTAATGACAATGTGTTAGACGTTCGTCTTGCTTCAAATTGATTCTCTTATGCTTCTTTTCTGTTTCTTATATTTTTATGTACTAGGGCTAGTAGAAGGTCCGGCATCCATTGGAGAACGTTGCAGTTTAAACTGCCACAAGACATCAAACACAAACTCAGCTACTCGCGAAGCTCTCGGAGAACGCGCGAGACTCATCTGAACACGTTCAGAGACGAGGGGCAACTGACGACGGCTCCAGCTTACGAGCTCCGCGGTTCCACGTGCTGTAGAAGAGCGGTTCGCTCTTCTCCGTCACGTGCCGCGCTGTACACGGACGCCACAGCCACCCCGTTTCGACGCCAGCTTTTCTTCAAAATGGGGCTTCTAATGCTAACGCATGAATAAAAGGACATAAATAATACATTATACACGTCAGTAGATTGGAATCATCTTCCCGGCACCATCACTTGAAGCCTTAATAACAAAAAAAATCAAAGGTGCCGTGCAAGAGTATTGTAGTCCTTCATGTGTACTACTGTGTTAGTAGTGTAGTTTGATATGTAATTATCTTGTAGTTGAATTCGCACTATACTCTTTTAGTTGACACACTGTGTGCATTGTAGTGAAGTATTATTGTAAAACTCATTATTTGTGTGGTAATTTTAAATTCGGTCGTTTTACATTCCTTCCTTCCGTAACGCTCCTAAGTCCTGTGCGTAAACATAAATAAATAAAACAGCGTGCTCAAAATGTGCTATAGATATCGACTTTGTAGTTGTCTCGAATCGTACACAAATTCAGTCTTACACAAATGTTTTACCGAAGACAGTACACTGTCGACTTACTGTCAGCGCCGGTCATGTTTTGGAGCACCTTGAATGAGCGGGATGGGATGTTTGCTCCTCGGTAGCGCGGGTTCACTGTAGCGTCGTCCAGTTCTTCGGGATGGTTGCAGTACTCGCGGATGTCTGAAAATACGTACAGTTTTACGTAGTAATTGTTACTCGGAGAGTAAATGTCCCTACAAGCCACAGTTTCAGAGGCGCTGCGAAAAGTGTTGCTGCAAAAACGTTCGTTTATTTTTTATACCGCCTCCATTTCATATTATGCATATTCATATTGTGACACACAACTAACCGTGCCGAGAACGCCACAACGCACCGGTGTCACGCGTGGTGACCTTATACGTGTATAGCTGAAAACCGAACCCATTGTTCCACTTTCCGCTCATTAAATGTTATCTCTTCATCGTTCTCACACTAAAACACGGGACCCAGCACGGCTCACATTGGTAACGCTTGCGCCGCTTGTTTACGCTGGGGAGTTACTTGTGTGCCCAATCTTCGTAATTACAGCGGAGCGTAACATATACACCATTTCTCAGCCCTAGAAGATTTGGGTAGGGCTGTGCGAATATCGGGATTTTTCGAATACCTTCTATTCGAATATTTCCATGTCTGGAATATTTTCCAATATTTCCGAAGCTGCATCTCTAAGCTCGAACGTCAAAAGGGAGTGCATGTAAGTTACATGCCCTCTCTTGATGTAACACTGTGAGCGCTGCCTCGTGTAAAATACATGACATACACGCTCGTATACGACGTATTTATGCGGTATGTCTGTACATATGTTTCATCTGCAATCTGCATACGCTCGGTTACATAACTGTATCGGTTTCGTATTCGCTCGGGTATCTATTCGTTTCGGGTGTATCTCTGTTCGCTTCATATTCGATTGGGTTTTAAAATGACTATTCGTGCGGCACTAGATACGGGAATGGAGATAACGAAGTACCTGGCTGTTCCTGTTGGTCGTAATACTGTGGCTGACCGTAGCCATACTGCTGCTGCTGCTGTTGTGGAAGTTCTTCATCTGCGCCAGTCATTCTCTGCAGAGCATGGAAAGACCGCGACGGGATGTCGGTTCGGCGAAGACCCGTGAAACGCATCTCATCTTCTTCTCGGGGCTTTGGAGGTGCTGGAAAATTTTGTAACGCATTAATGTTCGTACGCAGTTATATGGGGCAGCTATGTTGGCAATGTTTGGTGGGCGAAGTACCGAGGGAAGTTGCCCTACTCGTTGCACGAAATGCGTGTGTTTCAATCTGGCATTAGATGTGATTCGTTCATGCTCAAAACACGTCGTCACCATAACACTCTCTGCTACATTCCCACTGCCCCGAATGATACAATTATATCTTCTGATTTGAGAAGGCGGGGCGTGTATACGCCTTCTTGTGGCAATTACTACGACTCCAAATGGTCATGGTAAGTTGATGGTGCTAAAGAGCACGACGACACGACATGACTAACGCTTTGGGGGAATGTCCGTCCTGGGCCGACTTCTAAGGGCCACAATGGCCACAGGGTGGTAGGATGTCCCCCATTTTCGACAAATCAGGGAAGACAACGATATTATCTATAGGCTTTCGTTCCGGAGCGTGTTATGGTGCGACTCTGTCTTAGAGTGTATAGGGGCTTCGCACCAACTTCTAGAGGTCTTGACACGCGAAGAATGAAGGCTTAGCATCCTGTTATCAAGGATCTGATGGAAACCGTGTAGCTATAGATGTTTTGAGTAAGGCTGGAAATCGTGTCTTATTTAAAACATTTTACGGATGTTTTGCGTGTACTGTTGTTGGCCTTACAGTAAGGGGCCTCGTAAGTGACATGCGAGTGACCATCACCGCCCCCTGATCCGTGCCCCACTGGTTTGGCGCCAGTGTCGATCGAAGAAACAAAAAAAAGCACTCCGAGCGCTACAAGCTTAACACAAAACCGCTATCCCTACTGACACAGACAACGCGGTTCTGTAGGACCCCGTTCACATGCCACACCCCGTACACACCACTTAACATTTCATTGCTCACACACTTCTTCACGTATCATAATGTGTCCCTCAAAAAAGTATAAGCAACATGGGAGCACTTACGCCTTCCAATATAGGGCTCGTACGGAACAACCCGCACAATCACTTTTTCCATGGCACACACTTTCTAACGGAGCGCGTCTCTCATTCTGCACACTACCTGCGGCGCACAAGGGCCTACCCCTCTCTCCCTCTGAAGCAATTGCCCCCGATTGAAATGCACTTCACGCCAATCGCTTACAGCGATAGAAGCCAAAATACGTAATAGCTGCCGCCTCGAGTGCAAATAGTCAATCTTCCGTGGCTCCCCGGGATATAGCGCGTGCCTTACGAGTTGACTTCCGGTGTCTTGCTCTGTTGAGACATAGCGGGCATCCATCATGCACTGCGGTTAGAGATGAAGGCGGTTTTAATTATGGCCCACTGAAGCGCCTCCTGCGGCTTTTTGTCCTAGCTTCCTCCTGAACCGTAACAGTGAAACATAATGTAGCTGAAGATGTAATGATAAGCATGGCGGTTGTTACCAGATGGCCCTCCGCGACTGCTGACAAAGAAAAGAAATAATAATTCCTATCATATTTATAGACCTCAGCATCGAGCATCTTTTGTGCCTTGTTTCGTTTTCTCCCTCTGGCCAAAGAAGTTTCATTCTGACAGGTTTCAAAACGAAATTACTTTTTCTCCTCTTGAATATTGATGGCACTATTTTAGTACGAAGTAGCACCTCTGGCATGGATGATTTCAGGTGTTTTAGCTGCTGTATATGACGTACATAGCCTGTCGGTCTCTCCCTTTCTCTTTTCCCCCATCTATCCTGGTATGTACGATATTTACACGACCACTTACTGAGTGTGATTGTATTCTGCAACCTGTTGAGTGTCTTCAGTTTTAGGTGTTGTTTGTGTAGTTTCGTTGTCAGATTCATTGCGCACCACCACTTGTGCGCAACGCGGTGAAAGTAATTGCATAATTGCAAGTAATTGCAGGAGTGTTGTTTGTAATGTTATTTGTTATTGCGTTACTTGTAATCAATTACTTTTTGAGTAATTTTTCAAGTAATCCGATTACAATTTTGAGTAATCAATTATTTTTGAAGTATAATCCGACTCAAAATAACAATGCTCTGTGACAAATTTCCTGTGTCTTTGTTGGGCTATTCTACTATAGTAAGCGAGAAAAAAAAAGCATTGCTTCAGCTGTCCCAATCACATTGGAGTTGGGCTTTGTCTTTTTTTTTTAAGCACACAGGGGCGGAAATTTGTGCATGAATTGAAAGTATAACGGCCCGAGCGTTACTTTTATACTCGTTACTCACTTACATTTTGAGTCGAGTAATTTGTAATGGTAATCAATTACTTTTTTGGAGTAACGGGCACAAGTCTGAGCACCATATACGCTTATAGGCTGTTGATGTGGACGTAAAAATAAATAAATAGTTATACCAGTGTATGACACAGGCGCTATACGAGGGCACAGTGCTCCCCTGCAGCCACGTCCCGTGTCTCGGTGTAGCGAGCTTCGGTCTTGATGCGTAACACAGTCGATGCTTTTGAATTCCGATTTGCATTTTATCTACTTATTTTCTTTTCTCCTCAAGGATAACACCCATTCACAACACCATTGGCATCGTTTACTATACGGCTACTACTCCTTCTTTCTCGACACGACTTCTGGTTTGTCTTTTGGAATGGAGTGTCTCTTAGTGGAATACTTTACGTGTTCAAAGAGCGTGCCGCGAATAGTGAACGGTGATAGCACGCTGTTCTACACTCACGTTTTTAAAAGCGAAGGTCCCTGCTGTTGGTGCAACGCAGTCGATCGACCTTGTCGAAGCAGGAAAAAAATTACATGGACTGCCTTGAAGTGTGAATATAGCGTACCACGATTCTTTTTATTTTTTTTATCTGTATTTATGTCCATCCACCGCTAGCTGTTTCGTACTACGCCTTGGGGAACGTTCTACTGCCGGCAGGAATCGCCACTGTCTCCCTCACACTTTCGGAATTGGTCGTTTAACCTTGAGGGTAAGGAGTAAACACAGTCCCTCCCAGATTGGATTCGAAATAAACTTTTCATGAAACGCAAATGACGAAGGGGAAGTGTTCACGTACCACACCGCATCCTAGCCAACCGCCGTCCCGAATGCACTCCATTCTCACCGCTGACGTGTTGAAAGCGGGAGGCGTACGCTCCTTTTGTGACACCCATGTAGTTATGTTAATTGCCACAAAAAAAGGCGTACTCTCTGCGAGGAGTGATAACAGTAAAATTCTGTCCCATGGTTGGTTCCCTAGCGTCACAAGCCGGGGAAAATTTTTAGTGGCCCGACTTCGTCAACTTTCAAATCGCTACTCTACGAGAAGCGTCGACACCATTACAAATGTTTTACGAGGTTAATGTCTTGGGCGAGGGCAGTACTAGTTTTGCAACGTGATGTGGGCAACTATTGCGCTTGCCCCATCCTTAGGATGTCAATACAAATAGATTGGTATAACAACAGTCAACTGTAAAATTTTATAAGCAACAGAGTAGCTGCTTGTCTGTCATGCTTTGATCACTGAAACTACTAAATGAAAATTATCATACAGGAATATCGCACTGATGCCGGTACACGCCGCTGTAATTGCATATTCTCGGGGAATTCGTAAAACCTTCCCTGAGAGGACTCCAGGTACTTGTGGGAACAAAAATTAAAGCATCGTGCGTTTGCAAGACGGAGTAAATCCACCACATAAATTTGTCGCTGAAACCGAAGAGAAAAAGTTCGAGAACGAACTTTTCGTTTTCCGTAGCATTTACATTGAAACAGAGAAAACAATACGAAGAAATCATTGTTCGTGCTGTTGTGAGAGCCAACCTTTGCTATGCAGCCTTTGTGTAACGCACTATATCACTGAAAAGGTGAAAAGGGTGTGGTCGGCGAACGGCGATGTAATCGACCGCTAACTCGGGGGGCCTCTTCGAAATAGGTCAGAAGACGGATTGTGTAAGCATGGTGGCATTAAGCGGGCATTTTAAAAAGCGTCATTATAATGCCCATATCACAAGGACTTCCGCGGCTGTAACATGTATTGATAGGGTGGCGGAAGTGTTGCGTATTTGGAGGCACACAGGGGATACCTGATTGCCTATGTACGGAACCTCGATGGGCAATAAGCCTCACACAAATATTTGTGTTACTGGTGGGTTTGATAATATAAAAAATAATGCCCATTAAAAAGAATACGGTAGCTTGGAAGATTCTAGTGAGATCCTCCTCTGTTGATGATGATTGGTAGATCGATATTTTTTTATTTATCGGGATCGTTGCGCATGACAAGCTATGCAAAGGGTTTCGCAGCTCTGGCGTGTGTTAGCACTACCGTACTACGTATAGTGATAACAATTTTGATCTCTAGTATAAACACAGAGCGGAGGCAGTTCTTGTTTTTCTGTATGGCCAGATAGTGACCTTTAGAAGTATAGGTGCTTTTTGCTCTTTTTGTATTTATTTTTATGTCGGAGCGGCTAACGTACTCATGATACAAACCGCGGATGATACATTCGTGTTGATACGTATACCCTACACCTCCATGTTTTTCTTTCCTCCAGCACAATATGATACTGTGAAAAATAGAACAGTTTTTCGGGAAAATACTGTTTAGTAAGGGGTTTTAAGGCGGAATATCCTGGGCACGACATAAATTGAAATCGTGTGACAAATGTAAACAAAATCATACGAGATGTGTAAGCAGAGGGATACTGACGATACTTAGACGGGAAAAAAATCAACAAAATCAGAATAAACGAAATCAAAATAAACAAAATAAAATAAAAATCAATCTTACGAGGTTCGTATCCCGGGGAGTCAGTGTCCGTGAGCTTTTGCAGCACACGGAACGATCTTGATTGGATGTAGTCTCTGTTAGGGTCGGGTTCTGGAGTATGGGCCCCTGGACTCCGCTGAGGTAAGACCTGCTGCCGGTTGGGGTCGACGTAGCGCTCTGCCTGGGGTGAATTGGCTCCGTCTAGACGCATACTGCATCGTATCATCCGCTTAGTATGTTCTTTTATTCTTCACTGAAAACCTACCCTTCCATTTGTCGGTTGAGTTGTGCTTGAGGCGAGAGATACCCGTTGCCTTCATTTGCTGCACCCTGTTGCTGTTGTTGATATCTAGGATCCCATGCCTCTCCCTGCTGAGCCACAGCTTGCTGCCTCGCGTTGATTCTTCGTTGAATGCGAGGAGATTTGATTTCTGACAAGTCTAGTCCTGTAAAAGAGTTTTGTCACGTGAATAACGCGTCTGATAAGTTAGTTGCGATAACTATCATATCTAGTCTTTCTGGGACACGGATTATATAAGCAAAGCCCTCAATGCTCTCATTCTTTGCTGCTGTCTGCGCGTCTTTAAATGAGCTTTACCTCCAGGTGTGTATGTGAAAGGCTTCTTGTCTTTGCTAAGTGTTCCATGAAGCTGAGGAGGTAAATAGCAGAAAGGTTGGTTGGCACCGTCTTGTGGAGTCTGTGCGGCTATTTGTGATGGGTCGAACCCTCCGCCTCCGGCTCCTGGTGGACCTTGTGCTGCTTGCTAAAAAGTGAAGATCACAAACGCCCAGCATTTAGACCGTACAACGTGAGCTGTGAACAAGTGAGTTGTTTTGAAAGCATACAGCGCTTCGGGGCAAAATGATCAGGGCTTCTCCTGGTGATGAGGACCATATAAGATAAGGCCATAATAATGGCATCAAAACCTGTTAGTGACACCTTTTTAAGCATGCCTGTCGAGCCAGATGATGATGATGATTATGATTATGATGGGAACAAGAAAAAATGGGTAGGGGGCACGTAAGTCGAGTCAGAATTTCAGTCTTATTACTATCGTACTTCTCAAATGTTATACCGGTGTGAACGAACCTTGACTAGAGTTGATACAAATCTCTCATGAGAAAATAATAATAATGAAACACAATCTTCCCGTGCTCTGGGCCGACAATTTTCGTTCTGTAAAGGTCTGGGAGGACCGAGCAACACGTATCATATCACTCCATGGACAATGGGTTTAGAGGCAGAAAACGAGATACCTGTTTCTGCCTCCAGGTAGGGGCACCACCAGATGGAGGCGGTGGTGGTGGAGGAGGGGGTGGTGGCGGTGGTAGACACCCAGGTGGCGGCGGTGGTGGCGGAGCACAGGGCGACCCGGGAGGCGGTAGCACTGGAGGGCCACCACTCGGCGTCAGCGGCGGCGGCGGCGGTGGGAACGGTGCCGTCTGACGGTTCAGATTGCCAGGCGATTGCATGTCCATGTAGGCGGTCGACGGTGGAGGAGGGGGTGGTGGCGTGCATGGCGTCCGTGCACCTCCTTGGCTTGGGAACAACCCACCTGTGAACATGGGTTGTACACCCGGAGAAGAATTCGGTGCTGGCGGCCAGCTAACCGATCCGCCGGGGGTAGTTGGCGTTCCCCGGCTAGCTGCGAAGGCAACGCGATTGGGGTCCGCCAAACCTCCAGGAGACACTGGGGTTCCGAAGGGCCCGCCAGGAGATCCCCTGTCAGTGAGAACGAGTGCCTAGCTTTATTCTAATATTCTAAATGTTACGACACGTAATGCTGTGTAACGCTTACAAACAAACTGATGCAAAGGATCAAAAGCGTCAAAGGATCGTTCGTGCGTACAGTTTTGAGGTAGGGTTCCCATTCAACTTCTGTCTTAAATTTTCAGGCGTTTCACGTCCTAAAATACTCCCCGCTGTACACGTGCACACGGGAGCGCATTAATATCGCGCTACATTTATTGGACCGCTACATCGCTACGTGAAGGAGACCCCTTTCCTAAATATTTGATCTAAAATAGGTCCTTTCGTTGTGTATTGATGAAAACAATTGGACAATAACAAAACAACAAGGGAAACATTGGGAAGAACTGTACACCAATAGACTGACCAAATGAATACTAAAGTACAAAAATTGAACGTATTACTTATTCACAAACGCTTACCCGAACTGTAGTCATACTTACATTTTCTTGCTTATGACGCGGGTACAATGTAAAATGTGCACGAACTCATCTCACCGCATTCAATCCATGGCGGCCATAGTTACACCCACAGCAGTCAGTAGATATTGCACCGTGTCTCCACTTACTAAGTGCACTATGTGAGCCGCTGGTGTGTCAACCTCTATGGCACCAAAACGTCTTGACGAAAACCATGTGGAGACACGTCCAGACTGACATAAAGGGAGACCGCACAGCACACTGTCTAGACATCGACTGAGTTACGCCGGCTACTATAGCACACTGGATGCCGTTGTTTTAGAACTGACGCAGCTGACTAAAAAAGTTGTGGTGTTCTTTCACTTCCACTCACTGTTCACTGCTCCACAGATGTGCGCTTTAAAAACCTCACCGCCGTAACACGCTCAAAAGTCAGGATCAACCGTAATCCCGATTCGTCGATAACAGGAGGTGTATCGTACACGCTTGAAGTTTTCAGGGTGGACCTCTTGAGTGAACGTTTACAGTCGTTTAGTGGTGAATTATCGTGCATTATATGAATCTATTATGACGTGGCGAGTTATGTATTGTAATAATTTTTTTTTTAGTTCCGTGTTAGCCCGCGAAACAACAGTGGCTATGAGCGGCGTAAAGAGGTGGACAGGTGGAGAGAGGACAGCAGGAAGGAGTGGGGGACAGGGGGTTAGTATGCGTCCAGGGCCGACTTCAGAGGGAACTGTGCCGACATTCGTCTGGTAAGTCTTCGGAAAACCCAGGGACAACCTCAGACAGCACAGCCGGTGATAGGATTCGAACCCGTGTCATCTCCCAGTCTCAGCGTGGAAAGCGATCATCCTAACCACTATGCCGCGGGAGCTGGTATATTGTAATAAATGCGAAGCGTAACGTAAACGCAAGAACAGTTTTCTTTTTTTTTTTTTTTTTTGCACCCGTTATTTGTTGTTTATTTTAACATCAACATATATTCTTGTCAAGCGACTTTATTGCCGCTTTTTGGCCAACTTCCCCCGAAAAACGTTCTTTTGTGCTACACTTGACAGTAAAAAAAATGATTCGATTTGATCAAAATGTGCGTATGTTTGTAAGAATGAAGGCGTGGAACGAGCCCGACAAAATAGTCCTATGAACACTTCCCAAAATATATTTTTAGCAACGTCTCGCTTTCAGAAAACCTTCGCTTCTCGGAACATCGTTACATAAAAAGCAAAACGCTGAAATGTATGCAACTCCCTGACACATGAAACATGAAATGGACACGTGGACACATCACCCCCCATTCACACACATGCGCACTTTTTACGTTTCTGAGAAAGGTGTGGTGCAAGCGAATGGCATTTCGCAACGAGGGTAAAGTTTTCGAAATACATAAAGTTCACCTAGTACTCAAAGCTTATGAGAATCGCACCAACACAAGTGAACCCTTTGGACTTCTAGTTCGAAGTAGGCAGTGCCGGGTCGTAAATCACATCATTCAACAGTCATCACCCATAATGGCATGTGTGTGCGATGGGCATCGTGGCAGAGACCAAACTAGGCCTGTCTATGTGGCAATAACGTATTTAGGCCTAGCGACGTTACCAGATCCAAACCGCGAGTACTGAGTCAATATATAATCAGGTTTCCTATAAATGAACTCTCAAGTGACCTATTGAAACGATCTTTTTTATTCAGTTGGTAGCTTTAGACGCATTCAATGAGAAAGACCATCATCGTTTACCCGAAAGTTACCTTCTTTTTTTTTTTTTTTAGAACATGACTCACGTTAAAGGTGTCACGTCGTTCTATCGTGTCACTATAGAACACGGAAACAGGTAACAAATAAAATAAAATAAAAAAAAACGAATTCACTTTACCTTGGGTCGAATCCCGCAGACATATTTTCTCGAGTACTCGTTCAGCAGGCGCACGTTAACACACTCGAACAACACGAAAGGGAAACACACGCAGCCACTTGATTCCAGCGGGTTGAGCGGAATCTTCGCTTTCCTTGCAAACGACGTTTCACATGCAGTAACCTTGTTGCGTACTATGTCCCATTAAAGAAAAGTAAGTCCGAAAAAAATGGGCCTGCCTTTGGGCCACCACCGGGGGACTCGAGCCGCTTGTTCGGAGTCGGAGCTCCCCCTCAAAGAGCACGGGAGGGTATTTTTAGGCAGCTGAAAGCGTTGCCCAAAATCTTTTTGGAGCACGGTGCTGCCCAAGGCAGCGGAAGGTGTTTCAGATTTTGTCGGTTGGGAAGACTAGGCACTTGTTCGTGTATGCAGGAAGGTGTTGTATACCTGCTGTACGGTGTCTCCTACCGTCATCGTAAACTCTTGATTCCCATTATACAGGGTGTTTTTTTTTTTTTTATCGGTTACTGAATGTTTATAAAAATAGCCATGGGAGCAGTATAGATGTCGTTTTTGCATTTGATTTTGCATTTGAGTTATACGGCAAGGTGACATCCTCTCGAAGAAAGTATGCAACTACAAGATGACTAATTACCCAAAATTAATTAATCTCTTCAATTAGGGTACTTCGGCCAAAAGCGGGAGATCAGAATGAGAGACCATCCTATAGTTGAAAGCTATTCCACGTTTAAAAAATACTGAAACACGCACGTGCATGCAAATATCCAGGTCCGAATTTTGATATGCAAATGAACCGAAACCGTGGCGACCTCGAACGCAGGGTGTACAGCCCTCATCTCACGTCAGAGGGCCACGTGATTTGGAGCAATGGAGATGATTTGAGTAGGTGCCGAACTACAGGCCAGATAAACCGCCTTCGCGCCCAGATAAGCCTCCGTCAGGGAAGGTGATGCGCTTCTCAGGCGCGCTTTTTCAATGAAAAAATGGCAAGCTAGCAAGCGAGCAGGTGAAGCTGATGCATGAGCTGTGTTTGAGACTTCGTGTTTGTGCCTGTCCCTTCGTGTTCCCTAGTCTCGGGATTTTACATCATGCGCTTTTTCAGTTTCAGCTCATTTGCATCTCAAAATTTGGGGATGGATATCTTAACGCAGGCGTGTGTTTCAGGATTTTTTAAACGTGTAATAGCATTCAACTAGGATAGTCTCTCATTCTGCTATCCCGCTTTTGCCCGATATCTCTTAATTAAAGAGTTCATGAGTTTTTTTGTTTTTGTTTTTGTAATATTAGTCATCTTGTAGTTGCAAACTTTCTTCGAGGGGATGTCAGCCTAGCCGTAGAATTCAACTGCAAAAACGACATGTATGCTGCTCTCATAGCTTTTTTGTATAAAATTTCTGTAACGGATAAAAAAAAACACTTTGTATACTGTTATATATTATTTGTATATATTACATATATATATATATATATATATATAATTTTGCCGCCCCCGTATTATAACACTTAGCATATTTTTACTTATTTTAGACTGCACGTTGAGCCACTCACATTCAGTAATCCTTGCGTATGGCAGAACTTCATAGGCAGGCTTTGAGCAACGTGATCTCCTCTATTTGTAATTACCTGGACTTTGGTGAAAACCTTAAGAACTGCAACGTGCAACCAGAAGCCTTTGTCAGACCGTCCTGCACGTGCTGTTTGAACGTGCGTTTGATGAAACTCTTCAACGATTAGTTTCTGTATTCACATTGCAAGAACTACGAGTTCACAGAAAAGGCACCCTTCCATTGTGTGCCACGTATGAAACAAGTCATTCACAGTCCTATCCCCCCCCTCCCCCCGCCCCTACACTTGAACTGACATCATCCCATATTGTTCTCTCGAGCTGCAATATTTTGGCAATAGGTTAAGTATTAGCTATTATTGTTACATATTAGCGATTCGCTTTCGATGTCACAGTTGGGGCTTTACCTTTCGCACCGGCGATGCGCGGCAAAGAGCGCTTTACAGCGCACATACGGCCTAAAATCTGACATATTGTTCGTGCTTCGACGTAACAATATCCATTGTCTCCAATATGTGTTACGTTCTGTATAAATGTCTCACACGTTTCAATTCGTTTCGGTTCGTGCTTTGCATCATACCAAAATAAACAGCGTTCCCACTGTACATAGTGGGTTAACACAGTAGCCCTCAGACGCTCCATCGACGATGATGTCTCATTCTATAAACACCAATCGATATTGTCGTAATGTCACAGAGCACGGGTTCTGTTTTGCCAAGGCCCTTCACATTGTGTTGATCAACTACGATGCGGAGGGGGCTTTTTAAAGTTTGGAGCTTGTCCAGAATACTGGAAGTGGGTTGCACGAACAGAGATGGCACTAGTGCATTAGACGCTGGAGTCGTTTTCCTTTGTCATGGTACTGTGAGCTGGAAAGACTACCATACTATACCGTACCGTACCATAGCCTACCATAATCATGGGTTCTAGATAAAGTGATGCGAGTGGCCACAGCCACCGCGGTACCGGCGCGGCCGATACAAAAACAAAACAAAAACAAAAGACACAGTCGAAAGCAGTCGAAATGTAACACTTAGTGTAAAGAAGTACTAAAGCTAAGTGCAAATATATTTCTCCTCGCAAAATTAAACATGCCATTACCCGTGAATTCACACGACCGCCACTCCCCAGAATACACCAGCGGAAGATGCGAAAAACGTCATAGCTTTCTGCTGTCACGTGAACGCGGGCGCTCAACGTGGTGTCTTCACGTATACGCTGCTAACCGTGGGGAATATCCTATACGACACAGTCACAAGATATTCCGTAGACACTGGCGGTGTCATCTGCTGTCATCCGCTAAGTGTCGAACGGAAGAATTACGTTCCTTTTGTGTTCGTGTAAGGTAACTATCTTTTATTCCACGGCGAGAAGTGTTTGCACTTTAGTGTCCCTTTAAGTTTCTGTAAGTTATTTTCTATAGGTGACGCTGTTTTCAGTTTGTGTTTCTGATTGATTACTGACATTCATAGCACGTGGGACATTCCGCAGCACAAATCATATCATATTAGTCTATGCACTATTTTTTTCACATGAACGTGATGTATATTTCTGTGCATATTTAGAGCGTTACTTACTTTTCTAAGCTAAAACAGGAAGGTGGGCCTGTTGGTATGAACTTGACATAGCGAAACTCTAGCAGCCAACAACACAAGAACTTGATGACACGAATGCTCATTCAGAGCATTCGTGTCGTCAGGTCCTTGTTTTTTCGTTCTTGTGTTGTTGGCTCCTAGAGTTTCGCGATGTCTTTTCTAAGCTATGTTTGTTCTCGTTGGTGTGCAGCGTGATTGTTTCCGTTAACGCATGTGGAAACGCAATCAGACGAGCATTAAACACACCGGGAGGCATTACAACGTATTCTGCTGTAAGCTCTTCCTGGTTCTGCGCAGTCGTTGTTAGTAACGTAAACTGTATACCGAAGGGGCCGACGAACCTTCTGGCCGAAAGATAAATAGCTCGTTTTTACCACCAGACGCTCTCGTTTGCCTGTTTTCTTTCGTATGACTTTCTTTTTTAGCCGACCTCATGATATTGAATTTCAATGAATATTCCGTAAGATGGAAATGAAAAACATAAACCCCTTCACAAAGTAAAAGGAGCACAACACAATGAAAAGTTAAAGGGTCCACGAAGAGATTCCCAAAAAATCTGAGTTCTCTGTGGCGAACGGCTCCCAAGGAGGCTGTTATCTGAAATACATCTTATTTTCGCCATATTGCATTCAACGCGTGCGCAGTTCACGCGCTAGAAAAATCGTCGAGCGGTCGCCCGACACACCCCCTGCAAGCGGACTGACGTCACTTACATCCTTTGCTAGTCCGCCAGTGGCCAAGGTCGCCTGCTTTTGACGTCACGGCGAGTTTCTCCGTTGTGCCGGCAGCGGTGGCGTCGAAGCATTCGCCTTTCTTGCCCATAGTTTTTTAGTTAATATCTCCGTTATTGTAACCAATGTTGAGTTCATACTGCGCATTGTGAATGGATTAGAGGTTAGGAATGCATTACATATATTTGCAAAGGTTTTGGGGTTCTCTTCGTCATCCCTTTAAAAACAAACTCTCCGGCATAAGGAAAAGTTAATGCTTTTGGTCAGTGACATCTTACGCAGGGCGTAATGAGTAATATTTTAGAGTACATAGCAGTACACGCGGGTTCGAATCCCGGCACCAGCTGTGTTTCCCCGGGTTTTCATCAGGTTTTCCATGCGAATGTCGGCGCAGTCCCCCCTGAAGTCTGTATGGACGCATGCTAACCCCCCTATCCATCACTCCTTCCTACTGTCCTCTTTCCATCTGTCAACGTCTGTACACCGCTCATAGCCACGGTTGCTCAGCGTCGCTAACACGGAACATAAAACACACACACAATAGTATAGGAGACATGCTTTCATTTACACGTAAAATATCGTAAATCCGGGGTAGTTGGTAACCAGGCATTAAAAAAAAAGAAGAAACTGATATTCCATTGGTGTATCCTTTGGTTCGTTCTTGTGCTCCTTCCTTTCTGTTTTGCTTGTTTTCTTTGATTGCTTATTTTGCTTCCTCCTTTTTCATTTGCTTTTTTCCCTGCTCTTTAGAACAGTGTAGGAGTATGTGCTCAGTGGCCTCCACGGTTGCACAAGGTGTACAGTTCGCCGAATCAGCCTTCCCAATTTTATGGAGAAATTGGAGCCCGTACAGACGGAACCTGTGTAAGAGCGTTAATATAGTTAATTACGTGCTGCATAAGAAGAGGGGACTGACCCAAAGAGGGAAAAAGCCTTTTCTTGCTTAGATTTACACCTAGAACGGTGCCAGTGTAAGGTATTCGGTTAACTCACTCGGTTAACGCTATTGCCGAAGCAGCGTTATCGAATCAATTATAAAAACGCAGACTGATAAGGACAAGATATGATGACGGAAGAGTGGGAATATTGCGTGAATAATGAACTGCACTAAGATTTCGCGTGAGGTAATGCGACTATACGGTCAGCTATACGGTAACTTCCGGTAATGGTCTAGTATTTGGTAAAGTCAGTCCTATACCAGGCGTGTGATAAGCTGCTTGCATCGAATAGAAGCCGAGGTCGACTACAGACGTCAGCCATCCAAATATAAACCATCTCCTTCACTTTTGTGAAAACGCCACGCGATATTGTTGACAGCGGGCGAGTCTGCCAAGCTCTTGGTATGTTTTTCCTCCCTCGCTCTAGCTACTGTAAAGAAAATAAAAGCAAATAACTAGCCAAAATAAAACGGGGCCTGCGCACGTACCCCGCAGAAGCTCTCAGTCTCAATAGCTTGGGAAAAGAGCGTTCACGATTTCTTCGATAACGACAGTTCAGAACGTGCAAGAGCAGGGACATGGAAAAGCCCAAGACTGCTAGGGACTACCGAATGTACACAGCTGCACCCAAGAAGAGAACCAAAGACGTAAGTCCACATTTTCCCTATGAGTTCCTTGTCTGCGAACTTCTGGGGGTGCTAAGGGGCTATGATGGAATAACAGTGGACACTTGGGGTAGCTGGTGCAACATGCTGAAACATGTACTCCCGCTAGGTGGTGTATCCTGTGTGCCGCACACGTGTGATACCTGGACTACGGTACCGGGGGGGGGGGGGGGGGGTGATGGTGGGCTAGTTGAGATTTTCTGTCTCTCACGCTCTTCAGTTTTAATTTAACATTAATGAAAACTATGATTACCCGAATTTCGTTGATTATCGATGTACATCAATCTATGAAATATATGTATCAATGTATGAGCTGTACGGCATGAATACCAAAAGGTGTAGTTTGAAGGAATATTTGAAGTATTTTCGCTCCGTATTTAAGCACTTTGAGTTGACGGACGTTTCGGCGAAGAGAAGGCAGACCAAAAATCGGAAAGATATATTCTCCTAGGTTGTATTCTTAGGTTGTATACAACCTATTCCTAGATTGTATTAGATTCTTGTATCGATGAAACATACACTGGCTTGACATAACATGAAGAAATAAAATTAGATGTTGGGTGTTTCGATGCCTCTGCGAGCATCATAATCAGTATACAAAAAAAAAAAAAAAAAAAAACTCACCGTGACTTTTCAAAAACGACGATTCAAAGTGGCATTTAACGCACGGGTTACTAGATCATTCTTCCTATCTCTTTCTCCACGAATTAATCATAATGCAGATCGTCACGAGAGTTGTAAAATCATTAATTACGACTAATAAAGCTATTATGATTAATTACTGTATTTTGCAATACTTTCAAGCTACTGAGGTACTGAAGTAATTGCAAATGAAGAGTCGATGTAACTACAATTGAATAGCATATCTTGCCCTTAACTTGTATTTTAGGGGCAATTTATTTTCTGCTGTGATCAAAACGAATTTGTTGTAAATATCTGTCTGGAATACTTGTCCCTTTCCAGAGGCTGGTTTTTGATTTTCTTATGCCGGGTGTTTCATGAATGGTCCCTCGGCCGAATAATTCGTATACAGGTGGCGCTATCAAAGAGCTGCCGTTTCAGTGAGATACCTGAGACATCGGCGAAGAACTGAGCAGTGAGCGCCTAATTTGCATACGCTCGTTAATTAAATAAAACTAACTTTTAAGTTGTATTTCGGATGCTTTCGGACCTCTGTTTTACCGACCGGAATCTTCAGGGTACCGTGCTCCAGAAAAAAAAAAAAAAAAAAAAAAAAACGGCGTTGAGTGATTTTTAGAGTGATTAATTGCTTTCGGTTTACATATTTCCAGCGCGGAGGAGCGCACCAACCCGCTCTTTTCGCTCAGCTATTCGTCTATCAATTACGTGTTCGTCCGCCCGGTTCACACACGGGGGCGACGGAAGATACGCACGGTTATCAGTTAAGTATAGGATGACAGGAAAATTCTTAGTCGTTGCTACTGGTATGGACTTGCTAGTACAAATGCAATGTTGAGCATGAAGTAGACGTTGACACAACGTGTTGAAACGGGGAACCATTCAAAATTTAGCATTGAGCAGCCGAGTATGTACCGTGTCATGTGTGCCCTTGCCTGTACTGGTTGTGACACACGTACAGGCACAGTTCCAGTGCTTGTCTTTAGTGCACTAGTAAATGTCAACGTTGCTAAACAAAGTGTCAGGACCGGTGATGTTTCAAACAATCCTTCTTTCCGGCACAAATGGCAGTTTTCCAAATACTTTTTTTAACGATCTTCACGTATTTGTCGCGCACTGCGAGCCGCACTGTAGAAACATTTACTGTTGTTGTTGCCCCGCTTTTGAACTCCCTCGCTCTATACCCTTTCCACACCACTCTAACCCCTTCACCGTGTGTGTTCCCCGAAGTCGAAACTACAACGTAGCTCTATACTTTGCGTTCCACCTTGTGCAAAACGAAATAAAAAGATAGGAAAATGCACTGAAAATTATTTTGTGCCGACGCAAACTTTAGTTCGCAAACTGCATTCAATGCATAGTTCTTAAAACGTAGTAGGATGTAGTTCGAGAAAGCTGCACGTACCTTTACGCATAAAGCACGCAGAAAGATACAGCTGAAGCCCATCACGATACTTGTCGTCCCGTAATTTTGTGTCGTCCAGGATAGACCATGCATGGTAAAAAAGTTTGACAATACGGTTGCCGAACTGATGTGTTTAAATTCTCCTTTTTTACGCTGGCAATAACCTAGTGGAAGGGTCTCCCTCAAAATATTACCACCTAACCCAATATAAATCTGTTTTTTAGAAGTATATGTGATATTAACATGAAGTAACATTATATAATGTTTTGTGTTCTCGGTGCTACTATAGCATATTACTGTATGTCGTGTATTTGTAATGTCTGTGCTAACTTTTGTGTGTTTGGTATTCCCCCTACTGTAACGCCTCCTGGCGCTGTAGGTACACAAATAAATATATATTGCTTTACAGCCGAGCATAAGAAACGAACTCAGGATGCGGACTGCCACAAGCAGAGAATAGATACACCAAAACCTAGTTCGCGTTCTTCAGCGTACACTTCCTTCATCGTTTCAGCGTTCTTCAGCATGATGACCCTATGTGACACCATCTACGTTCGGGAAAACCCATATTCCGAGAGGCAACACCGGTGGTATCCCATAAGGTTCATAGAAATCCTTAGCACTGAATAGGAGGACGAATGTGAGGGAACCACGTAGTTATGCACAGCGCATTACCGATGAAATAACCACGAGAATGAAGTGGTAAGTCGCATATGAAGTGCGTTCGGAAATGATCTTATCATCGATAATAATACCTACGCTGCGTAACAGTCCGAATCATTATAATCGAATCGCGTAAAACAGTAGAATAGTCCTTGACCGCTTAGTAGGGGTTTCCTTAGCGCCCTTATACACACACCTAACATCCCCTCAAGGATCTTTAAACACTCCTCCCCCCCCCCCCAAAAAAAAAGATACCGGCCAGAAAGGTCGAAAATGCCCGAGAAGCCAGCAGGTATGACTGCCACCCCCACTACCCTACGGGAAACCAACGGCCCCACCCCCGAGATGAAAATACTGGGATGGCGCTTATCGACAATACATCGCGTCAGTTCCGTCACGTGGGCTATGGCAGCTTGGCTCGCATACTGAATCTAATCATTTCACAGTTTGTCGCAGTACATCACAGAAAAAGCGCAGTGTGTACATGAGCAAGCGCTCACAACGTAAAACCCTTTGTGGTGGATTGCTCTGCCTCGGGGCGCAGTGCAGCTGTTGCTCCGTCATCTGAGCTCCGTGAGGTTTCACAGTTGGCGCGCTCCATTTTTGCACACGGCAACCAGCGTCTGACGTTACGGCGCTTGCGCCAGCGTTGCTCCAAGAATGTTGTTTTGAGTGGTCCCTTTTCAGAACAGCGCCGATTCAGTGGCCGACGCTGACGGCTCAAAATGTGACAGTTCATCAAGTCGGCGGAACGCAGAACGCACGTGCAAAGCCCTAAGTGGCCTAAATTCACGACACTTCGCCTGAGCACTAAAAATCAGTTTTAAGGACATCCAGCGGATTGTATCTAGTGTTTGCAGTAGGTGTACAACTTGGGACAAAAGTTGACGGAACACAGGGGTGTCACATTTCTCAAGTGGAGCGACACCCTAACAGCAAACAGGAGCGGACGCACATACTGAGAGATGGACAGAACTGCCAGCCACCCGTTTCTTATTCGATCTCTGTCTGATAGCTAGCAGGGGGCCGCTACGATGGAGAAATACGCCAGTGCTGTGTTCCGTAAACTTTTGCCCCAAGCGTTCTGATCTCAGCTGTGGAAAAAAGTTTTTGCGGAAGTGGCTTGTGGCACTTTTTGTATGTGGTTCAACAGGCCCTGTACGTACTGAACTGCACGTTGAAACAATGACGAAAAAATAATTATTCTACGTGTATAGTACGCACCCTAGAGCACATGTATGCGTCACGCTCTGACGTCAGCGGAGCGGGACCCACGGCCATTCGCATTGGTAGTCGTAAGCAGGGTGTCGAACCCGAACCGAAAACTGCACCCGAACCGTTATTTTTGCCGGAACCGTGCCTGGACCGAAATTTTCGTGACACTGTTGAACCCGAATAGGAGCAGAACCTGAAAAAAAGTAACAGCGGTAACCAGTTCGCAAGGAAACTGTTCGGACATAAAAGAAGTCAACATAAGGGCTCAAGCGCCTCTCAATCCCCGAATGAGGACACACTGGTCTCCATATCATGGATTTCGCAAATTTTCACCTAACAACAACAATAACTTTATTTCGAGACGATGGATGGGGAGTTTCATCGCCAGGGGCGATACTCTACGCCATTCTCCTGTCAAACGAGGATGTATAGCAAGGCAGGGGCGGATTTAGGGGCCTGTCATGAGTGGGCGGTCTTAAGGAAATTTCGTGCTTTGTGGCACAGCATCATCCAGGTTTCTACATAGGGAACAGCCATATGGGGGCGGTAGCCCCCCCGGCCCCCCATTAAATCCGCCCTTGTAGCAAGTATGCTTTCAGAGCCTTTTTTAAGACGTTGAAGCGCGGTTGTCCTTGAAGCGCCGCGGCTAGCGCTTCACGCACGCGCTGCGGTGTCTGCTCTTCAGAGAGGAGGCGCCACGCGGACGCTTGTCAAACGCTGGCTTTCCAAGCAAACGACGCGGCCGTCCTCTGCTAGCAACTGCTGTATTTTCCGAACGGTGAGTGGGCTGCCATCGTCCACAGAACGCAGCAGGAATGGAGTGGGCCAGTTGTGTATCTCTATAAGACGAATGTGTGATTAAGCAAGCGCCCGACGTTTCCCTTTACACGTGAGCAGTAAAAATTAAACAAGTGAGAAATATGAGAAGTGAAGAAAGAGCATTCGTAAAACGGTGCCTGTATGATTGGTGGTGTTTTGAAAAATAAATGTTGTCCTGCTTACTCGTAGTGCACTTGTGTTGTGACACATTGCCTTTGTTTTGTGGATTAACTGGTACGCTGCTGTGTGCTCGGACAGAGCAAGGCTGGCAAACTTATTTTCGTGTGGTACTTACTTCGGGTGTGTTAGCTTAGCTCAATTGGTAGACCCCTGGACTGGCAATACAGAAGATGTGGGTTCGGGTCCTACAGCTGGACTACCCTCTTCAGTGACTTCCATCTTTCATTGGAATGCGGCTTCACATCCATGCAAACAATTGTCTTTCACATCTATCGGGTGTGACTTGAGATGAGACGTAGCAACCCCTTTAAATATCCAAAAATCATGTCACAAGATGCCAGATAGTGTGACGGAGACAGGCTTTCGTTTCGCAAAGATTGTATATAAGGCCTCTGAAAGGCACAAGCGTACACACCATATAGGGAAGAATAGACCTCTCCGTATTATTTTTAGTCCGTCCAACTCCAACTCCAACAGACTTAGTTTGCTGTCCGAGGGAGCCGTTCAGAAAGGACATGTACTGTACGAGTTTAAGCGTATAAGCGGGACGGGTTCGAATACCCGCAGCGGCTGTGCAGTCTGGGGTTTTCCCTGGGTTTTCCGGCAGACTTTCCGGGCGAATGTCGGCACAGTTCCCACTGAAATCTGCTCAGGACGCACACTAAGCCTCCCACCCCCACCCAGTCCCCTATCCATCTATCCACGTCTGTAAGTGTACGGCGCTCATAGCCACAGTTGATCCGCGGCGCTAACACGGAGGTAAACAAAAATCCAGACTGTCTCATCGTCCGTGACCTGAGAAGCCTCACGTCGCAGTCACTGTTACGTCTGTGCGCGGGATTCATATGGTGGTTGTTGTTCGTCTTCAGTCCCTTCGTGCTAGCAAACCGGCGGGACTCAATAGACCTCTCCCTGTTTGTAAACAAATGACGTCATAGCGTTCAACAGCGCCACCAATTTGGTAGAGTTGAACTACGCTCGAAGCTAGAGGCGAACAAACGTCGCCCCGAAAGTCACGGTCTTGAGGGGATTACGACGGTCCCTGAAAGGGATGCGACCTTCAGTCCTACTTTTCTTTCAGTAGGAGGCAGCGAACAAGTGTCCGTTCGTGGAACGCAGCCCTCACCTTCCAATTTGTTTCGGTTTCAGTCTGTCTACCAACGTCACGATGACGTTTCTCGGGTAGAGGTTTACTCTCGTGGCCAGATTGGCGGCCATCCACTGGCAGTCGGTCATTCTACTTCTTTGTTTTGAGGGCGCCCTTAGGAGAAGAAAAGCGCTCGGGGGAGTCGTTTTTAAAATAGCCCAGTGACCCGTTGAGTCAGCTGAAGCATGATCACTCCCTTGGCTGAGAAAACACACTTCCCCACAGAGAAAAGCAAATACACTAGAAGTTGGAAATGCTGGCATTTCCAACTTCTAGTGTATTTGCTCACGCAGTACTCTCGGTGTGAGACGTGTTTTGTTGGAAAGCAGGAAAGGGCTACGTGACGTATAATATATCTGTACACATACACGTAATTGTCAGCCTTCTTACTTTGTACGGGCAGCATCATCACGCGGCACGATGCTGACGCTATCCACTCCATGTATGAGTTCAACGAAGGGCATTAACTACACTTACTGGAAGCGCGCGGACAATGATACCTGAGCCAGTGGCGTCGCTAGGGTACGCGTCAACCGGTGCGGGAGCTCTTCGCTTCAACCCCCACCCCACCCCACCCCACCTTTCCGTGCCACGCAGAAGGATCCGCATGGCATGGTATTTAAACGGTTAGGGATGACACGTCATCTCTAACCCTTTAAATACCATGCCAATGACGAGGACTGTGTCCAGAAGAAGAAAAGTGTCTGTTCGAAATATCGGTGGCTCTCGTCCTGAGGCACTTCCCTTTCATACCTTCTTGCCGGTTCGCGGGATTTTCTACCCGTCTACTAATGAGTCGTAGAATTTCTGAGTCGTTGTGTGCTGTTGTCCAGGTGTAAGTCCTCATTCACAAGGAACTGATTCCCTTGTCATCATCGTTAGTAGACACGCTCGTTTCTTTACTTGCCTATCCTTTGATAAAACGAGTTACAAGGAAAAAGAGAGAGAGAACGGAAACTGCTTCGTTCGCTGTTCTCTCCGACAAATGTGCTATTTTGCTCATTTGAGAATTGTCTTGCATGCCTTTGGGGACAGCTTGTGTACAGCAAACTTACGGTCTTTCAGCATTAATATGTCGAACGTCATCCATAAAAGACCTGCCTCTACCAGCATACCTACCGATTCGAGAACCTGAGAAGGCAAAATCTCCTGGTTACATTAGTAGTCTCGGTGTTGTAAGTGAAACGCCTGACGTTGTTGTCTTCAGCAACTTGCGTGCCGTGCGGCAGACGTAAGCGTGCCAATGGTCCCTTCCTGTTTGCTTTGAGTTTCTTTCTTTTTTGGAATAGCAAGCCGGCATTAGCCTGGGTGACATTTCCACTTTTTCTCATTCTTTTATTTATTTATTTTTTTCGGCTTCCCTTCCTCGGCTTCCAAGCCAGTATTCCAGCGCAACTTTGACAATCGCGTTATTATGGAACTACTGTGCATGCCTTATCGTCACATTATTCTTATACATACGGATTATCTATCTATCTATCTCCTTATTGCGCCACATCGACTACGGTGAACACATTAGAGAGTTTTAGTGCATCGTACGCTATCGCTTTTGCGTACGTAAGGGATAGCGTCGTGGTTCTGCGCACTGCTCAAAGCTCTCATTATGTTTTGCGCGTGCGCAGAGCCACCAACGGTATCCCATACGTACGCAAAAGCGACAGCGTACGATTCACTAAAACTCCATTGCAGCACTGGATATGCCTATACCCTATAAGCATTGTTGTGTTTTTGCTGTCCTGACTTTCATGCTGGCCTGGAGTAACCAGTACTTACCATCGTGACGACCAACTGGGTGGTGAAGGCAAATATTTCAGTATACTAGCATAGCAAAATTCGCAAAAGTAAACGCATCTGTGTTACGTAAACGGCGCCAACACTTTTGGCACAGAAGGCAAATGAGGCCTCTGGCAGGCGCAGCGTTTGCAGACGGAAATGGCCGACTTGGTAGGATGTGTGAATCACGGCACCATTCTTTGTTGTAGCTTCTTCGTAAACGTTGAATATTGTGGATTTTCAAAACGAATGACGAGCGGCATGGCAGAGCGGGTTCAGGCGTCCTGCTCGTTGGTGGTAGCCAAGGCCGTGCTGAAGACTGATAGGTGTTGGGTTCGAATCCTATACCACCGGCTGTGCTGTCTGAGGTTTTCCCTGGGTTTTCCGAAGACTTTTCGGACGAATGTCGGCACAGTTCCCCCTGAAGTCGGCCCAGGACGCATAAGTTTCCCTGTACCCCACTTCTTCCTGCAGTCCTCTCTCCACCTGTCCACGTCTGTAGGCCGCTCATAGCCACAGTTGCTTCGCGGCGCTGACACGGAATTAAAAAAAAGAAAACGAATGAGCAGTAATTATAGTGTGGTCCTCGAGGGTTACGTGAAAATATATTCCCTATGATGATTATTGTTATCAATGGGTGCTATCCGACATACTACGCACCGTATCACACCTGAGAAGCGACTTACTAGGCTATTTCCACCGAACTCCAAAATAAATAGACGAGCCGGCGTCTTCCCAACGATATCAGTGCAGAAGAGTTTACCGTGAAAAGACTCTGCTATCTATCTATCAATATCTCCAGAAGGACAAAATGAAGGTGTAGCTGCAGTCCTCAAAAGGTTAAACTCCTGCCCCTGACCACACCTCTATAGACGACCCTCTGTTTGCAAACATGTGACGTGACGAGAAGACTGGTTCGAGATTATGTTTTGCTGTGGTGGTCAAGAAGCGGGAAAAACGTGTCGGCTCATAAAGCTGATAGTGCTCACCAGCATACCTTGCGCGGTGGCGTTACGTAATCAGTGACGTAGGGCTGCGTGAAGTCTGTAGACGACCTGAGCCTCTAAGCCGTTGATTACGTAACGCCGCCGCGCAAAGAACGCTGGTGGGCATCAGGGTTGTGGAGTTGCCACTCCGGAGTCGGAATGATTCCGGAATCATTCCAGATTAGCCCGGAACGGAATTAGAATGGCGGAAACTGTCGTAGGAATGGAATTGGAATGGAATGGTCTGGGCGCCCCGGTGGTAGTTTTGGTTTCAACCCAATCTTCCCTCTGGTTACTCCAGCTTGTATAATTTTTTGTTATGTATTTAATCTCGTAATGTCCAATAAAAAATTGAATGAAATGAAAACATCCCCACTGGTTTCAACCCTCACACCCTTTGCAAGCACGCCCCGCACCTGCACAAGGTCAAGATCGAATGGTCTATGTGTTTTTTCATGTTTTTTTCATGCTAGGTAATGTCAATCTCCTCGAGCATTTCTGGGCTAGCCAAGTACCGTTACCGATCCCTTCTCTTTTATTGATGGAATTAAAGGAATGGAGTTGAGTTTGAGTTGAGTTAAAGGAATGGAATGAGGTTGCCAAGCCATTTCAGGAGTGGGAATTGGCCGTACCTTTCCATTCCGAGGAATTAAACGGAATGGAATTACCACAAATCTCCATTCTTCGGAATGGAATGGGGGACCCCATTCCACAAACCTGGTGGGCATTACGTTATTAGATGTACGAGGGTGGTTCCATAAGCTTCCGGCCCGACCAACTTTTAACAGTCATAGGGACGAAACCAGTGTATCACTTTTCGACATAGTCACCCTTAACTTCGATGCACTTTGGACACCTTTCAACCAGCATTCTTATACCCTTGAAAAAATAGTCCGAAGTTTTGTCCACAAAATGCTGGAAAACTGCCTCTTGCACCTCACTATCGTTTTGAAATCTCTGTCCTCTGAGATCCCTCTTCAAGTTTGAGAACAGGAAGTAGTAACTCGGTGCCAAGTCTGGACTGTAGGGTGGGTGGTGGATTTCTTCGAAGCCGTACTCCTTCAGTGCAGCCTTGGCAACAGAAGCAGTGTGGACAGGGGCATTGGCCAGGAGCAACCGGACACCTCGACTCAACCTGCCGCGCCTCTTTTCCTTGATGGCGTCTCGCAGTCGGTGCAGGAGTGAAGCATAATAAGTCGCATTCACTGTGGTGTTCCTCTCTTTGAAGTTGATGAGGATTATCCCGTGACAATCCTAAAATATTGTTGCCATTATGTTCTTTGTGGATTGTGTGACCTTGGCTTTTCTTGGGGGTGCTTCTCCTGGTTTGCGCCATTCCATCGACTCCTTTTTCAAAAGGGGATCGTAGTAGAGCACCATAGTCTCATCCCCTGTGACAATTGACTTCAATATTTCTTTTTCGTTCTCTTGACAGAGCTCCAAAAACTCTTTGGCACAGACGACGCGCTGTTGCTTTTGAACTGACGAGAGAAGTCGTGGCACCCATCTCGCACCGACCTTTTTCATGTGAAGGCCCTCGCCGATGATGCGAAAAACGGTTGTTTTGGAAAGCCCCAGCCTTTCTGAGATTTCCTTCACCTTCAGACGCCTGTCGCTCAGCACTTCCTCCTCGACAAGAGACAAATTTTCTCGTGTCACCACTTACACTGGACGACCATCGCGTGGATCATCTTCAACGGACTCTCGCCCCAGTCAAAACTGCTAGCCCAGACTTTTACCGTTGCGTACGACGGAGAGGCTTCCCTGTACACGATGCCAGTCGCGCTTCAATTTCTTTAGGCGAAAGTCCCTCTTTTGTCAAGAATTTTATTACAGCGCGGTAGTCGATTTTTTTTCCATTTTAACTGAAGAGTGCACCCTGGCTGTTTGAAATGCCGCTCTCCAACCGACAAAAGCATGGAGAGGGTTGAGGGTGGTGCTTCGGCCCTCCAACAGATGGCGCCACGCGTCCTTAATCGCATTTTCGAATTCGCGCGCATTTTCTACCTCGCGCCGGAAACTTATGGAACCACCCTCGTATCAGCCTATCAGCCGACGCATTTTTCCCGCTTCTTGCCCACCACAGCAAAACATAACTTCGAGCCGGTCCTCTCGTGACGTCAGATGTTTTTATAAACAGAGGGTCGTCTATATGTGGCAAGTCCACGGAATAGACCTTTCCAAGGTCTCTGCATTGCAGTGCAGATTTTTTCAAATGCAACTCACACTTCGCATTATTTCTTTGTGCGCGAATCCAATGGTAACCGCTGTGAGAACCTAAGTCTCTCACCACAAGTATGTCCAACGCTGAGATGTGACGACTGTGTCAACGAACGATGATGTTCGCGACGCGATTCGTTCGTTACGATTTCGCTTTATGAACGACACGTTATCACACGTCTGCTAACGCTTTCCGGCTGGTTGGGTTTGGTCTAATGAAAATAAAATGGAGAATGTGGCACTCATGAAGAGAGACGACTAACGCTTTAGAAAAAAAGATCGATAAAAACAATATGGCCAACTGGCACCCTTCAGCAAAGACGTAATGCAACAGTAAATGCTATAAGCGGGGGGAGATATGTTTAATAGAAAGACAATAACAAATTGAGACGTCAGCCAGGGTAATGCCGGGTTGCTGTTCCAAAAAAACTCAAAATAAAAAAAAGAAAAGCGGATAAGCGGATTCGTAATTGTGTCTAAGGTAACACACGAACTGCTGTATTTCGCAGGGCGTCCCCGCAGTTCCGCTACGGTCTGTGTACTTTGTCCAATCAAAAGGCACATAGTCTGTGCTATTTATTTACCCCACACGCAGTGGCTCATCAAGGCAGGCAAAGCCGCGGTAACGAGCCAGTTGTATCAAAAATAACGGAGCGCCAACAAAACAAACCCTAACAGCTGCACTAGCAGCTTCAGACCCCGTTCAGCCAAACGGTGACTCACGTAGAGTATCTATAATCTGCAGCGCACAACCAGTGGGTGGGTGCCGCGGTTCCATCATACGGTTTCTTGTCTTCGCCTGGGGTGGGCCGAATGCCAAGGTTATCACTTTCTTGCTAACAGGTCCCAGAATGTTTGGCACATGGCTATCGTGATAGTTTAGGCTACGTTTCTCTTGTTTTGTCGGTCTCAGTTGTCTCGCGACGTAAACCCCCAATTATTATCTTGTTTTGTCTCTGCGGCAGCCTCGTCTGTCCAACATGGAATCGAAAATTGGCTACAAATTACATAATCATCTATACAATGTATTAATTAAGTACACATTATTTTTGTCATTTTTCGGGTGAAAGTGTCTTTCCTATGGTACACTGGTGCAAGTTTTGCATCACGGAGAAGGCAATCAAGGTCGTCAAGTGCAGTCCATAACTTCGAAAATGTAAATACTAAAAAAAAATAAAGAAAGAACCACTTCAAAGGGCATATTCTGCAGAAAAGGTGTATCCCATTTAAAACACTCAGATGATCAGATGAGTGCTTCGCGAACACTGTCAGGACACCCTTTCGTTGAGCCTGCGGGGGGGGGGGGGGGGATCTACAAAAACACCCCTTATACACACTGATAGGTGCAAAAAGTTACTGTGGAATGGGAAGTATACTACATTCCCTTCTAATTAGGGGTTTCTCGTTCCCGATGCTTACCCAAAAACCACCAGCAAGTTCTTTATGCATTCGGCGGAATCGCCTAACCGTCGGTGAACAACGGCAAAGGACCTCGCAATCTCCACGGATGAACGCTTGGAGTTGCAAATTAGTTTGGTTGCACGTTGAAAGGAGTTCGCTTTCGAGACGCCAGCGCAGCGCAAGACTTGGGAGATGACCACCACCACCAACAACAACAACAGATAAATGAATGATGATGAATGGGGAAATTCGCCACATGAGGTGCGCGGCCCACTACCCCAAGGCACAATGGGCAGGATGAGATGTGTACTGATGATGAGGTGATGAACGACGCTGAACAGGGCTCGATAGTCAATGGAGTGGAGTGGGTTCTCTTGAGATGCCCAAATAACCTGTGATAGTATTCTGTTCTAGGAACTGTACTTACCAACACAGCTGGGTTCTGCTCTGAACATCAGTTCAGCTGTATCAGCTCGTAGCTGCACCGAGAGAGAGTTTTACGAAATAGGAGAATATTTGTACTCTCACTAATAAGAACCTAATATTCTAACAAATAGACAGGTGTCAGTGGCACTCATATTCATATTGCGAACTTTTTCACTATTACCTTCCTCCAAAGGATCTTCTCCATGACATAATCCCGGTTACCCAACGGCCCAGTGACCTCTCCTCCCTAAGGCGTAGAGAATAAAATAAACGTTCCCAATCTTTTCCTGACAGAAAGACATGCGCGGTGCAGCAGAACTAGGGCGTTCGTGGAAAACCGAAGAACATGAAAACAAGCGGTTCTACAAATATTTTCGTGAGGTTGCAGCGTGTCGGCCCAGTTCATGAGCCCCCTGCATAGCGGTAGAGCATCATAATGATGCGATGTAGGCCCTCGAACCAATAAGAAAGCACCGGTGATGATGATGCTCGTGTTGGATAAACTCGGCCGGCGGCGGCGGAGGGATATTTTCGGAATCCCTCCCCCGGTGGCGGAAGACGAAGGCCGCATGAAGCAACTAAACGGAAATAGAAGAGAGCCGAAACCCTGCTGAGGGGCGCGGAAAAAATATTCGGATCTCTGTAAGATGCCCTTCTTCGCAAAGGTTAACGGGATTAGATCTTTATCGTTCATTCACTTATACTTAGTTTCTTTTCATATGCTTCTTCCACCCGTTTCTTAGCCCGCTTGTCCCTTCCCCACCCCCCTCCCTACATGACGCCGTCACGTCATATGTAATGGAAGAACAAATGAGGTTTGCCAAGTGCGGTCTCTTCATTTCCATTAAGGTATGTTTGTAAAAAAAAAGCAGAACAGAAAAGAAGACGCTGAAAAAATAAGTCATCATCCTCATCAAATAAATCAGCAGAACAAATGTCCTGAAGATTGCTTACAGCGTATGTAAAATCAGACATCAGTATACAGGCGAGTATCAGCACTTAATGAGATTACATTCCACGATATGTTGGTTTGTCAAATGCAGTCTGTTCATTCTATTAAAGTATTCCTTCTGAATAAATGAATTGAAAAATAATTATCATCATCATGGTAATCATAATGAAATAAATCATCAAAACAAATGTCCCGAGAGAGAGAGAGATACATGATGACGATGATATGGCGATGACTTCCGCTCATTGAGTAGAATGCTACCCCATTGCTATTGGGGAAAAATGAGAGGATGGTGATGAGGATGATGCTGACGACGCTGACGGGGTCTCAGAGGGAGTCGATCATGCCGGTAGTTTCAAGGAATTTGATAAAAGGTCGCAAACAGGCATCTGCTTTCGTTGCCTTGAAGACTGTTTACAGCGTATATAAAATCCGACATCAATATAGAAAGGCGAATGTCCACTTCTAATGAGATTACATTCCACGGTATGTCTGCCACATGCTCCACTTAGCCCGATCATCGCTTTGTATTGCACTATTTACGAGAATCAACATTCCAAATCGTATAATCCGGAAGCGATTATATAAGCGGTCAGTAAAACGACACAATCACACAGCAAGCGTATAGGTATAGATTTCGAGTTGCATATAAACGAGTCTGCAAGATATGTGTCTCCCCTTACGGCACCCCACGTTCAGCAACTACACCATCCACAGAATACACATTCATTTACAACCTACGCTCCGGCTCGCGAACACGAGTAAAAACAAATTGCGAGGCGCGGCCTACCCTTCCCTGCTTGTGTCAAGAGGGAGGGGGGAGGAGCTCAATGCCTGCAAAGGGACGCCAGAAGGGCGCCTGCCTGGCTCACCACACGGGGGCTGTGTGCGAACGCCTTTTTCTTGAGCACATCAACCGACCTCAACGAGAAGACCCCCCCTCTTACATCACGACCAAACGACGACTTCGCCGAAAACTGACCACTGCCGACACGACCGCAACGTGAATAGTCCAGAGACATGAGTTTCCATCCAGGAATGGTGATGGTAGACCTCCGTCGGGACGGAAGCGCGACGCCCTGGGGATTCCGTCTTCAAGGGGGATACGACCTGAATGCCCCGCTCACCATACAGAGGGTAAGTGGGTGACAAGGTGTGAAACGGGGGCGTAGGATGTGGATTATGACGTAAGGGCTATATTCGTTCGTACTTAACATCGTGCTGGTGGCTTGATGAGCTGAGTGCAGTGTTCGTGGAAGACCAGCTCCTAGGGTGAGTGTGTTGTTTATGTCTTGAGTATGTTGACTGGATCAAGTCCATAGCGATAGGACATAACTCCAATGGAACCGGGACCGGTTAATTTTATTTTATTTCTTTTCTTCTTTCTTTTTTTTTTTTTTTTTTTGTAAAGAGTTACAAAATTTCCGCCGTTGCGAATAACCGCCGCGGGAATTTGTGAAGGCGATTTTGTCTGCTACATAGCGACCGCTCTTAGATGTCTAGTGATGTACGGCCCTTTCTTTCTTGGTCATTTACTTCGGACATCATCCGCTTCTCATCCATGTCATCATGGAGATTCCATGGTTGATGCAGAATACACGACGGGAATTCACCGTACTTCTCTTCGAAGCTAATCGTGCATCGATAGCCCACCCGTGTTTGTAAACTATCCCCGTTTACATACTCCAGAGCTGAGAGTCTCTATCTGAAGATATCCCTCGGACATTGTCAGCTAGTGAGTAAAAATAGACGCGTCCACATAACTGCTAAGGCGTTACAGCTACGCAAGGCAGACGCATTCAGAGTTCGATCGCTTATTGCGTAGCAGGTCCGGTAAGGTCATACTTAGGCATCTTACTTCTGATGTACCAAGGTCATTGTTGCTTATATAACGAACCATTGACACAACCAAACACAAGATAACGTATTCTTACTGCTCCAATAGCTATTTTCAAGCGTATATCGCATGCTGTTTGCATTTCATACTCGTAGGCTGCGGAGGACATAATCAGTCTCGTTGGGGGAATGGATATTTTCAGCCCCAGACACCGCGCGCGTAGCAATATTTTAAGTGGGGGGGCACATTCGTGTCAACTACGCTACAGCCCGAGCATCCATGTCTTGTCAAGGTTCAGGGCTAATACTGCGCGAAAATGGCTGAGCTATAAAACGCTCAGTGGTGTGGGAGTTTAGCGTTCTTAGGGTAATGCATAAAGAGTGCGTCTTGCTAAAAGCCATATACAGGCTCTTACATCATCAGTAATGGAGCTGACAAGATCATTCAAGGTGACAATATTAAACTTATCTTTTATTGTTGGTTACAAGCTTATCACGGTCCTGCTTACCTGTATCCGTACGAAGAAACAAAAGTTACATGCAGGCTCGTGGGACGTACTGCTCCTTCTCCGAGAATTTCCCCTGTGAGAATTTTCATTTAGATGTTGTTGCTGGCCACAGAAGTGCAAGAAAACTTCCAATTACGAAGTACCCAAACAGTTTCATTCATTTCCCCATCTAATTTTGTTTCTCTTTCTCTCTCTCTCTCTCTCGTTCTACAAGGAAAAAATTAGCCGGAGCTCTTTGGTTGTACGTATAGCATACATAGCACATATAGCAAATATACATACGTATATATATATATACTTTTTTTTTTCATTGCTATGCCATTTCGCATGCGCTCCCCGAAGACTACCGAGGGCGCTGTTAGATTAGAAGATGTCTTGGGAACAACGCTAGGCTTTGTCAAAACAGACGAGGCATATACATAAACGCCTACACAAAACGGGCCGCACAGAGTTGCGTTATTAATTCTATATCTTAATTCCGTTTCAAGTGCAGTGACACTCAAGCTTTTCCACGCACTTAACCCATTCGGCTGGATACGAAATGACATTGATATGAAACATTTTTACATGTGCGCGCATATACTATATCACTACAGTTCTTTTTCATTTCCTTATAGAGTTGTGCAGATTAAAATGCGTTCATTTCCCATCTATTATTGAGGATACTAACCTTTCGAATGTTGCATCTCTGTCCTCCTGTAAAGGCAATCGAGGCATGTCGAAACTGAGTCAAGTATACGGTCAACGCAACAAGCGATAAAGAGACAAAAACATTGAAACTACTGTTTATTATCGTATAAGCGTAAATGCAGTCCACTGCATGAAAGCTTGTACGATAATAAACAGTATTTTCAATCCACGAAGAACGAATTTCATGGATTTCGTCCACCGGCCTGCCTGCGTCTACGCCATTTTATCAGTAGTTTATCAGTAGTTTATCAGTAGTTTATCAGTAGTTTATCAGTAGTTTATCAGTAGTTTCAATGTTTTTTCTTTTTCTTTTTTTTGTCCTCCTGTAAAGTGCGTTCTACCTGTACGTAGTGTATCCTGCAGTGAACCAAGCTTTACAGGATTATCTTGTCTCGATGGCGCCCAAAACAAAAGTCGACCAATACGTATTTTTCCGATAACGAACATGCTGAAGTGAATATAGATGTGCTATCACAATGCGTTTTCAGGAAGACTTCCTGCCGTCACTGCTGCACTATATGCTATAGAGAAACATAAGGGGGGGGGGGGGGGGAGGATATGTTTATTAAGAAAAGGAAAGGTCAGCCAGACTGAGGTCGGCTTGCTGTTCCAAAAAAGGGAAAGGGGAAAGAAAAGAAAAAGAAAGAGAAGAAAACAAAAGGAGAAGAAAAAGGAAGAACACAAAACTAAAGGGTTGTTGATGAAACAAGGTCATTGTGAAAACAACAATCTGCATAACTTACACTATAAGATTGGAAGTTAGCATTCGTTCCCCATATAAATGTATTCAACGTGTTCCCGAGTTCGTGCCCTCATAGACGAAAGACACGTAATGGTGGTGATGCGTAATTAGTACATAGGTTTTTCATTCAACCATATCCCTTTCTACCCTTGTTTCAACCCCGACCTCATTGTGTTGGTCTATCCATCTAAGATATGGATATGCCACTGAACCCCCTGAATTCTGTTTAGGCACTATCTCTCTAAAAAAAAAAAAAAAGACAAAAGAGGTAACTGAGCGAAACACTAATATTGAAATATACATAATAACCCGTCTACACTTCGTTTACTTGCTGCTTTGATTACCGGAATCCTCATCATTTCTCATTACGTACAAGTGGCACTGGGGCAGCGCCCAGCCTGCTGGCCGGCATCAGCACCATCTCATCATCGTATCTTTATGTGCGTGCGTGTGCGTGTGTGTGTGTGTGTAGATTCCAACTGAACGTTCGATGTCTATCACTCGGTTTCTAGAAAAGTAGCACCCAAGAAGAAGAGCACAGTTATGATGTGTTGACATCGTGGGCATTTTCATTATTTTCGGTTCTCTCAATTTCCTCTTTTCTTAATCTAAAGGACTGCACTTTTATGACTTCACCCACCAATTCTCTGGAATGGTTCCAATTATACAATTCGTTCCTGCGACAGCTGCTTTACTGCTGGGGCTGCAACTTGTTTTTCTTTTTTTGCACTCGTTGAGTCACCGACAAGCGCAAAGGTGGCGCTCCAACAATGCCGACGACAACTGGATGGGAAACCGCACGCGTCATCTTTCACTCGCTGGCAAATAACTCGGATGTTATGTCACGCCTTAGCGACGTACGCTATACTCAAGTATAGGATTACTGATTCGACACAAATCTGCTCTAATATTGCAAACCTAAACTTTTTGCAAACCTAAACACGAGGATAAGGTTTGTTTCGTTACCTGTAAAATCTTTTATGTTCACCTGTAAAATGACGATCACGTGTAGAATCTTACAAATGGCAAATGCAGTGAGAACTCTTCATTAGCTCCAGTGGATAAGTGGTTTGGATAATCGCCTTCATTGAGACGAGATGCTGTCTTGACTTCCGGATACAGATTTTCATGAGATGATTCGAGAGAAATTAGTGGACAGTTTCCTGTAAAGTGATATACTCAATATCAAGCTCTCACTATATCAGATACTGCTTAATAGATTTTCCTTAACCACTCTCTCGCGTGTGTCGCCGTTGAAGGTATTACTAACCAATAAATATAGTGTGGTTGCAAGCTATGCGTATTTCACAGATACACTAAGGGGGGGGGGGGGAAGTGAGTAAATTGGACAGCAATTACAGCTTCCAGTCCCCTATATTCCAAGTACTCCCTATCCTAGTCCCCCGCCACTGAAAGTTAGTCCCCAGCGTTCCAAATAGACCCTAAACTTTCGCACAAACTTCCGTGCATTTTGTCCAGATAGGGACAAAGGTCCCCAAAAAGAGTCCCCAAAACAGAGTGAGATGATTCTTTTGTTTTTCTCAGAGTGTGATGTCTGTGAGCCTCAGCGACGGTCAGATAATGTTGCGAGTATGAAAAGCAACTATGAAAATCGATATCAAGACAATCTCACGAATCGGATCTCAAAGGACACCAAGACATATCCTTCCGCTTTATTTGTTCTACTATAGTGTCATTGTCAGCGAGGTTACAGTCGTTTATCGTCTCTCACACGTTGACACTGAAATGTTGTTACGCGCGCGAGTGTTGGTGGGTTCGTGGCACTTCTTTTCCAAAACATCGGATTTTCTCATGGAACGTACACAAATCACGCTCCCTTCCCCACTGCTTAACTGCTTCTCCCAACAGAATTCCCGAGATGAGGTTGAACAGTGAACAAGAGAGGGCAACGAGAGAGGGAGAGAGGACGAGTATTTCGGGCCTTTCAATACAGTCCCAAATAGCATCGTTTGAAATCGGAGCCCTGGCCGCTTCCGCCATCCCGACTACGAGACGCTCGAAAGAAAGCTACGGCGCCAGAGCTTGGCAGTAATCATTCGAGATTAAGCTACAAAGTAGATGACGGTGAAAGTAATAACTTGGGCTATTTTGGGACAGGTCGCATTCGAGGAATAACTCAAGAGGACTGAGCGCGAAACATCCATAGTTTACGTGCTGACAAGAGCATATGCATTATCGCATATGTGCCCTCCAACAAGGCATATATTATGTAACGTAATGAGATACATTGTAAGTTGTGCGTTATATAATGCATTGTACATTGTAAATAGACAAATGTTGAATCCTCCGTTGCTTCCTGATACTGCAATAGCTCTTGTCATGTTCTCATCAACTTATTTTCTACAGTGCAGCTTTAAAAGAAATCAAAAGCTCGTCCAGCTGAGTACCACTTTAACATAGACGGACCCAGTAACTCTCCATGATTGGCAACAATGCATATGTACCATGCGAATCAGTTCAGCAGAGTACATGTTACTATGTTTGTGTGTTCCGTATTGCGTACGCATCCAAGCTTCACGCCCCCTTTATTTTCGCATTACCATAATTTATCTTGTAATTTTGTTCCTGCATTTACTAACAAAAATGCGAGAGCGTCAGGCTGTAATATTGCTCCATTTAAGAACCCAGAAGATATGTTCAAGCATTTTTGTCATAAACCTGCAACCAGTGAGTACAAGTACCTGGGTGTTACGTTTCAGTCAAATTTGCACTGGGAGGGACAGGTTAACCAAGTTGTTTCCAAGGCCAGCAGTACGTTGTTTTTTATCCGGCGCAACTTTAAAAATACTCCAACAGTATAAGGGAAACAGTTTATAAAGCATACGTTCTTCCTACTTTAGAATATGCTTCTGCTGTGTGGGACCCGCACCAAGAGTATATGCGTAAAAGAATTGAGTGTGTACAGAATATAGCCGCTAGATTTCTTACGGGCAACTATTCCATGGAGACTCGTTCCCCTGAGTTGGTTAAAGCATTAGGCTGGGAGTCATTAGAGCTGCGTAGGAAGCACTGCCGGCTTAAATTAATGTTTGACATTCACAGTAATGCCACTGGCCTCAATGCAATTATGTTTCATCGTTCACCTGTTTTCATGTCATCGAGGGTTGATCACTCCAAAAAGATAGAGCCGTACCGGTTTGACACATCTGTCTTTAAATAGTCCTTCTTCTGTGAGACAATCCCACTATGGAATTTACTGCCCTAATCTAATGCCCTCCGGCGCGGCAGGGTATTTTGCAATAAATAAATAAAGAAATAAACAAACAAATACGTTAGTGCATTACCAAGCGCTTTAACTTCATAGTTCTCAATCAGATGCATTCTGACGATGACTGATCCCGTGTACTGGATACACGTGCTCTCAGTGCAGAAGAAAACGATGGGCCCCACCGAAACAGCCTTCCTTTCGTCTTGTCAGTCACCTCGTCTCGACATGTCGCCTGTCATGCAGACATCTAATCACGTGCTGGAACTGCAGTGACTGCGTGCTGCTGAAGAACGAGTGTGGTTCTTTGGGTGACAGAACAGATGGTCGGAGGGTTGTTTATAAAGCAGTTCTCGAAATAGCATTCAGAAAATCATGCTAACAATGACAATAATCCAGCTAACACTCTGTTCTTTATGTTGCTATTCACCTGCTATTCGTACTATATGCGGATAACATCACGTCTAATTCATATGGTTTGGTTTTTCAAGCCTTTGCGTTGTGTTAAGTTGTTTGGCGTCAGGCTAAATATAAACAAAAAGACATCAGCTTCGTAATAAGAGCATTAAACAACAAAAAAAAAAATTTAAAAAAACGGAATATGTGCAATCTATAGGCGTGTCGCAATAAAAAAAAAATTAAGTCATCCGCCATTAGTGTCATCACTTTTTGTGGGATAAGAAACACCGTTGCGTTTTCATTCTTGTGGAAATGTTCCACTTGCACCCATCCCGTAAGAAAGTCACCTTCCTTCTCGCGTCTCTCTCCCCAAACGTCGTTCGTTTATCTGTAGCTGGATGCTCTATGGACGCCATAGGTACCGCACGAACGTCCACGTCTTGGCCAGGAAACATGCGCACTTGGAATATGACCGTACTACCACATTGTTTTCACTCCGCAATATGTCTTCTTTCGCAGGTGTTCTTGGGAAGTCCATCAGAAGGAGAACTACACCGAGGAGACGTCGTGTTGAAGGTGGGCGACAGAGACACGTCCCGTCTCACTCACGGTGAAGCCACTGAAGTCATCAGAAACAGCGGCAACAGTCTCAAGCTGCTAGTGCAACGGTACGAAAAAAAAAAAAAAAAAACGCGGGGCATGACCGTATGACACGCTGCATTTGACGCACATCGAGGCGGACAGATACATGTACCGTAATATCTATCCGTGGCGCATGGCCACACTCTGTAGCGCTTACAAGTATGTCGTATGTGTATCGCCGGAAAAAGACCCTAGCATCGACAATGCTCCGGTAAACTGATATTTAGATACTGATAAAGAGGAACCTGAAAGCACTGTGGGTGCAAAAATAGTGTATAGTACATTATGTTTAGTCACAAGGGAATTAGGAAGGCCACTTTTCTTTTTTTTTTTTTTTTTTTTGTAACTTGTAACTTTACTCGGTACCTTTGTGCCGTGGTAACTTTCAGAGGAACTCGTTCCTTTTTCAGGTAACTTTGCCAAAGTAACTTAAGTTAAGTTCCAAGTTACTTTTAACTCGGTTTCCACTCACGTCCACATATTTTCTTGCTTTCTCTCCGGTCCCTTCATGGCATTTTTTGCCATAAAACGTGATATTCAATCAATGACAGTATTTCATTCAGGAAGTCAGAACCGCTGCCATTGAAATGAAGTTGAAGAATTGTGCGCCCACAGGGAGTAAGATCCAAGGCGTTCGAATATACCTCTATCAGAGAAACGTCATCATGACGTTGGTAGACATACTGAAACCGAAACAAATCTGAAGGAGAGGGCTGGGTTCCACGAACGGGCACTTGTTCGCTGTCTTCCATTGAAAGAAAAGCAGGACCGAGAGTCGCGTCCCTTTAAGAAACCATATCGTCATTCCCTCAAGACCGTGGCTTTCAGGCGCGACCTTGTTCACCTCTAGCTTCGAGCGTAGTTATATTCTACCTAATTTGTGGCGCTGTCGAACACTATGGCGTCATTTGTCTGCAAACAGGCAGAGGTCTATTGTTGGACATAAACGAAAACGATCTAAGCGTGTTGCACTCCTCCGCAGGCAACTCATGGTCTAACTCAACTGCTCACGCACGCTGTACCTGCGTAATGCTATATTTGTGTCCGAAGTAACTTGGAAGTAAGTCGTTCTTTTTTTTAAGTAACTCAGTAACTGCGAGTTACATTTCAGGCTGAAGAACTTCGTTATAAACTTAGTTACATTTTTCACACGGTAACTTAACTTGTAACGAGTTCTTTTTGACGGGTAACTTCTCAATCTATGGCTTTGTCAACAAGACTCCGTGTGTTGTTTAGTTCACTTGCCTTTACCACAGGGAATTGGAGTTGCAGCAGCTGGTAACTTTCTGACTCAAGAAAATAACATAAGCGCATGCCCTCTGAGTTGTGAAAAATGACACTAACTGGGAAGTAAAGACTCTCAGATATGCTTGTTACGTTACATTTTTGCTTCGGTGTTTCCTTTAATGTAGCGGTGCAGGACCTTATTCTCCCGCGACTACCCCAACAGCAAGCAGCACGGCGCACCCGTTGACCATCTCCCCGCCGGCCTTCCGGCCCCCGGGTCCACCCAGTTACCACTCGCCCATGAGCCCGGGCGTCACCATCACCACTCAAAATGTATCTGTCCCGACCCAGATGCCCATGCAGGACGGTCAATACTCGTACGAACTACGACAGGGATTCCTCGTTCCGGAACCTCTGGTCGAAAACAAGATCGACTCTATCAAGGAACAAGCCAAGATCACCAGCCAGGTAATGCAGCCATGTTACATATATGTTACGTCATATGACGGTGAAGTAATCCAGAAAACGTCTATTGGACGACGAGCACCTCGATTCATTGCACAGGGCTCTCGTGTAAAAGCTGATCAGGGCATACGTTGTCAGACAGCTATGGTTGCGACGGGGAGGTTAATGTTTGATTCATTTTGTGCTCCCAAAATCTCGACACACACGCACTTTACCATCCCATGTAGCAAACAACATATGTTTTTGACCAACATGTACAGCCCCCGTCAACCTTAATTAATAATAACATTGGGAAAAAAATACGGTCTGGTTCCCGAGCCGATTACAGCAACCCTTGGGCCAATGAGGAAATCTTAATTGAACAAAATTATTGTGTTAGTTTAACGCGAGGATTTTGTTCACGTAACATTCCCCAGTTCCCCCAGGGCGGCTGTTATCGCGCTCGGAAATGAGACCAAATTTTTTTTCCAGTGTTATTATTAAGGTTGATGGGAGCTGTACAAGTTCACCTAATTATTGGTGCCCTCGACTATCCCTGTTATAGGCGAGTGCACAGCCTTCGTAAGACCTAACGGTAACCTGCCTGCGAGTGAGCTGAGCTGAGCGGACGCCAGCGCCGCGGGGTGTTAGCGCCTAGGTTGGAAACTGCGTTCAAGGTCCGAGACTAGGTTGAGACATACACCGTCTCACGACAACGGCTGGTCTCAAGCCCTGCCTCCAAAGCCCCGCGGCCCTGGCGTCTGCGCAGGCTCAGAGCAGGCCACACGTTCGCGGGTTGCGGTTAAGTTTGACGGCGGCTGCACATTTTCACTGCTGAACCTTCTGTGGACAACCTTTCTGCGCATGAGGTCACGACTATGGCCAACACCACCTAGATACAGAAAGCCTGCGCGCTCGTCGACATGACGTAACAATTAAGAGTCAGCCAATCACGATCGTGTTTTCAACGGCCGTAGCCAATCACGAACGTGCTTTCAGCCGGTCGTGGCCATGGAGAAGAACCACCGTCGTCTGCGAGTTGTGATTGAACGTTCCCGCGTACTAAATGGAAAAACTTGGAAATAAAGCGCAAAACGGTCTCAATCTTTCTCAAAACTGATTTTCTGGAAAGCGTCTTGCACATTTTGCCTAAATATTTAGATCTCCAGGTTCCAGGTGAGCTGTAATCATTTGCGGGTTCTTGAATTCGCAGAACGGTGAATCGCAGTAGCAGACGAATTCTGACTCTTAATCGAAAGAGGGAGAGGAGGCAATGCGCAGGCTTTCTCATTCTAGGTTCTGTTGCCATGGCGCACGTGATTTGCTGACGTCACTAGTGCGGCAGAACCTCGGAATTGAAGACGTAGGTCGAATCGAATCGAATCTTTCGAATCCACCAAACACGTTCGTCTGTTTCTTTTTAAAACTGGCGCCTCTTGGGTCTGCTGAAAGCCTCATTGACCTCATCCGAATCCCAGTATGGCTAATTGAATCTTTCGGACCAGCGACATGGCCGAGCGGATTAAGGCCTCCCGCTCGTTGATGTTAGCCGAGGTCGTGCTGAAGACTGGGAGGTGGTGGGTTCGAATCCTACCACCGGCTGTGCTGTCTGAGGTTTTCCCTGGGTTTTGCGAAAACTTTCCAGACGAATGTCGGCGCAGTTCCCGCTGAAGTCTGCACAGGACGCATACTAACCCCCCCCCCCCCCCCTGTCCCCCACTCTTTCCTGCTGTCATCTCTCCATCTGTCCACATCTGTACGCCGCTCATAGCCACAGATGCTTCGCGGCGCTAACACAGAATTTAAAAAAAAATCTTTCGAATCCACCAACCACGTTCGTTTGTTTCTTTTTAAAACTGGCGCTTCCGGAGTCTTGCGAATTCCTCATTGGCCCGATCCGAACCCCAGTGCCCAAAATGGCGAATAGAATTTTTCGAATCCACCAACCACGTTCGTTTGTTTCTTTTTAAAACTGGCGCTTCCGGAGTCCGCAGAATGCCTGATTAGCCTGATCCGGGGCGCGCCGGAACCACAGCATAAAGCTCCGACATTACAAGTTTGCTTTTGGTTTTTTTGGCTTTTGATTGTTTCTTAGTTCTATGGCAAGAATTCAGGCACGAGAGTTTATGTATTTCCTGTAGCCGATGACCAACACGTTAAATATATTACATTTTTTTTAAAGAAGTAGGATATGGGTGCGTTTTCTCCTGAAAGTGAATTATTATTTAATTTGTTTTTCATTAAACTAATATATCAAATTCTGCTTCAGAACACTTTTCAATTCTTGTTTTTTGCGCCTGCTCTTTGAACTTTTTTTAAAGAAAGGATTCGAAAGATTCGAGATTCATCAGATTCGAGGATTCGCAGAACCTTCCTTGGAATCGGATTCGGATTCGGGAAATTCTGGATTCGTCCCATCTCTAGTAATGACAGTAACTATGACTGGCATCATGGTATGTAGACGTAACCACACTATGTCACAACATTCAAATGGACCTCGCAAAGTTTCCCTATAGTTGAGAATGTTCCAAGTGTACTTTTCGAGACTAATCACAGGGAAGTGGGGACCGTTTACTTCGACTTCGCGGTTTTACAAGAAGGAACATTCCACCCAGCTCGTTGAGCCACAACAGAATCTCCCAACACAGACTTGGGCTCCCAACGCTCCCAGAGGATGCTGATAGCACTTGGTCATAACACTAGGATACCGTATTTTCCTTTGTGCAGTGTTCTGGCTAGGTTTTGCTGTTCTCCGCAAAACCATGGCATGCCAAGGGCTAAAGATAGATTGGCAAAGATTTTTCAAGGACTGGAACCCTGCCAGAGGCTTGCCGTCAGGAAGCCTTGGTGCTTCCAGTGATTACCACTCCACTCTTTTAGTTGACTGCTCAGGAATTCGACAGCTCAGCTAGTTACAGGTGCTGATGCGCACCAGTCAGTCAGCAGCCCTGCATGGTTGAACACAGCAGCAGCACTGACAAAAATGTTGTTACGTCTAGCATCTGGTTGCCTTAAAAATTATACGCTTCGAGGTTTCATGATTGACACCTTAAGGAAGGGTTATGAATTTTAACAATTGCTGCAGCTTCCAAGCAAAGGCACATATGTTTTTATGGTGCACATCTATTTCGTGCACTCATAGAGTTTACCATCCACTATCTTGGGGCAGCGAAACATTTAACAGCACTGAAATGCATGAAAGCTTTAGGTATGAGCAACATGTCTGCTACATTATACAGTGCATCATTTTATTCCTTGCACATTTTTAATAATAAAAAAAAAACAAGATACAGGACGGTTACGAATGTGTAACGCGAATTTCAGCGAAGCTGTTGTGTGTGGATCTTGACACTTTTATTGTGATTTTTTTTTTACTACTTTAGAGCGACGAGTACTGCCTTGTGATCTGTGAAGCGAGTGGTGATGTGTAGAGCTGGGATTAGCGGGACAAAAATAGTGCTAAAATTGGGACAGGAAACGTTGAAAAATCGGGACACTTTCCGGGACAACGTACCCATTTCTGAGTATGTTAAAACTGCTTTTATTAGCTTTAGATTATTTCAAGTTGTTTTGCATCACCGAGACCGACAGTCAACAGACAGATGAAGAAGAGATAAGAAGCGGAGGGGGGATATATATCTATTTAGAAAAAGCGGAGGGTTTTGTGATACAACCACAGCGATTTCCCGATACCTTCCCGTTAACAGCTACCGCTGTAAAAGCTATAAAGAAGCACAGATGCCGGTTCTGCAGGTCGATTCTGTCGGCGGCTGATTCCAGGCGAACATTCTGTCGGCTAGAGAATGTAACTATATGCGAGATCGCTTCAGTAAATTAACCTCTTAATTGGAAGGTCTCGGGGAAATATTGATAGTAGAACTGCAGCCATGCAGGCATTATTCAAAACCACCCTACATTAAAAAAAAAAAGGCCTGAAAATCGCTTTGCGGGCCAGATGAGCTCACGGAAGCAAATGTCGCGTCTTTTCCTGCGCTCCTGATACGCGTGGCTTCGGCTTCGGTTTCGGTTTCTGTTCCGGTTCCGCTTCATTTTTCTGTGATTATGATTTCAACGTAGTTGCTCGTTTCCGTTTGACCTTTTTTTAGGGTGGATTTGAATAATAACTCACGCAAATTCTGCTATCTCGCATTTCCCCAAAAACCTCCAATCAAAAGGTTGATTAACGAATTTTAGGTAATTAGTCATCTTAGTATAGTTACATACTCTCTCCGATAGAACGCAGTACACTCCAAGAAAAAGGAGGAAAATGGGGAGTAATGGCAGCTTCTAGTCCCCAAAACTGCAATTACTCCCCATTTTAGTCTCCTAACCCCGAAATTTACTCCCCAGGACTGCAAATAGTCACTGAACTTCGCGAATGGTCTCCTGAATGCAACGGTCTACATAAATATGTGCTCTTCGTGAATTTGATGAAATAATTGCCTGTATAACTTAACTAATTTTGCAATTTTTCACCCGCACAGAGTAAGTAGTAGTTAGCGGTTCTTTCTTGACAAACTGTGCCCTATGCATGCCGCAGAATTCTATATCACGGTTTACGGTTTAATACAAAATATTTTCATTCATGCACATGATTTATTAATTTATTCATTTATTGTACCTGGGACTGTTAGAACAGAGCGTGAAATGCAGTACCCACTCTATGACATTCATTTGGTCCCATGCATTTAGTCCCCAAAAGGACTAAAACTGCTCCTTTTTTTTTCTTTCTTGGAGTGTCCAATCGACCTCCAAGACCGGCACCTGTGCTGTTCTCATAGCTCTTTTTACTAACATGATCTCTATCGAATTCAAAAAGCACCCTGTATGACAGTTACCAAGTATATCCCCCCCCCCCCCAACATGCACCTCCTTCCCTACACATAAGAAAATATTTTAATTGGCTCTGCAGTAGAATGACATACATCTCTTGCAAGCCAATAATTATCGAGACCAAACATCTAGATCATCAGTGTACCAGCGGCATGGTAGCCAAGATAGTGCTGAAGACTGGGAGGTGGTGGGTTCGAATCCTATACCACCGTCTGTGCTGGTTTTCTGAAGACTCTCCAGACGAATGTCGGCACAGTTTCCCCTGAAGTCGACCCAGGATGCATACTAGCCCCCTGTCCCCCACTGTCCTTCCTGCTGCCCTCGCTCCATCAGTCCGCATCTGTACGCCTCTCATAGCCGCAGTTGCTTCGCGGCGCTAACACAGAAGACAAAATATCATCAGCGTGGTGCCTCATAGGCCCACCGATGATCTAACTATCTGCTTAAATGTAAAAAAGTATAAGAAATAATGCGCGATTGGCACGCAGGGAGTACAGTGAATCTACAGTGAGGCTATAACAACCCCACTTATAACGAATTTCCGGTTATAACGAACACATCGCAAACGACCGTCAATATAAAACTCAATGTACTCATGACTCCACTTGTAACGAATTTCAGGATATAACGAACAGTTTCCACGCGACCGTCAAGTTCGTTATAAACAGGATTCGCTGTACTTCATAAGCGTCCATTGTGAATAAAGCAAGACCGTTTCATGCTAGTTTCACTAATGTCAACCTGCTTGAGCGCATCAATAATATGCGCGTGTTTCTGCCTTTCAGACCTACCGCACCACCCCGCTGATCACGCCAACCGCGAAACCTCGAAGGGATGTTCTCATTGGATCCTACCTAAGGCACGTCAAGGAGCCATACTTCACAACCATGAAGATGCCTGTCGAAGGAGGTGTGAGCAACCCCCAGGAAATTGCTAGGGTATGCCAATTTGCCCCCCTCGGACAGGCATCAACCTTACTGAATGGGGCACAACACCATCTAAGATTACGAAAAAAAGTGTTAGGAGATTGTCACCCACGTGAACTTACTGCAAGCAGATATTTCTGTTGCTGTTAGATTTATTGTCCACCCATAGTGAGGCTGTGATTGTTAGTAGTTGGGAAAAGCACAAAGCAATAAAAAAAAAAAAAAACAAGCGTAAATAAACGTAACATAAAACAGTAGCATCAACACAAAAAACACAGACTTACCCTCCAACACATGAACATTTTACGCAGATTACACGCATTAATGCAGAACATGATGAATGTTTCTTCCATTCCAGAGAGTTCAAGAATCAGTGAACACGGGTGGAGGCCCACACGTGAATGTGGCGCCCGTTGTTGCGCCTGCGGGTGAATCCGGGCCAAAGTATGTTAACCGCCAGTACAACACACCCCTGAACTTGTACTCCAACCAATCGCTCGCGGAGACCATCAGCGCTCAGACAGGGGCCCAGCTCAACCCTCAGAACCTGCAGCCGTAAGTGCTCTGACAGAGCATGCACCTAACCTGGTGTATAATAGGTAGTGTACGTACCTACGTGTTTTCTCTAATACTGCTTGGCCCGCACGTTGACGTCAAGGTCGCAATAACTTGTTTTGAAATAACTCAGTGTGCATCTAATTCATGGCAACTCTGCTCAAGTGCACAAGATTATGATTGAATTATTTTTTTTTTTTTTCCTTTGACGTAATGAGACTAGGGATGGGCTAACCGAATCCGTGAATCCTAAGCAGCGATTCCAGATTCGGGAATCCGAATTCCAATGCCCAAAACGGCGAATCGAATCTTCCGAATCCACCAACCACGTTTGTTTGTTTCTTTTTGAAATTGGCGCCTCCGGAGTCCGCCGAAAGCCTGATTGGCCTAAAAAGTCCCTGATCATACCCCCATCTGACAGTAATGTCAGGAGGACTCTTCAGCACATCGGGTGTCATATATAATTTTAAAAAAATACGTAGTAGGCTACACCCTGAGTGGGTGAGAATGCTGGTATTTTTGAACAAAACTCTGCATTAATTTAAAACTTTAAGCTGTGTTTTCTTGTTTGTTTGTTTACATAGCTCTGGACTAGAGGGTTCGGGCAGGAACATTACAAGTTTAAAAGTAACATGGTTTTGCTTTTGATTGTTTCTTAGTTTTATGGACATAATTGAGACTCGAGGGATTATGTATTTCTTGTAGTCGCTGAACAACATGTTAAATAAATTGCATTTTAGAAGAAGTATATGGTTATGTTTTCTCCTGAATGTGAATGATTATTTGTTTTTCATTATGTACAAATATATCAAATTCTGCTTCAAAACACTTTTTAGTAGAAGCGTTTTTTTTTTTTCTTTCTTTCTTTCCCTGGCTCTTTCAGCTTTCTTTTTTTTTCTCTAGAGATTCTAGATTTGCTTAACCTACCTTGGATTCAGATTCGGATTCAGATTCGGAAAATTCCGGATTCGTCCCATCTCTAAACGAAGTAGAATGTATTTAAAGCACAACCGGAGAAAGACAAACTACAGATATTGGTTGCGTACTTTAGGGTGGCAGCGCTCCTGCACTCAAGCTTCGCATTGATTAGTGCTCCGTTAATGCACACGGGCACCATGCGTTGTCTGAAAACTCCTGTTTCCCACAGGGGAGATAGCTCTACACCGACTAACCTAGCCACAGTCCTGAAGGACATTATATTAGGTGCAGCCTCTGAAATCAGGTCTGTACTACACGCTTCGCATCGCAGGCTGATTTGATTTAATACTTGTTGCCGTTTGTGTTTGACTTACCCACTGGCATACGTTACATTGTGATCTAGTAGTGCAATTCCGTTAATTCGAAATCTCTTAATTCGAACACCCGGATAATTCGAACTGGTGTTCAGGCCCCGTCACAGTCATGTGTGTTTAAATGGGGGGAAAACGCCCTGTGATTCGAACACATTAACGTGCACAACGGTTTATTCGAACGAGATTGCCCGGCCGCTCCCGATTGCGCATCGGAACGGAAGCGTCCGGCCGCGCGCTGTTTTTTAGTAATTCGCTATATTTAAAGTCTTTAAAGTTAAGTTTTATAGTAAGTCGCTATTTTTAAAGGAATCCCTGGTTGAGGGCTTCGTGCGCGGGGCCTATGCAAGCGCGGGGCTTAAGGGCCCCCATCGCCGGCCCTGCGTGTCAGGGACACGTTTATTTGTTCAGTGTTATGTTTACTTATAATTAATCCCTTATAAGGTATAAGTGACAGAGGAAAGAGGAACAAAGAACGAATCACCGCGATGGAGTTCGCGAACGCGCGCGCGGAACCATACTGTTTACTCGTGGTCGGCAAAGCAAGAAACTTGGCTGTTTTAAGGGGATCAATACCCTTCCTGTTGACAACACAGCCAACAAAAAGCCATGCATGACAGCCAATATTTTCTCGAAATGGGTTGGCGATATACGGGTTCGGCTTCGGGTTTGGGTTGTGCTCTTCTCGCAGATGATGTTGAGTCACGGCTGAAGAAACGGTTACAAGCGCGTATAACACATTATTTTCTACTCTGAGATGTGTGATGCTAGCCTGTAAATCAATATTTTGGAATGGATTGGCCTTTTATATTACCGCGGCATCGCGTGACCGCGAACGTGCGGCTAGGCCTAGCGAGCCACGATGCAGCTTGTAGGCGCAGCCAACGCATCAAGCACTCATTTGGAGCGGCTCACTTTAGTTCGAATTCCGCTTTATTCGAACAAATTTTCGGTCTCCTTCGAGTTCGAACTAACAGGATTGCACCACGGGCTCCTCACATTTCATCACCATTTATTTTCGGAACGGTACCGCCCACCTGGTCAAACTGTACTATTCCCATACAATATAATTGTTATAAAAAACTTGCGCAAGCATGACATTGGCTCAGCGGTTCAGGAATTCGTTTGATTCATGTCCTAATGAACTCTACACGTACGTAATTCTAGTTCCTGAAACCCGAAGCGAGAGAAAAAGAAGTACAAGTTCTCCCAAAAGGCTGTCTTATGCTCAACCTTCTGTTCAGTGGACGGGTGGCTCTCGTATCAATTGTTATGCGGTGTTGCAACGATGCTCATAAACTACATAACGTCTTACAACGTCGACGTTATGTACGTCGACATAACGTCGACAACATAACAGCTTCTCAGTTTACAATTTGTACTAGTAGGCTCTATTTTATTATATTATTATTGTAGTTTCTGTAAACTTCTTAACCACCTTGCAAACACCACCTGTATGTAAAGACCACATGCAGTTTAGAAACTGCTGTTTCAAGCAACAAAGCACTATCACAATGTTCAGATTTAGTGTTGGAATTCATGCATGAACTTAATTTCATAGCTACACTTACATGTTGTCTGTCAATCTCAGAAACCAGAATAAAATCAACTTTGCTTAGGCTTGCATTGCTGTTAATATCGAAGTGGAAGTGATCAGCTCTGTTCACCTTGAGAGCACCTGTTACACCATCCCGTTCTTCAGGATCAATTTCCCAGGCTCTTGACAACAGAATTATAATAGCATTCGTGATTGTCTGTTATCATCCCAGCATGCACTTGTTCGCATGATGCTGCACTGTAGCTAGACTGTTTTCCCCCAGACCACGTGTTGTAAACCAAAGCTCATCTAACCCGACATGAAGTATTTTCATCGACTTCTCTTTTCTGGGACAAAAACGTTAGATCCGGGAGCACAACGCCTCAGGCCCACTCACCCAGAGGTGGAGCTGCGACTATCAAGCCGGGCTCCAAGATGGCATCCGTTGCAGACATAACCCTGTCACCCACATATCAGATGATCCACAATGAAGAGTGGAGAGATATCAGGAAGGAGGACCTCCAAGAGCAGAGGCCAGTTCAAAACCAGCTTTATGAGGTTCAATCCGACGGACACGTCGTGAACACCTTTGGTATGCCAAGACACAAGATTCATCAATCCAACAGCTTCAAGACAATCATGACGACTGTAATGACACCAAAGCTGTTATAGGGTACTGAACTGAACTGAACTGAACTGAAGGGAAAATAAAAGGTTCACTGCATTAGGTTACTACGATATTTGCTTGTCATTTCAGTGCTGCAATCGCTGCTGTCCGGTTTTGTTAGGCTTTCATCTGGTGTGTGAACATGAAGTCATTTCAAACATTTATTATTAAAATTATAGTCGAGCCACAAGACTGAGCATGCAGCTGAAGTTTTCAGTAGTGCAACCATGTAGGGTCGAGTGCATTAAAATTATTTCCATGGTCAGCACACCACGCAAACAGTTCTTTTGTTGGGAGTATCGTTTTTTCATAAAGCCAAATATTCTGGCTACTACTTCTTTCTATGGTGTGAGTGTGCATTGCTGTAAGGCATGGTTCCACGTTTCTCTATCGCTTTCTTGATGTTAGTACTGTTCATGATGCTTTTGAAGACGTCAATAAAGCACGGTACCTAGTTAACTTAGGCTATGTTATCACTCGCCAGCTTGGCAAGCCTTATCAAAGCTTCAAAGCGTGATTCTTTCATATGCTATGAAAGATTTCAGGATTTGTGACATTTTACGAAATCGACATATGATGGAGTGTTTTCTGCTGCTTCTCTTGCTGTACAGTAAGTTATTGCAATAAATTTCAATTTGAAAAGTTCAAAGTTCTCAAGTTAGTGTTCGGTTGCTACTGTTTCCATTCATACGGTAGTTCGTCTAAATGACATAAGCAGAGGAAGTGCATTGCATTAGCAGTCACACCAACAAGGGAAAACTGTAGGGGCTTGGCCATGTACAACAAATGGGCTAACACTAGAAGCAAGACAAGATAAAAGATGCAATGAGGAACACTACACATAGAAAGCGCATTTTTTATTTCATATTGTTTATAATTTTGTTGGAAGTCACACTGGCCCGGCTAAAACATCTGCGTTTCGAACCGTACTACGCATACTGTCAACCAACTCTGAACAGTATGAAGGGTAAGCCTGTGGAAGCTTGTACAGACAGAGCCATAGTCACCCTGAGGCTGAAGCCCCCAGTGTGGTTAAAAAATGACAGTGCCTCCAATGTGCTTATCTATGGACCAGCATTGACTGTAGAAGCCGGGGCGGTGGCTTTGACCGGGGCTCAACTGGAGCAACAGGTGATTTGAACGATTGATAAAGCACCATGGTGTGTCATCCAAGTTGCATGACGGCCAACGAAGCCTTTCAGCATACCCAGCTCACGCCTTTTTATACACCACAATAAAAAATAAATAAAAAAATACTAGAATGTCCATCCAAGGCTTATTTACTTAGCAGACTAGACTATGCTTGTTTCAGGCTTCCACTTTGTTAGCTACTCACGCTGTTTTTATGCCACTCACGCTTTTATTGAGTCGCTGCTTATATCAAATTTTTTTGGGGTCCCACTGACTTTGGTCACAGCAGACCCTTGTCATAACAGACAAGGGGCTGATACATGTTCCTGTATTTCAGAAGGTTTTTTTTTCTACTGAATGCTCCCGTCCCTATGTCCAGTGAAGTGTGGCCCGTTAATCACCTAAGTTTCACATTCCGCAACTTCTCACCACATTCACCGCAACCTCTCACCGCAACACCTCAATATAATGAAACTCGCGGGGAACACAATTTCTTGTACCAAGTATTTTGCTGTGTCGAGCCTGATGAAATGCGGCAGCCAATTGCGTCCGGAAATATAAATTATTTCGCGGTGCCGCAGATTTCGTCATACAGAATTTCGTCATCCGGAGGTTTGACTGTATCATTAATGAGCATCTAAAATGTACATTTCCAATATGCAGGCCACAAGGGTTTTACACATGGACACAAATACAGACATGAATAGGAATGAAATCATCTTTACTTTGCAGTGCTCCACAAAACTGTACAAACACCACCAACAATTTTTCTGTAACTTCACTTATATTCCAAAGTTGCCTCATACAACAAATAACAATGCACTGCTTGCCCACCAACTCAGGTACGAAAATAAGGTGCCATATAAGATAACTTACAAATTCTGCAGGATGTTAACCATCACTACGTAGATCACTATTTAGTTCTCATTTGTACTCATGGTTCAGTGTTCTGCCAATTATAAGCCGTCGTATTTCACTGGTACCTGCACCAATTTCATATAGCTTGGCATCTCGTAAATAACGACCTGTTGGATAGTCGTTGATGTATCCATTTCCACCTAAACAGAAACAAGCATTTTGCTGCATTTGCAAGCAACATAGTATCTCGGCAAAATTCAAGTCTACTACATGCTACATTATGTTTTATGTAATAACAGCAAATCATAGTTACCAAGGCATTGAATAGCATCAAGTGCCATCTGCGTGGCCCTCTCTGCACAGTATAGAATCACACCAGCACAATCCTGAAACAACGGTGAAAACAGGTATGTCGGCACAACTTATTAACAGATGATTTTGAGTCTAACCTTTGACAAAATGTGGCCTTGATCAACAGCTCTGGCAGTATTATACAAATATGATCTGCAAGCGCTGAGTGTTGTGTACATATCTGCTATCTTGCCTTGCATCAGCTGAAAGTATTAGAATAGCATACTATGAACAGCAATGGCAAGCCAACACATGCAGGGCAAGTACCACATGACAACTTATTGGAAAAGTACTGCCTCATAATCAAACACATGGCTCTTTGTAAGTTCTTGCAGCAATGTGCTTGGTATATGCAGACACAGAAGAAATATTTAATGTAGATTACGTTACCTGAAAAGTACCAATGGGTTGGCCAAACTGTTTTCGTTGATGCACATAGTCAAAGGTTGTGTCGCAGCAGGACTGCATTATCCTGAAAAGGGTAGATACTAACTTCTGAAGCATTCCTTGTGTGCATTGTAACATACCCAATACATATAATATGGGAAAATCCTATGTGTATTGTTCTGCTCCATTTGCCATTGCCATCATCTGTACTGTGTTCAACGTTCTCAACAAATATTTGTTTGCTGAGCAGCGGCGGCACGTGTGCCAGTCGCCCATTATTCAGTACATTGCCAATTTTTGTACAATGATGTGAATGTATTTGAAACACTGAAAGCCACCACAGCACGCTCACAGAAGCAGCAAGGAACAGGTAAAAGAAACATCGAACTACATGATGTCAGGTAACCGATCACCAGGGATTCTAGGATTCTGTTTGTTACGGAAAAATACGGATTTCGATTTTGGCTACGGTAAAGCACGGATTTTGCATTTTGAAACCCAAAAATCAAATATTCTTTAGGCATGCATTTCACATGAATTCTCCTTTGGGATGCCCCAGTTCTGTCCGTTGACACTGATCAGAGCTTCAGCAAGGCAGGGATTCCGTTCCACTCTAAGTGCTAACACTGGGGGGTAAAAACGAGTTTTACCACCATGTCTTTTACCACCTAAAACACGAGGCTCTACAAACAATGTTTTGACAGAAGTACTACACATGGTTAATGAAGTCAATTTATACAGGATGCATCACTGTGACTGTGATGGTGAAAAAAAATCGTACTGAATGCTGAAGACATGAAATAATGACCAAAAATCTAGTGATAAAAATCTTACCCAACTGGACCAGCTGCCAAGACAAGCCTCTCATAATCCAGACCACTCATCAGAACATACATGCCTTTGTTTAGGTCGCCAACCATGTTCTCCGCTGCAGCAAGGACAAAGTGAAGGACAAATGATGTTACACTCAGTGGATACTGTCAACTCTTCAGCAGCTGTAATGAGCCTTTACTGCACAAATGTTATGTGATATTATGTAAAATACTCTGTATACAATATACCTATATAGTACATGAAATTTACATCACTGCTACGCTACTGCATAGCAGCATTGCTTTGCATGAAAAAGTGGTGTTTATGAAACACGACACTGACAAGACGCTCTCATCTGTGTGGCACGTTCCTTCGTTGCACAAGCTTAGGGCCCTGTATCATAGGGTAAAACCCGTTATTACCCCCCCCCCCCCCCAAATTTGGATCATTGCCACTTAAGGTAAACCCCAAAAATGAACTTGGCACCATTATTCAGCCACCAATACGCGCACTGGAAAACGCCAAGAACTGGACACCCAGCACAGCTGTTCCGCATCTCATGTTCATCTAAAATGCGAAAAGCGCTCTTTTTTTTTTTCCACCTGCATATCTACATTTGCAGCCGATCTCAGACGATTTTTACCCCCAGATTTTCAAAAAAGCATAAAACCAGAAAGCACAGGACCCGTCAAGCTCAGGCACTACTGATCACGGATCTGACCCACCAACTTGCCTGCCTCTATGCCGTCTTGTTTACGAGATATTCTCAAGTCCGCGTAGTTTCTGACACTGAATTTGTAAGGACACAAAGGTACCTGGGAGGAATTGCAGAGAGGGGTGTTAAAGGGACAGTTGCATCCATTCCAGTCGATTTCAAAACCATAGTGTTATTTTATTCCGCGCGGACCACTGACCATGGTACAGAAATCCCACGTGAAATGGTAGTGAAGTTTGACTGTTACTCGATGGAATACATGACAAGAGCAGGCGCCGGATACTGAGAGTATTCCACGATTCCCTCTCTGCAAAAGCGAGATGATGTCACTCCCTAAGGACCAATGAGAACACGGCCTTGAAAAAAAGGGATGCCACGACCGTCTTACAGAGTTATGGGGCGTCTGGATAGCGCATTTCTCCTCTCAGTGTCGCCCTCTCACTCCTCCACTTAGGTAGTGACACCTCGCGGCAGAACATCTGCAGCTGCGGAAGCAGCGCTGATCTTTAAAATTCGTGTATTTAATATCTAGGCACTTTTCAGACAAAAAATTGGCCAAATCTATAGTCGGCCGATGCAGAATAGTGGTAATTGCGAAAAATTGTACTCTCGAACAAAGCTTGACGTTTATCCAGCCAAAGAAAACAGCCCTGGAATCGCGAAATTAAGTACTCACGAATAATTTCGCGAATAATTTCGCAAATGACTGAATGCGCGATTTGCGAAAATTAATACATCTCGAATAAAAATACGTTTACAGCATTCAGCAGTCTCTACAATGACCTGCCACTGAACACTGACACACACATGCATGCATAAGCAATACAATTTTACAAAGTTTTCAGTGTACAGATTTGCACACAAAGCTGGCAACTCTGCAAGCTTTTGTCATGAAGTAGAAGCTGTAGCCATGCATACAACAGATCAAGCCCTCTGAGCACAAACCTGGAATTCTGCAGTCCTCAAAAATTAGTTCTGCCGTGGGGGATCCCCGCATTCCAAGTTTGTCCAGCTGCTGACCGATACTAAAGCCTGGAGTGCCCTATTAAGTAATTGGCATATGTGGTTCACTTTCGTGAGATAAATGAGGAACACAATGAAGGAACCGCATCGCAAGAGCACATACCTTTTCAATAATAAAAGCGGTAATTCCGTGTTGCGGCTTGTCTGCATTAGGGTTTGTACGAGCATATACAAACAGCACATCAGCAAGAGGGCCATTTGTAATCCAAAACTTTGTGCCATTCAATATAAAATGGTCCCCTGCAAACAAAAAGAAAAAGGACACAAAAGTATTGGTGGCTATTTCACTGTAGCTCTGAGACACACTTTTGTAGAATCCCATTCAAGCACACCTCACCTGTCTTCAAACATCACTCTTCACTTGCCCTCACAAACTCAGCCCATCACCATCATAAACGCTCTTGAGCAACATTACTCACTGACGTTCACTTCATGTCCTCACCTCAAGAGTTCTTTTACGCTGAACTTCACTGAGGAAAACATGTTCAAAGTTCACATAAAATGATCCTTATCAGGTATCAAGTGTGTTCACACAGCCCATCATGTCAGTTTGAGGATATTGAATACCCAACATCCATTCTGAGATGGAAAACTGTTGAAAATCAATGCAGTTGAAAAACTATTTTACCATTTCAGAAGCACACTACGACAGGGAAGACATATGATTTGCAATGAAATGTTGCAATGAAGTAGACATGAAAGAAATTGTTTTCAAACCATGTTCCTCTTACAATTTAGATGTTTTATTTCCAAACAGCTTCAGCTACATTTGATTGCTAGTGCAATTTGCTTCAAAAGTCTGACTTCAGGCAGCATTTCTGGGCTATATGCAGACAAGTTATTCAACACAGGAACAGACACAGGGAACATCAGCACAGTGAGACAACAACAAGGTCATTGGCCACATACAGAAATACACATCCAGTATGTAGCAAAGACTTGCCTTCTCTCTTTGCCGTGAGTTTCATAGATGCAACATCAGATCCCGATCCAGTTTCACTCATCGCTAAAGCTCCAACATGCTCTCCACTTATAAGCTATAGTTTGGAAAATTATTTGCAGTGAATTAGTGCATAAATTAGCACAAAAATATGTCATGAATCATTCAGTAGAAACTGCTTAAAAACATATGCATAAATAAAACAATAAACGCATATTAGAATTACAAAATTATACATCACAAAGGGCCATGGGCTAAAGAAAAAACAGAGTGCTCTACACAGATGGAACCAATTGTACGTGCTTTGCAGTTGTGTGATCTATCCAAAAAATTGTTTTTCATCAACCCCTCGTCAATTAATTAGCGGTAATTAATTTTCTAACTTTCTAATTATCAGTTTTAGCTCTCAGATGTCAATGAGGAAGTTGTAGTACATGTCGAAAAAGACACATCTGCAGTGGTTCGAGGTCGCTATGGCTTGTGGTTTCATTTTTCCCGGGTTTAAAAGATGGTTGGATGCCGGGCGGACCGCAGATCGCTGCCCACCAATCCAACACCCGCGCGCGACGATTCCAGTACCCTCCGGCATACATTGACCTTCAGATTAGCGCTTGGAGACCATCCTTGGGCCACGTCACACAAGAGGAAGATATTTCACCTGTTTCACGGCACACCTATCAGAGTGTACTGCAATCGTCGCATGCAGGCGCCGAATTGTGGGGAGCGCTCTGTGGTGCCCGCGGCTTCTGAAACCAATTTTTAAACCCAGGAAAAAACGAAACCACAAGCCATAGCAACCTGGAACCACTTCAGTTGCGTCTTTTTCGACATGTACTACAACTTCCTCATTGACATCTGAAACCTAAAACGGATAATTAAAAAGTTAGAAAATTAATTACCGCTAATTAATTGACAAGGGGGCGATGAAAAAAATGTTTTTGCATAGACCACACAACTGCCAAGCACATACACTTGGTTCCATTTGATTAGAGCACTCCGTTTTTCTTTAGCCCCTGGCCCTTTTTAGCTGGGACACCCTGTATACAAGGCAATGCTTGGAAAAATGTACTGGTCAAATGATTTGTGCAAACATACTTTAGGAAGATACTTCCGCCTCTGTTCCTCGGTCCCATTTCGATAAATTTGGTTTATGCAAAGGTTCGAATGTGCTCCGTAGCTGAGAGCGATGGATCCACAGGCACGGCTAAGTTCTTCTTGAATGATGCAGTGCTCAAGATATCCGGCTCCCAGACCTCCGTATTCCCCTGAAAATTATACAGTCTGGTTACACATGGAATGTGTAAAAGTAGAGCATAAACCAGCTGAGTGAAACAAACTGTTCAAAGATTAGGATACCAATGCAAAAACAAAAAATTTACCTGGTACTGTGACCCCCATGAACCCCATGTCACCTAGTTTCTTCCAAAAGTCCTACAAAACATAACAAAGCAGGGCACTGCATTAAGCAACACATTCCAAGGTCACAAAGCCTCTCCACAGCCTCTATGAAAATGTAAAATGTCATAAAGTGCCATCCAGAGGTACACCCAGTAGCTTCTCTGCAGAATATACAAGTAGCCTTATTATGACAATGCACCACTGTCATCCTTTTTTGATCGTTCATAGGCATACAGGTAGGAAAGAATGATTTTTTCTCTTAGACGGAAAGATGTCAGGTCAGAAAACTTACAGATTTCAAAAATAAATCGAAGTACTTTTTTTTGCTCTGCTAAGCAATGCAAGGCTGCACTGGTCAAGACATTTAACACCTTCATCCACCCTCACAACACCTTGTCAGGAAGTTTTTTTGAGAGTGTTGGTTCTGATTGATGCCATCCATGAGTGTGTGTTGTTTTTAGCAAATATTTGAGACCACTATGTTTTTTGTGTATACCTAATCTCAAGAGTGTTTAAATGGCAATGTAATGCCCTCCTCTATCAAAACCCTTAATGGAGGCAATCAAGGGCAGATGTGACTACAGTTGCTTGTTGATCCACTTGTGATGCGATTCTCAATGTGCTAGGAGTATGATATTAACTTACACACAGAAGCGTTACAGCCAACTGTGTGTTACAGCAAAATGTGTAACTGTGCAAATTCACATTCATCATCACACTGAAATATTGGTGATTTACCTACTCGGAATCCAGGGAAGTGATTGGCTTTATCAATCTCCTGCGCGTGTGGCGCCAGCTCTTTCTGTGCAAAGCTGAAGGCTGCTTGTCGTAGCTGTAAAATATTTAAGTATCATTATTATTAAGGCCACAGCATGTGTTGATCTTGTGCATGTATTGGCATTGAGTAGCAATAGGTAAACAAACAGGGGACAAAGAAAAACGGTTGGACTGCAAGTCGGCAACCACTACTCACGGCAGCAGTTTCACGTAAAAGCTTTATCTCACCATAACATACAGCACTGAACACAGTGGCGTAGCCAGGGGGTAGGTTCAGAGATTCAAATCCCCCCCCCCCCCCCCGAAATTGTACCTTTGGTTGTGCATTTGGGACAGGGAAACAAGGGGAAATCCTCCTCTCCCATGTAAAGTCCCCATAGAACCCCTCTTGAAATATTTTTCTGGCTACGCCACTGACTGAACATGAGCATAAGCATAAGCATAACACAACCGGTGACTCAGTCAGACTTTCTCGAACCTAAGAATGCAATATATATGCTAGAGCAAGTGTCTAAAGGAGCATGAAAGAGATGCGAAAAATAAATGTTTGTTAATAATAAAAGCTACCTGGGCACAGGAAAGGAAGCCTGTCGTGCAAACTACTATCCCTATGTCGGGTACGGTGTATACACGTACCCACAGCAACGCCATTATCTTATCGCATGTATCTGATAACGACCTTTATCACTTGTCCCCATACCAGCACATGTGTATACACCCTCCCCAACTGACAGATAGTCGTTTGCCCGACAGGCTTCGTATCTGGTCCCCAAGTGCTGGAGTCACTTCAAATGCTACAGCCTACAGCTCGAGAATTGCACGTAAGTGTGAGTATGGTGAAGCAGGATGGTGTAGCAGCTGTTGGTAACAGTTTCCGGCGTCTGGGATGATGTAGGCACGGACGGTCTCGTCTCGTCCGCTTGTTTCTGTCCGTGCCTCGATTACCCCAGATCTCAGGAAAATGTCTTCAACAACTGCTGTAACCGGTGACCATTGTATCAGTGCTGTGCAGCGAAATGGAGGTTTCAAATTACCCCTTGTTGATCTTCCGTCAGACCATACATTACGTCAGGAATTGTATAGTGGGAGCACTTTCGAGCTGAACTCAGAAAACCGCATCGTCGGTTCTCAAGTCGTAAGCATGCAGCTCGCACAACTCTGAACGTCGCCATTGCCCTAATGAATTGGCCAGACTTGGCACGCTTGGCATCTGATTGGCATGGACTGGGCCATGGATTTGACTTAGGCTTCGGAAAAATTGTATCATTGTTGCTCGCATCTCGCATCGCTCGAGCAAAAACGTGACAGGGCAGTGCGAACACGAAATGTTTTCTTTTGTATGTGCGCGCTTGTAGGAACACGAAACCGGAGAAAAATAACAGGCGGCATTTTCATATGTTTCTATTTAACATTCAATGTTTGCCGAACCAGTTTTTTCTTACCCGTCTTTCTCCGTGTCGTCGTCTGCGGCGAGAGTAAAGTGGGAACAAGCGCAGAAAGAAATCATAGAAAAAAAACTCTAAGGCGCTCCTGCTCAAAGTGGTTTCCGTAGTGTTACTGTGATGTGTGTAACTTTTTGATTGTGCATTTTTTGGATCCAAACGCGCATAAATTATCCACGAAACAGCTACAATCAGACTACGCGGTCAACAAAGCAGTGAAGTGTACCGCATTGGTGTTTTCTGCGTATCTCCATTTGGGACGTCTGCATACAAAGACGTACGCTTTCTCACGAAGGTACTTACCTCCTCAGAATTTCGGAGCGTCACCTGCCCAGGTAGGCCGTGTGCTTTTTGTCTATCCGTTCAAAACCGTTTGGGATCATACAACGATATTTGTTGAGACAGTACCATGAGGAGCTTTCCAATCGCTGTGCACAATACTTTTTGACTTGTGTTCACAGAAATATTGTTACATTGACCTTTTTCTTCGACAAATTTTTAAAAAGCATTTGTGTGCGTGAGCACGCAAACAAAGCGTGTCGGATTTCGAGGCGTCGGTGCCTCATTTGCATGGCAGGTAATTCATTTGCAGTTATATTCAATCAATGGAGTGTCCGTTGAAACTCGTATTATCATCTCCCGCTCTCTCAATGAGGTGCGCAGGGGGATTTTGAATGACTTGACAAATTTTGTAAATCGACCAAAAATTCGTCGTTCCATGAATGTTTTATGCGCTGTCAGTGCGTTTCACTTCACACTTCATGTCGACCATACTACACACATTGGTTAGTTTTGCTTGGGGTGGCTTGAACGCGCGGTTCTTGGCAGACGAACACACCACGCTAGGAGAAAGTGAATCACACTCCTGAACGAAATCCGCGTTGTTTGGAGGTGTGCTGGGAAAGGATGAGACACGGAAATTACGTGTGACATTCGTGTTTCATCGATGACTCGTTGATCGCGTAACCTATATCTTGGAGGCAGGCTGATCCCTTTTCCGCGGGTGTTCTTGCAACTTTTCTTAAGTCTACAGATATATACCTGCATTTCGGAGTGGCCATTATATAGTGATCACGTTGTGACAGGTAGGAAGCGAGCGAATGCCTTATGGAAATTTTAATTGTTTGTATCTGATGGGATGGGGATGTATGTTTGTTGTTTGTGTTTGTACATTTCCATTTTTCTTCTTTCTATTTCTATTCTGTGCTATACTGTATGTCTTGGAGAGGCTTGGTGACTTGTCGTTTCCAAACAAAATGCAAGTGTTTGATCGGGTTCAAGTGTCGTCTGCTTCTCTGTTCGCTTGTAAGGAGAGAAAGAGAGAAGTAGAGGAAGCTGGGCAGACGTTGTGGAAAGAGTGAGGAAATGAGCGTCGAATGCTAACCGACAAAAAACAAGAGCGACCAAATTTGCACGCGTTTCTTGAATGTTCATTCGTCACCGTTCAAACTCACTTGGTGAATATGAACAATGAGTATATGAAGCCATTGATGACTTCATAATACCGAAAGGTCTTACAGTCACTCCCACGTGAATGGATGCACACCAAGAGCACGTTTCTGAACTGAAGTTAATTGAAGTTCTGAAGTCTCCCACCAAAGGGACACTGCGGAAAGCACCATTTCAGAATGCTCGTTTAACTCGCATTGAGAGATCGCAGTTGACTTTTCCGCACCGTAATTACCGAGGACCATACACCGTAATCGAATACGACAACGACTATTTAAAATTGACGTCACTGTAGCACCCCTTGACGGAAGCCGTTACGTGCAAGCCTCTATAATGAGTAGGACAGCGGTCCGCCCACACACTACTTCTCTATCCGTGTCTACGCTCATAGTATGCGAGGCGACTAGAAGGGATCTAAATTGAACGCGGAAGCTTCCAAGAGAAGAGGAAGACAAAAAGGAAGGACACAAGAAGATGTGCTGCCGACAAGAACTAATGAGTCGTGCTATCCATTTGTATTCATGCGATGATATGGTTGGCGCTTTCCTGGAAGGGATGGGCCGCCGGTAAATTGATAGGGCTTCCGGAAATTGCTGCCAGGTATAACTGTGTAAGCATGATGTAAAAGTGGGCGATCTAAGTGACCGCACAATACACGCCTCGGGATATTCTACGAAAAGCACAATTTCAAGGGGTTCAGGTAGTTGCACTCCATAACACCGTTTTGAGCTGGGCGTTTTGCAAACACCCTTTTGAACACTCTTCTTACATTTTTTTTTAGTTGAGCATGCGGAAATGAAAAAAAGAAAACATTATTTACAGGACGAAAACCACGCAAGTTTGTGAAGTTTAGGGGTGATTATTTGCAGGGCCGCATGGGGAGTAAATTTCTGTGTCAGGGGACTAAAACGGGGAGACATTGGCAACGGGGGTTGGACGGGGGCAGTTAATAGCGAATTTTAGTGCATCGTCCGCGTTGCGTTGGTGGTTCTGCGCACGCGCAAAACATAGAGAGAGCTTCTCGCATTGCGCTGAACCACCACGCTATCCCTTACGTACGCAAAGCCGATAGCGTACGACGCACTAAAACTCTTTATTAGGCGATACAGAAATACGGTTTATTGCCACTCGCACATACATTAGCGCGTATAGATGCAAGTACTCCTCCTTGTGTATCAGATATATTTCTCTGGTACTGACCGCGACACAGTATGTCACTGCAGTTAACAATGACTAACGACATATTTGCAGCGTGACGCGGGAGTGTCATACACGTTGCAGGCAGGATGGGTCTGCGGCTGCCACTTTCATCCCACTCGTTCATGTATCTGGAGTAGGATGGAACGACATTTGTATTTCGATATTTTATCGAATTTCGATACAACGTCGATATATTTCCATGATGAAATATCGATTCCTTTTAAAGTATGAGTTTCTCAAAGAAAATCCCGCATGGGGGGGGGCAGGAACGTGTTAAAAGTAGGAAAACGGTTTTAAAAAGTAGGAGGGTCCCTTGCGATGCTTTGTTCCTGAAGCCCTTCTGCAGTGTGGCTCACAGAAATGTAGTTTTCAGTTTTCCATCCTCGGCAGCAGAGACCTCTGTTTCTTGAAAAGTGTCTTTTTTTCCTCGTCGTCGTCTTCTTTTTCTTCTTGTTTGTCAACAATCATGCCATTGTGTCCACCTGCAGTGGTGGAAGTCTGCACGTTCTCTTTGATCAACTTACACACACGAACAGCACTCATTGCGACATCCTTAGAGCAGTCGTATACCTTCACGGAAGATAAGATATGTGGGCGCCTCACAGGTAGGCGACGACATTGAAAGATGCTTGAAAGACGAAAAGGCAGTGCTGCTGACCTTACTCTTCAATGCGAGGCGAGTGTTCATGTAACTCTTTTTTTCGCATTTTACACTGAGCAACGTCACCTTCGTAATGGATACTATGCAACCCTTAGATGGCTATTGGCTTAGTAGGCTATTGACGCAATATCTTCATGAGTGTGAAGTTACGTTAATTCGAGACATAAACAACAGGCGAATACAAACAAATGTGGCGTATGCCGCCTTCATTGTTCTTCCCTTCCGGTCAGTAAACATGATGACAGTTATTTTACATTTACTGTGTTGTTGTTGTCGAGCTTGAGCAATCCGCGTGTAGGACCTAATAAAGGTGTCGTACTGCACTCTCAGAACAGAACTTCACCGCATAGCACGTTGTGCGCCAACCACTGTCATGAATGATAGGGTTATCGCTTCTGATTTGAAGAGAGAGAGGGACGTACGCTTTTTGTATCCAAATTGCTACAAAAAGGCGCACGCCCCTCGTGCTCTTCGAACCAGAAGCGACAACCCTATCATTCGTGGCAATGGGTGGCGGACAACGTGCTATGCGGTGAAGTCGGTTCTGAGAGTGTGGTGGCGATTCTCTCATGTCCATTTGCCAGTTGGGTTCCGTATTTTCACCAGAATCTCCAAGTGGTTATCGCACATTTCATAAAAGATCAACATGTGCACATCATGATCAGCATATATCCGCATGGTGCATGGGCACGTTGCATATTAAGTAGGGCCCGTTTATTTGTTCCGAAACGTTCAGTTGCTTTTGAACTCGTTCGGGTAATATAGTTCGCGGGACGGCGCACAAAAAATAAAAAGTAACACAACGAGAGCAGAAAAGGAAAAGAGAGAAAGCGCGAGGATGTTTAGCGCTGTTTCCAATGACAATCTTATAAACGTATTCCAACAACAACAACTTTATTGCGAGATGATCAATGGGGAGTTTCATCGCCAGGGGCGACAGTCTACCCTATTCCCGTGATACCCGAGGCAATATTATTAATTCATTGGGTATTAATTGGATATTCCCAGTTGCAACCGAACAGCGAAAAACGATTTCGATGGATTCTTACTGGTGTTCAATGGCTGATACAGAGAAACGCTCAGTTGCGTAGGCTTGAGCATATCTTTACAAACCGCAACCCCCTGCCACGCATTAAAACACAAGAGAGCGCACACGCGGGGCTAGAGCGTTGCGGAAATAGGTGGATCCCCTGCGTTGGCGGCCACAGAAAGGCATCGTGTTCCGGTATTCCTTTCACGCACCTGATAAGTGCTGGGCAACGCACACATCCAATTAAACCACGCGGATTGCCTGTAATAGAACGATGATCACCGGTGAGGTCGCGCCTGTGGTCAGTCTTATCGGAAGTACCGTATTAGGGCTGGAGTGGTGCTGTGAAGTCTGGCTCGCCTGGACGCCCGGTCATTTGACCTTGTAAAGCTCCTGGGTCCTCAGCCATTCAATCGTCAAGAGGGCTGCATTGAAAGCGCTCCTACGTTTCCTTGAAGAAACGCATCTGATTGACATTTTGTGACACTTTCTGGTCCGTCGTTTGTGACAAGTGTTCACACTAGTTTGGGATATTTGTCTCCCGCCCCTCAACTACTGGGTTTTGTCCCCCCCCCCACTTTTTTTTTTTATTTCAACTAACTGGGGCTAAGTGGTCTGAGATAGCCAGTCTGACTAGCTATAACCAGTATACAGCTATAACACGAAGCGGGTCCTCTGGTCAGTTTAAACCGTCTTAACGAATGCAAACAACTCAGGGAAAAGAGGTGCTGACGCCAGGAATCGAACCTGGGTCTTCTGATTTCCGGTCAGATATGCTAACCGCTACACCACACCAGCACGCCGTTTCCCTTGAGCCATTGAGTGCCTCAAGTACGAGGGAAACTTGCTGATCCTAAGGTTGCAGGTTCGAATCTGGTCGGGGACGCCAGCGACTTGATGCCTGAGTACAAGTTCATTAGGCATGTTGTGAGCTGGTACAGGTTAAATGGCGGGCAAAGTTATTACACAGGCGCACCACTACGGCGTCGCTTATGGTCATGCCCGAACAGCAATATATCGGCCCAATGTTGGCTGGATATCGGCAATACTGAACCAGTGATTGATTGATTGATTGAAAAATAAAAATTATGGAGTGACTGAACCAGTATTGGTTGTTGTGCTGCTTCGCTGTTGTCTCGCAACGTCACACCTCTCTTATGTTTGTATGCTTACCCTGTATAGCCCACGAATGCATATGCTCACTATGGTATCATCACGCAGCATAAACAATGCATCTCATACAAGGCGCTCTGAAGGATCTGCGGTCGCGCAAACATCCCGCCGTCAACGCCATGATGTCATCCGTGTTGAATGTATCGTCACTTCGGATTACGTCTATACTTTATTTTAGTGGTCGTGCTGCAGGTGTGACGTTCTGAGGCCCCGCTACCGAGACATTTGCATAGGTGCATAACGTGGGCTTTGAAAAATTGCGGACGAGCGTGATGGTGGGATGAACTTGCAAACTCTATAGGCAGACGTATAGACCGCTATAGCGTTGGCTTTCCTGTCGCGCCCGGAGAGGTATGTGTAGAATGCCGTTATCTTTACAACGTCACGAGGACATGGCTTGTTTAGCAAATAAATGTAATAGCGGCGTATAATCACATGCAGTGGTGCGAGACAGTATGATTTGCGTGTGAGCTCAGGGAGGGTCGCAAAGGGCATGTACAAGTGAAGCGTGAAGATGACAGCTCCCAAATTATGGACGTCTTGTTTTTTGTTTTTCTTGCTTTTTTTTGTGTGTGTGTGTTATACGCATAGTGTGACAGGATGCATTGATGAAGTACAACACGAAAGTTATGTCTTCCAAATGTTTCGCAGTGTTATGAATGGAATGATTATAATGTGACAGTATAAGGAGCTTCTGTTGATAATGATGACGATACGGTAGGACATCGTCAATCACGAAAGACAAGAAAATGCGGGTGGGCGTCTCTGATACGCGTACGGACTTCGGTTCAAATTGTCAACTTTATCTGGGGGTCTAATAATATAGAGAACACACTCTAAGTGGGGGGGGGGGGATGAGAATTGGGGGTATCTACAGCTTCTAGTCAACTGGGCTGCAGGGACTCTCCTGACCCCGAAATTTACACTCCACCACCGAAAATAGCCCCAAAATTCCCGTGAACTTCCGTGCATTTAGTCCATCAAAGGACAACAATTACTCGAATTTCTTTTGCCTTTTCACCATGTCTTATAGGTTATGGTCACGGCATGTCACCGATTAGGATTGTGTGTTTGCTTTGCTCCCCACTTCTGTTCGGATAATATCAAAAGAAGCCCGTTAGTAACCCAATAACGCTATCTTTATGCTGAGGCGGCGACGCTTTTTGAAACGAGACGGACAGAGGCGCAGGTAGAAGAAGAACAACAACATTCCCGTTGTGCGCAGCAGCAGCGTCATCCGGGGTAAACCATAACCCATAACCGAAGCAGACGACGGAGAAGTGTCCCTCAAAATTCCCATGCTGCTTTGCGCCGCGCGCTTGGTGGCGCGCGCATTTTTGTAAAATCGTCCATTTACTGCACTGCACAGCCACTGTGGTGATGATGGCGATCATTGTCTCACGACCTAGAGACTGGAATTACCGAATTAATTTACACGCTTCAACATCCTTGAAAGCCGATGAGTTCATGTCACACTGATTGGTGGCGCCCTTGTATTTCTTGTCGTCGTGCTTTAAATGCTCTCCTCTTTCAAAGCGTGACAGGGTTGTGTTGTGAGAAGGGGTGTCGTTTCCCACCAACACAGTGCCGCCCATCCTGTCCCAAAGGAAGAGATACGTGGTGCCAATCAGGACGCGGATGCTTGTTCACTCAACTGGATGCAATTGGTTAATGAACCGGAAGGTCACTCTGCATGCCACGCTCTCTCTCTCTCTCTCTCTCTCTCTCACTCACACACACACATATATACACTACAGCCTGAGACTATGAAGTATGGGAGCTTTGAACGTGACATCATATCTTCAGTTGGTGCCGCGCATAATTCGCGCTCAACTTCACTGTTCCTCGTGCCGAAATGATATGAGAAAATCAAGTGGTGGAGATGAACCCTACACTCTTAAAAATGAACTTCACCGCGTAGCACACTGCTAGCCAACCATCATCTGGAATGATACAGTTATCTGCTGAACAAGAGAGAAACTGATGTTCTGAGGCTGTGGGTTCGATCCCTACAGCTGGCTAACCTTTTCAGTGACTTTCATCAGTTATCTGCCCTGATTTGTTGAAAACTGGAGGCGTATGCCTTTTTTGTGACAATTATGAACTGCATAAGTGTCACAAAAAAGGCATACGCCTCCCGTTTTCAACAAATCAGGGCAGATAACGGTATAATTCGAGATGAGGGTTGGCTAGCAGCGTGCTATGCGTGAAGTTCATTTTTAAGAGTGTAGGTCGCGACTGGGAGGTACCCGGGTTCGAGTCCCGGTGCCGGCTGTGCTGTCTGGGGTTTTTCCTGGGTTTTCCTCAGACGCTCTCAGACATATGTCGGCACAGTTCCCTTAGAAGTCGGCCCAGGACGCACATTCCCCCAGGGCGTCAGTCGTGACGTTGCCCACATACGTGAGGCCGACAACGGCAAGCCACCATCACCACCACCACCATCATTTTTAAGAGCGTATGGTGCTTTCGGTTCGTGCACGATAAGTGCTCACACATAGTCGACTGCTTTGGGTCAGAAGCGAAGCCACAGAATCGGAAACCTAAACCGAAAAGCGGAGAAAAAACTAAAAACTGATATCATGCACGCCATTTTGCAACTGAAAAGGAGGAGTGATAAGAGGTTAACCATGTCACGACTCGCAGGAGGCGTACGGCTTTTCTGTTACAACTATGTCCCGTATAATTATCACAACAACAAAAAAAGGCGTACGCCTCCTGTTTTCAACAAATCAGTGGAGAGGACGATGTCATTCGAGATGATGGTTGGTTAGGAGGTGAAGTTATACTGCCATTCCGTTTAATGCGTTAAGTTTGCCGTGCAGCTAGGGTATAAGTCGCGAAAGGGATTAACGGTTGTGGCAATGCGTCCATCTAGTCCACAAAAGGACCAAAACTACTCCTTTTTTTCTTAGAGCGTTGAATTTCGGCAGGTGACCACAGTGCAAATTGAAGAAACCGTTCCATGATATCTCGGTGTCCTCGAAACGAACCAGTAGATCCAATATCGGTTCGTTGCCTTTTTCAGAAGAAATTCTACATAAAACGCTGAGGCACATACGACCGTGTGGGAATTACATTATGCGGTCGACCGTTGGCGATCCCTCGAAGGGCAGCTGCTACTTAGACGTCACGGGACAGTGGAGCCCAACAGGTGAACTTATGCATAAGGAAGGGGGCCAGGTGCAAGTCTGCTTTCTTCGCAAAGTCGTTTTCGGCAAGTGGCAAAATGTCGGTATAGACAGTGTCACGTGATGGGTGAACGGCCTGCTAAGCTTATTACGTGGTTTGAATTTTCTAGATGCATATCGGCGTCACTTTTATTCGGTTCAGCGAGAACCCGCGTAATACGCTTTTATACCAGAAACACGCTTTTTCCCCCATTGCATACCATGTGGAGACCCCGGTCACTTTAATTTTTCGTGTTCAGATTATTACGTGTGTCGTTATTCACTCCTAAAAGAGAACTTCACCACATGGCACTGCGTCATCGAGCGTGCTCAGGCTTCCGTGGTCTCTGCTTTTGTGCGCTTGGTAGACGTGGAGAGAGGCGGATCCAGGATTTTTCTGAGGGGGGGTCTTGCACTCTAAAAACAGAACTTCACCGCATAGCACGAATGATAAGGTTATCGCTTCTGATTCATGGCGAGAGGGGGGCGTACGCATTTTTGTGGCAATTTTCATATACCCAAATTGCCACAAAAAAGCGTACGCCCCTCCTCTCTCTCTTCTAATTAGAAGAGATAGCAGAAAGAAGACGGTTGAGAGCATTTAAATTTTAATGAGACGAGACTTTCGTGAAGAAGGCTGCACTTCTTCAGGTCTGAAGACATCTTCTGGATTGCCGGTCCAGGGCTCTACCAATTGAGCTAAGCTAACACGCCTTCTCAGCGAATTCCAGGGTGCGTCATCTGAAGGGACAAACCAGCCACTCTCTCTCACTCAACCCCCTTTCACTCTCACATTTTTCTCACTCACACACACATTCATACGACGGGATCGAGTGTGAGTGTGGGTTCGAGTCCTATAGCTGGCTAACCTTTTCAGTGACTTTCATCTTTCATCGTTAATTTCTTAGGCAATTGAGGCTTTGTATATGTATTTGTCCCTTCTATGTTGTTCCAGTCTCAGAACATCAGTTCTTTCATGTTCATTAGATGCTGTCAACCGTCCTCTTTCTGTTGTGAACCTCTATCGCCGGATACTTGCACGCTGCTCTTCTACGTACTACAGAAGTGATAATGCTATCATTCGTGGCAATTGTTTGTGCAGAGCGTGCTACGCGGTGTAGTTCTGTTTTTAGCGTGTGGACGGCATGCTATTACACCACCAAGGCCAGTTGTAACGAATGGCTGAATTGGGTGGGGGGGGGGGGTCAGAACATCCTGACCCCCCCCCCCCCCTAAATCCGCCCTTGCGTGGAGACTTTGGGTGACATTGAAGCCAAGCTCTTCCAAGGACTGTGAAAGCGCAGACGACGGCCCGGGTGGAGAAAATAGGAAGCGTAGTGCTTTAATCCTAGAACATAGGAACAGGAGACAAACAATCAGGTGTATACTTGACTCTAGCGCGTACGATTCTAGAGTCTGTCCGCGTGCATTTCTCCTGTTTTGGCCTCCGCTTTATCCCTGCTATCATCTGCTTTAATCCCTTCAGCTGACGACCCTGACGCATCGCAACAGGACGTTAACGCCCTATTATTGTGGATTTTTCAAAGGAAAGGAGATGTCTTGGCCTCTTGAACCGACTTTCAGCTCATGTAACACAGGCAGAAAGGATTAAATGAACAAAAAGCCGCGCATTATCAACACGCGTCTCCGGGAAGGACCGCGCTCTTTGTGAGCATCAGGCCGAAGAGTCTGAGCTGATAGGAGCAGACGGAAACCGAATGCCCTCGACTAAATCTTTCCGATTACGCAGGTATCAGATGAATAGCGTTTCCACGTGAACAAGGAATGACACAGGAGGTGGCGCCTCTGTCGTGCGTACATTTGCCTTTCGTCCTCGTCGCCCGATGATGTAAAAGACAGTTTTCGCAATAAATTGCAAGAACGCTCGCACTGTCTGCGCTATAATGTGACATACGGTTCAGAATCGGGTTTCCTATTTCTCCAAGAAAGGCGGTGACTTTCGCTAGGCAACGACAACACTGCATTTTGGATACGATTACGATAGTAATGACGATGATGTTAAGTGAGGAGTTTCACTGGGACAGTCGATACTCTTCTTCGATACTAGCAATTTTCGAATTTCCATTTGCACGATTGGGTTGGACTAAATTGAGGTTGGACTCTGGCGTGAAGTTGGCGGAAACGCTACCGAATCTGATTCAGTCGGTTCAAAGGGCATTTGCTGCTTGGTTTATGCATTCTGTGCGTGCTTTTCTTCTAACGTATTGAGTCACGCAACCTCTGGCGCCAGAGATTCGTCGTAGGCACCGCACACATACGTACAGACAGACATATATGTATAGATATGTATACTATGCGGAATGATGGGAACGAAACGCGATACGAAGGTGAAAGTCTGTTAAGTGAGCTCTACAGTTCTCCGAAGCACCGGGAATGCCCATGCCACGCGTCTCCAGGTGACGCGTGCATTCGGTATAGATAAACCTCCGGTGAGGTGAAAGTCGGATGCATATGTTGGGGTTTCAATGTGCCTACAGGCTTAATACGCGCGGTTCTATCTGGGAAAAAATGAATTTCCTCTCTCTTTCTTTACGTGTTATGTGCGTGTTACTGGAAGAGTATGTCCAAGACTGATCCACGGAGAGTCGACTTGCGAACGTATACCTATAGGCAAGTGACTCGTTTCAACCATACGGAAGATCCTGCTTGCAACTTTCTCAGCCTGTCCATTTTGTGATTGTTATTTGAGCCTTCGCCGAGCCTCTACATAGGTGTCTTGAAGACTCGATCGTGTCACACGTGTTCTACTGCTCGGTGAAATTGCGTTTCGTGCAAGTTCCATTGACCACCAGTACACAATTAACGTTGCGCAAGGCACCCTTGAAACACCTTGCATGACTCCAGCCATTAGAGCGCGCACCTTCGAAGGGTCGTTGTGACACGTATTCTGCAGAAGACAACACAACGCCATATTTCGAGCACTCGAGATACTCATCACAGCAAACGCGTGACAAAGACGGGGGTCCTCTTTTTAGGGTCATGCGTCGGGAAAACAAAAGATGAGGCCTCCGCCAGCCAAGCAATTAGCCGCGGTGTGACGCTGTCTGCTGTGACGTCACGTTTGTTGTGGGAAGCCATTCTATTGTCTCTCACCTGCAGAACAAAGCGAGCAGCCGTTGCATTATGTGACGTGTATGGCTCAAAGTTCAATCGGCGGTCATCTCCGCTCCTGGCTGGCGCAGAACCAATTTGTCATCGTTAGCTTAATGAATGAGTAGGGGACCTGCTCGGAATTGGGCCTCCAGGGCATTGAAAAAAAAAAAGAAAAAAAGCGAACAAGATTTTTCTTGGATGTATAGTTACAGAGTTCAGTCTCGTACCTTTCATTCTTTGACTGGTTAAGTGTCCGCACAGAGGGGTTTGTTGAGGTACATGTTTGTGGGGCCTCCTTAGTGCAGATCAGACTGGATATCATAAATACTTTTGCGAGTAATTTGGTATCTTAGAAAATTTAGTCCTATATTCAGTTACTTTTTGTGCCTGGTACTTAGTAACTTTTTTTGAGTATCTTGTACAAGCCTGCTGCACATAGACCAGTTTAGATGTCGTGTGATAAGGATTATTGAAGATGGATGGGTGTGTTCTTAACTCGTGCGCTTGTGTGGAGTTTAGTGACCGTGATGCCGCTGCTACTTGGCAAATTAGAGACACGAGGGAGGAAGCTACATGTTGCGAGCAATCACGCCACATACTCATTGTGAGAATTTCATATTCTCATTGTGTAAGGCAGGATGTTAGGACAATCGTATGCGACTCTTAACAATGAAGTCGTTTTGACCAGACTATGGCTTGATAGCACAATGGAATTAAATGTGTTGCAAGACCTATATGCCTCTGTGCAGGATGATCGAGGGGGTATGCACTGATGGAATATCTCCCGAAATGAACCGAAGTAGGAACTAACGCTGTTTATAATCATGCGACATTGTTCTTTATGTCCGGCAAGATTTTTCTCCAATTACACTGTTAACAACAACAACAATTACATGAATGACGACGGGATGAGGCGATTCACCGCAACAACTGCGGTACCATACCTTAGTGCATGTGGGTTAGTATATAAGTGGGATGACGATGAAAAAGATGAGGCATGCACACCTGCACATACACACATGACACACGAAAATCAGATATCACCAGTCATGGCCAGTAGTTAACTACATGTAGTTAAACTACTAGTTAAACTACCCGACTGTAGTTAAAAAGTAGTTATGAACTACTTGCAGAAATGTAGTGGCAACTACTAGTTAAACTACTATTTTAAGTAGTTAACTACAGTAGTTAGGTTACCGAAGGCGCCAACTACTTCCGATTTTGCCGCAAGCTTTACGGCACGATTCTGCTTCCTACTTTTACCTTGAGTTACTTGTTTGATGAGAACGGAGGTGCAGAGCAATTGTGTCGTGCATGTGTACTAAATCTTCACTTTTAATGCTTGTCTAGTGAAGCCTCATTTTATTTGCTGTGAAATAATTCTGCAGCTTAGTTTATCGCGTAGGCACAGAAAGAATCACGCCGCAAGCTTTGTATTTGACGATCGTAGCAATGGCTTGAGCCAAAGTTTATTATTGCTTGTGATTCATGTTTAGGTGTCCAAGAACACTACAAGGGATCGGTGTTGGTGGACAACGTTAAGTAGTTATAGATGTAGTTAAACTACATTGCAGTAGTTAAAAAAGTAGTTTTAACTACTCCCCTGAAAAGTAGTTGAACTACTAGTTAAACTACTCAATCACAAAGTAGTTAGTAGTTATAGTTAAACTACTGTAGAAGTAGTTAGTGGCCATCACTGGATATCACACACGCGGTTGTGTCCTAACTGATGAGGATAATAGTTCATCCAGTCGGCCACAGGAGATATAGTGCTGTGAGTGAAGGTCACATCTCCGCATTCATGGCAAAAGCTCTGAGGTCAGAGGAGTTCAAGCAGGCTAGTAGACTTCAAGAACAGATAGAATGGGTGCAGGCATTGACGGTGCTGCACAGGGTTAGAACAAGGACCCAAGACTGCGGTAAGGCTGAGCGGCTTGTTTTTAAAACACGACTTCGCCCCATAATATCAGGCTCTTAGCTGACAATCATTCCAAATGGCGTTGCTTTTTCTCCTGACTTTGTGACAAGGGGACGGATTCGCACCTATTTTAGGCCATTATAGGCTGAGTGCAAAGTGCGTTGTGCAGAACGGTATCACTGTGAATGACCACTGGCTCCGAGCGGGTTTACAGTGAACCCTCGTTAATATGACCCCCGATAATCTGACATACGCGCTTTACGATCATACACCTGGGACACAATGCAGTGAAACCTCTGCAAATCCCCCCGTTAATATGACAATTCCGCATTATGATCAAAATTTTCGGGAACGACCATGGTCATAATAACGAGGGTTCACTGTATGTGGTGAAGTTCTGTAAAAACACCAACAGAACAAAACATAACTTCACCATGTGTATACTTCCTCAAATAACACCGACGTGACAACGCATCAGAATCGTACCTAATGAGTTGTTGGCAGTGCCCGCTATTTTAAATTCTCTCACGTCGATTGCAGGTCGGGCTTGGCATGGGACAGTGACTTTACCCCTTTCGGACATCATGACACGCCGCAGTGCCCTCTGGCGCGTCCTGCCGGCAAACAGCGGAAGCGACTCCTCACGCTCGACCGCGTCGTGCTCTTCGGAAGAGCAGCATCAGAAACGGCCCACGTTGGATACACAGTGACGACAGTGACGGTCTCGGCAGTGTGCATGTGCTGGTGCCTGTGATGGTGTTGTGATAAGTACACGGGGTCGTCGTGTGGTGATTATGACGTGACGTGATTATGAAACGTGATTTGTGCCGATTACACGTGAATTTTCCGACCTAACGATGGATTATCGACGTCTTTGAGAAAGATTAGGTAGACCTGTATGGCTGGATACAATCAACAGGAGTTTGTGGCAGCTCTGAGGAAGCCTCCAGAAGGAAGGTCTCGTGATGTAAGTTCATTTCGTTTTGGTTTTGTGCATCTTGAATTCGATTGTGTATTCCATTAATGCGGTTGGGTTGCGTTTTAGGACCTGAAGCTTATCTATTCCTACCTGCATATGCTGGAAGCGCTTTCTGCACTGAAAGAAGCGTCGATTCGGGCGCTTTGTAAGACAGTGCGTTACAGTAAGCGAGAAGCAAACGACATTCTCTACTGGTAAGTTTCGTGTGATCATACATATAAGTGTCTTTCATTGTAGCATTCCCTTGCGCTTTGGCGTGATTGCTGTCGCAAAAATCACTATGACGTGCAACCCGCTTATCAGGAATTTCACACGAGAAAGAACCATTGCGAGTTAATATGGCTGCCCAGACACTATAGCATGTTGTTACTCCCGAAAATAACCGTTCTGCGCTCTAAGGGGAACAGGAGTAAATTTTGGAGTAGTTGCAGCTTTTAGTCCCTCAAGTTGCCAACTGCTCCCCTCTTTAGACCCTTGACACTTAAATTTATTATCCAGTACTGGAAAGAGTCGGTAAACCTCGCATCAACTTCGGCGCATTTAGTCGGTTGTGACAGTGCATCTAGTGCCCGAAAGAATGAAAATGAGAAATATGTTCTGCAGTAAATGGCATTAGATCATCGTATGTGGGCTCTTAGGTATGACCCCAGTCAAATAACGCACAATAGATTAGGAGTAATCTTTCCTGGAGGAGTACTGCCAGCGATCGTTCAGCCATGTTCCAAGACACGGTCCACCAAGGCAGACCGTGTTAACAAAGGTGCTCTCACCCTATGAAGAAGAGCAGGCTGCCTTTTGCCTTCCCCCTCCCACACCGCTTATGCGGATTTGAAGGGCGATTAGAGCATATGCATGATGAGCAGAGCAAATGATGCACAATGAATCATTGAACCGGTATGAGCCTAAAGCGAAGCAAAGCTCGATTCGTCCTGAAATTTGTTTTGCCAGCATAACTTGCAGCTCGCTATACTTTGTACCCGACCCATGAAAAAGACTCAGCGGCGCGTCCGCACAAAATGCTGACGACGCCCAGATTGGGCAAGAAATCTCGTCTTCAAATTTCCCGCGTTAGGGCCCTTTAAAGATGCCTTCCCTGCAGACCATGCTCGCGAAGTTTTGTAAAACGCTCACAGATGGCGCCTGCTACGCGGTGTGCTGCTAAAACAACCAAACTGAACCTCCGCGCATCAACATGCTCTCCTTAAGCGGAGCACTTGCAGTGGTCGCTTGTGATTTGTGTCTGCGTACGCCTTTTTTCGAACCATGTAGAACTATATCGGTCCGAACGGCGGTGAAGTTCTGTTTTTAAAGCGCAAATGGCAGGATAAATGTGAGGGGAACGGATGTAGTAGACTCTTAGAAATGTACTTCACCTCATAGCACGCTCCTGGCCAACCGTCATCCCGCATGACATCGTTCTCGCCCCTGACTTGTTGAAAACGGGAGGCCTCCCCCCCCCCCCCCTCCTTCTTTTTTTTTTATTCATTATGCGGCACGTAATTGGTACAAAAAAGGCGTACGCCTCCCGTTTTCAATAAATCAGGGGCGAGAACGATGTCATTCGGGACGATGGTTGGCTAGGAGCGTGCTATGCGGTGAAGTTCATTTTTAAGAGTGTAGTTTCGCAACCGTGTGAGTTCTTTAGGGTTTTCCAGCGCACTCTTAGGACAGAACCTCACTACATGGCATGCTGAAGGCGAACCATTGCACAGTATGATAACGTTATCACTCCTGATTTGTGGAAAGCGTGGGGCGTACGCTTTTTTTGTGACAATCATCATAACTGCATAATAGGGGGTCAGATGGGTGCACTTACGGCCTTAAGTGCATACGGTCATTAAATTATTGCCAGAACGGTCACCAATACGGCGTTTGCGACGAAACTGAGTTGTAAGGGCAACGGGGTTCCCGCAAGACATTTTACGGCGTTCCACCGAAACTGCCGAAGCCTCGTTACCAAACGCCATGGCGCAGATTTCCTTCAATTCGGAATAAAATGTTTTTATGAGACGTAATGCTCTGCCAACTTTGTGCGTGCGTGCGTACCACCGCACTCCATGTCATCTACATCCAAAACTGTGCGCGCACAACAAAGTACCGAAATCGCTTTGAAACAAATATCATCTACTGTTATCATTTTTCAAATTAGCTAAGTGCAAACCAAACGTTGTTTCCGTGCTCATAGCGAGAACAATTGTGGCTTTACTGCATTCCTTCCAACGTTCACAGATGTGTTTATCGGTGTAGACATCAATGACAAAACGCCTTCACGGATATCGTCTTGTAGCCTCCCTGGGTGAGGCCGTATTTCAGCTACTGCCTTTTCTTAAGAGGTATAAGTGTCACAAAAAAGGCGTACACGTCTTGTTTTCAATTGAGAGTTTTAGTGCATCGGGCTCTATCGCCCTTGCGTACCTAAGGGATAGCGTTTGTGGTCCAGCGCACGCAAAACATAAAGAGAGCTTCGCGCAGTGCGCAGAACCACCACGCTATCCCTTGCGTACGCAAAGGCGAACTCTAACTACAACTCACTAACAAATCATGGGAGCGAACGATACGTCATTCGAGATGACGGTTTGGCTAGGATCGTGCTATGCGGTGAAGCTCTGTTTTAAGAGTGCAGGGTTTCCCCACAAAACACAGCACGTTTGGTATAGAACAGCCCGTGTGCCTTTCCTGATGGGCTTGGCTCTATGTTGCTGAGCAAACCAACCCGCTATGTTTAGAAACTAATGTCGCGATTAAGCATGTCACCTGCTGTTGACACGTAAGGAACGTCCTTGTAACGTTATGAGGCGGTAACTCAGCAGAAAGTGTTCCATAATTACAGGCTCTCAGTGGGTTATTGTTCCGTCCCTTTCTCCAGTTTCTCATTCTTTGTAGACGAAGCGGCGACCACGGGCAGGAATTCCCCCCCCCCCCCCAATTTTTTAAATTGCCCAATACAGATCAGATATCAGTGCATATATGCATAGTCATATATCCATAAACATATACCCCCCGGAGGTCGATTTCTTAGGAAGCTACTGACCACGGGCTAATTCTGGCCTATTGAGGCGAATCCAAGCTTACACGAAAAAAAAGAATAGTTAGGGAGTTCAAACTAAAGTTGAGACGGTCGAATGCTTTATAGATTTCTAGATGTCCTGCAGGCAGTTAGCGTTAAAATGTGCAGAGTTCCGAACATTGTGTTATTGTGCAATTCGCCCAGTTACGTAAACCATTTAACAATTTCTCATTGCCTTTCTACAGCCGAGGAGAGCTCAGCACCTGTTGGTACATCCTCCTTTCTGGATCGGTCTTCATCAATGGATCAATGTACCTCCCAAGAAGCAGGTAGAGTTACTAGTACCCTCTTACGATCCACACTCTAAAAGTTATCGAATGATGGAATCCTAACTGCTATAATCGAAAAAAGGGGCATTGTGAAAATTTTAGTGAGCCATAACTTGAAAACGCCATTTTTTATTGTAAAATTTTAATCTTGGCTTACCAAAGTTGTCAAAATTATTATTTAACACGTTTGCTGCACCAAAATACCCATATTTCTTCGTTTTAGTTTCTTTCTGTTACATTGAGTCGAGCTAGCTGACCAAACAGCAGAACGTCGACGTATGCATGAAATGTCTTTCCCAGAGAAATCCAAGATAACATAAGATAAGTTTAACTGGGTTTTGGTGTATTGGAGCGAGGTGGCTGCCCTAATAGAGTAATCCGAACTGTGAATAAGCGATGCGGGCATAGTGATGCATTGTTTACATCCAGTGTGTTTTCGGACCTAACAGTCCTTCTTCACCGTCACCTTCTTCATCTTCACTGGAGGAACTGAGTCCCCTAACGAACTCCAAATCGCAGTCACTCGATGAGCAGAAACTCAGTTTCCTATTCTTTGGGTTTGCTTCAACTATCTTGGAGAGTCACTACATCAATGTCATTTTTAAACGTATGTTGCCAGTACACTGTTATTTGTCGCAAAACCGATGGATTCGTGAGAACAAACGAAAATGCGTGCTGCAATCTATCATCAAAGCACCAAATGCTTCTAGCGAGCTCTGCTCATCCGTGGCGTTAAAGAATATAGGAAATATTCGTGGGTGAGCTGAAGTCGTCCACGGCATTTTTCGCCAGGAAGCTGCCGAAGACCTCAGCGTTCATTTCTGCTGTTCTTATCTTGTGCCCGATGTCGCACTCATATCGCGGTGCAACATAAGTGACAAGCACACACAGAATAGCTTGCTCTCTCCAAACACAATATGGGAAATAACTCTTTTGAGGCGGAAACACAAATAGAGGAACACAACACGAGCCTCAAGGTACCTCAGAACATGAGCACTTGAAATATGGCAGTCGTCGAGAAAGCTCGACACCGGCGGGAATTCCAGTAGAGTGCGTTCGAACGCGTTCGACCGGCATTCCCGCTCCTGTCTGGCTTTTTCGACGACTGCCATATTTCAATTGCTCCCTCGGTTCTCCGCAGTTTAACTGCTCGTTGCTTGTATCCAGCGCAACAGGTTATATGTGTGACAGGGCGCTCTTAATTTTCTAGCAAAATTGAGGTAAAGGCTTAGCCGTATCGAGCGATTTTTACACGCGAAAACGCGACGCGAGTGAAAGATACTCCCGCATGCAACAAGAGGAAAACGTCGTCGTCGTGTTTACAGTGTTGCCCGAACACAGGGACGCCAGCATGCACCGACGTTATTTCTGAAAGCATATAGCAAGATGATCGCTAAAATAATAAAAACATCATTATAGTGAACTTGTAGTTGATAGTCAACTGGTCACTTTATTTGGGGTTGACTATCACTGTCTCAGTAAGCTACAGTATACATCAATATCCTTGTATATGAAACGGCGTGTTCAATTGAACTAAGCCGCATCAAGTCTCCGGGTAGCATTTTTGTGCTTGATGTTGGAACGGACAGAGTACGTTGTGCTTTTCTATCTCTGAGATTAGACTCTCGTTATGCGAGATGCTATATCACTCGTTTGGATACGACGAGAATGAAGCAGAAACACACAAGAACAAGGAACGCAATCGACGTTTTCTTTATATATCCATCCATCGGCATCACACATCCAGTCGCCGGCGCGTGCAGGTAGGGCTACCAGACAAGACGGAAGCTCTTGCAATCATCTGATCGCACGGCCAGCTCTCATTGGCGAAAGTCCCTCCCAACTTCCGGCAGCGTCGCAACACCGAGTGTTTTTTTTTTTTTTTTTTTCTAGCTCGTCTTGATAGTGGATACTCGGCGCAAATATGCGCGCGCGTCATAATTTCGTCGCGCCGACGCGCGCGAATCGCGAGCAAAATCGCTTCATGCGGGTCACCTTGGTTCGGAGCGACGTACAGCGATCTGTGTTCCCCCGAGAATGATTTGCTGCTGATGATGGCTACGTAGCTGTCTTATTTTCTTTTATACACATTGTTATGCGCATGCAATGTAAGTTTGCCGCCGTACTTGACGACCGATACGTCGCTGGTGGCGACTTCGACACATTGTTGCCCGTAACTTTCAATTTAAATTTTCGAAAAAAACTATCAGTGCAATCGGGAGAAAGATTGGGACGAAAGAGTTCTGAGTGATGAGGCTATCGAAGAGAGAAATCACGTGGGGTAACACGTCAGATAGGACGTCAGATCCGAGGCTATTTTTGTATTGGGCACAACATGGTTCGTGAAAGAAGACGCTCAAATTAACATAGGAGTGATGGAAGACTACGAACGAATGCGAAGCTGCGCATGTACACACCCTAACGTGATGATAGTTCATCGTGCCATACATAGTACAGCTCTTGCTGATATATTTTTATTAAAGCTTCGGCTGACCGTTGCTTCACGGGTGGTCCTTTGTGCTGCCCTCAAGACAGTGTCTATGCAGCAAGTACGACGTGATCATCCAGTGAAAGCCGTATTAACGCGAGTTTGGAAGCATATCTTTCAAATAAATAAATAAACAAGTAAACAAAAAATCCCCGACGATTCCTTCAGTGTATAGGTTAGACCTCCTTAGACATTGACCATGCCCGAGGGATGCGCCGTGGGAGGTCTTAGGTTAGCCTGGGTGGGTGGCCTTCAATCTCTGTCTGGCGTGCCGCGTCCCCCATTGTATTTGGTGTGTTTGGGGTGTGAAATAGTAGCCAAAATAGCAGCCGCGATTGCGTCTTCTTCCTTCGCGATTGTTTCCTTCGTAATAGGTGAACGGGGAGTGGCTGCTCCAGTTATTTTCCGTCAAGCACGCGGTCGCGTTGCTCCTCTAGTGATAGCATGTGTGTTTGTACATAAGGGCAGCAGCCCCTCCTCCCCATCCTCTCCTCGCTCTCCGAACGTAGCTTTACTGGGCTCGACTGGCAGACGTGCTTGCCGATTACGCTGTCAGGGACGTAGCGGCTCAGACGCCAGCTTTTCATATATGAAGACGCACAGGAACGTAGAAGTGGTTTCTGCAAAAGTACCGAAATCCCGTCATTGAATGCCGTTTCCTGGCATCGAAGGTTGTCAATGACTGGAAGCACACGGCCCGTGTGCTTTGCTTCTCTATGGCTTGTGCGGCAAACTGTTTTCGACGTGCTCCCCCGGTTATATAGTGCGCTGCGCTTTCAATATGGCGGCGTCCACGAGACAACGGTGGGGGATGCCACGATATTCCACCGTTAAAAATCCACCGTTTAAAATCCCAGATTGCTAAACTAAAGCTTTAATATGAAGAATGGCGGAATGATAGTGTTGAATAATGCATATTATACTGACAAACCTCGCGGCATTGCGTGATTTTGACGTCAGCTGAAGTCATTGTCGTGAATAAAAACCAGGTTTTTGGAGACCGTGAGGGCTTAGCATGGCGGTCACATCAGAGCAGCACAAGTTATTAGAATTCGGTTAGGTTAGGTCAGTTTTCAGAGGTTAGGTTAGTTTAAGTGTTTTTGACAGTTCACGACGCCGTTGGGGGGCTCCCCACAGTTGGGCACACACGCAACGCTACGCTAGCGCCGTTTGGGATTTTGAGCATATGGGATCCTAAACGGTGGGTTTTTAACGGTGGCATTTCGGGATACCCCCCAACGGTGTACACTACAGGTTTGTTATATAGACGACCCTTCCTTTACAAGCATGTGACGTAACTAGGAGACCAGTTCGAGGTTATGTTTTGCTGTGGTGTGCGAGAAGCGGGAAAATCGCGTCGGCTGATAGGCCGAAAAAGCTGATAAGGTTGATAGGTGCCCACCAGCATGCTTTCTGCGGGGCGGCGAAACGTAATCGATGACGTAGGAGCGCAGGTCGTCTATTGACATACAACTAAGGACACAAATCCACGTGTCGTAAGTTGACTCTCCCAGATGCCATCACTGCGATGATCTAGAAGATCTAGAGCACCTCTTCCTTCATTGCCCGCACTACCAACCTTCCCGAACCACACTTTCCGAGTCTCTTAATCTGCCGGACTGTCGCCGCCTCTCTTTGTCAAAATTGCCATTGGTTGATGGTTGGTTCATTCAAATCATTGGTTGATTGGTTGGCCAATCATGGTTGATGGTTCATGGCCACATCCAGCCCACCAACGCTCTGCCCTCCGAGCTCTCCTGACCTTTTTGGACACCGTGTAGGACTTGGGTCCTCACCGTGAGGTAGGACTCACTATTGCATTTCCCACATTACCAACTGCAATGGCGTAGGGTGTCGCCCCCTGGCGATAAAACTCCTCAATCATCATCATAGAATAAAGTTGTTGTTTGTTTGTTTGTTTGTTTGTTTGTTTTTTTGTTTTTTTGTTTGTTTGTTTGTTTGTTTACTCACTCTGTACGTGGACAGCTGGTAATCGAAACTGCGAGCTGAATAGTTCTCTTTTGTTTCGAATGTTCTTCAGATATTCTTCCGCCGACGGTTGGTTCTTGTGTCGCGCGTAACGCTACAATAGTAGCTGTCATCAGATTGCAATTTACTCACCGGGAAGGTAGCAAGCAAATCGAGCAGCAGGTACGGCACCATTTCACGCTCTAGCTTTCTTCCTCGTTCGCAGTTTGTGAAGGACGTTTGCAGCGACCGACTTTTATATGTGCAGAAAGAAAGACACGCGCTGTTGAACACTAGGATCATTTCGCGTAGCTCAATATTATGGTGATGATCGCGCGGAGAACGTGCGGCCCGTAAAGGTGCATCGTCACCTTTATTGTTGCGTTTCCACGTTTTTTTTTTCTTTGCTTTGTTTTTGTTTACATTAAGCTTGGGCCACGCTGACCGTGTGTATTTGATGTTTTGGACCGTTGCTGTTGTGAAGTCGCTTCGCATGACCACCTATCGAGCCATGAAATGAGCTCACTATGGGTTTTTTTTTTTTTTTTTGCGTCATCTCGTGGCGTGGTGCCATGAGAAAATACGTAACATCGATTGAATATCGGTTGAATATCGGTTGAATATCGGTTGAATATCGGTTGAACATCGGTTGAACATAGGTTCGTCCTCTCTTCAGTAAGTCCCCGTTTCCACTGCTCAGCTTCTCAAGCATTTGTTTCGAATGAAGCAAATTATCTTGATTGCTCGCGACATCATCATTTAATTGTTGTTGTTGCTTACGCAAGTAAATATGGCCGGATAGTTCTCTTTCTTTCTTTTATTTTTCTCTCTCTCTTTTTTTGTCGGATGGAGTACAGAACAATGGCATAAAAGAAGAACGTTTATACACTGCACGTGCATGTGGAAGGTTATTTGCGTCTCTTTTTTTTTTTTTTTTTCTTCTATCTAAGGTTTCATTGTTGGGCAGATACAAAATCTCGGAATTCGAGGCGAACATTGTCTGCCCTTGCTGTCTTGTCTGCTTTCGATCGTCTTGAAGGTGCTTTTATTTCCAGACAAGAAAGGGGATACGACCGGTTGTTTTCTGTCTCTATTGTCTACTGTCTTTGAAATGCTGCATTTCTTTAAGTGTCGCAGAGAAGTAGAGGCGATGCAACCATCGAAACTACCGACCTACACGGAAACAAAGAACCCAGAATCCTGTTATCTAAATGCTACTATAGGTGCACACAAGCATATCTACATGCTAAAAGAGAGCATTACGTTCACTCTAAGCGAATGTCACAGCGCGATAACTTGACAAACGCAGGTATAAGTGTTCTTTGATGTTGTATGCACGGGTGCATACAACAGGGGTCCCAGACATTCACTGTCGCGCACTCACTCGCTGCCGAACTCGCTCTGCAGCGCTGTCTCGTTTACGACGTGTCCGCAATCTTCCGCGCCTGCATAAAGAATGGCGGAAAGACTCTGACACGGCCGTTTATGAAGGTACTAAATTTTATGAGTCACATAGAAATAGATATTAATAAGCACTATGAGACTCTGCTAATGAAAATGTACCTTATGAAAAGCGTTTACGACTGCGAGGGTGGCCAGTGCATCACGTTGTGCGCCACCTAGGAACCAGTGCGTTCAACATGTCCGCAGAAATGCGAGGGAGAAAAAAGCAACAGTTCCTGTTCTCCCTCGCAGTTAAAGGCAAGGGAGAAAGCGGATTTGTAGCGGAACAACACAAATGACCTCCAAATCTGCCTTTTTCCCCTTTTTTCAGGGGGCAGTTTCCTCCCGTTATGTAGGTCTTACCTCTATTCTGAAAATGGCAACGGCACCAGCGCATCAAAAGAAATAGATGTTGTTATGCCGGTCTAAAATATTTATTCGAAAACAACGTCCCACGATCCGCTAGTGCATGCCGTATAAGATGGCCGATGGCCCACTACCCCTAGAATGTATCGCCATTTATTGCAATTCAAAGAAAAAACACATATTTTCCAGTTTTATAAAATTATGTTCATAGTTCGCGCTGGCACTTTGCATATGTCCAGATTGGATGCCCTGCACTTCACTTGTTTAGAACGTACACAGTAGACTTTTTTACTTTTTTTTTTTTTTTTTGTAAATGACTTGTCCCATGGCGCACACCTTTTGGTGCTGCCTTTACATCCGAATCAAGGGTGTTTTCTAAAACACCCTTTAGTTAGGTGTATTCCTCGTAAAACACTCTTATAATGGACGTTTAAGAACAAAAACACCCTTAAAAGGGGGTATTCTATTGAATACACCCTTTAGGATGGAGTTGTTGTTTTTTCTGGCAAATACTCCCTCTCAAATGGCTAGTGTAATACAAGCTCCCGCGGCAACATGGGGAGACATACAGTTCGACATTCTTTATTCTATGGCACGCACCACCCTGAACACGGTAGACTTCCAACCGTGGTTTCATCGTACACCCTAAACCGGAGCGCAATGCGTCACAGGCACGCCTCGTTAGCTCGGTAAGAGCCGTGGCAAGAGTGCCGAAGTTTGAAGAGACCTGGGCACCCTCGGTAGCCTATATTGGCGTATCGGATGGATCATATACTGAAATACAATTTGTTGGGGCACGTTCGTTAAGTGTAGTGGGGCGGAAAACGTTTGTAACGGTGACGGGAATGCGTTTTTGCAATTAACACGTATGCCTGCAATGAGTCCAAGATACCAGCTAAATTCCTAACATCCTTCCCTGTCAAGTATACTGTGTTTTTAACTCAGGTTACCGTCTGTCGTCTCTTGTCGTCTATGTGATTACTTGCAGAGCGGAGCTGTGAAACCGCCATAATTTTTCTTTCACGAATTATAACACCATTTTTAAAACCATATTCCCAGTTCAAATGGGGTGTAAAAAAGGTGTATTGGACGTAAACACCTCTTTCAACACCTCACTTTACACCCTTAATGATCGACATTTGATAAAATGTGGTGTATATGTCGATAATACACCTTTGGCAATGCTCTTCTTACACCCTTTGCTTCAGTCTGCGGGATAGAAAAGTGTGTCTTTATAAGAATACACCTGTTTTGAGCGAATAAAGGTGTAAAACGATTTGCTGTTCCCGGGAAGATTTTTTCCTAGAATGATTTACTGTGTACACAAGCCTTGCGACTATTTCCTTACTGCGTCGAATCTGGGTCCTTCGCGGAGCCATTGGCCGAGTCAGTTTAACTTCGCTTTGATCGCGTGTGGACGCACGCAACGTTTTGAGGCAGTGTCCACTGCGCGCGTGCTGCCAAGCAGAAAATATAACTTCGCCTGCTTCCTTGTTGACATTGGCTTTTGAACAGGTTGGTGAGGCCGTCTTCATACACAACGGTACAATTGGGACAGCGGTATGTACACACGAAGCCCACATACTCTTGACAAGGGCAGCGTTCTCGATCGTCGGACTCCTACAACCTGTTCGAAAGCTGCCAGCGCTTGACGGGTATTAATCCTACCAATGTTGGGCCCTTTCCACGTAATCGGGCTGCGGTATGCGACCTCGAAACTGTTGTTGTTGTAGCGCGTGAATTCGTAACGTATTTTTGAAGACATATATTTGAAGAGTCACAGAGGTAGAAACATTCGATGATGATGACGTGGGCGAGAGTCACAGAGAAGCATATTGTACCACTTAAAACGTGTTTATTCTATTACTTACGTATTCTAATACATAACAACAACAACAGCAACAACAATAGATGATGACGATGAGATGGGGTGTTTCACCGCGGGGGTGTGGTACCCTACCCCATTGCAGGTGGAACATTATATGAAGATGATGAACGAAGGATGAACATACGAGAAAGAGTTAAAACGTCTGGAGCAATCCAGTGGACGCCAGGAAGTCCATGAACAGGGGAAGAACCCGACGATGGAGCACATGATCTTCATAGGGGCCAATGAGTGCAGCTAAATTGAGCGGTCTCTTGCTGATACGAGCAAGCTCATCACACAGTATCCGCCTTTGCGGGCAGTAGAGTGCACATTCCATAAGAATGTGTTGGGTTGTCGCCACGACACCGCAGGTGGAACAGAGGCTTGTGTCACAGCATCTGATCATGCGATTGAATTGTGGGGTGAAAGCTATATTGAGGTATTGAGGCGGAGTTTACGCAGGAGGGAGGTAAAATGGCGTAATAAACGGGCAGCGAAAGAAAACGACAAATTTAGATGTGATGTGTATTATCACTGGACACTGTTGTAATACATCACTAAGAATGCGTTACCGTATTAGTATGAGAGAACGCTCTTTGGTGAAGTATTATGTCTTCTTGTTATTGCTACACAAAAAAGAAACAAACAAGTGTTACTTCGCACTCCTGCAGAGCGCAGTCGCCAGGCTTCGTGTTCTTTTACTTTCTATTCGGGGGTGAGTGTATTTTTGAGTACTTACACGGATAAGCTCGCACAAACGTCGATGTCACAAATATGCCACATCGTTTTAGTCGCAAATAGCTGCTAGTTGGGAAAATCACTTCCTCTGGCCCTGAATGTTCCAAACACGACTTTCATGTGTTGGGGGATTTCCCCTGAGCGGTAATTCCGATGGCGTTTCAAGCTGCCCGAACCTTTTACGCTGAAGCAACCAAGCAGTTAGCTGGTTGCTTAGCACTAAGACTCGCCGGCGCGTGAACCAGAAAGGGGCCCCATTTTTGCGTCTATCTGCGCGCTTCTTTTTAATGTACACGAAGTAGGGCTCTCTTTGCACATATACGGATTGTTATTCCTTTTTATCTCGAAAAAGGGAGGCATTTTGCGAACAAAGGATTTTGCATACAATAGATACCTCGTGGTTAGATATTATATTAATCTCATATAACCGTCACGGGTGATGATCACAGACAGTCTCTTTTTCAGAAAGTTAACAGACTATGGCCCGGTTTATCACCAACGCTGGTTAACTTTGAACCGAGATTAAGGTTTGTTGAAACTTGAAGCTAACACTCAATTCTTTTTTACAGACGTTAATTGGTGACATGATGAACGTTTCAGTGACAATAACTACCGTTAGCGAATAAGGGTTACGCGTTAAATTCAAGTTAAGGGGCCTTTAATCTCGGTTTAATTGTTGATCGGCTTTGGCGAAAACGGGCCAGATCATAAGCAGGCAGTATGCAAGCGCAGAGCAGTTCAAGAAGGAGCTATTATCGTCACACCTTTCTCAGTGTTCCTCAGGCATAGTACATTTGCAACCGTAAGGTTGTTATATGTAGACCCCTCTTTTCTTTAATTGCACACGCTGTCTCATGCACAAAATATTTCACCACCCGCCATGCACTCCTGCATGGGGCGTCCTTCACGATGAGCACTTCCTCCACCGCCACTCCCTCGCGTATTACACTCGAAGAAGTTCATTCCCACCGGCGAACGAATGGTCAGTGTACGACCGGCCCGCAAACACCCCGCGAGATTCCTCGCTACATATATTTACAACGGCGATCGTCCGGCCAGCACGCCAGGTCGGCAGCCAACTCTTTCACTTTGTTGCACGGTCCCCCAGCCGTCTAGCTGGTCTACCTGTTTTCTGCGAAGAGCGGCCACTTTCCAGTTGCAGCAAGGGAAAGCTGTTCTCAGAGAAGAAGGGAAACAGTTGCTCTTACCCCTAGGAATGTCATGATCTGGTTCTGGAAACGGCGAAGTCGACCCTTCGTTGCTGTGTTTGTATGGTGTGCTTCTTCGCGGAGTTTGCTCGGTTTGGATTAAACCTCGTCTGCCGAAGATGTCGTGGATGTAGTATTTTGATGAAGGCTGGGAGTGGCGCGATTTGGATATGGCTCTCTGAGGAGTCCGAGCAGCGGAAGGATTTGGAGCGTCTCTTCGGATTACGTGAACTCTCCGGGTGCGGAACTTCGGGTTACGGTGAGGCTGTTTTGAGATTAAAGATCTAAATCTGCTGCGAGATCTTCGGTAGTTCTAGAGCTTATGGACTATAGGACGTTGTGGAACCTTGACTGAAGTATAGCGCACCCGTTGTGCTATGGTTGAGGGACGCCAATTAAGCTTTTGTCTAGCCAAAATTCCCTTTGACTGTATTCTTGGAGAGAAACAATTTCTGTACGCATATGCGAATGAGATTTTCTCTTTCTCAATCGGTGGTATACTTTTATTAAGGACACGCGGACCGATCACGCAATTTCAGCGTTGTGATTCACACTTTCTGTGCAACCGCAGTGTCGCGTTCCAGTACTTCAGGCATAAACAGTTGATGGCTCCAGCTGATCGCTATACGCGGCCTGTTTGTGATGGCGCGGGATTACTGGAGATCGCGACGGTCACGCAGGAGGACTGGGCTGACGACATTCTGTTGGTATCGATAGCTGGAATCGACGGCTGGCTGTCATGGATCCGATACGCAGTGCAGTATCAGATGAACTAGTGCGATTTCAGAGTCGCTCGTAATACTTGAAGATCAATCTGGCATCGACGCTTTGCTACGCGCTTGATAATTTTGTAAGTAATAACGTTTGTAAGGGGAGAAATAATCAAAATTCGTGTCAACACTGAGTATTTTTTTCAAGAAAATTTGTGTCTAATACACCGAAAAACAGTTGCAACAACATGGCACTCTGTGACAAAGCGTTCGCTGCCAGCAGCGAACGCTTTGTATAAACCATGCATGCATAAACCATGACCAAGTGTGTGTGTGTGTGGGGGGGGGGGGATATGTTTATTAAGAAAAAAAAGAAAGGAAAGGTTAGCCAGGCAAAGAGCCGGCTTGCTATGCAGTGATGCAGTTATCTCTGAATAGCGAGCGTGTCTTTCGCCACAAAGCCAAGCTGTTTATCATATTGTCATTTCTACAGGAAACGAAGCGTGTATACATGCGTCTAAATACCTATACGACACGCCGCTCAAGATATCGCTCGAAACAAGTCCACAAGAGCGCTAAGCTTGATACGTGCGGCAAGAATACAAAGGATGTGTTTCCTGTTCTCTATAGCTCTCTATAGCTCGTCGTTTTGTCCAGCCATGCAAACCTGGAATGCGCTGAACGAGCTTTCTCCGGGTTTGCCTAATTCACTAACGGGCGATCTGAAGCAGAATATTACGAACCGGCCTCACTGCATGCCTTCTGGTGCGTTGCACCCTTTCTTCGTTCCGAGACGTTTCCTTGCAACCGTGGTCGCAATGTACTGCCGCAAGATAAATGAACGCTCAGTCTGATGATCATATTGTTAGTTTGCGCCTGCCACTCTTAAGAGAAAAAGGAGGAAAACGGGGAGAAATTGTAGCTTCTAGTCCCCTAAATTGCAATTACTTCCGATTTGAGTCCCCTGATCCCGAAACTTACTCCCCAAAACTGCAAGTAGCCACTGAACTTCGCGAATGCAACAGTCTACGTAAATATGTGCTCTTCGTGAATTTGATGGAATAAGGCTATATAACTTAGCTAAGTTAGCGATTTTCCACCCGCACGCAGTAAGAAATAATTAGCGCTTCTTTCTTGACAAATTGTGTCCTATGTATGTCGCAAGATTTTATTTCACTCGACATATCACGGTTGACGGTTTAATTCACAGTATTTTGATTCATGCACATCAATTATGTTCCTGGGACTTTTAGAACAGAGCGTGAAATCCAGTCCCCACCCTGTGAGATTAATTTAGTCCCGCGCATTTACTCCCTAAAGGGACCATTTTTTTTATGGCAATGCATTTAGTCCCCAAAAGGACTAAAATTACTCTCTTTCCTTTCTTCTTTCTTTTTTTTCTTCTTAGAGTGTGGTTAGGCATCGTGCCTGAAAGACATATTTGGGACATAAGGTTACACTTTTAGAACCAGATGCTTCGAATCAGTGTTCGCATACAGCTCCACGGGCACAGAACACATACCTGGAGGAAGGAAAGAATGAAAGGGAAAGTACAGCACACGAGACACTGTTGCAAATTTGTATGCGACAGGTCCGTCAATCAGAGCAGAAAGTATTACTGCGCTCCGTTGCTCAGTACGGGAAAAAACTTTATTATCGCGTCGTTAAGTGAGTGAAGCACTGCATCTACGTACATATACAGAAAGGGAAAACGGAGAGGCACGGACCGCACGGTACAAATGGTTCGCCGCCAAAGATACGAATGCTTTACAAAGCCTAACCATGCAGTAAAGTGTGGTTGACAAATACCCATATCTCGTTGTCGTCTTCGATGCATTGAAGCATGCGCCGTGCTCTAGACAAAGCAACGCGCATTCGTCGTTGCCGTATTATCCACATTATTAAAAAGAAGCAAGGCAGAATAAACGAGACGATAGCTTGAAACCAGTTGTCAGTGTCACAAGTTTGTAGTCAATGCCTATATAGGAGAAGGGGAGAGGTTGTGAGAACTGATGCCTGCAAATCTACACGGTTATTCCAACTTTTTTTTTTTTTCATCCAAAAACCAATTTCTTCCCATCTATTGGGAGAAGGAACATGCACGATGACATCGCGTTCTCTTTTTTTTTCTCCCGCTTGCCGATGTTGCAGTAAGTCGAGCCACTTAACTGTACAGACACACGCACGCCTTTTTGCCCATAACACGGTGGCGGTATCACTCAGCCGTGCAGATTATGATGCATTAACAGCGCCTCTCGACCCGTTTTGAAGCCTATAAAACCGAGATGAAGCAGGGTGAGTGCCCCTTCGCAACCACGTGGCCGACGCACAGACAGTGAAGGTCCCGGTCTAATAAACTTTTCAACACGCTATCCATTTCAGATGGCAATGATCTGGCGTCACCTTTATTCTTGGGGCAATTCCCCTCGTATGTGGGAGACGAGCGCTCCAAATTGAGTTTCTAAGCAGTTTTTTTTTTTTTTTTTTTTAAGACACAGACGCTCGTTTCATTGCACTTTATGAGATTGCGAAGCGGCAGTGCTTTGAATTCTGAGTATGATGTAAGAGGACCGTTAATTCAATTGAGTGGCTCCCCACTCATTTTTATCTAATTAAGAGTGCTCGAATATCTAACACCCACATGCTCCACGGGCACTCTCAACTTCCGTTGAAGTCAATGGCAGTTGAACCTCCCGATGGTCCTGCAACTGAACGACACGGTATTAGTGAGGTGTAGTATACCGTATTGTATCGCCTTTGCGTACGCAAGGGATAGCGTTGGTGGTTCTGCGCACGCGCAATACATTTTGCAGCTTTGCGGATTGCGCAGAACCACCACGCTACCCCTTATTGTACGCAAAGGCGACAGTCTACGATATACTGATCAGGATGTTGTTTATTACTCAGGTAAATACTACAACAACAACAATAAATGAAGAAGTGATGATGACATGGGATGTTTCCCTGGTAAATACTACAAAGTAGACATAACTACATTAATACAATCACAATGGGATAAACCTAGGGAAACCAGTAAACATGCACGACCACGCGACCGTTCCTCAGAGAAATATAACGGATATACTCACCATTGTTACACATACCTTTCCGTGCGCCGTAGGGTTAAATTTTTGAATCACGTGGTCCTGTCACGTGATATAGATGTAGATGCGGTAAAATTCGACTTGCCATTCTCTTTCTTCTTTTTTTTTTCGTGTCTTTTATCACAAATAGTACACTTCTCGCACCACCATGTAACACCACCCAACTGTAGATGAAGCCAACTATCACTGGCTCACGGCAGCTGAATGCGCCCGTGCTTTCATTTTTACGGTTAACGCCTCTGTTGTGAACTAGAAATGTCCCGGCATTAACGCCTCGTCTGAAATTTTCTCCATCCCAAAACATGTGAAATAGACGATGAAGGATGAAAGTCACTGAAAAGGTTAGCCAGCTGTAGGGATCGAACCCACATCTTCTGTAGCTGTCCCTTCTATGTTGTTCCAGCCTCAGAAAATCAGTTTCTCTCATGCGAAATAGCTTAATTCTCTCTAAATGAAGTAACGTACGCCTCTGTAATGTCTCATTGAAGTGGTGTTCAATCTCTTCCAGTATACCTGCCGATTGCGTCGCAGTTTCGACAGCAACAGCTTATCTAATACTTACTTCAGTGACTTATTTAGTATAATAGAGCGTAAATCGATCCAAGTTTCGTGAAGATAGACTAAGTGCATTCTCCTTGGATGACATAGTCAATGCCATCGGCTGGAGGGAACTTAATAGGGCTTAGTGTATACACTCGAAGGTTTTGCAAGTACCCTTGGGCTGCCGGCTTGCGATGTTAGACACGTCTACCATTTCACTAATGGAGCCTACAATGGCGACTTCCGTTCAAGTGTGACCGCAGTCGCAGCGCAAATTACCATTGTTGTGTGTTTTTCTTTTTACTGTTTATTCGAGAGGAGCAAATTGGCGCTCTTGTAATCTCTGCGAAAGCGTCTTCAAATCCTGCAGACCTTGATGTGGAAGTAGTCTTCAAGATGGGAGTTTCGTATCTCGTATACTGGAAAAGAGTTTGATGATGTTTATTTCCTCGGTGGTGACTTTATTACGCAAGTTTTGTGCGGTATTTCATTTCCATTTGGAAGGAAATGTCGTGTCACGAGGATGGCGTGTGCAAATCAATGCGTTGTAGTGAAATCAACTTCGATGCATAGTTATTGTCAGAAAAAATGTTTGCAGAGAGCGTTTACTTACGCAAGTATACATGTCTGCATATGTTTCTTCATTCCGTGTTAGCGCAGCGAAGCAACTGTGGCTACGAGCGGCGTACAGATGTGGACAGATGGAGAGAGGACAGCAGGAAGGAGTGGGGGACAGGGGGGGTTAGTGTGCGTCCTGGGCCGACTTCAGGGATAACTGTGCCGATATTCGTCTGGAAAGCCTCAGACAGCACACCCAGTGGCAGGATTCGAACCCACCACCTCCAAGTCTTTAGCGCGACCTTGGCGACCACCAACGAGCGAGGCGTCCCCGCTCGTTGTTGGTAGCCAATGTCATATATGTACAGCTCCCGTCAAAGTTAATAATAACACTGGGAAAAAAATGTAGTCTCGTTCCCGAGCACGATTACATCATCCCTTGGGGCCATGAGGAAATCTTAATTGAACAAAATTATTCTGTTAGTTTAACGCAAGGATTTTGTTCGCTTAACATTCCCCCAGTACCCCCAGGGTGGCTGTTATCACGCTCGGAAATGATAGTTTTTTTTTTTTTTTCAGTGTTATTATTAACTCTGACGGGGGCTGTACGTGTGTAGATTTTCCTTCAGGAAGCCCTGCATGAAATTCTCCAGTTGTGTACCTACAGAAGGCTACCCCTTAATGGAGGATATCTTTTACATATGTTCCCGTGTGAAAGAAGCAATTTTCCTCTTGTCGTGCCGCTTGCAAAGGCAAATCAATTTAATGCACGCAGACCCCTTTGTGCTTACCCCATGTCATTTTTCCCTTCGTGCGCAAGCAACGCATCTGTCATTAAATATTGCTAGACAACATTGATTCGTTTACTGCGTCCGTGTAGATAGAATCGGTCGGCAACCCTATTTACCGTCAGGTATTGTGGAAAAAGGCCTATGGCTGTCGTCCCCGTTTTGAAATCGGAGCAGGCGGTACACGGATTGATGAAGTGCTGCTTACTGTCCGCTCTATTTTTACACTCGAATAAGAAAACTATCATTTCGCTGAGACAGTGGCAGACATATCTTTCGAGAAGGAAAAAACTGTACTGAGAATAGAAACAAGCAATCAGCTCTAGTTATCGAGTTTCCAATATCGAGCATGAGATGTGTGTATCCTGAACGACCAAAATGAAGACCACGATTAAAATTGGAGTAGTGCTCCTGGGAGTATCTTTTCCCAGCTTACATGCGCGCGGATCAAAACGGAAGCAAGTATTTCCTTTCGTTGCTTTAGATTTTTCATCCTACACTTTATTGAAGACATTAACAAAAACATTAATAAAAAATTGCGTACACGCGATGCTGAAAACCATAAGGAACCATCACAATTCCATGTAATTTCGTTAAGCCAAAATCTCCATTTTATTTTTTCTTCAAATCAAATCGAATCATATCAATACGTAATTTACTGGCAAACAATGTCGTCATACAGGGTTCGACAAGATAAACCTTTGAGTTTGTAACGGAGATAAAACAAACAAAAACAGTGTCGGGAAGCTAAAGTAGATGTTGGAGGACATATTATGCACCGAACTTATCGATACTGCCACTTGGCCCGTTTCTCCGCGGATAAATCGTGGAAATTAAAAAACCGGCTATATACCTGTGTTTCCAATCTGCTATACCTGTGTTTCAGCTCCTTCCGTCAGATAACGACACGGTGGAACGCGGCGTAGCAGACGATATCGAAACCAAGTGAACAAGTGGAACTGAACTTCTCATATCGCGTTAATATTGTTTCGATATCGTCTGCAACGCCGCGTTCGACGGTTTCGCCATCTTACGGAAGGAGCTGAAACAGAGGTACAGCCGATTGGAAACACAGGTGTAGCCGGTTTTTGTAATTTCCACAATTTATCGTCACAGAAACGGGCCAAGTGGCAGTATCGAAATTTTGGTGCATAATACGTCCTCTAACATCTACTTTAACTTCCCGACACTGTTTGTATTTGTTTTACCTAACCCCAAAGTTTATCTTTGCGAACCCTGTATAATTACTGTTTATAAGTCCCAAACGTCGCCACACCAGCACTGGACAGCTGTTTCGGACTTATCGGGCCAATAAGGCCGAAACAGCTGTCTAGTGCTGGTGTGGCGACGTTTGGGACTTATAAACCTATGTTCTACGTAAAGCCAAAGAGCTTCGGCTACTTTTCTTCCCTGTATAATTACTCATCTCCGAGTCTTTTCATGGGGTGAATGGCAGACTAGAGAATTACCGACGAAACTGCAACTGAAATGTGTGGCGTATAACTTAAGGTGTGCAAGGGATGCTATACAGTGCTTTCTGAAACTTACGTCTGTGGCCTTCTGGGTGAACTGTGGTCAATTTCGTGGTTGTTTTCTTTCTTTCTCTCTCCTCTTTTCTTTCTTTTTTTTTCTTTCTTTGCTGGGAATAGCAAGCCGCCGTAGCGCCGGCTAACCTTTCCCTTCTTATTTTTAATAATAAACATATACCCCCCCCCCTCACTTAAATGACACATCAACCCTGGAAGTCGCCTGCCAAAGAGGCCAGCATTCCAGGCAGATATCGCATGTCTCTACGTTACGATACCCAACCACAGTGAACGGCACAAATTTCTCCGCAGCATTCCCAGGGTTCACATTACACACATTTCAATCAACGCGGCCTTTTTAGCATTTACGCAAGCTCCTCTGTCATCGAAGAAGGGCCGCAATCCCGACCGGTGGATTCACTGACGCCAAATGTCCTCGGGAGAAAGTAGGAAGGACAGTTCAATTTGGTACAGCGGAACGCCGTGTAATTCTGATTAAGGTCACTGGGGCTGCAAACTTTTTTGAAGGGTAATTAGGGCTTTGCGTGGGTATATCGTGTTCGGGGAAGTTGTTGCACGCAGCGAGCAGAGTCCCTCTCAAATGAGCTTCTCAAAACATGGTCTCGGCTCGCTGTGCCTCGTCCTGTTAGTGTATGCTGCTGAAGGGCAGACGGATGACGCGGGTGATGCGCGACGCGACGTCTTTATTTACGTGAGTTACAGCCCGTATAGCATTTGGAAAGGCAGTTCCAATTACCTTGACTTGAGAGAAAGTGTGTATGAGAGAGAAAAAGGAAGAGATTAAAAAAACGTGCGTGCCTCTACGAACCTATATAGGAAACGTTATTGCCTGTGGATTGCAGCAAAAGTCTCACTTCCGAGAGCAGCCGATATTTCGAACACTGAGAGCTCCTCTAGAAGAACATTATCGTCCGACACAAGAACAGCAGAACTCCCATAGAAGATATTTCGAATAGAGACTGTTACGGTCAGCTCCCATATGAGAACAGTCTTTGTTCGAAATATCCTCCGATTCCCGACATGAGACCTTGGCTTTAATCAACCTTCTCCGAATCGGTGGACCTTCCATTTTCATCGTTAAAAAACCCTTTAGGTTCGTATCACAGAAACGGTTCCACTGAATTAGGATATGTGATTCTGAAACACTGGCAGGCACTATGGAGAAAGAAGCTATAATGTAGTGGTTTCGGAGGAAGACACCCCACCGTTGCCGTTCAACTTTGCATACATGTTTGACCAGCACCCGTTTCATAGTGGTTAGCTCATAGCCACAGCCGCGGCGCGGAGTAAAAAAAAAAACATGTTAGAATGTATCCTGGGCTCAAAGGGCATTATAATCGGACGGGGTCGTTGCATTCCCGCGTTTGACATATTATTTTCTGGTTGGTTGGTTGGTTTAAAAAAGAAAAATATGGAATGATTGCAGTGGCAGAAAAGGCACAAGCAGGGGGATTCGAACCCACATCCTCTGATCGCCACTTGCGTGTTCGTCTGTATGAATGTGGGAGCGACTGGCAACAATGTAAGAGAGAATGCGTGGAGGATGAGTGCGTGTGCCCGTGGTCTCCCAGCCTGGCTTGGTACCGTTGAAGAGGAGGTAGTTAGCAATGGAGTAATTAGTAGCATCTCTGACACCGGGCGTTGTGAGGCTTGTGCTGTGTTTGTCCCTCCATGTTTATCTCGGCTACTCCTATAGCCCGCCTAGGGTGGCGAGGCCTGGCTGTACCAAGGATTGCAAAACGATGTTCGTTCCACGAAAGTCCTAAGGAAGGAGATCACAGAGTGGAAAACGTGTCGATATGCAACAGGCCAGTTACCCAGTTCTCCCTTGAGTTTAGAAGGCCGTTGTCGTGTCTGTGCGATGCAGTCCGGAGGGCCTCACGACTTGCTGCGAATCGATCGCAGCTGAGCAGTATGTAGTTACTGTGATGTGATGTGATGTGATAGAAAAAAAAGGGGGGATTTAAGTCACGACAAAGTCAGACTACCCCAGACCACTTACCGCAGTTGAAATAAATAAAAAAAGGGAGAAAAACCAGTAGTTGTGGGGGGGGGGGGGGAGACAGACATACCGAACTAGTGGGAAACTTGTCACAAACGAGGGACCAGAAAGTGTCACAAAATGTCAATCAGATGCGTTTCTTCAAGGAAACGTAGGAGCGCTTTTAATGCAGCCGCTTGATGATTGAATGGCTGAGGGCCAGGGAGGTTTACATAATCAAATGGCCGGGCGTCCAGGCGAGCCAGGCTTGCTTCTAGTGTCCTGCGATGCAGTTTGGAGTTGCAGTCTGCGATGTAGTTACTGTCCCCTGGCACCCTGCGTTGAATGCATTCTTTTCGGACATTGCATCCGATGTCGCGAATTCCATCACCAAACAATGTTTCAGTGTGATCCAGTTCTTCATTTCTGCCCCATTCCGCGAAACGGACGAAAATCGATGAGCATTCGACGGTTGGTCCTTAAGAATAGATGACGTGTAAGGGAAGCTCGACGGATATCGTTCGAGATATGGGATATTGGGAGCACTCGCAAGATGAAGCTGTGAGTTGTCCCGATCGTGAGGCAGTGGGCGTTCCCGAATGATCATTACAGCAAACGACACCTCTCCTTGTGGGCCGTGAACCTTCGGTACAGCGCATTCTCAGGGGACACTGCGGCACGAGGCAGCCCATGAAAAGGTCCATCTATCCGGGAAAAGCATGACAAAGCATCGTTTCGGTGTCACGCCATGGAGAACGTTCTCACCGTCAAAGTTGTGCTCCATTACTGTCTACAGCCTATATATACGGGAGTGTAGATGGTCAAGGAGGCTTGTCATTTATGTTTCTTGTGCAGGGTTGTCAGGGGAACAGCAGTATAGGCTCTGTGCTCTCGTGTTATCAAAGTGAGGCCCGGTTTCACCAACGCCGATTAACACAACCGAGATTAACGGTACCTTAACTTGAATTTAACGCTTACGAGGGCATACCAGCTCTCGGTCACAATGTATTTCCTATGGAACATGTTTTATGTTTTTTCTCGGTAACACCGCGCAGATTTGAACGCGGGTGGTTTCACTATAAAGAGGAAGACGAGATTAGTTAAATAACGAAGAAACAATTCCGAAAACATGTCGTATGTATTTTACGGCGACGTCACGAATGTGAAAAAAAAAGAAAAAGAATAGTCATTTTTTCTCGTCCCTCTTTGAACAGGTTTTTATTAAACTTCCATTGCGAAAATATTTCCGTGTTATTTTTTTCTCGAAATATTTCAGGAATCGATAGACACCAAACTTATATGTCTACCACTTTTCGTTTTTATAAACATGAAATATGAGTACACAGTAAGGCAGCCGTTATTACCAGGCAGTTATTATTACTGAAACATTCATCACGTCACCAATTAGGGTTTGCAAAAATGAATTGAGCGTTAACTTCAAGTTTTAGCAAGGCTTGGTCTCGGTTCAAAGTTAGCGAGCGTTGGTGAAACCGGGTCTAAATGCTATATTGGGCTGCTGTACTGATTGCACGTACCTGAGGCAGAAGTGCTTTACAGCTGGTCAAAAAGAAATGTTCGTTTCTTAACATGCATGCGCATATGCGATTCATACGTATTATTTCACTCTTTGTTGTTGTTGTCTTTCTTTTCTTTTTTATTTATTTTATTCTTCTTTTCTTTCTTCTTCATTCTTTCCTTTCATTTCTTATTTATTTTATTCTTCTTTCTTCAACTTAATTCCTTTTTTCTTTCTTATTTATTTTTCTTCTTCTTTCTTCAGCTTCATTAATTTTCTTTTTGTCGCGGAATAGCAAGCCGACGTCCCGTTTGGCTGACCTTTCCCCCGTTTTTTTTTCCTTTCGTCTAATAGATATATCCCCCCCCCGCACACACACACACACACACACACACACACACACACTCTTTGTTTGTTAGACAAACCCTCTCTCGTCGGCACAGTTTCACAATGATTGCGAACGGCATTAAAATATGGTTGCGGCGCTTGTGGTAACACCGCTATGTACAGCACTGATTGAGGGACGCCTCGAACAGAATGGAAGAATTACTCCTGGTCTGGAAGGAAACCGATTTAACGAGGAAGACTGATCCCTTGTTCCATTTCGAAGTCTGATAGGAAAGCAGAAGAAACTAAGAAGGAACGGACGGCGTTACTACCAATAAGGAAGATCATACAATCAATACCATACGCGTGCCATGAATACTTTTACGCTAGCTCCCTTTCTATAACGAGGATGAGACTACTGTTCGTGAAAAACCTAGCCGATCGATTTTGTACGTTTCGTAGTTTTTATGGTGGTCTCGGGAGACGTCCTGCAATCGGCCGAACATCTGAGCGCTGCAAACCATGTCTTATTGTGCGACGCCCGGAACATTCAATTCATAAATTTAAAAAATCATACGTAGCCTGTTGTATTTTGGAAGAGCGTCTTCGCACATTTCAATTTGCTCGAGAGATTAACCCACGAATATTCGTAGTTTTGTGCTTTCGCGGGCACGACGGCCTTTGAACGAATGCGAGATTCGTCTGGACCTCTGAGTATACACACACCTACGAGTGCACATTGTTTCAGCATACACATTTTGAGGCAGTGTGTCTGTTCCTGTTATTTCTCAAGTTATTTTTTGGCCATACGTTTAAAGTGGGCTTCACGGTGACCACCTGCGCACTGTGGCAAAGGCAACTTTACGACACCGTTTTCTCTCTAGCTTTCTGTTACGTTTATCTTTCTCTGCTTTCTCATTTGCGGCCCTGATTCTGCGCAAATTGTTGCAATTCTTCACCAACTCGTAATAACGGTGTTTTATGAGCATACCTCGAAGAATTCACTTTCGTACATCTGTGTCCTTAAAAGCGCCGAGCATCATAATGGGCACCATCAGAAAAGGTTGAAGGTCGGGGAACGCAAAGGTCTTGCGTAGCTAAGCAGACGAAGATGGACGTTCGGGATTTAATCACTCGAGCTGCATTGTCCACTGCACCCTAATGTGCTGCGAGGGCGGTTGGAATTAAATTTCTTTCCACCGTCTTTCACCACCACGGCTGTACTTTTGACATTTATAGACGAACACCAGGGGACTCCCGTGACATGAATATTCTGGAAGGAACATTGGAAGTCTGCGCGAAGCAATATATTCCTGACGCAATTCCCATGCGCGATTTGTAAACGGCTGCCATGTTCGCGTGCAGGCAAGAGTTCATGTATCGCATCCTGCCCTGATTACTAGGTACTCAGCGAACTTTTCCTCATAAAGAAAACTTATATCATGTTCCCTCGTTTTGTAAAGTCTCATGTTACTTTGTTTTGTGGTGTTATATGCTGCGCACGCGAATACTGTAGCAAAATACGTGCTACAATTTAATGTTGCGAACTTTTTCTCAAGGATAATTTAATGATATATCATTAAAAAATATCCTATCATCATCATGATATCAGATCAGGAATGTTTCTATGATGTTTTTTCAGGATTTTTACGAACGTTTCGATGATGTTCAGATGTATAGCGATGGCGTTGTTCGCATTTCTGCCTTTCGATTTGTAGTTTTCAGTGACGTTAAATAGGGTCTGCACGCCGCGTGATGAGACCAGGGATCCGAACCGAAACTGAACACGAACCGAAAACCGCTAAAAACCCGTATTTTTCGCTGAACCGAAACTGAACCGAACCAAAATATGTTTTTTTCTCGCGTTAAACCGAACCGAACCGGAACTGAACCGAAATAAATTTAGGTGGTTACCGGTTCGCGAAACGGTTCAGACGTAATGTGCATTGTGAGAGATCGGAACCCCGATTTACACAGCGGATTGAGCCGTGTTGCCAAGCAAATTCGAAACCGAAACTGAATAAAACAAAACCGCAACCCAAGTGCGCGTCGCCTCACAAGCTGGCTCCTCGCCACCTAGCGGACCCCAGCAGAAGCACTCAATGAGTGATAGTAACAGCGGACGACAGGTATATTTCGCGCTGACCCGAAACTGCCGCAACTTCCCTCCGCGTGCGATGGGGTTTCTCGGCTTACAGAACTCAAACAGCAACAGCACTGCTCAATTCCGCAGTGCAAAGCTACTGCGGAGAAGAATATTCAATGTCGAGAAGGTGAAGAGGAAAAGGTACTATCACAGGAGCGGCGTGAACAAAAACAACGAAGACAGCGGGAAACCACGGGCGAATTATGCTATTTGTACAATTTTTGAAGCGTGTCTCGTGGAAGAAGGCATGAAGCAGGGCGATTTATTCATCGGCAATCATTCTGTTCTCCGCCATCTTGAGGACGACGCGAGCGCCTCTACAGGTAGTTGGTTGGTTGGTAGTTCAGTTGTGTTTAGTTTTGATGTCGTCCTTTTGGCAGTTGTAGGCAGGGCCGGCGATAGGGGTATGCGGGGCCTGAGGCAAAGGCACATCGCGGGGCCTGTTTCGCACGATTAAGTGCATACCTACTTGATATTTAAAAAAAAAGTAATCCCTGGTTTTGGGCTTCGTGCGCGGGGCCCATGCAAGCGCGGGGCCTAAGGCGGTCGCCTTACTCCCCCCCCCCCCCCTTTCGCTGGCCCTGGTTGTAGGCTTCCTTGTACGCGATTTTTGTCGTCCAGCAACCCCGTTTTTATTTTTGGCTGTGAACATAACGGCCAGTCCCTGAGCAGGAGGTAACAGGGTGTATACGATGAGTGAACATAGAGAGAGCACTGAATGCTACCGTAACGTTGCACCTGAAATGCAGATCTGTAACACGCAGTGTTGCTGTTAACCACTGCTGTGTCGGCTGCCACAACAACGAAAGTACATTTGTTTCAGTTTGAAAGTACAATCTGCTCAAAACGCGCTTCCCTGAACCGGTTCTAACCGATATTTTGCGCTGCTGCGGAGCTGAACCCCAACCGAACCAATATGCCTGAACCTGAACCCGAACCGAATCGAAAAAAAAAACGGTTCCGATCCCTGGATAAGACTACACATATAGACCTCTGTAGCGCATCTCATGATAATAGTCGTCTCGCGACGCAGAGGAACGAATGATGAGTAATTATTATCGGATTGGTACTGTTCGTGGTAAATCCTTCTAAGTAAGCAGTAAAGATACCTATTCTATCGATACCTAAAGATACCTATCCTATGCCTCTTCTTTTTGATACATCCTTTCACGTCCTGTTTGCTACATCCGAGGTATGCTTTATCCGAGGAGCGCTCGTGAATAGTTGACCCCGTGACCTTTATACTATGAATGTGGAACCCTGAATGTCTTTTCTATCGAATTCCGCCTGCAGGCTCCGGAGCCCGGGATTGCCCCAAGGCTCGATTTGTGATCTTCATGTTTCTGTGCCTCTCTTCCAGTTACAGCTATTCGCTATACTTGTAGACAGGTATTGCGAACTAAGCTATACTCCGCGGGAGGACGTCATGTATGTTTGCTCGCTCTTTCGATTGCCTCGTCGCTTTCTTGTTGATTAGAACAGCGTCTTAGGAAAGTTGCTCGCGAGGAATAAAGTGGGCCAGGTGATGAGATTCCCACGATGCTAGGAAGAGGTGGGGTGAGAAATGTCTCCTTTGTTCTCGTGGAGAGGGAGAAGATAATGCTTTAACTTTCTTGGCGGCGGTCGAAGAATATCATTGCCGGACATGTGGTTAGCGCCATGCATAGAGGCGGAGATAACATTGACAATATCTGCTTCCTCACGCACAGCCCGCGCGTGTAAGATCCACGGCACGGCACAACAATGCAAGGGATGACAGAGTTGGGCTCGCGTCCGACAAGGCGCTGAGGGCACTTGAAGATTTCCTACATACAACCGAGCTTATGGACATTCTATGACTCGTTGAATGTGTGCTGTGTGTACTCCCAGCGATTCCGACATTTTACACTCACTTGGTCAAAACTTTTGAACTACATGGTGTAGTTCTTTCTAAACTTTCTGTGTGTAGGCGTACTGGGGTAGCCAGTTCGACTTCGTCGTTAACTCACATCCCCATTTTTTTCGTTATCACATCACCATCACGGTTTTGAATTCACCGCGTGCTCTCAAGTATCGCTTCAGCTAGGCAAAACCGGCAGAGGCAATAATGCTTATCTGTGGGCGAAATGCGGACTTCAAAACGTTATGCACCTCTGTCCTCGGGAGTTGCGGGCCTCACACTAGTGAAGCCAAACCCTCCATTTTATTTTTTCTTAAAGTCAAACTAAATCAATCAATCTGTCCGCAAACCAAGATGTCGCGTGGATGCCTATTGTATTCTCTATTTCAGCATTTTTCGAATACAAAAATTTTAGGGCAAACGCAAAATAAGACGCTGCTACACCAGCAGCTTGACGTGGTTCGTGACCGCGGATGCGCGCGTGCACGCGGATTCGGATATAACCGCACCCGCGCACACCTGTACACACACACACACGCACACACACATACATACACGCGCACGCACACACACACACACACATATATACATATACTTATGCATACATGCATGCATGGGATGACCTGTAGCCATGTATGCTGTTGGTAGGTTCTGCTTCGTGTCCGTGTTGTCGCACATGTGTATGTGCAGTAAAAATATTGACGTCTCAGTCGCCTATATTTAGTGGTGTCGAGATAAGGTACGGTAAAATTGCTTTCCTATTAAAGTACACTTTGTACGACGTAGTTACCTATTCTTGGTAGTTCCTGTTGTGAAGGGGATAATAGGATAGATAGTCGCCGATTAATGTCTGTGTTAGCACTTTCTCCCATCACTGGATTGCAGTACATATATTCTTCTCCGGGTGCCCAGGAGCAGATGTGGCCTATTCGTTCAAAAAAAAAAAAAATGCACATCGCTGATTAAAAAAAAAAACTGTCAGTTGTCATGAATAAAAATGTCAACAGAACCGGCATATTTAAGTGTCATCCCCTCGATGCGCATAAACGTCGCATTCTAAAATATTCGAAAAGTAACAAGCAAAGACAAATCATCAATCTACGATGCAGCGACGTAAAGTAAAAGCAGGGAACGGTAACGGTAATGGTAATGGTAACGGAAACAGAAACGGTATATTACCTCAATTGGAGATGGTAAAGGTAACGGAAACGCATATACCACGCGGTTCTCCATTACTGGAAGCAGAAACAAACACAGGAGGGGAAAAAAGGAGGAAAGGTAAGCCAAACGGGATGTCGGCTTGCTGTTCCGCAAAAAAATAAATAACTAAAAAGAAAAGGATAAACTAACAAAAGTTGAAAGAAGGATGAGATAGATTAAAGACAAATAAGGTTTTAAAAACAGGTTAGCGTAATGTGCACGAGGGTGAGGGTCATGAATATTCCTGTAGCGCGATGACATGCGTGACCTTTCATTTTATTTTACTTTTTATTTATTTTGGTGACTCCATCCCCTGTAATATGTGCCCTGAATACTACAAGAGAGCATGGACAGGGCAATATTGGATCTCGATGGTGTACCCGTCGCCTACTCCTCCCAGTCCTTGTAACTCATGACGTCAGCACATGCGACCTATACACAACACACTCCACGACATCCTTCGTCGCTTTCCTTCTTTTTTTACTAATTGTTTACTTGCGGAATAGCAAGCTGACACGTCGTTTGGCTGACCTTTCCTTCACTTTCTTTCCATTTTCTTTTGTCTTCGAATAAATATATCCCTCCACAACTATTACTTTTTTTTTTTTTTTCATTTCACCTTGGCTATGGCAGTATTGTTGTATAGTATTGTTGGCACTACTGAGAGCGTCCGCCTATGAATGCGACATTGGATGGAGGTCTGGTTACGCCTATCTTGAGTTGCTGAGCTCGGAGTTTGAGCACGACACTCTACGGCATGAAAACATGTTTCTACATTTCTTTTTCTTTTAATCCTGCAAGACATGCGTCCCACCGATGCGAAATTACTTGTGTTGTGTGTACGCGTGACACCGAAGCGGCGCTTGGGCAAAACGGTGTGTATGACAGACTGAACGAGCTGTCCTCCCGCAGCTCTATAACAGCCGCTCCGTTACCGGAAACTGTAACGGAAACGTAACGGAAACGAAATTCAGAGGCTGGTATCAGAAACGTATAACGGAAATGCAAAGTATTGCAGTCACGAAAATATAAACGTAACGAAAATACGCCCGTTACCCTTCCATGCGTAGAAGGGCACGCATTCATATAGCTCCGATTTATGGCAACAATTTATGCCATCTTAAAGCAATAGCGTTATTTATATAAATACGGCCAACCACAGCGTAGCGACCTCGTCGATGGCCCTATAATGCTTCATTTAAACGCTTTCGGCCGCGACGCCCAAAGATGCGGCTAATTCCTTTTTCTTTCTTTTTCTTTTATATATATATATATATATATATATATATATATATATATAAAGAGGGGGTAAAAGCCATTAAAAAAATAATAAGTAAATGATGCTAGACGTGTTTGAAATTCAAACTTACAGATTAAAATGGCTTCTATGGCTGCACGTAGAGAAACAGATACTCATTGAACGATGCGACAGCACCAGAGGACACGTGTTTCGCCGTGTTTGCGGCTCGTCGGCCCTGGGTAGCTGCGCATCGTTCGGGATTGGCAAACCAGGGGTCACTCAGCGAGCGATATACACCTGGGAGGGTGATTGAGCACTCCTCAATGCCACAGTGCAAGCCAGTGAATTATAAAGAGGGGGTAAAAGCCATTAAAAAAATAATAAGTAAATGATGCTAGACGTGTTTGAAATTCAAACTTACAGATTAAAATGGCTTCTATGGCTGCACGTAGAGAAACAGATACTCATTGAACGATGCGACAGCACCAGAGGACACGTGTTTCGCCGTGTTTGCGGCTCGTCGGCCCTGGGTAGCTGCGCATCGTTCGGGATTGGCAAACCAGGGGTCACTCAGCGAGCGATATACACCTGGGAGGGTGATTGAGCACTCCTCAATGCCACAGTGCAAGCCAGTGAATTATAAAGAGGGGGTAAAAGCCATTAAAAAAATAATAAGTAAATGATGCTAGACGTGTTTGAAATTCAAACTTACAGATTAAAATGGCTTCTATGGCTGCACGTAGAGAAACAGATACTCATTGAACGATGCGACAGCACCAGAGGACACGTGTTTCGCCGTGTTTGCGGCTCGTCGGCCCTGGGTAGCTGCGCATCGTTCGGGATTGGCAAACCAGGGGTCACTCAGCGAGCGATATACACCTGGGAGGGTGATTGAGCACTCCTCAATGCCACAGTGCAAGCCAGTGAATTATAAAGAGGGGGTAAAAGCCATTAAAAAAATAATAAGTAAATGATGCTAGACGTGTTTGAAATTCAAACTTACAGATTAAAATGGCTTCTATGGCTGCACGTAGAGAAACAGATACTCATTGAACGATGCGACAGCACCAGAGGACACGTGTTTCGCCGTGTTTGCGGCGTTTGCGGCTCGTCAGCTCTGGGTAGCTGCGCATCGTTCGGAATTTGCAAACCAGGGGTCGCTCAGCGAGCGATATATAAATATATATATATATGATCGAACGTGTTCACACATAATGAGGAACCATCATATACGATTCGCTGCGTAAGCGATACTATAACTTTGACGAAATGAAGCAGGAGGAAGAAAAGAAAAATCCTATTTCGAAATAACGCGAGCTTCGTGGCGAATTGCAAAACTCTTAGCACAGTGCCCGCAACGCCTATACGTTAAGTAGCAGTAGCATGCACGCAATACACGGGTGATGTGAGTTTACATTTCTACTACGCTGAGAAAGGCGGAAGAGGTGTAACCCTTGCCGCCTAAGGATTTTTCTTCTTCTTTCTTTGCGGAGTGTGATGTATGTTGCACTTGATGTCAGAATATTTGATGCGATGTGTAACTGCGGGAACCTGTTCCGCTCGGCGAGTCATTTCCGTGTTTGAGTAATCCACGCATCAAACGTTACTCTGCCGGGTTAATAGGTCCTTCAACTCTGAGAGGGATGACGCTCTTGCAATCACCACCTTCTGCTTGCGGGTGCGTGTGAAAAAAGGTTCTTAGGTTATCCCCTTTAGCGCGTTACCGAGTTTGAGGCGAGTTCAACAACCTAGAAACGACTGTGAGGAAACAGTTATGTCAGAGTGCTGATTGATAGATTGATTAAAAAATAAAAAAAAATATGGAGGTGTGAGTCCCGACAGCGGAGGGACAGGGTACTTCAGAACATGTGAATAGAAAAGAAAATATAGCAAACCACAACAAATGCAATCGAATGCCGAATGCTTTTAGCGTTTAACAATATCAAAACGATGTATTTTAAATTAAAATTCCTAAATTTATTTTTCTATGTCGGTGTTTCAAATATCAAACTCGAATAAGTTATCCTTGGAAGATGAACACAATCTGAGCGCGCATATACACAGGCTAATGATACGTGGTTGTCGTTTAAAAAAAAAGGAAAAAAAAGAAAGAAACTATACGTCGTCATTTGTCCAGTGACATCTGATTAGAAGTTGCTTGATAGTGAATGTGGCGGTTTTATCACGTGCTAAAGTACTAAACGCTCTTCGACTTTTAGGAGTGTTGTACCGGTGTTAGTCATATTTGTTGAAACTACTACTTTCCTGGTGAGTGAGCCATAGTGTCCCATATCACTGGAAATTATCGTTTCTGCCAGAATGAATTTTTGGCTGTCTTCTTCGTGTTCCACACTTGGAGAAAACGATGTCATTTAGATATCTGACGGGTTAGAGTGGAAAGCAATGTCTATATTTTAACATTCTCTTGTGTGCACTGTATTCGTATGCCGACTACGCTGGTTCCCATAAAAATAAACATGTACCGTCATGCGAGCCGTAATGTCGCATCACATAGCTGTTGAGCACCTAATCCAGCAGCGTCTTTGCACCTCTGAGACAGCGGAGGAACGCATACTAAGGGAAGTTAAACCCTCTCGACACATCATGCGAGAAGGAACCCGCCTTTGACGAACCGTCACAAACTGCCAAGTACGTGGCTCGCGAGAGGATCAGCTTGCACTCGCATTAGCACGCCACAGTCGAATTAGCAGGCCACGGTCGAAATCTATCTCGAGCTAATCTACGAAACATCTAATGCGGAATCACCATCGCTGTAATATTCTGCTCGGCCCGGCACTTTCGATGAAGGAAGCCTGGCCAAGTCGACTGGACTGGGAACTGGAGCGCATGCCCGTTCGCGCCCCACTCTCATTCTAATTATCCGTTTGAGCGTGCAGAGCGAACGCGGTATATAACGCTTCTGTCACCTGCCCAAAAGCGTGAAGGAAACGTGGTTGAAGAAATTTTGTGACGGCCTAATGAGTGATAGACAGAATAGGGTTTATTCACTGACGTCACTCCTCCAGAGGGCACTAGCTTCGAAAAGGCGAAATCGTCGCCATGATGTATAGGTCCCACGAAGCTTTGTTCCGGTTTTCGTTCCCTGCCTTTGAGGTACTTGGAGGACTACGAAAATATGGAAATTGCTTAGATTGTGGTACAAATAATATTCACACAGTACAGTAACTTTGAAACACCAAATGTACGGTGAATGCGATGTGGGTGAAGGCCTGTGTATACGGTCAAAACATGAGCACCTACAACTACGGCGGCAAATCTGCTAGCGACAGTGGCGCTCTCTTGCGGATGACGTCATGTGAATAAACCATATAGCAGACCAGCATGGTGGACACGATCCATGGCTGGGAGCGCCCGAGCTTTGTCTGTTGTGCCCCAGGCTGAGCCTTTCCTCGTCATGGGCCTAATTAGGGCTGAACCACAAGTTCGGCATAAGAGAAGCCAGCGGGAACGAGATTAGCAGGAAGTGACGTCACATTATAGCAGTGAGGCAAGCTGCACGAACTTAACCTGGACTGCGAACCCCCCTTGGTATAACCAGCAAACCAGAAAACTACATTCATAATCGTAGCTGACGCGATATTAGGAGCACACCGGATGGATGATTCCCGTCAGGATAACGCCTTGCGCTTCACCGCTAATCTCGTTCCCGCAGGCTACTGTTACGTTGAACTTGTGTGATTCTCCCTAATGAACAGTTCGTCCCCCGAAGGCATAGTATCTTTGGTAGACTTATCGGTAGAACTCAATGGAGATAAAGAGTTGAGTTTTAGTAAAAAAAAAAAAAAAACGGAAGAAATTGAATTGTGATAAAGAAAGCGCATTGATGCACGCATACGTGAATTTCAGGTAACGGGCACTGCAGAGAACGCGAGTATTGCTGGAAACAAATTATTAATATGCGGTGTAGGTAAAACTCGACTGTTAGCATGCAAGTTTCAGAAATATAGTTTGTATTTGAAACTTGGTTATACTCACGATGATTCGAGTGTTCCATCGCCACAGGCGACTGTGGTAAATCATCCCCGTGTGTATCGCTATTTTTGTGCTTGTTAAGGAGAAGTATTGATTTTGGCAGCCTGTTATGTGTTTATATTGATCACACTATGAGTGCTGTTAACCGTTTCAAAGCGGATGAGGCTTTCAACGGGCGAGGAGGAGGAAGGCAATGATGATTAATGGGGATTATTAGGAGAACGCAGCGCCAACTTTGCTGTTACTTCATGGAACGACGCGACTGATTATGTAAGCACTGTTTCATAAAGTAGTTATCATTAACTTGCATTACGCAACTGTGACTACATAATATTTCTTGTCTGGCACTGATGTGTACAGTAAACGGTTGTCTGCAGGAATTATAAAAATGTTTATGCGCTTACAGCAATAAAAACGTAAAAATGCGGTAGCTTTATAAGGTCCTACCCCGATGATCTTCAGGCACCCACACTAATTTCGGTGTCGGCGTAACTTTCTCATTCTTCGCTTCTCTCTCTCTCTCTCCAGCACCGTTACTGACGGAACTACACGATCGTCAACATTGGTGGGCCCTCGAAGCCCCAACGTTACCGCCTCCTCCTCTCCCTTCCCTTCATGAAAAATAGAGGCCCACATATTTTTATTAAAGCACGGTTTGCGATTCTAATTTTGTATACATATTTTGTATATAATTTTGCAACATCGACCAGGTACGTAGATATTCATGGTCCCCCCTCCCCCCTCTGAGCAATGGGCAGGTGCAACTGCACGTCCACGCTCGGGCGGACAACGTTCCGATTATCGCAAGGCGGGGGGGGGGGGGGGGGAATCATGCTTCACAGGGAACTGCGCCGACATTCGAGTGTCTGAGGAGGAACCAGGGAAATGGTGTCAGGACAGTGGAGACAGAGCGCTCGGCAGTATCACCACCAACCAAGCAACCAACCGCAACCAAGCAACGAAGCATTCGCGTTTACTACAACAAGCGGTTGTAATTTGTTTTATTGCCTCCTCCTTGAAACCAAGCGAGAACGATTTATTTTACTTCCAACTCGCAAACCACGGTAACGACGATAAAGATGGCGCGGGAACGACAAATATAGGACCGGCAGCCTTTCTTAAGGGAACGACGTATGAAATGACATTTTCCCCGCCACTACCTCTTCGCAGTAAAAGGAAGAACAGCAAGACGACATCCAGGGAGACGAGCGCCCGTTTATAGCGAACGTTTCCTTCTTCTTTGCTTTTACATTTTTTTCTTTTTTCTCGCCTTTATTGCGAGGGCGAAAAGCGTAGCGAAACTTTAATCCATCATTTACGATCAATTAGATTACTCCCTCGCAAATGAGTGCGCCATAATGGGCACCCTTACTATGCGAATGTGTGTAGCTGCAGTCGATCGCTGTAAGTCGTTTTTTATTCCGAAGTGCCAAGGTACATGGGCGCGCTCGATCAATTCCCTGCAATTACTCTCCGCTATAGGGTTCCGACGTTCTTCGGAAAGCACTAAAAGGTACGGAACGTAGGAAGGGAGTAAAGCCGCTGGCTGAGCGATGACTATTTTTTGAAATCAAGTGCTGTATCCTATAGGGCTGTTGCAGTGAAGTTTGCACAGCGCCATTTCGGGCCCAAACGGCCGCGGATCCCAACAGTAAGGAGTTCCATCAGCGGGTTTTGCATGGTGTGTCAAACGGTATGGTGCCAAGGAAGCTACAAAACCTGTAGGAAATCAACAGAAAAAGCGGTGCTTCTTGAAAAGCGCGAACAACTCGAAACCGTGTACTTGGAAGTGCCACGTCGTCTGCTAAACTGGGGAGTGTTGCATGATTTGGGGCGCTGATGTTGCTGCTCACTCGCGCCACCTGGCCCAGAGCAACAGGCCCATACAGGGAGCAGAGTGGGAAGAAATCAAATAAACGAGACAACAATGAACGACAACTCTATTTTAATAATAGTATTGGGTAGAAGTGTATCATCGCTTCTTGTTGTTGTACTGTACTCCATTGGTCGCTGTAATTTGGGGAAGGCGTAATGATAAGCTTCATGGTGAGGACTGAGGACCCAAGTCCAGCGTCGAAAAAGGTGAGCAGTGCTCTAGGGCATGGCGCTGATTAGCGACCTGCAGCAATACGTCATTGGTTACGTAACGCCACCGCGCAAGGCATGCTGCTGGGCGCATCAGCTTTATAACCTCAATCTGCCTCTACTTTGCACTCGTCGACAAATAACTCGTCTCTGTTTGTTTCACAAGATTTATTTACATGATAATCACCTCAGAGAATCGTTAATCCAACGGGCTACATATATCTCAGCTCGTACCGATCACCCGCAGAAAGTGGGTATTCCTTGATGCTCAACGAGGTAATTTCACGATTCATTTCTTCCTCGTACATCGTTGGAGTGGAACCGCCTTCCCGGTACCATCACCTCTATTACCGACGTCAAGCTGTTGAAGTTTAAGTGTTGCTTATGCCCACCTGAGGGTTCTTTAACGTGCGATGAAAGCTCACCACACGGCACCCCGTATTTAACGTCCTTCGCGGAAGACTGCGTGTCTAAGCAACTTGTACCCTGTCTCCAAGTTGCTGGCGTCCTCGGCCGGGTTCGAACCCGTCATCTCGGAATCAGAAAGCGAACTTGCTACTGACTGAGCCACCGCATTCTATACATGTTGTACACTTGTGCTGTCATTTTTTGCTCTCTAATAGACTCAAACCCTTTATTTTTTTCACATATACGTATCTGTGCAATTTTTTCAGTAAGTGCAATTTTGTTCACGTCGGCCTAATTTGGAAATATTTTTGTATGCTGCTTATATTAACATCTTTTTACGAATTGTTAACCCACTCCCCTCTGTATCGCCTCACGGCCCTGAGGGCAAATAAATAAATAAAGAGTTCCTGCAGGACTCAGCAGCCTGGAGTTAGTGGAGCATATACCAGGACCACGGCCTGTCATGAACACACTCCTCTGACATGACTCATCCCCTGAACAATGTGTGCTTGCCGTTGTAGATACCCACACCATTATTAGACGCGGCCTTTTCCCGAACTGACTCTCCTTCGTAGTCTTTCCTCATCTGGGGTTCCCCCGGTGTCAGGCAGTGTCCAGTCTGAGGGTCTTACTAAATTAACTTAGTACCAACTGAATCCCGTTAAGGGCTCGAGAATGTCTCTTCTTCTATCCGGACCATTACGCCCTTCTGGCTTAGGGAGCATTCTCCGACGTGATTCTTAGATTGGAATGGCCCCATTTCCTTCGAAGTCTACTCTTGCTGCGTCCGTTGTGTCATTAATCATTAACAGCGTGGCGTATTGGGCGCTCGCGTGTGGCACGAAAAATGGCGTCTTCGTTTATGTTGTCGCGGGTCTGGGGGGTTCGATATTTTACGCTTGGTCGGGTGGCGCTGATGTCGTCGAGCGTAGGGATACATCCACCCAACGACGAGATGGGTAGTCTGCCAATGGACTTATCGGTGTTTAAATCTCTTTGTTTGTGGTTCTTCGTATAGTGTATTTAGCCTCAGTGAATGTACGAGAACCATGCAGCTGCCATACAAACTTGGTCGGTATCCGGCGATTTTCAATGATAAGAGCAGTTCGTAGAAACTGATTCAATGCGTATCTGTGAACATCCATTATTTATCTCATTGTGCAGTACAATAGTCCTTGCGTCGTATAGCGTAACATGCGTGTTCGTGGACAGTTTAGACGCGACAGCGATAGGTGTCTGTAGGCCATTACACCGAAATAGTGACGATAACCCGACCTGCATTTATTATTATTATTATTTTATTTTTTGTTCTGTGGGAAGTGAATGGATAACGCGGCATGTCCTGCAAATTGCGTCTGATTACGTTATCATGGACACATCAAGTAGCGGTGCCATGTAGAATAGTCTTGTACCGACAGTGCATTAATATGAAACTGTAATCTAAAGGCGGTATATCCGTGGTAGAAGTAATGAAATCAACCAATCTTGATGATTATTTGCTCGTTACAGTTTATTCTTTTGTGGGGTGTAACTTAGGCACCCCTTCTTATTTCGTTTTCTATTATTTAAGAGTGTATGCCGAATGCGGTGTCGCAGCAGTCTGTTCTCAGACATCGAGAGATGTCTTCTACAGTTTTATTCCGTGCTTACTGCAAAGTAATTACTGCAACTGGCCTTCTCGGAAAGCGGTGAAGCTGTATTGGATATATCAGTACAGCACGTAGAAAGCAAGGAAATCTCGTTTTCCCTCCAATACATAAGGATATCCAGTCCTCTAGAATTGGACGCACTACGAGCTTACGCGAAGTAATTCCTGCTTTAGTACCGGCGATTGGTATACCGTTGGCGGAGAATTGAGAAGCTTATCGGCTTTCACAATGTTTTTTTATGCCTGTATTCCTTCGATTTCGTATACTTTTTTGATTACCTCGGCCAGTGTCTCACTGACTATCGACTCCTATTCAGCGTATTGCAAGCGTGAATAACTTCCAGCCTCTTAGCAAAGCTACAGTCACGACAGTACATGCTGCTGCGAAATTTGGAAATATGCGCACTTGATGTATTTACGAAGTATTTAAGGAAATAAAGACTCAAAAACAGTATTTAAGTATACAGTTATTTATATTTTAAATACGATGTATTTAAATACTGCCCATCCCTGACTGCTTGCAACATACTTGTCTGAAATCTTCATTCGAAGTACAGCAACCTGTATTGGCGTGGACGTCCCTGAAGGAGCCAGAAACAACCTTGCAACACCTTGACATTTCAGACAGGACATATCGCGGGCTGTCCATTTCAGACAAATATGTCACAAGCATGTTACAAGCGGTACGTACGTCCGATGGAAATCCGCACGAGCCGAACAGGCGTTTGCGCCACGCGCGTCACAACTCATCAGCTGAACTTGCTGCGCAGTCGAGCCGCGCGGCAGTCATTGCGGCGACATCATCGTATCTCCCTCGGTAATCGCCGTTATCTTTCGGTCCACGTCCTTTCAAAGTAACATCTCGCAGCCGTCTGACAGGTCCCAGTAATTTACTATGGAGGCTCTTTGTACACAGAGTGCTCGAGGAAGAAGAATTCCACCGCGAGGAACACTTATTGCTCTCGACGTGCGCATGATTTCAAACGGCGTATTTATAGATACACTTACGGAGGAAACATGTTACACTAGCACAGTGACCGATCGATTGGGTGCTCGGAAAAGAATAATACGAGATCGGCATGTATGGTGGGACACCAGGAAGTCTGGAGGGGGAGAAGAAAAATGAAGTATAGAGGTTGTTAATTTCCTCGATCGTCTGCTGGGGTAAATAAAGCGAAAGTGTACGTGCGCAGCCCAGAATGTCTATAGTTAATAGTTGATATGTATAGTTATCCCGGCTGAGGACGGTAGCAATGCGGGAGAGGTAAACATGTGTCGGAGATAATCTACTTCTATTTTTTTTTAACTCCGTGTTAGCGCCGCGAAGCAACGGTGGCTATGAGCGGCGTACAGACGTGGACAGATGGAGAGAGTACAGCAGGAAGGAGTGGGGGACAGGGGGGGGTTAGTATGCGTCCTGGGCAGACTTCAGGGGATCTGTGCCGACATTCGTCTGGAAAGTCTTCGGAAAACCCAGGGAAAACCTCAGACAGCACAGCCGGTGACAGGATTCGAACCCGTGTCACCTCCCAGTCCCGGCGTGGAAGGCGATCATCCTATAACCACTATGCTACGGGAGGTGGTCTAATTATTATTATTGTCTATATATTTTCTCCGTTTCTTCTCCCAGCTCTCCATCAAAATATTTCGGTGAACATAACGATTTGATGGATCGATCGAATAATTGTGAACAACGGCATCGTCGAATGTCCCATTCAACGGGGCTTGTCTGCTAAGTAATAGGCTTCTGATACGCCTCGATGCATATAGCCTAATATATCAGCAGAATTCAGTTCGTGAATTACGAAAAAGCGTCGTCTCGTGAAATGTAGTGTTTATATCGCGGCGGTTCGTATGCTTATTCCTCAAAATTTCATATGTTATAAGATTTAAACTTTTTTTAAATATCCTTATTGAAATTTGGGATTCTGAGTGCATAAAAAAAAAGTTCCAATCTCCTAAATTTTTTGGGATTTCTTCATCTGTGATACGCGGGAAAAGGGTTCACTGCTTCCTTGTCCATTCATGCCGCGCGCGAGTTCATCCTTGTTACGATACTCGTTAGGGGATGTATTACTACAGCTGAAAAGATTGCGATGAGACTTCCGATACGAACGTAGGATTCAATGGAGCTTTCCCTTTCTGTCTCGGATATATGCACTTCGCCGAGGACGCCGTGACTACATAAATCCTGAACGTTTGCCCTTTAGAGCGCGTTAGGTCTTCCGCGAAGAGCCATTCTTGACCTTCCCTTCTTCATTTCTAGGCAATAGTGATACGTCTGTTAATTGGAATGTCTGCGCACTTTTCTTTTAATGCATTTCCTTGAAGATACTGTTTATGTACTGTCGGAGACACGGTTAGCTAAAATCACCTGCGTACTTCGCCGTCTCATATTAGCCCGGTTGAGAGTGTTGTGCCTTTATTGTATTTGAAGGTGGACCATGGTGCTGCACGTGTTTATTACTCGAAAGAAATAGTCTTGCAACACCTGGATACTTGAGATGAGATAAACCACGGACTGCGGATTTTAGACAACCGTGTCCTTACAGTACTTCTGCGCTGAACACAGAAAAATATGGAATTTGTTTTCACGGTTCCGTCGGTGTGTTTTCTCCTTTCTCGCTCTAACCACGCGTGAATGTATTCCCAACACGCATTCATCCGTGCATAGTCAATAGGACCGGGGTTGCCAGGTCAAAACCCTGAAAAGTCTCCAACGCGCCACGAGAAAGTAACGAAAAGCATAGCCTTGTTGTATGTAGCCAATTTTGCAGCTAGTGGTGTGCACACAGGTACCATGTATTGAATGGAGGACGTTTTAACTATAGTGCCAAAATGCCAGCACACAAACAAAGCAGTCTGAAGGACATCGTACCGACTGAGAGAAGGCTGATCGTGCTGAAGCTGAAGGGTGGGCTGATCGTGATCGTGCTGATCCAGATGATCCAGGAAAGTACGCACTGTGCGTACTTCGGTATAATGTGGTGCACGATCAAAAGTATCCGGATTTAGGTGCACGGGAAGTCTCAAATGTATAGTGCGAAGAAGTAGCCAGAAAATAGTCGCCATTGCCCAAATTTCGGCGCCACAACAGTTGGAAATAGTAGCCAATTCTGGCAACCCCGAATAAGACCATTCAGGAGTGTAGGGAGTTTTCACCTACGTCATAATTTGACGTGGCAGTGACGTGGCATGCTCGTAAGCCCCTCCCACTGATGGTCAGTTTTCGTGCTGGCGGCATTGAAAGATGACAAACTGCGCTATTTTTCAATGCGACAACCATAGTTTTCATAAAAGAAAATGTTAGAACGACGATGACGAAGTGTCTTCGGGATAAAAGAAAGGTACGGACGCGACCGGATTTGAAAACACCATTCAAGGCTTCGTTTTTGAGCATATTCTAGATAATCTCGGCAGCAGCGCCGAAAAAGTGATTACTACCATGGCGACCAAACTGGTTCGTTTGACGTCATGTGAAAACACCCCATATACGAAAGCTGGAAGAGCAGCAGCACAATGCAATGACGTCTAGCTTTAGTTCGCGTTACGACACGGCCATCGTCGCTGTCCGAGTCGTCCTTCAAAAGAATCACACCAAGTGTGTCCCAAAGCGTCGGTCACATTATAGCAGAGTCAGTGGTTCTATTCTAAATTTATGACTTGACGAAGCCGAACTCCTCTCATGTTCTTCATCAGCAACGCAGGCCAAAAGATGGATTATGTAGGACTCGCGTTTCCTCATCTTTTTTGCCGTGCTGCTTACTTTGATTCGATTTATTTTTGAAAATTTACAATTTCCGCAGACTTACGCCGCTTTTGTGTAGCTGCTTTGGAGATTTAGTGTGCTTAGCGAAACTCATTCTCGCCTAGAGGGAAAATGTTGGTAGTGTTGCTCGTTTGTTAACTGTGTCGGATCACACTATATAGTGTTCGGAGCTTCGCCCCGCTTCTAAATTAAAGCTTCGTTAAAATTGTGCTTCGCCGAGATGAGTTGCGACAGTGGAGGTTATTAGTGAGCGTGCCCGGGAGAAAGCTGGACAGTTGTTAAGCAGTTTGTACCTCGCAAAATATATTGTTCCAGTGGTGTGTCTACTTGACGAGGAAGCAACGTCAGCCGTGTAAATATCTCGTCCTATATCGCACACGTTTGTGGTGTTTCACACCATATACAAAATATATTTATACACAATGGCGTTTTGTACAATATTCCTCTAAATTGTGTATTGTGGAGGGCATATTCTACAACAAAAGTACGCCTTTCAGAGGGTGTATTTGATGCCAGACTCTGTTTCAGATGGATGTTTTGCAAGTACCTTTACAAACACTGTTATTACACCTTTCACTTGAGCCCGATGACACCTAATGCAACGCAGCCCACTGCATGAATGCTTGTGTCAGTAAACAGTTGAAAGCTTCACTGCGTGTACTTCGTTGTACTTGAGCTCTCAGGAATAAAAAGGGTGTTTACAAAGAGGGCATAGAAAAGGGCGTTTATACGAAAACACCGTTTTACACGCCATGTAAGATAAACACAGTCTAACCCCCAGTAATGGCAGTGGAAGGTTTCTGCTGTGTTGGCACAGCGCTGGGAGAGTAGGTGTTTATTTACAAACACAAAAATAAGTTTTAGAAAGCAAAAAAAAAAGGTACTCAGGCCACTTCTTTCTCGACGCGCGTTGCGGATTTGGGGGGGGGGGGAGGGGGGGCGGTAACCTAAGTGGCTTTCTGCTGCTTTCTGGCCGCCGGATGACATGTAATCTCGTGTATAATGACGGAATAAACATAAACATACGCTGCGTAACACACATTCACGACTTCCACTGTCTCGACGCATGCATTGCAACCTCAAGCGAAGTGCCCAAATGGGAGGCGAGGATACCGCGCATGCGCACTGTACGCGCGAGGAGGTCACGGGAGCGCGGGGAACGCAAGGTAGCTCCTGCGTTTCCCTTATCTCCCTCGGGGGTGCGGTGCGAGCGGCGATCATTCATTGGAAGAACGGAACGTTACAGCACAATCATTAGAGAGTTTTAGCTGACTGTTAACGAGTCCCCGCTCCGCTCAGCCGTTGAGCGAGCACGCAACTGCGCATGCGCGCGACATTTGGCCCTAATACCCCTGTCACACGGGCATTTCGATCCTTCTCGAATCCGATTTGCATCGAACTTCCCGAGCACGCTCGAGTTTTGACGCTGCTACACGGCCAGCTATGTCAGTCGAAGTTATGACAGTTCACCGGGGTCGAGGATGCAAATGGCGGCCGTCGAGCCGTCTTGAAATTCTCAATCCTGTTATGGGAACTGTCTTGAGTCAAGCAGGATCAAAGTTCGATCCTGCTTGGAAGCGGCCGTGTAGCACCATTCGACCTGCATTGGGTTCAAGCAGGTTCGGTCGAGCAGGATCGAAAATGCCCGTGTGACAGGGGTATTAGCTGGTGAGCGGAGCGAGACGCGAGACGGTCTGCACTACCGGGTGTCAAGATGGCTGCCGCCAGTGGTGACTGGTGAGCACCTACCGCTGCCCTCGTCATCTTTTGCTGCTGCTGAGGGCGATGCGTCTCAGCAGCGGCTCCGGAAGCGTTTTCGGATCGACGAGGGTCTTGTAGGGCACTTCAAAAGTTCACAAGTGAACCCGGGACAGACAGCTTCTGTTTACATGAAGCTTGCACCAAAGTCGACCCAGTCTTGGCTATTGGAAAGCCGACGGTTCAAATATTCAGGTTTATTATGAAAGCAACAGTCACGGAATTTATTTTTATTGTTTTCAAATATAATGAAAACTGTAATAATAAACAGTACCGCTTTGCTTTCACTGGAAAAAGCTTAGCTAATCAGTTGCATTACTTCCCGTGTACGAAGAGAGAGAGCGCCGTTAGCGGTGCGAAACGGAAAACGGAATGATCGCCCTGCTAAAACCAATGTTCTTACCCGCGCTCCGCTCGCGTTCAGCGGATTACCGTAAGCGGAGCGGAACGTCAAAACGGTCAGCTAAAACTCCCTATTTTATGTGAACGGGGACTACGAGAGCGGCTCTCCTCAAGCCCCCAAACAAACAAACGTGAGCCTATTCCGCGATGAAAAACACGTAAACGCAAGCTTTAGACGCAAGCGTAAAACGCAGCAATGCGAACCAGCCTCAACGTGCACCGTATAAGCGACTATCGTTCCTCAACACGGTCAACCAATATAGTGGCATCACTAATCAACCTGTCGTGGACTCCCGAATGCCTTCAGATCAGGACACCAGCATCACAGTTGTCGAAGAAGGCATTCGATCGGTGGTTAATTGTAGCTTGCACGAAGACCGGTTCTCCAAGGGAACGCTATACTTTTAAGTTACAAGCTCTTCGCGTTTCAAGATAATTCGCGTAATGACTTCGAGGAACGCGCGAGCCCAGTTTAAGCAACGTATTAATGCGGAGCGGCGTATGCTTCCACTCCACAAGTATACGTATGGGGTGTGGTTCATGCGGCCAATTGGATCATGCGCTAGCTGTTCAAATGCAAAATGGCATGCTTTAAAACCGTAGAGCGCGTCGCTTTTTTTTGTACAATGTTTCTCCGCTGTAATAAAACGTGACAGCACTGTCGGCGGTGGTTCTCCATTCGACGACGTATCGATCACAACGTGTCGTGGTGTATTCAGGTGCGAACGGACATACTCTCTGTGTCGTGCACATCAAAATGGCACCTCGTACAAAATTCTGCCACACGGGCACGACAATACGGCATTAAGTGCTGAATGGTTTCGGTCTTAAAGTCATTCGTGCTGTGCCACGCGGAGATATTTGATGACGTTTATCTGAATGACAGTTTCTGCTTCATGAAATCGCCACAACTCATTCGCCGATGAAATGCCTACTCTCGCTCCCATTGTCTGCGCAAAGTAGCAATTTCATTCTTCCATAGACGACCCTCTGTGTAGAAACATGTGATGTCACGAGAAGACTGATTCGAGGTTATATTTTGCTGTGGTGGGCACGAAGTGGGAAGAAAGTGTCTGCTGATAAGGCTGATAGGTGCACACCAGCATGCTTTGCGCGGCGGCGGCGATACGTAGTCGATGACGTAATCTGAGGTTTTTAAAAACTACACGAGTATTCCTTGATGAAGCTGGAGTTTGAAATTTTCACCGATGAAATCAAAAGAACGCATGACAGCGCCCGCCAAAGGGGCGGCATCAACATCATCCCAAGCAGCACAACGTACTGAAAGTCGAGTGCAATAGGGGTGGACGATATGTGTCTTATCAATGTTCTTTAGTTTCACGAGCCTGTTCAAGGCCTTCCACCTACCCGTCCACCCCTATTGCACCCGACTTTCAGTACATTGTGCTGTTGGGGATGGCGTTCAATGTAGACTCAAGTGTGGCACGACCTTCGTGGATAATGTCATTTGGGACCTTAATGGCATTACAAGATAATGTCATTTGTTCTGCCCGTGTAGCACAGGTTGTGGCACGTACGGTTGAGCGACTATGGGTTCGCACGTCCCTGTAGGCCCGCTTCACCGCGCAACAGCAGTTCTGCGTACGTTACAGCCGTAGTTTAAAATTGCAACAGCTTTGGTCGTATGTAGACGGGCGTATGTCTCCACTCCAGTACAATTCTAGATCACAGATCAAATCTATACCCATAAAACGAGATGTAGCGGGTACATGTAAAAATGATTATAGGTTGGTCACAAAAAATTAGCATGCTGGCAATTGGAGCAAGTACGAAAATGAAAGCATGTGTGTGCGCAGGGGTGTGTATTCTAAGCGAATGTAGCATCTTTAGGGATATTCTACCGCAGTTTTGTCCAGTAAAATACAAGGTAGATTTTTACAGACGAACTCCAAACCTAAGACCGTGATGAAGTCTCTGGGCGGCTCTAACCGTAATTTTACTCACGTAATTTTATTACCACTGTGATCTTACTCACCATACACGTGATTTCCCAACGAGGACGGGGCACTGACCTCTTCCACCTTCGAATATCCCTTGTATCACCCCATTAATCACCGACATGTAATGTAATTCATCCATCGTCAGGACCAGCTAGCGCCCATTTGCATCCGCCTCGATGTGCCTGATACATCGCCGAGTGCTAGTCAGACATGGCTGTGGTTTTATTCATTCACTTCCTTTGTTTCATCCCTTCTTCCTCCTCATCCGGCCTTTCCCTTTTTTCCGTGCTTGGGGGATGGCATTGATTGGAAGAGATCGAAAGGCGTGGCTCGCAAAGGCTGGATAAAATGAACGAGAACCCCACATCATTGTTTATCCGCAACTTTTGTGTGTGCGTGTGGTGACTGTGGTCTGTCCCTTGTCCTTTTATTTGTTTTATCTTTTCTCAGAGAGGGAATTCACTCCGTACAGAATGGGGGAATCTGGGCGTAGGACGTTGGATGTCGACATGTGGGTGTTTCCGATGAACGCAAATGGAGTGAAGTTTGGAAATTGCTTCTAACCGGGACGGAGCATTGTGTGTTGCAGATAATAGATTGGGTGAACGCACTTGCGATCTATACGTTCAACGTGTGAGCGCTTCACGCCGTAACATTAATTTTCCCCGAAGTCTCGAGTTACAACCGTTCAGGGTTGCCTCTCGTCTGCGATCTGTGAAGCACTACCGCAGTTTGCTTCCCGACGTGAACTGGACAGAGTTGGCAATCGACTCTTGCAGCTTGTATAGATGGATGTGGAGGACTATAGTGACTTTCGTGGGTGTGACATTACTTCGGTACTCGCGCGATTGAGCAAATTTGCGCGAAAGTATTCGGGCCAATTGAAACACTGAAATGTGAACGTTAAACGACGTGGATACTTGCGACGTTTGTACTTGCTTTGTACATTGCATGTATTTTTTTTTTTTTTTTTTTTAGTGTTCTTCGCATTTCGTTTGAGTAGTCTTATAGACCCCTGCTTTTGAATTGTGTGTTTCTGTTACTTGCTTCTCTAATGCGTTCTTCTGTTTTATTGTTTGTTTAAAGCGTTTCTCTAATTGAACTGTTTCTTTTATGTTGCAGGTGAGTTTGGCTATTACCCTTCATTTCATGCTCTCATGCCCTGTCTGCATGAAAGGAAGTAAGTTTACTTTTATCATAAGTGTTTTTCTTCTCCTTTTTTTCACGGACACAAGTGTAGTCAATCGGTTGGAACATGGCCATAAATATGGGCTCTTTTGTGAATTACTGCCTTTATCAATTGTTGGATAGAACCGATAGAACGCTTTAGGTTGCCTCATAAACGTAAGATAAGGCAAACAGATGATCGCGGACATTATGCGACACGAATTCGCACTGAAGCAGGTAAATTGTGATTCTTTTTGTCATTTGATAACATTTCGTTTTGCTGAATAAGAGAGGAGCAATGTATTTACTCACAGTTAGGCCGAAGACTCGCATCATTAATAAATGCATCGGAGACAGTTGCCCGGGAATGTCACGTAGCCATAGCGCACAGGCGGTGTCTTGAATTGTTTATTGCAGCGTGGGCTTCACTTCCAAGCGATCGTATCCAAGCTGGGTGAGGGACCGCTGTGCATCGTATTACCAACCCAAAGGAGTGCTGTCCTTAACACTGGTGCAGTGCACGATATATCTCGTCGAGATAAATATTGAATTTGCAACAGGCTTTCTGCGATGCACGGGCATTACCAGAAATGCAGCTGCTCTGTGCTGTACCGCATCAATATCCAATAGTGGCGTAATAGAACGATAAGTAGATGCGAGTGTGAGGCACCTGCACAGGTGCCGAATTTTGTTCGTTAAAAAAAAAGAAAAGAAAAGCTTATCGCTCATGCTATTTGGAGTAGCTTGTGTTCTGCTGGAGACGACTGTACACTATAGCAGAGATACGGGTATTCCGAGAATGTTCTCGTCGTTTTTGTACATCATCCTGTTTCTCAACGAAGTGCAAATTAGATGACTGAGCGAAAAAAAAAAAGATTTGTCCTGCGAGGTATGGCGTATGAACACCTGACGGACTAGATAGAAGTTTCATTCTTTCCGTAAAGGCGAGGGTAAGGTATAGGGAAGGAATTACGGATCATGATAGATTGAATCCTATACCTGCACATAGAATTATTATACTCTCGCAATAACCATTTTAATCATGGGAATCGAATGTACAAGTCTGAGAAGCATGACTATAGGACTGTAAAGTCACGTAAATTATTTTATCAGTCGACCAAAGTTCTTCAGAATATATTTAATACAGTGTGATGCACATACATCAAAATAAGGGAATCGTTAAAAGGACAAATACAAATAATACAATACAGAATGCCATCAAAGTCATGCATATGTAGGCTACGTCCAGCCTAAGTATACAAGTGGGCTGTAGCGGGGGAGTTGGTACATATTCATCATGGATGTATGCAGCACAGATACGACCAGCGGCATGGTGGTAGCCAAGGTCGTGCTGAAGACTGGGAGGTGGTGGGTTCGAATCCTACCACCGGCTGTGCTGTCTGAGATTTTCCCTGGCTTTTCCGAAGACTTTCCAGAAGAACGTCGGTACAGCTCCCCCTGAAGTCGGCCCAGGACGCATACTAAACCCCCCCTGTCCCCCACTCCTTCCTGATGTCCTCTCTCCATCTGTCCAAATCTGTACGCCGCTCATAGCCACAGTTGCTTCGCGGCGCTAACACAGAATCAAAAAAGAAGAAGAAGAAAAAAAAAAGCAGAGAGACGAAGATAGAATTGTCAGAACATAAAGAAGACAGTACGGCTGCAGACTAAGTATACAGTTTGGTAAACGTTGACGAGCACGATGGTTTCTCCTTCCGTCCTCCTTTTCACGTTGTCTACGTTGCCAGCAAACATGCGTTTACCGGCCTTCGGGTCCTTTTCCTGTGCGCGAACATACAGGAAACTGTCAAGCCAGTATATGCACGCGTGCAAATTCTCTATCTTTATGATCATAGTCGCACGCTAATGATTGGTCTTTCTATGGACGACGCCAAGAATACACGACTACTAATGGAAGAGCTATTTATATCCACACAAGTCATACGGATGGCCGTCTGTATTTCGGCTCCACTTTCGGTGCTTGTGTATCTCTGAATGTGCATTGTGGGCATGGATGGGTGTGGGAACTAAGATACAGCAAAAATGCGTTTGAATTTTTGATTATGGATTTTGTGTAAGCGTGTATTGAACTCTGGAACGACGTATTCTATATATACGTTAAGGAACAGATGTTTGATTTTTTTTTATACACGTGTACACGTTTTTTTTTCTTCTTCCTTGGAAGATGGAAACATTACCTTGAAGAAATGCATGATGTCAGTTAATATTTTTAGAAGCTTCGAGCTGTTTCTTAAATTACATTTCAGATTAGAAATGGCGTCAGCTCCTCTTTACGGTGCGTACGATGTACATACTTTAGTTTTATACATATTACTCGGTGTCGACCGACAGAGCATACGCTGAATAAGAGAAGGCGGCTCAGCGCTAGTCTATGCGCGGTGTCACATGCTATTTCGTGCGGTGTTGGTGTTGGTGAGAGGGCTCGCCGTTGTTGGCCTCGGCTATATCGTGCAATTATACCTCGGCATAGAAGACGGCCATTGAAACAAACAGTTTTGAGAGGGGACATCTTGCTTGTGTGCGGCCAACAAAAGCACAAACCGTAGAGGATGAAAAGTTCCTTACCTATATGGCTCGAGCCATCCGATTTTCCTCCTCGCACGAACACAGCGTCGAACAGTAGCCAGCTTTCGCTACCTCAATACCTTCGTCAGGAAACAGAAACAGATAAATAGTGGCTGCGAAAGCAAGCAATACGCCACAAAACACCGGGGAGAGAGAAGAGCGCATCCACCGCGCACGCGCGGAGAATATAGCGCTCGCGGCAGACGCCGGCATTTCGCGCTGTGTAGTCCGTGCGCGAGATGCGAGAGGCATGTGGTGCGCGCGTCCGCTTTCCGCAGGAAGCTCCGCAAAAAGTCACAATATAGGCGATCTGATCGTCCGTTTCGCCTATTTATGACCAGCGTGAACTTACCTGCCACCGGATACCCATCCTATTGTGAGGACGTCGCTGATGGCTAACGATGCAGGCCGTTTTACACGCTGTCAAGGGCAACAAGAGCGCTTCGGATGGAGATCGGAAGATGACAGTATGATCTTCAGGTGCGGTAGCGCTGATCTGTAGATAACGAACCATCGCTATACAGAAGCTTCGTTTGTGTCTGACGGTACAGGTGAGAAGATGTCTTTCGTGAATACCTATTGGCATGGGACGGTCAGCATGACAGCATGTCGTTTGAGCTGCACAGCCGATATCTAATCGACGTGTCGTGCTTGAAGCCACGAGGAGAAGAATGTTCAGTCATACAGAGTGAGCAACGTTAATCTTTTCGGCAGGAACCGCAGGAACGCGAGCAACTCCTTTGTGGCAAGCACTCAATCCAATCGTTGTGTCAAAGGAACGCGCCTGAACAAGTACTCTGGAAACCAAAGGCTTTTAAGACGTCTAAATATGTGCCAGCGCTTTCAGCTGTGATTGACATTTCTCTAGTCATTGTGTTTCGATAAGACGAATGTTGCTTCAAGTGCAGCCATGCGTCAAGTCCTCCAGATCAGATCTCCAACCATTCAGTCGTCACTGACTTCCATCGAGGCACATGCAGACGTCCTCGGAATGGCTAGGCTACACCAGTGATTTCCGAAGAGCGCCTTCGAGGATTGGATTTACTCGGACGTGCGACCGACGCGAAGGAGGCCTCAAGCGATATTTTGACATTGTGCAGTGAAATTACCGCCGACGTTGCCATAGAAACGCATCATTCGCAGACATAGCCATTCGTATTCCATCCCAGGGGGTCCTCCCCCACTTCCTGCATTGTCTTCGGCCGTCGCCTTGAACTATAAAGACGCCCTCATATTCCACCCGCTCCCTAATCTAAAAAGCACTCACTGTCTTCGCCGAGAACTCGAGCGGGGGAATTTGAGGGGGGAAGTACATCCCCACCCTGCATCTGCGTTCACTGGGGTATCATCGATCCGAAGGGAAGCATTTCTGCAGGAGTCATTTGAACCCCGCTGTGGGGACGCAGTCCCGCGTGCACCTACCCTTGAACGGTGGACGAGCATGGAGGCTTTCCGACGAAGACACCATTCGGTGCGTGAAGCCCTGGCCAAGAAAGGCTCGGCACCGAAGAGGAGATTTTCCGTCTGGTGAGCGCAATGCATTTATAGAGCATGCACTTTTAAAACGGAAGTTCACCGCATAGCACGCTCCTATAGCCAGTCGTTATGTCGAATGGCATCGCTCTCTTACCTGATTTGTTGAAATCGGGAGGCGTACGCCTTTTTGTGACTCTTACGCAGTTATTGCAATTGTCACGAAAAGGCGTACGCCCCGTACTTTCCACGAAGCAGGTATGATAGCGGTATCATTCTGGGCAATGGTTGGCCCTCAGCGTGCTGTGCGGTGAGTTTCTGTTTTAAGACACTTTGCACTCCCCGATGGACTCACGCACCCTCTACGCATCTCCACCCTTCATCCTCCATCCGTCCTTTTTTTTTTTTTTTTTGCTCTAGTTGTGTGCTATAGTGGCGATCCCGAGTGTAGAATCGGAACGATGCAAGCATTTTATGTGTGCTGCTTGGTGGTATAACATTCCCCGGAGCCTGGGCCGGCGAGACAAGCACAAGGACGGACACAAACGGACGAGGCTCAACCCAGCAAATGAGTTTAAGATACGTACAAAAAAAAAAAAAAAAGCATGGGGAGGGAAAGAACGGTTTTCTCTTGTTTCTCTCTTGTTTTTTATGGTTTTACCTGCTCTATAAAAGCTCATGTGTCCGTCCCTGTGCATATATCTCCCCAGATCCATGCAGGGAAATGCCACCCACAACTACAGCAATGCATTCTTTCGTGATTATGAGTCATATGAGCTCAGGTTTCTATATACTACGACTCCTACAGATATCTGAATTATACGGAAGGACTGTTGTGATTCTATTATGACATTTTAATTTGCAAAGACAATGGAACCCACGAACATATCCTTTGTGTGACGAAGGTCAAGGGTATGTATGTTGAACCGCAGAGTGCTGCGCTTTCTTCGAGGGTAAAGATTTCTCCGGAAAAGGCTATTCACTCGTATGTATCAAACATTCTTGCTCGCAGAGAGAAATTAATCTGAAAGTGAGCAAAGTAAAGATTTACCCACTTAATTCTCATATCGCTTCTATATTCTGACATCATGTAATAATCGCACGGAGTGGGGTAGGATACCGTACCTCCAGCGCTGAAACGCGCTCTCCTTGTCATCATCATGTTTTTGTTGCTTTCATTGTTGTGTAATGACGTCGATTCTGTGCCACGCACACAGATATACTCTAAATTCACCACCAAGCATTGAAGTCGACATTATTGCCGACAGTAATGTACTCGTCTATCGTGGGCAATATCAGCACGACAGAGAAGCACCCCTTCCACTAATATGAACCCCGTGGGGTTGTTCGTTGTCTGCGAGACAGAGAGGACGCATCTGTTGCCTTTTTTATATATATATTATATACTTTGATGGTTTGCCGACGAAGACGCTTCGAGCTGCGCATTCAGGGCGTGCACGAAATCTGAGCACGGAGATCCGGCAGATGATAGTGTGGAGGAGGCCCCGCGTTAATAGGATGCGTGCACACAGCCGCCGTCTTCGGTGACAGGCTGCACAAGGATGGCAGATCCACGTCCTCAACCCCCGGTAGGATTGCTTGCTTGATGCTGGTTCTCTTCTGTTACCGAAATCATGTGTTCGTCGCTAATAGGACAGCATTGTTTTGCGGCGAGAAAATCTGAAATGTCGGGAGAGCAATCTTGAGAGAGCAGTCAGAGATAGCCACCAAAATGTTGGCGCTCTCGATCGGAAGTCAATAATTCTCTCAAGAGCCATCCCAACAACAACAACAACAACAAATAAATCGTGACTATGACATCGGGTGGTTCACCGCTGGAGAGAAGTACACTGCATCATTAGAGCCATCCCGTAAGCTGTAGATCAGTGCAAAACGAATAGTTTGTCGACCAGGTCAACGTGATTGGATTGGATTGGATACGAAAGAAAAATATGGAGAACCCAATCAGGACTGGCTACTCCAAAGCGCATTTGTGAGTGGAACAGTAGAGCCAGAAAAAAAGAGAAAAACAAACAAACAGGAGGTAGAGTGGGTGAAGCAGAAGAAGACATAAAGGAAAAAGAGGGAAAGGAAAGGGAGAGACGTTAGGCACCGAGAAACACTCACTGGTTCATAATGTAAGAGACCGCGCGAACACAGAGTGTCACAGAAGTTATCACAGAGTGACAACTTCTGTGACACTCTGTGACACATGAAACATATCCCATGACATTAACAGAGGTGAAGAGGAAAAATGGCTTCTGAACTAAACCCTACAAGTTGGAAGCGTGTAAGTGTTCTCTCAGAACCCGTATTTCGAACATCTTCAGCGTGTGGTTTATAACGCGCTGCGAACGGGGGTCATTACGTCGGTCCATTACAACAGCGGCATGTATCGCACGCAGGTCACGGAACGCATGTGGAGGTCGTATAAATATGGAGCCAGCGTCGCGGAAATACCCTCACGTAGCATGCGCACAATATTGCGAATAACGATGCCAGGACTACTTCGTGACGAACTATGACACATGCAGAACAAGCCAGTGTCAGAATAGGAAAATTGCCGCTTATTCGTTATATCCGCATTCTTTATAACCGTCCGCGTTTTTTGTTCAGTTCCGATCGTATATATATCACATGAAGGTACACTAACAGAACACTCTTTCTACACCTACCGTGGCGTTAGAGGACGTTGCGCTCCGGCTTCAGTGCTCCATAACAAATTGAGCACACATTTAAATAGCCGTTATGTACGTTGAGCGTGAAAGTTTTCGATGTGGCAACAGTGTCGCCGGAAGCAGTTTGCTCCCGTTTCGTCATTTCGAACTTTAGAATGGCCTTAGTGTGAACAATAATCGGGCGTGGCAGCTTCAGTGCGAGGAGGAAACAAGTGACTGAAAACGGCCATTATGTACCCTACTTCGCTGTATCCACTTCTACATTTAGCATGCATGCAGAAATCACAACGCGTTTATGGACCTTTGAAGTGATTTCTTACCATCTCACAAACACGACTTCCTCAACTTAGGTCGTTCACTCATTCAGTCGAAAGAATACGACGTTCTGACACACCTATATATCGACGTAGTATTTTACTCATCTCTACTTGGGCCTTCTATCGCGTTCTTCTTCTTCTTCTTTTTTTTTTTTTTGTGCGTATGTACAACTAACCATTTCGCTTGCGTACACTCTAAAAACAGAACTTCACCGCGTACCACGCCGAGAACCAACCTTCTTTCGCAATGATATCTTCTCTTTCCTGGTTTGTTGAAAATCGGAGGCCGCCTTTTTCTGGCAGTTTTAATGCACTGTAAACCCTCATTATAACGAAGCTAACGAGACCTGGGGAAAATTCGATATAAGCGGCAATTCGATAGAAGTGGGAGTGGCACAAAAGGCTCGAAAGCGCACGGAAATATCGCGGGAGCCTTCAAAATTCAGGCAGACGTATTCAGATGAACAAACAGACCTTGGTGGGGAGGCAGAGAGAGAGGAAGACATCAGCTAGTTTTGCTGAACGGGCTTTCGCCGTGTGGCCTTTCGAAGTTCGCTCTAAGCGGAGATGGATGGCAGGACACTTCGACTAATCAGGTTCGAAACGCATGCATTTCGTGCGGGACAGCGTGAGACTTCGATTAAAGCGATGATTCGAAAAAAGCGATTTCGTTATACAATGAGGGGTTACTTACGCCCCGCTCTCTCCTCAAATCAGAAGCGATGACTGTATGATTCGATGCCATGGTTGGTGCAGTACACACACACACACACTCTCTCTCTCTCTCTCTGGCTGTACACTGCCCTAGTGCACATTGGCCAATTGCAGAATGACGAATTTTTTAAGTATTGCTGCAAATACTTGCTAGCCGTGTGTGTTTGAAGCAAACCAAACTATAGTACCACACGCGCTCAATCTCGAGCCCAAATGTGTTGTCTTGCGGTCTGCATCCCAGATCCTACCGAGACAGAACCATTCATTCATCTACCGGAAGATCTGAGATCTATTGCTTCCATTGAGTAACATCAGCTTATTTCCTCCTGGTCGTTTCCTACACAAACGGAGAAAGTCTCGGATATGAGAAGGATTAAGCCAGTTATGCAGTCCCTTCTTCCTAGAAGTCTGTGGTACGGACATCAAGCACGTGGCTAAACGGAAATAGGCTCGATCGCTTCCCAGGAGGAAACTTCCGGTGTGAGAAACGTATAGCATCGCAATCATCGCTTCTTCTTCTTCCATGAGGCTGATTGTCGTATTTCCCGTTATGAAATAGGTGACCATTTGCTATACACATTCAAGGTGTGAAATATGGATGAATTGTTCAGGACTGCAGTATGGCAGCACAACTGTACACACTATATATTTCTGTATCAAATACATTCTATTCACTGCACTGTAAACACAACGTTAATGTCTCTGTACAATTGTGATGACATGAACTTGCTTTTTGCATTATTTGCATGATCTCTGAGGTCGGGCGATTACTGAACCTGTCCTCCTTATGAATTGTCATGATCGCGAACTCAGACTTTTTCGTGGGTACTTACGTTCCAGCACCACCACAAAGTGACCATTGCATCCTTTTCTGCTGTTTAGTAAAATAACTTGCGTAATGCTAGGGAGATATTAAAACACTGAGAAAGAAACTGTTCATGTAATTGCACATGAGTACGTTTTTCGTAGCATCAGTGAGTGTGCACCAATTTGAAGTTAAAACGCTATGAACACAGCATGTCGCATGCAATAAGAAAAGAAAGAGAAAGAACTGTAGGAAAGAAGGAAGGGGGTTAGAAAGAATAGCAGAACCAAAAGAAAGAAATAGCGAGGCATCTGTAAAAAAAGAGAGAGAGAGAGAGAGAAAGAAAGACAGAAAAGGCGAGAAATCAGCCTTCGACGTATCGTACAGTTATTCTCGGATTTATAGTCCGGCTGATTACTGCTACTCAACGCCGAAACATATTACCACATTATTGGAAGCGTCCGAGAAAGTGGACATCAAGATTTTTTCATTGACTTTTTCTTTGCTTGAACGAAAATTGTTATTTTACTTCGGGATCAAACTTTTTTGGGGTTGAACAATCGAAAGAGAGCGATGGACGTCTTGATTCGATTGTCGCAATTTGGCTTCATGCTACCTGTTTTGGAGGGTTCTCATGAATGACTCCAGTACAACCAATTTGGCTTTACAAGTGCAGCTAGTAACATAGAAGGAGAGGATATATTTATGGGAACAGGAATGGGGGGAAAAAAGGAAGAAATGTCAGCCAAACGGTATGTCGGCTTGCTATTCCGCAGGAAAACAAAAATAAAATAATTAGGAAATAAAAGCCTATAGCCTAAGGTATGAAGGGAATTTCCTCAGGAGGACAGCCGCCATGTTAGTATACAGTGATGTCACATCTGGCGTGGCGAGTATTGTGTCACTGCCAAATATGCGCATGTTGTTTAAATCTCTGATTATTCTGAGGAGGTGTGGTGTGTCTTGTACGGGTAGGAAAAATCATCCCCGGAGAAAACGTCCCCGGAGAAAATGTCCTCCGGAAAAAATGTCGCCTGGAGAAATCGTCCCCGCAAGAAAAGTATCAAGAAAGATAAAGTAGTTTTCGTCAAACGGCGCATGCCCAGCTGTGGGTAGACCCCCTCAACCGCATGGTGAACTGTCGAAAACAAGCCTAAACTAACCTAACCTCTGAAAACTAACCTAGGAACCCGTTCTAACCTAGGTTCCATCGGGGACGATTTCACCGGAGACGTTTTTTCCGGGGGGCATTTTCTCCGGGGACGTTTTCTCTGGGGACGATTTCTCCGGATCCCGTCTTGTGCATGGTATGGCAATGTTGCCACAGCTGCCAACACAACGGCAACACTGCCATCCCATGTACAAGACACACCACACCTCCTCAGAATAATCAGAGACCTTAACAACATGCGTACATTTGGCAGTGCCACATATTCGCCACGCTATAGATATCATATCACTGTATACTAACATGGCGGCTGTCGTCCTGAGGCAATTCCCTTCATACTTCCTTACCGGTTCACAGGATTTCTACCCGTCTATGCCTAATGTTTGTATAGGGCATTTACATGAACGTCGCCTTTGTGAACGGGCTATACCACTTATCAGTTCCCGATACACTTCGAGCTCTTACATAATATCCGCTTGCATGAAGGTGTACAACGATGTAGCTTTGTTTCGTCCATTGTATATTTTCACTGCGGACGATAGACGATAGCGACTATCGCAGTATAACTATCATGTTTGGCAACACATGACGAAGGTCAACGGTACGGTTATCACGTGCTTGCATACACCGCGCGTAGTCCGCGCAATCTATGTTGCACATCTATGTGCACAATGTTGTCGCACATCCTATGTGTGCAAGGTGTTATCGAGCCCCTCGCTCTGCTTCATGTTTTACTTTTCAGGCTGATTCACACTACTGCGTTTAAGGTTGCTCTTGCGTAATCATTACAACGGAACATCTTTCAGGATAGAACGAAGGTACACGTAAGACGCTGTACGCAGCCGTAAACGCAGTAATGTGAATCAGCCTGGTTCGCCATCCATCGCGTTTCGTTTCGCTCGCAACAGTTCCGGGAGTTACATGCGTACGGGGGAGGAGCAATGAGCTAGCTTTGCAGCACAATTCAATTCAAATAACTGACGTCTTAACTCTATTTTGTTTTGCCTATCGGTGACACAATAACAACAGCAACAACGAATGCATGTAGTGACAATAGGTGAGGTAATTTACCACTTCTATACACCAGGGCATACTGGAGATAATAAACGATGGGCTGTATGCGTGAAGAATGAGGCTATATATTCAAATCCGTGGTATGACATAACAACACATGCCCATGTTCCGTGAACGTCATTCCTGAGGTTACGTACGTCACGTAACTTTGTAAGTGTCTCAAAAATCGTCAAATGTCACTTTTTGGGCATATCAATGTAAGTGAATGTAAAGGCCAAATTATAGGCCATGTCGATGTACGAGAGCCGTGTAATTACCCTTTTAGTGCATTTGTACGCTGTCTCTTATACGAACGCAAAGCCGATAGCGTATACGAGACACTAAAGCTCACTATTGGGCCTATCGCTACGGCGATTGGTTCGCCACTTTGCAAAGGACCCACAGTGGACGCACGCGGCACTGCTCGTTAACGCCGATAAGATTAGCATGATCAATTGCCTTTCGTCCGGTCGATAACAAGGACTTCTCGTAGAGAGAGTGGAAGGTGCTCGCTGTAACGGTTCCGAAAATACGATAAGCCAGTCGCACTCATCGAACGCCGTTTCGTCGAAAATGGACGTTTCATCGAACGTTGTTTCATCGAATCTGTGGCTGCCGCTTTTTCTTGCGGCAACGTGTGAAATATGTAAAAGGGTCTCCAGACCTAACCTTGGTGCTCTCCTGACCTAACCTTGGTCAGGCGTCGATGAAACGGCGTTCGACGAAAAGGCGTTCAATGAAATGGGCGGACGCCAAGCGGCTGACATCACATTGCTCAACATCAATTGCATTGACATCACATTGCTGAACTGGGATTCGACAGCTTCCTCGATCGTATATCGTTCTTGTTGACTGCGTCCGAGCTACCAAAAAGCTCCCTAATAATCGGTCGGCCCTGAGCAAGAGCTCAAAACAACTTTGAAACTTTTGAGAACTATGAGGAAGAGACAAAGAGAAAGAAGATAACTTTAGAACTAAAACAACTTTCAGTCCTCACAGCACGTTACCGCAGGTGAATTCTTCCGAAGTAGATCATATCCGTGCAAGTGCACTTCCGAAAAAGCAGGTGGTTTCCGCCACCCGTCTTCCCCACCACCGAAATAATGATTGATTAAAAAGGAAAATCAAATGCGCCATTTCTTTTTCTTTTTCTTTTTTTTTTTTTTTTTTGAGAGGCACGCGTTACTCCACTGAGGCAGCAGTTTGAGCTCTACATTCCTTGCCCTTTACAACACTTGGTCATGCGCGTCAGGAGTACCTAATCCCGAGACGTGTGCGGTCGAGAGTCGGATATAAGAAGAGCCACTATGTCCCCATGCTGCAAGCTACTCCGCAGAAGCACTTCATTCTTTGCACGTATACCGTAAAAAAGCCCCAAAGTCTTCCCGCGACTTCCTACTTTTGAGTTTGGCGTGAAACAGAAAAGGATGCGGTCATTGAACTGAATCTCTGGTCTTTGATGCCCTCGGTATATTCTGCTCTCGAAATCGAGCATGGGGTGTTGAATTTTGAGCTAACGTTTAAAGCTCGAGAGAAACCAGAGCCGTTCTGGGCGAAACGTTTTTAGAATTCCGCCCTCGTATATAAGAGCTTTTTTTTTTTAAATGTTCGTAGTATACGTACGTACCAAGCATTCTGATTAACTATACAGTTGTACGCAGGGACCAGCTCCCGTGGCGTAGTGGTCAGGATGATCGCTTTCCATGCCGAGACTGAGAGGTGACACGGGTTCGAATCCTGTCACCGACTGTGCTGTCTGAGGTTTTCCCTGGGTTTTCTGAGACTTTCCAGACGAATGTCGGCACAGTTCCCCCTGAAGTCGGCCCAGGACGCATACTAACCCCCTGTCCCCCACTCCTCTCTGCTGTCCTCTCTAAATCTGTCCACGTCTGTACGCCGCTCTTAGCCACACTTGCTTCGCGGCGCCAATACGGAATTTATTTTTAAAAAAATTATACGAAGGTGAAAAAATTGGTACTATATGCAAAGGGTGCATTGGAAAGCGTCGTGTATAGTATTAGCCGCTACTTAAAAGTTCTCGTTATTGGAAATGCGTCATTATGAAGAACAATAAAAAAAGTGCGATTTCATCTTGTAGGTAGGTAGGTAGGAACACAGAATTCCTCAGTGCTACGTACCCATCCGAAATGTCTCTATACGTGCTTACGTCCCTGATTATGAAAGATGGTGATGGTGATGTGATAAAGAGAGAGAGAAAAAAATGCGGATCACGAAAGATGTACCCATGTGACTGAACTGTCTGATAGCTGTCAAAACAGTCGCGTGATGCTGTAATTTATGCACGGTCTTTGCAGAGTTTGCCATACACATGTATGAAACATTTTTAATGCTTGTCCCCCTTCGTACATTTTTTCCCTTGCTGCTTTTAAATACTTATCTGTCCTACCCGTCGGGTTCTTGTCTGATCCACGTTCTGAAAATACACGGTGAGGGGATGCGTGGGGGGAAAGTAGGGGGACAAGAACAAAGTCCAGTTCGCAGTCGTCTATTGGGCGAGCATGCATAGAGATAAGCCTTCCTTTCTACCCTGGTTCCCTTTTTTTCTTTCGGCGAAGCGCCACGGAATTGGAAATCCTTATAGTCGAGAAGGGTGCACAAAGTATAAATGAAATCCTCCTCCATCGTATATGCATGAAGATTCCCGTCTGCAAGTGCATGCCAATAACATGAACAACCCACCCACACAAAAGGACGAAGGGGACGATAGCGGGGAAACATAAAATATGGGGGGAGGGCATCCCATACGTTTCAGAGTGGGCTTCGTAGCGTCGCTGAAGCTAATCTTGGATTCTCGCAATCTGAATTCACTGCGTATGCAGCCTCCGGTTGTAAAATACGACTGTGTCACGCGAAAATTCATTTCATGGCAACTCTGTCTGCGTCTCAGGTGGCATCGCGTCCCAACTTACGGATCGTGTTCTTTATCTGTCTCTACGTATTTTCTTCTTTTTAAAAGTAACCTTTCCTTTCAGTTTCGGCAACTTATTTTTCTTTCTTTTTTTTCTTTTTTTTTTTAAATACGCCTACTCCGCGTCTTGGTGCATTTCGTTGTAAGCGGAATATTGAGTGGCCGTGACAGGAGCGCCGGTCAGACGGGTCGAATTGTGAACGCGATTCCCAGAAATTTTAAAGCTTTCGCGTAGTCGTTGCCATTTTCGTGGAATCATTTCGAAGTTGTCGGAGATCATCTCCGGTTTGTGCAGCACTTCATATTCGCTTTCGCCAGCTGTAATACCGGACCACGGTATAACGGAAATTATGATTGAGGACGGAATTCGTTATCTTTTCAGCATCAGGGGCTCAGGAATCAGAACTAATTATGCAGGTATTACGTTTATTGATGCGTAGAGCGCTTCCCACGGATAATATAGCTGGTTTGGCTTTGCGTCACATTTTGGATAATAAGCGGCCAAAAGTGCAGGCCGTTTTATGAGTACAAACTACAGGCGCGAGCTCATCACCTGCCGTAATGTAAAAATTCAATTTGATATATTTATTTATAGTTGGGGGTTTACGTCACGAGACAACTGAGATCATGAGCGACGCAACAGAGGTCGGTCTGTGAATTGCTTTTGCCCACCAGAGGGTTCTTTAACGTGCGATGAAAGCTCATCACACGACACCCCGTATGTAACGTCCCTCGCGGAAGAGGGCGCGTCTAAGCAACTTGTACCCTGCCACTAAGTTGCTGGCGTCATCGGCCGGGTTGGAACCCGCGATCTCGGGATCAGAAGGCGAACACGCTACCGACTGAGCCACGAATTCAATTTGATACGACGAACGATTTGCAATAAAATAAAAGTGCCCAGTAGTGAGAAACAGTAATGACTTGAACCCGACGGGCGAAGCTCTCATATACTCCACTTCATTTTAAACTAGAGACAACAACAACAATTATATTTTGACGATGAAGTGGGGAGGTTTTCCACTCTAGGAGTGGAACGCTACCCCATAGCTAGAGTGTCTAATATGAGTGATGACGATGATGATCGGAGTGGCGATGGCCATCTTGATCGTGATGGTCGGAATATCCGAGGGCGCTGTCGGGGTCAAAATGAGTCCTTTAGGCCAGTCGTCTAAAAAAAAAGAAAAAACTGCATGATGTAAGGCCGCCCTGGAGTGGACCGCGGTGTCCCAAGAACCGAGGATGCAGGACAAGTTGAAGGGGCGGCTGCCAAGGGCGGCACGCTGTGATTGCAGTGTACGCCTCTCGTTCATATAAGTCCGACAGCGGAGGAGTATGTTACGTTAAACTAGAGAATGCTTAATGTATAACTCAGAAACCGAAAAGAGGGTAGTCTAACGAAGAATGGCAAATATCATCACGCTAAAGTGCTGGCATGCCTGTCAACAGCCGCGATGTCCCGTAAAAAAATTAACATAGAAATCGTGCGATAAAGACAAAATACTGTAGATATACTGTGCGTACAATGAGTTGAATTTATGAAATTAAAATACATTTTCGAAATTTTTGTGCAACTCTGGAGACCTAATTCCTGCAATTCACATATCGAATATCGCAGCTACGCCTATAGTCCCGAAACTTTTTCTTTCTCTCTCTCTCTCTCTCTCTCTCTTGTTTTTTAATAACAAGCCGGCTCTTTGCCTGACTGACATCGCATTTTCTTTTCTTTTAATAAACATATCCCCCGCCCCCCACCCCCTTCCCCGCCTCCGAAACGAAAATCCTGAACGATGAACAGCGAGGTGCGTGCAGGAGAAAAATCGATATTACCCTTGAAACGCCGTGCAGCAAAAAGAGGATCGTGTGGATGACGCGCGGACGAACTTGAAGCTATATACAACAACAACAACAACAAATAAGTGATGATGACGAAGTGGTGAAGCTATATACAGTCGAAAAGAATGTTGCTATTCCCTCTATACAGCAACACTGTTCGAAACGTTTATTTCGCTGACATAGGATTGCTGAAGACGGGAGCATGATTCGTACAACACAATGAGTTATGCATGCCGTGGGGAGAGAGATTTAAATGCATTCTCTGCCCCAGTATGTTTCTTTCTTGACTCTGCAGCTGCGTATGTCTTCCAGCACGTTGTTCCGTTTTTTTTTTTTTTTTCGAAAAGACGTTAATGTTTGTTAATACATTTTCTCAGGTGTTCTCGTTACGAGCCTTGGGAGTGCATCGGAAGAAACATCGTTTCGTGGAAGTTCCCGGCTGCTTTCCGTCTGTTTTGTCCAGAAATGAGTTGCGGAAATTGAACTATCTATTATTCACGTGCCCATTCGCGCAGATTGTAATATCGCTGTTTGTGGGAAGGAGCTTAGGGCGGCGCAGGTGTACACGCTAAGAAGAAGAAAAAGTAGTAAGGAGTAGTGGAGTCAACTGATGAGCAACTACAGTTTCTAGTCCTTTAGGTCGCAGTTACTCCCCACGTTAGTCCCCTGACCATGAAATTTACTCCTCAGCATTGCAAATGGTCCCTAGAAGCTCTGTGTAAACGTCTTTGCATATGGTCCTGAAAGGGACTAATGGCTGTGGCAATTTACATCTAATCCCCAAAATGACTAAAGTTGCTCCCTTTTTTTTTCTTCTTTTCTTCGAGTTTACTTGATTTCGGGTACTTTAACTTTCGTTGTGAAACAGTGCGAGAACAGATATAGTACAGACAGACACAATACAATAAATACTGGCTGGCGATGACTTGTAACCTCCCCCATGTTTCCTTTCACCGATAGAGTGGGGGGGGGGGAGGATTCTGGGTGTTCGAACCACTCCCCGAAACCGTACCAGTGGTAGGGCATTTGGGAGAGGGAAACGAGGGGGAAATCCTCCTCTCCCATGTAAAGTCCCCATATAACCCCTCCCGAAATATTTCTCGGGCTACGCGATTAAAAACTGGTCTGGACACTGGTCACAAGTGATGGCCAGTAGTTAACTACATGTAGTTAAGCTACTAGTTAAACTGCCTGATTGTAGTTAAAAAGTAGTTATCAACTACTTGCAGAAATGTAGTGGCAACTACTAAGTAAACTACTATTTTAAGTAGTTAAGTACAGTAGTTAGGTTACAGAAGGCGCCAACTACTTCCGATTTTGCCGCAAGCTTTACGGCAGGATTGTGCTTCCGACTTTTAGCTTGACCTACTTGTTGGATAAGAACGGAGGTGCAGAGCAATTGTGTCGTGCATGTGTACTAAATCTTCACTTTTAATGCTTGTCTAGTGAAGCCTCATTCTGCAAATAATTCTGCAACTTAGTTTATCGCGTAGGCACAGAAAGAATCCCGCCGCAAGCTTTGTATTTGACGATCGTAGCAATGGCTTGAGCCAAAGTTTATTATTGCTTGTGATTCATATTTAGGTGTCCAAGAACACTACAAGGGATTGGTGTTGGTGGACAACGTTAAGTAGTTAAAGATGTAGTTAATCTACATTGCAGTAGTTAAAAAAGTAGTTTTAACTACTCCCCTGAGAAGTAGTTGAACTGCTAGTTAAACTACTGTAGATGTAGTTAGTGGCCATCTCTGCTGGTCACAACGGTACAGCGCAATTAAACCTTTCAAGACATAGGCGCTGCGGCCACCTTTTAAGACTCAAGGCTCACAATATCTTAAGAGAGTGATTAGCGTCCTGATTTCACATCCACCCAGTGCTCTGAAGCACAGCTGGCTGCACCGAAGCTGCCAACGTCTCAATTTTTTTCTTCTCTCCCACCCTCTCTACCTAAAACTAAATTAAATTGAAAGCCATCGTATATATCCGTTCTTGGTTGATAAGGAGCTCAAGTGACACACGTGTCTTCAGTGGCTGTGTCCTCCTATTTTATTTCAAGAACTTCTAGACTCTCCCCCAAAGAGCCAGGCACAGTATTATCGCGAATGGAGGAAACAGAAGTACGTCTGCTAAAGCCATATTACCTCCCCGGGAGAAACTTCCAAGCTCCAGCTTCCCCTGTCACGAGACGGCGACATGGCGTGCTTCAAGATTGACCGCTGCTACGCTTTCTTGCTTTTTTTCCTGCCCGTTATCGCGCGTGGTGGGTGATCTTTTTAAACGGACTTTCACGGGTGTCCTTTCGCTGTTCTGTGTCTCGCTCAGACTTCCTGGTAGCTTTTCTTGCTGTTCAAGTCAGGTCGCTTGCCTCGCCTCGCTGACAGAGTTTTTGTAGGATAAGTGACCGCCTAGCTGAGGTGGAGAGGGCTAAGTTAGTTTCAAACAATAGTCGATTTCTTTATGGGAAGGTACACCCGTTTATAAGAATTTCCAGTGTTAGTGCGTCTTGACTGTGGACATCGCTGTCGGATAAAAGGTTCTTCATGTAACACATATCAGTGGAGACAAATAAAAAGCTTCCGTGCAAACATGATAGTAATATACAGTTGTGGAAAAAAAAAAAAAAACATGGTATCACGGTATAGTATGCTAACGTATTTCGCGAGCACATACCGTCTAGACAAGTGCCCTCCAGCAAGTCAGAACCAAACGCGCAACTGCACCTTTTCATATTTTCAGCTTTCAGCGGCCCACGCACTAAGAGGTTCCAGTCTAACACGTCTATACACGCCATTAGTCATTAAATTAGATTACGCCTTAAGTACACTATAGCAAATTATTTATCTGCGCTACCACCGCATGTTACCCTAGAGCAAGACGTTATTGTAAAAACACTGTATTGTATTGTAGTGTCAAGTTCAGGAAACTGTCTGATCCAGGATGGTAGCCAGAAACATATTTCGGGGGCGGGGGGGGGGGGGGGATTTCCTCTTATTTCCCTCTCCCAAATGCAATACCAAAGGTACGATTTCGGGGGGTGACCACCCTAACCCCACCTGTCTGACCCCTATGACGGTGACATTACGAACATGCAGATAGCGCTCAAACACCGTTACCATGAAAACAGGGCACATGTTTGATGACTCACCGTCGTTCAACCCGTTTTGTTTTCTCATTAATATTCCTTCATATAATTATATTGCCATACGAAGAGCAATGCACGTTACTAACATCGTTAAAGCGAACCAGAAGCAATTAGTGAGAGTATATCGTACGTCATCTCCGCGTACGTAAGGGACAGTGTGGGTGTTCTGCACAATGCGCAAAGCTCTGTTTATGTCTTGCGCGCGTGCGCAGAACCACCAACGCTATACCACTGTGTGCGCAACGTCGATAGCGTACGATATACTAAAACTCACTATTGCCGTGAAACGAAGCCTACGTCCACAGAGCTTGAGCCTGAGCCCCAGTTCGTACGTTGATTGGCCCACTGAGGAGACATAACTTAGGAGACATGACAGTTAGGCCAATCCTGAACAACGAGCTCTCGACCAACTACGGTATAGCGATTACGGTAAAATTTTTGGAAATGTGTCTCCATGTAAGGTGCGGCTGCTGAAGGTGTGTGTAGCTGCTCCGTCGTGTGTGGTGTGACACTTTTGCGTTCGTCCTCGTCTTATTTGGCGCTTTTGTTATGAATGCGTAGCTGCAGTGGGGCTGGCACTAACTGCATACGGGTGATGAAGGGACCGGTAGTGCTATTTGAGTCGCACACGGCAACTTATTCATGCTTTCTCTTTTACGGTCTTTCTCCTTGGCGAGTTAGGACGTATTGCGACCTAAAACAGGCAACAACGAAGATGCAGAACTTGAGAAGAACAATGTGGCTACCCTGTTAGGGGGGAATTCAAACCGCTCGCTGTTGAAAGAAAAGAGAAAGTGCTCCCCTGAGACTATACAGCCTTTCGTTGTGCTCCATGCCGTGCTCTTTTCCCGTCTCCTTCTTTACTCCTTTTGCTTTCTCTCTCTTTTCTTTCTATGCCTGGGACATGAATATACGCTGGCCCTTCTCGTACGGTGTTATATCTCGACTTTCGTTCCTTTTCTTCGACGCGGGTTTCCATTCTGCCCGCTCGTTTTGTGGATCTTTAAAGTATCATGAAACGTATAGTCTTATTGTGTGCTCTCCTGTTTATTGTGTTTGTACTGCTGCGTTAATTGCCATACGGTGACGACTTCCGTTCATTGTTCCTTCCTCGCAGCAACTGTACCCGATCATCCATCCAGTGACATGTACTTGGAAAAGTACACTGAGACTATAAACGAAACGGTGTTAAACAATGTTATACATCCTACACGCATTCATGAACTTTCTTAATACACTTATAAATATGAAATTCATATCGTCTGGGATAGCTGGTACCACTATGATGTTATTACTGTGAAGGAAGATGAAGTTGATATTCATTTTGCCATAACGTCATGGAGTATGTATAATGTAATGCTATGTATGTAATGTAATGTAATGTACAACATGCATAGACGTTTCCATCGCCTTTTAGCACTGTATTCCCATATCTGATAATGCCTCTCTTTGTATTACTGCAATGTCTATCTCTGAGCGCTCGTGCGCACACAGCATTTTTGCCACCCAGCATGCATATTTCTTGTTGCTTTGCGTGCATTTCAGTAAAAAAAAAATACCCGAGAAATGTTTAAAACTAATAAAATGCAAAAACAAAGTGTAAATTAAAGAATGCCTAGAATTTACACAAAGGGAGAGAATACACACGAAAAAAACGAAAAAAAACGAAATTTAAATTCTTGAAAATGTTCGCGCAATTTCATAGTTTGTTCGGGTCTTTACGTATTTTTTGCAAAACATATTAGGCAGTTTTATCACACGTACCGTTGGTAAGGTTATCGTGCCTATCGGAGCCAATCGCAGTCGTGTGTGACTCAAAATCTTATCCACATCTTGGTTCCGGTTGATACGGTTCGACGCAAGCCATGTTATCAACGGTTTCCTAAAACATCATATGGTTTGGGCCAAGTAACGTGAAAACCGCGGGTTCCCGGTTTGGTGGCGCAGCGCACAGCGCCGGGAAGCTATCGTAGTACGCCTTTACATTCCGAGATGGCGCTGTAGTCCAAGTTTACGAGCGCCCTGCCGCGGCCACGGAGAAGACTAGCCTAAAATGTGCTGTCTTGCCTGCGGGATATTAGATGGCGCTGGTGTAGCTTGTTCTCTCTCTTTCTCTCTCTTTTCTTCCCCCGAGCGTGGAATTGAGAGTCCGTGTGAGCGTGTGTGTATCGGTCAACAACACGAGGTTAGCGTTCGAATCAACGTGACACGTAGTCATCGCAAGGGGCTCAAAACACTCTCACCCCCAAAATTTTTCCGACACGAATACGTTTTCGTATCGGAAAACTACATTATACATTTTCGAGCAACATGCCGCCACAGAGGGCAGGCGGATCACTCGGAAATAGCTCGCCACCACCACCACCAACCCGAATACATTTTATAAGACATCACGGTAGCGTATACGGAATCACCCTCGTACGGAATTCCGACATCCTGTGAAATGAAAATCTTGGAGAAATCCCCTGGTGGTCGCCTTGTAAAGTACGAGTCACCCTGTTGCTTCTCGGACCGTCCTGAGCCAAACTGAACACCGCATTCCCTTTTACTTCACCGCTTTCATAACCATGATATGCATGCCAGCAAGTAATACTACATTTGAACCGAGTTACAGCGAAACAATGTAACCGCTTTAGGAGTAGCAGAACAAGTCGGGAGACGAGTTCAATTTCTCCTTGTTTTTTTTTTTTTTTCTTACAAACTTACAAACACAATGTAACCGCTCTTGAAATGGTAGCGGAAAATTTCCTACTGTACAACTCAGCTACTGAGTGATTAGTTCCATCTGGTCTATAATTGTTTCTGGAGCATGTGGCTGTTACTAACGTGTGCATGACGTCATTAGTAAGATCTATTACGTTGGTTCGTAAAGGACATGTGTATTACGCGCATGGATTACGCCAGATGCTACGATGTAGTTCCTTCTGAAACTTGGAATAGAATGTGGGTGTCGAGGTTAGTGAGTAGTACGCGAAGAGGGGAGGGGAAGGGGACGAGTAGAATGAGTAGAGGAATGAGTAGGAATGAGGTATGAGTAGAGGAATGAGTAAAACGCGAATCAGTTGAAAAGCACAGTGTCGATGCGCAGCTATGATCTCTTCACACTCACAGCCCTTGCCCCTTATGGAACGATATCACGTTAGTTTCAGGTCTTTGAAGTAATTCCTGCCCCGTACTTATTAACACATATTCGGAAAACAGGTGTTGTGTACGGACACACCGGTACAGTATAGTGGCACACTTGTTGCACGGATACACTAAAGAAAACAATAAGCTGTGTGATCATTCAGTTGCGTCTCATTGGTCACGATGAACGTCATCATACAACAGTTAACAACACAATACGTCTTAGTAATTCTTAGTACTGTTTTTTTTTTTTTTTTTCTAACAGAGTCCTCGAAATATTTTTACTATAGGGATGGGCCAAATCCAATGCCGAATCCGCGAATCCTCGAATCCTAGGCACAGATTCGAGATTTGGCAATCCGAATTCCAGTGCCCAAAGCGGCGAATCGAATCTTTCGAATCCAGCAACCACGTTTGTTTGTTTCTTTTTAAAATTGATTGACCGGCGGGCCCCGCTCCCATTAATTTAAAGGTTTCACTTGTGTTTTCTTGTTTGCTTGTTTGTTTGTTTACATTGCTCTGAACTGAAAGAGTTCAGGCAGGAACTCGTACATTACAAGCTTAAAGGTAACACGATTTTGCTTTTGATTGTTCCTTAGTTTTATGGCAAGAATTCAGATTCGAGAATTTACGTATTTCCTGTAGTCGACGAACAACGTGTTAAATAAATTACATTTAAGAAGAAGTATACGGGTATGTTTTCTCCTGAAAGTGAACTATTATTTAATTTGTTTTTCATTAAACAAATATATCGAATTCTGCTTCGAAACACTTTTCAGGAGAAGTGTTTTTTTTATTTTATTTTTTTGCTTTTTAAACTCTTTTTTTAAGAAATGATTCGAAAGATTCGAGAATCGTAAGATTCGTAGATTCGCATAACCTTCCTTGGATTCGGGTTCGGAAAATTCTGGATTCGCCCCATCTCTAATTTTTACCGTTTCCTGCCCAACAGTTCTGACCCTTTAATTTCTTGTCCAGCTACTCGCTGGTTTGGATTTCATTGACGGGAAGGAATGTACGACTAATTATTCATTCGTTGTCTCGACGCGACGCATCAGTTTATATAAACTGCATAGCTGTAACCCTACCGCGACGCCTGAGCCAGCATTTGTGAGTGCTGACATACGAGATTGACGTTCAGACAACAGCGCTCACACAAAGGCGATCAGCTCCTCTATGAATGATGCACGAGTGCCTTATTTGAAAGCGGAGTGCGTCAATTGGTAAGCAGGTACAGCTGTGAGCGACAGCCCAAATGGAGCTCTAATCTGATTGGAGCGAGCAAAGGATGTTGTGTGTGGGACGAAGAGGAAACGGATCTGACGGAACTGTTGATAACTCCTCGCCGATTGGGGTCACGCGGGTTCATGAAACTGATGAACGGGGCTGCAGAAAGAGAAAGTTGCACAGGTGAACCACCCCTTATAGAGCTGTTGTAGCGAAGTTTGCAAACGGCGCCATTTCGTGCCCAAGCGGCCACGGGTCCAAACAGTAGCGAGTTTCATCAGTGGGTTCTGCATGGTGTTTCAAGCGGCATGGCGGCAAGGAAAGCTACAAAACCTGTAGGAAGCCCACAGAAGAAGCGGTGCATCTTGCGTAGTGCGAACAACTCGAGACCACGTATTTGAAAGGGCCGCGTCGTCTGCTAAACTACCGCGCGTTCCATATTTTGGGTCGCTGATATTGCTGCTCCCTCGCGCCACCTGGCCCGCAGACCCAGGGCTATGGGACGCGACTGTTCAGCATTTTACTGTTCCTTATCGGAGCACTGTTGTCGTCTGGCAGAATAGTGGGCTTTAGTGCATCGTATACGCTATCGCCCTTGAGTATACGTAAGGGATAGCGAGAGGGTTCTGCGCACTGCGCGAAGCTCTCTTCGTGATTTCCGCGTGCGCAGAACCACCAACGCTATCTCTTACGTACGCAAAGGCGATAGCGTACGGTACACTAAAACTCTCTAATAACGCCCCTTACCATACTGCAGCCAACTTCAAAATTTGGCGACGGGAGATATAGGCTGTCCGTCTTGTACAGCACTATACTGTATCTACCATCCAGAAATACGTAGTGCATAGGCTTTAGATCTCCGTCACTTGCCTGCGACGTTTTCGACTGACTTCGCTTTGTACGAGGCTTTGAGTTTCCCCTTTTCTTTCCTTGTTATATACGTCCAGGGACCAGGATCGAACGCCGACGATTTCTGGAACATCTTCAACCGGCTGAAAAAAAGAAAGGGAGGGTTAAGGCGAGCGAACGTGATTACACAGCAATCCGCTGCTCGATCGAAACTCGCGCGATATCGATTTCTGCTTGCTGTATTCTACCAGCGAAATGTAACCAAATAGGATTTCATGCGCGCACTTGAAACTGATGAACGGTTCCGTTCTGAGAGAGATCGAAGTCGTGAGACGAGAAAGAAATTTATATTTTACGTGTTTTATTCCGATATTGTAAAAGAAAGTTCGTAGGCGCAGTATTCTGTGTGACACTACCGAAAAGAAAACAGAAAAAGAAAATCCAGAATATCCTATTGCTGGATTCGCTGTCTAAAGTCGTTATTTCGATTTGATTTATTGTACACTAATCACGACACAATTTACAAAAGATGTAAATACCCTGTTGAAGTCTCATCCCCCCCCCCCCCCCCCCCCTATAGTGAGCGCGAAAGAGGTAACCCACGATAGAGTAAGAAGCATTTGGTTTTTCTTTTCAACAATGAGGAACTTATTACGCTTTTTTTATTTCCGACGTCAGATAAATAAAGTAATAGTAGATTCACGCAACAGCAGACAAATTAATGACGATAATGCTGATGGTTACAGATTTACACGTAAGGTGGTGTGTCAGCCTATTTCTGTGGCGACATCCTGCTCGTATACCGCGGAGTGGGACTGCGGATGATTTCGACCACCTGAAGTTGTCTTGACGTGCGCCGGAAATCTCCGACACACGGCGCCGGAAGCAATGTTCACCTCCCCCACATTGCTATATACCGTCCTTGGCCGGGATCGAACCCGCGATCTTGAGCAGACTGACAGACGACAGACTGTCCCACTTACATCACAAACGACGTCGCAACCCCCGTGACCTCGCTTGAGCGAGACTCATTCCAGAATGAGGAATGAGCCTGCCTCGAACGAGATGTTTTGTACAGTATGTTGGCCGTCGTAGCCCCAGCAGTTTTGTCCCCCCCCCCTCCCCCAAGTTAATTTCACGTTCGGCGCCGTTATTTCTGATTTGTGATGCAGGATACAGGCACGATGATAAACTGTACAGCTCTTCCGATTAAAAAGAAATTGCGTGTGAACGTGACGGGTGATACATGGTTAGGCCCGCAGCCAGGGGTGACTGATTCTGGCGAAAGGGAGCATTGAAAGAAAATGAAAATGACTTCCCTGCCGCCGCACTTGAAGGGCCAGCAGGTAAAATTACTTAGAATTCTCGCGAGAGTCATCATTTTCGCTATCGATCTCGCTTTCACGTTCGTCCCATCTTTCGCCACGGAAAAATTGCATCGAGGAAACGCAGCAGCATTATTAATAGAAGTCTCGTTACGGGTTCGTGTCCCGGCAGCTTCTACGAAATATCAAGGTTATTGGAGCATGGAGTCCGGTGTGAGGAGAGGTCGTGTGGTGCTTGCCGCTTCGAATGCTTCCGCAAGTGAAATCGTTTAGCGACTCCCACTGTTTCGTTGAAATTGTACTCTTCGCCGCATTTGGTCGCACTTGGGAAGTACCATACGCACTACATTATGTCAGGCAAGCTGCGCACTACTCAATGTTTGATCTCAGCGGAAGGCATAAGCTGTTGCCAGCGAAATGCAGCATACGCGATTGTAAAGTGGAAACATATATCAGTTCATATATAAGTTGTAGTTGATATCAGTGAAACCGTACATACACCACTGCAAGGGCGTGTCAAACGGTGTAGCTGTGTCTATTTTCAGGGGAACTTTTCCGCAGTATTAGTAAGCAATTTTACCAGAATTTCATTACACGGAAGGGAATTTTCCGAATTGAACTTTGCCAAATTCACGTTTGAAATTTGAACGTTCTTTTCTTCATAAAATACGTTGGCTTCACTGAACTTGACAAAAAATAAAAAAAGAAAAGTCGGATGTTATTACACCTATATACGGGCTGACCATCGTCAGCACATGAAACGAAACTTGTCTGGGTCCTGTTGTTTCTCTTCGTGTTGTATCAACGCCAGTGTATTTTATAAATATAAAATTATCAAATTATCAAAATTATCAAAAATTGTCAACTGAAAATATCAAATCAAACGACGAGAATGTCTCTCCTGGTTTTCGGTCTATCTTGCTCAACTTTTTTGTAACCAGAGTCCCTACTGTAAGTTCTATTCGTTACTTTCAATTCGTAGCTTTCTATTTTTGCGTGTACAACATCGTGTCAGATGTAACGAATATTGGAAACGACCAGGCAGCGAGGCGAAGTAATTGCGTTAATGGTCGTTGACTCCCACTTGACGTCTCGTTCGCAGCGGCTGACGCGAGCGAAATATGCCACTGCGCGGCGGCATCCTCAATGATGGTAACAGGCGCTGCTCAATTATTCATGGGGAGGTCGTACAGGGTGTGGCCTCTCCAGGGAAGGTCCCGAGCGAATGTCTTCCCTCCGCGATAAGCTGAGTTCTGTGATAGCACCTGCGAATACTGGGTGATTTAATATTTGATACTCGGGAGAATGCATAAGTCATCCATTTATCTACTGTACAGTTGACATGTTGTGTGGTGACTTTCTGCGGTGGATGTTCTGAGCTTGGCGAGTGTATACAGTGTGTGGCTAGAACTTAATTCCTACTGCTTTTCTCTCGTGTCGTTTACTCTGAAATCTATACGTTGTTGCTTATACGCGGGAAACTTTGTTTTATGTTGTTGTTGTTGGTGGTGGTGGTGTATACCCTCGTCAGCCATTATATTAGTCTTCTTATACTATTGGTAATAATATTACTATGTTACTACAACTAGTAGTACTATACTAGTACTAGTAGTACTATATTAATGTGAGTTTTACTTCAAGTACGGCTTGCTGTCGTCATCTCTTCTTCTTATGGCGAGTTTCAGAAAAACGTATACACGTTTCACGTTTCCGAAAACATGATATCGCTTGATTCCTTTGGAGTGGCAGACGTCACGTCGCCGATATCTGATTTCCAGACAACAATACGGAGTTTGAATCGGAGGGCACTTGTTTACGATCCTCTAAAACACACTAGATGACGGAAAAACGCATGTATCAACAAAAACATCCTTTTTGTGTTGCCAGGTGCTGTCGACCTGATTAATTGTTCAGAAAGTTGTCCGATTATAACCGACCTCCAAGCGCAACGGCACCAGCCAGCTGTCGCTGACCCCACGCAGTGGTGAGCTAGAGAGTTTTCCGGACGAAAAAGTTCACTCTCTGTCCGCGAGGAGGTCCGCAGTCGCTCGTCGTGCATGGTGCGCGTGCGCACGCGCCATCAATCCCCCGAAGTTGTGTTGTTGTCTGGAGCAAAACGCGGGGAGCCTCCTGTGGGCTGTGTAGTGGCGTAGTGTGTGGCTGTGGTGTTTGCGACTTCGCGTTTGTGTCCCCTTGCTGAGTGCCTCAGTGATGTATTATCTACGACACAAGGAGATAGTACCAGGAATTACATTGCGTGGCTCCACCTGAACGACAAACTTTGAGAATGTGTGTTCAGAGACGCTGGCCCTCGTTGAAATGGCACGCGTTTTCTGTTTGTTCTTGTATTATAGTTTGGCTCTGAATTAGGACCTTCGTTCATGTGGTTTCACTTCAGCATGTCCTTACCGTCCTGTTGATCTTTATAGCTTTTGATGTGGTTAGGAAGTCATACGGTGAACACAGGGTTTGCATCGAGATACACAGTGATACGCTTCGTATCTGTGATCAGTGATCGAGACCAGTGATACGCAGTTATCTGCAGATGGGGAATACCGTCCATTCGGTCGCAGCAGCTTCCAGCTTAGGTCTTACGCGAAATCCATCATAGCATAAACCCACGGAAGAGTGTTGTATGGGAAGTCTTTGAACTTTACTATAGCTACAATAACGTTGTTTGGTGTAACGCGTGAAGCAGCTGTTTTGTAACTATACGAGTATTAAACGAGTAGGAAATAGAGCAACGCAGCGACCCCTTCTATGTCGTTCAGTGGAGTACACCTGTGCAAAGGGCTTCTACTGTGCCAGCTTAAGTGACCCACAATATTGCTCCTTATTTTAGCAACTCCGTTGTTAGTCGCTTCCTGGTGAGAGTGAACTGTGGTCGCATTGTGCACCTCGTAGGGCTGGACGCCAAATTATATCCACTGGCCCAGCATTCGTTCCAGCGTTTTCAACCTGTGCGATCGCGCAGCCGCTGTTTTCCCAACGTGCCTTGTCGCACTTCTTGATCTTTATCGTGTTAGCAGCAGGTTCACGTGCCTTATCAGAGGTTTTCGATCATCATAGATAACCTGGGGATTTCTGTCAGTCGCTAGCGCGCGAGCTGTGTTGACGTTGGTCAGTAGCTGGTATATTATACGCGACGTTTTGGTGTTTGGAAAGTGCCTGTTCGCAGTTTCGTCCTGTCCGGTCGTCCGCGTCCTTGTACCCCACTCCCCGCATTTCACGCTGCCATTATTCGACACTAAAGTTCCATGGCTAGGCTCACTGGGATCTCTTGCCACTTCTGGAGGAGTGCCGAATATGGCCGAGGACCAGACAGAAAGCAGGCTGGGATGCTGATTATTTGTTTTGTGTGGTCTGCCATTGCATCGAAGAACGTGAAAGTAGTGCCAATTCCTGTGTGAGAGAACAGCGTCAGATTGCTTCGTCGTCGTGTTATCTGTTTGATGGTGTTCGCTGACTTTGGATTAGTGTGGATTATGGCCAACCGTGGATATACCTCCGTGGGAACAGCGAAGAAAGCTCCCATGGTGCCCAAACAGAAAAGTATGGACGATGTCTTGTCGGAGCTGCAGGGAAACTCGATGTTTCTCAGGTACAGAGCTTTTATTTTGTAACCAAACCGTTAAAAGTGGTTATGTGCACTTTATTGATAGAATAATCCATTAGATAGTTGTCACCGATTGAAAAATCGTGAGATATTCTGTCGCCGATTGAGTTTGAGTGACAGGCAAAAGAAAAGAGGGAAAATTTGAGATCGTAAACCGTCACCACTGGTTGAGCTCTTTCGCTCATATGGGTGCAAAGTTTCAGCTTGATATCTTGATTGTGGTCGTGCGCAATATGGACAGCAGATAGTATTGTTTTAGACGGGTATTCCACGGCGATTCATTCACAACATCTGTTCGTTATCGTAGACGGGCTGGGAGGGAAAACACACAGCGACTATTGTTTATTCATATCAAATGGGATTCTCCAGGGTATAGGAAAGTGTATGCGCTTCACATTGCAATAGAGGGATATGGCTCATTGCATGGAAACAAGATGTCGACAGTGAACAAGGAGCACCTATTCGAGGTTAACGACTCATTCTTAAAGGGCCACTAAAGTGAAGAAATTTCTCAACGCGGACAAATTTCTCAAAGCGTTACAATACGGAGACGCCTCCTATTGGTCTCCTCAAACGATCCCCCGCGTTGATTGGACAGGCCGTTTGAGGTGGACCAGTGAGAGCACTCTCCGCATTGTCGGCCTCCTTGAGAGGGAAACAGAAAGCGCCAATTGCGTTTCTTTCTTTTTTTTTTCCTATCTATCAGAAATGACGAAGAACGCGACGGACGAATTCCGTTCCGTTTCTTTTGTGTTGGTGTAACGGCAGTTTTCATCCAGCGAGGAGAAATGTTTGAAGTTCAGTGCCCCTTCAAGGTTCTCTAGGAGCTTCGTTTTACGTTGTCAGGAAATGAGGGATTCTCGGAACACGATGGTTTTCCTTTCGCACGTTCGGCAGATTCTGACGAATGGAATGCATACCTGCGTCATTCTGTAACATCAGGTTATCTTTCGAAGGAAGTTCTTTCACAAGGACATACACAATGAATGGAGCTGCATCCTTTGACTGGAACGTAAGAAATCCCGTAGAACCGCATGAACTAATGACGTGGAGCTATGGACCGAAACGCCGGCCGCTGTGATGACCGTAAAAAATATTGTCGTAACCTTAATTTGTTTCACTTTGATTGGCCGATATGTGTAATCACTCTTCGTATGTGGGTTTTCCGACAGACACTCCAGACGAATGTCGGCACAGTTCCACCTGAAGTCAGCCCAGGACGCATACTAACCCCCCCTCCTTCCTGCTGTCCGTCTGTCCACGTCTTGTACTCCGCTCATAGCCGCAGTTGATTCGCGGCGCTAATAATACGGAATAAAGAAATCTCTTCCCATGTAAACAATCCACCGAGGGCTTACGACATGCGCAGTCACGAATAATCCGGTCATGCAGAACGTTCTGTCATCACATATTTCGACGAAGCAAGGTTTGACGCGCAGCAGTACCGGGGCGCCCCCTACAATCGTAAACAATGTTATCCAGCGTTGGCACAGTGTATGCCGCGCGCATATTCACAGCACGGTTCGTAAAACTTGTTGGCAAACCCAGGTATCTGAAACAGGGCAGGTAACTTTCGCTTGGAAGTGGTCGCACATACGCACTTAATGTCGTTTGAGAAAAAAAGAAAGAGAAAGAAAGATGCAACCGTGACAGTGTTGCAACGTGCATGATGCATTGCACTCAATGTTTTTTTTTTTCTTTTTAGAGAGATGTGACGAATCGAGAATTTTCCGAATCCGAATCCAAGGAAGGTTCTGCGAATCTCGAATCTTTCGAATCCTTTCTTAAACACGAGGTTAAAAAGCCACAAAAAAATACACTTCTACTGAAAATGTTTTGAAGCAGAATTTGAGATCTTTATTTTATGAAAAACAAATTAAATAATACTTCACTTTCAGGAGAAAACATACCCTTGTACTTATTCTTAAACGTAATTTATTTAACATGTTGTTCATCGACTCAAGGAAGTACATAAACTCTGGAGTCTCAATTCTTTCCATAAAACTAGGAAACGATCAAAAGCAAACCCATGTTGCTTGTAACGTAAGAGTTCCTGCATGAACTCTTTCAGTCCAGGGCAATGTAAACAAACAAACAAACAAACAAGAGAACACAGTTGATAGTTTTAAATTAATGCACATTTTTGTCCAGAAACACCAGCATTCTCTAGACCCTATCCTAGGCCTAGACCCAGACCTAGACCCTATTCTAGAGCTAGACCCTGAGCTCACCCGCTCACGGTCTAGCCTACTGCGTTCTTGATCAGCTATATGACACTCGGATATGCTGCGATTTTGGCCCGCCCTGGGTCCCCGCCAGCCAATCAGGCTTTCAGCGTCCGGAGGCCCCAGTTTGAAAAAGAAACGAACAAACGTGGTTGGCGGATTCGAAATATTCGATTCGCCGTCTTGGGCACTGTGATTCGGATTCCCGAATCCGTGCCTAGGATTCGCGGATTCGGTTGACCCATCCCTACTTTTTTCCCCCACAGAGTTAAAGCACACAATATAAATACAGTCAAACTCCTTTATAGCGAACACCTTTTTAACGAAAATACCACTACAGCAAATTTTTTTGCGGTCCCGCTGGAGCCCTATAAGTCCAATAATGGACATCCTTTTTAACGAAAATACCTTTACTGCAATTTTTTTTTGCTGTCCCCTGAGTTTCGTTGTAAAGGAGTTTGACTGTAATATATATCTCTTGTGACTTCCTATTCATTCGAGTTGCTTCAGCCCATTACGCTAGCTGGTGCAGCACTCTCTCTGTTGTCTTTTCCTTACCTTATTTAGACTTCATGTCGTTTTTCATGAATACTTGGACTCGCAGGATGTTTTGCCTGAATGGATCCTTTGGAAGGTAATGAGCTGTGTTAGCTGCCTACACCCGACACTATTAATAGCAGCCTTGCCGCTACTGAAGCTTCGTTTTAATAACGCGGTTCTCGCCGTCAGCACCGTAGGTTGTAAGTCCACCCCGTTCAACAGCTGTGCGCAGTGGCTTCAGTAATATGCCCAGACAATCAGATGAACATACGGCTTCTTGTACAAGGAAGGAAGCGGACACGAGTGTGTATCATACGTATATCGTGTATGTCATGTATCATGTATCACGAGTGTTTCATACACAGTGTATGAAGCACTCTGATGCAACGCTTACATTGCACGAAAATGCGCCAAAGTGTACGATAAGGTACGGTGTTGGGGCGCAACTTGAGGCCGGTTACATTGTGGTATGTCTGTCTGCATGGTGTCCTTCTAAAACATTTTAGTGACATTATTTATTAAAATGGCCAGCAACGTGACGGAGAAGTTGCAGCGTTTGTTCGATGGTTATAGATCCGAGGCTATGCTAATGACTGGAAGATTCTAGGTTCGAATCCTTTCAGCGGCTGTGCTGTAACGAACGCGAAGAGACACGGACGAAACACGACTTGCATCTTCTCGCAGTGCTGTCTAAGGTTTTTCCTGGGTCTTCTGGTAGTCTTTTCGAGTCCAGCACAGTTCCCCCTGCAGACATACTAATCTTCCCGGGAGGACATACTAACCCCCACTTCTGTCTTCCACTCCTTCCATTGTCTTCTACCTGTCCACACTCTGTGCACTGCGTACAACCACAGCTGCTTCGCTGTGCTAATGCCTTTCTGGTACTCTGGTCACGATCCACTATAACGGGTGCTGTCCGTAGTGGAATGATTAGTCGGAAGTATACGAATATTCGAAACTGAATATGTCTGCCACGCTCGTCCACCAAATCGCATGTATCGATCCGGCTGTTTGAGTCATCTAGCATTGTGTACCAAAGTTAGGTTGCCGTAGGAAAGCAGTAATGAAAGCGAGAATATTCTCGTCGCATGATGTTCTATATTTTATTTGTTTATTGATAATGCTGACAGTCTATTGATGGTCTAAGCATGTCACCGTACAAGAACAATGTCAAAACTGGATGAGAGTGTAAAGATAGCTTCACACAAATTCAAGGTTACAACAGGAATGCAAGAGAAGAGCCCCAGGCAGCACAATGTACTGAAAGTCGAGTGCGATAGGGGTGGACGGTATGTGTCTTATCAATGTTCTTTAGTCTCATGAGTCTGTTCAAGGCCTTCCACGTACCCGTCCATCCCTATTACATTCGACTTTCAGTACACTGTGCTGCTTGAGGTGTTACAACTGTACAAAAGAACAAGATAAAAAGTCTAGGCAGGTATGTGCGAGATAGCAGTGAGGAACGAGTGGATGTCAGGTGAGCAAACTATGGCTGATGAAAGCGTTTTCATTCAGCTGCGGTATACGATAAGCGAACGGGAACTGGTAGATAAATATATATATATTTAAATATATATATATATATTTATTATATGACCATACCTAAATAGGGTGTCCAAGCTACGTGCACCCAAGTCTTCAAAAAAGAAAAAAGAAAAGAAACAGAGGAGGAGAGGGTGTATCATAACTTCATCAAGAGGTCGAGTTTTCCGTCTACAATCACCTCAGCCGCTGGCAGTCTTTCAACATGGGGCGGACAGTGGAGACGCGCGCTGTTGCTTAGGGCGTTTATATTTATTCGCTCGGAGGCGCTTCGAGCCGTTTATTTGCTATGAGTCCGAGCGCCTCCCAGCGAATAAACATAAACGCCCTAGGAGACAGATACGAGAGATCCCGTGGTGACGTCACCTGCTGTTGGAGAAACCGAAACTATGGAGTTTTGAGAGTTCTTTCGAAAATTCGTGCGATGACGTGATGTTCACTGGCAGCATTTTGTGTTTTGCGTACCGCGTGTTTGAGCGAGATTGATTTATAGGTTGTAATCAAATGAAATAAAATCATTTCGATAACAGCGGCTTCATATATGCACCGCGAGCGGAGGCAGGCGCGCTTTTGTAGGTCAGACGTACAGAGCAACGGGGTCTCCATTAGTAGAGATATGGCCGACGAAGCAACCAAGGATGCATCCCATCTTCCTCAAGGCCCCTTCGATTTATACACTTCGATCGGTGGCATCAGACCAGGTCGACAGTGATGGGCGAGGTCGTTTGCTTTTAGCGGTGATCGACTCTGGCAGTGTCTCCTCTGTGGTTTCGGTGGCGTATCACGACATAATCTGGTGTGATTACACGTGAGTAGAGGGAAGAGCGAACCAGACGTCCCTGCGCAATAATGACTTTTTTTCTTCTTTTTGCTTAGCAGATTAGTAAAACGCAGCTACCATCGCAGATGTTCTTTCCTGGCATCGATTTTTTTTTTTTTTCTGTTTTCATTGGATAGTCGTCATGTCGCTTGCATTTTTGGTTTGTTGATGCTAGATCACGTATACGTTCGTTAAAAAGAAATATCCCGCTGCCGTACGTAGCCGGCGTATCTAATAATTTCTGCATGGACCGGAATATGAATCTAATATTAAGGAGGGTGGGGGTGGGGACGCTGGAAAAAGTCTGCTGTGGTCTTGGGTAGTATACCAGTCCTTTGCAGAAAATCAACGTGTTCTCGCAGCAGTGGACGTAAGTTCTTGTAAGTTCTCCGAAGCGATAGTTTTTTTTGCTCCACCTACAATATTGGTCCATCCGTAATTTTGTAGTGCCAACCACCACGTGACACCCCATGGTCATGTGGCGGCGCAGTAGAGCTATACAGAATTTAAAAGCGTATGGCACAATGCCCAAAGATGCACTTTTATTAAAAAACAAAAAAACTTTCTTTCCTTCCTGTTTGTAATTTGTAAGTTGGGCCAGAGTAGCCCTATATTCCAGTTTTTGTACAACCCATGGCGCTTCGTGTATGGCACCTGTTGCACCGTTGCACACCATTGTATAAATGCACTACCTCCGCATTGGATTTCACAAGCGTTCCTCCACTCTACCCAGTTCTTTTTGTCATTCCTTCACTTTCACCGTGATTCGTTTTTCGCGGTGCGAAAACACGTAGCCCTTCTTCGCGCCTTCTGAGCAAATAAAGCGGATGCGCGCAGATGCTGAGTGAGACGTGTCATCTTTGGCGGGCGTAGTGTAGTGCTTGGCCCCGATAAGCGAGAGCCTCGCCAGCCCTGCATTGAACTGAGTGCCAGGGCTGTCGCAATATTCGTAGAGGGGAGCACTATTGTTCTGGCCCGATTCTGCACTGTGGAACGTTTCGAAATGAAAGACGCGGCGAGGGTACCCTCCTGGATGGTCCCTATATGCATGACTTTTGTCTCTGTGCCGGATGAGTTGCTCACTTGAATGCGTTAAACGCTGCGCGCGCGGCGGAGTTCCTAATGAACTTTGCTTTGTGCGTTGAACGAACTCGTAGGTAAATAGTAAAAAAAAAAAAAAAGTCACAAGGGACGAAAAGAAAGATGGCCACTGTTGAAATGATAGCGAGCGTTTTCGACTCCCAGAGGAGGTAATTTGCGTTTGCTCCATGGCCTTTTGTTTACGTACGGCGTCACGTAGCGTTGAGATCCGAGAGTAATTTAATTGCGCCGTATTATTCTGCTGTGTTTCTTTCCATCTTGTTTGATATTGCGGCTGTCTTTTCTTGCCGACTTTGCGCGCACCTTCTCTAAGTTCTTGGTTCTGTAGTCTAGCCTTTCGTAACAAAAAACCCGAACGACAGCTGTGCAACACGCGTCCTCCTGCAACGTCCGCAAGCGGTTCCAACGAACAATTCGTACAGAGCGCACACACACATATATATATATATTTATATAAAGTTTTCTTAGTATTTCAGTAATTTCGTAACTTGCGGGTTTGAAAGTGTCCATATAACGCTATACGCGGTTATGCCGACTGAATGCCGATTGTACAATAAAATAAAACCGGCGGCATGGCCGAGCGGGTTAAGGCGTCCGCCGCAGCCAAGGTCGTGCTGGAGGCTGGGAGGTTGTACGGTTCGAATCCTACCACCGGCTGTGCTGTGCTCTCTGAGGTTTTCCCTGGGTTTTCCGAAGACTTTCCAGACGAATGTTGGCACAGTTCCCCCTGAAGTCGGCCCAGGACGCATACTACCCCCCTCCTGTCCCCCACTCCTTTCCGCTGTCCTCTTTCCATCTATCCACATCTGTACGCCGCTCGTAGCCACAGTTGCTTCGCGGCGCTAACACGGAATAAAAAATAAAAATGAAATAAAAGTATCATCTGAGCGATCACTTTGAGCGATGCTGTGCGATTCTCGTATATCTGCCGTCGGGCAATATAAGGCGTGTTAACTGTAAAAGTTACTGTCCAAGCAGCACAATATCTTGGCCCAATATTGGCCCAATATTGGGCCAAGATATTGTGCTGCTTGGGCAGTAACTTTTACTGTTAGTTTTACAGCCATATATTGGACCAGGATGTCGTGCTGCTTGGGTGCATTCTCCTACAAATTTTTCCTATACATAATAACGGTCCTCTGAGTAAACGTCGTTTCTCATGGGACGTGCATCCGGCAGGAATGGAGAGCATTTAAATACATTGTAATTAAAATAGTATTTAAAATATGGATACGTGTATTTATGTTTTGTATTTAAATATAGACTCGAAAATGTATTCAGTTATATTTATACATACATATTTTTGAGTATTTAGTTTTGTAAATAATTTATAAATACTCCTAAATCCGCAAGATACTGACTCATATCTTAAAGGTACACTGCATTTGACCTTTCCATAGGATGGGCGAAGCAGAGTTTGGGGAGCCGCGCAGTTATGCCGTGTTTTCGCAAGCACGCACATGCGACAACCCATTTTAGATGGCGAGTTTTTCGCTATTGTTGCGGGCAACGGTCTGGTCTACTCGACTACCTTGTAGTACGAAGCATCTTCGTCAAATTTAATTCGAGCCTTTCTTCATCGGTACCTGTGGAGAGGTGTTCTCCTTTGCGAACCTGATTCTACGTGCCGAACAGAAGATGCAGTCTTCTTAGAACCTTCTAATATTCAAATCGCCATGATAATCTAATAAGTAAACGCTGATTTGTTGTTATGATCATCATTATTTCTCTAATTGCCGGGATGACACCTTCCTCACAGTATTTACGGTAGTAGTTATGGTATTTAAATACTGTATTTATATTGTATTTAAATACTCCTATTGAAAAGTATTTATGCAGAGTATTTAAATATACCTCTTTCAACAAAGTATGTTGTATTTATATTTAAATACTCAAAAGGTGTATCTATGCCCACGCCTGCGTGCATGTATATATATATGGTCACCCACACACAGTTCGATAACTTTGTGTGGGAGCGCTGCTGCTTACGATTTCGAAGAATGCCACTGCTGTAAGACCCTGTTTGTAACAATCAGCTGGATGTCTTGTTTGTCGCCGCCGAATTGAGTTGTCTGTTGCCATAGGCGTATCTTGTTTCTGCCGCGTGACGCAGCAGGGAGCTGCTCTTTATGTACAGGACATGTCCCCGAAGTGGGTCGTCGCACGTAGCCAAGGAGCCCTTCGTTAATTAAGCGAGTCTGAACGGTTCTTCGCGGGTACATGCCCCGAGCGAATATGAGCTGCTTGTCCGCACTGTCCGGTTGTCGCTGTGTCTGTTGGTTTGTGTGTTTTCCTTTCGTAAAGAAAGCTCCCTTATTAGCAGACCTGTAAGGTAATTAATTACAAGTATCTCATTCTGAGTCATTTAGTACTTCTGTGATTATTTTTGATACTATGTAATTGTGGCCGGAACTTAATTACTTTCGCACGCAATTTGTAATGCACTTGGAGTTACTTTTGGAATGACTTTCATGCGATATGGAATGGAAACTTTATTTAAATCTTGAATAATTCTTACGATGTCCGCGATTTTTACTCATCTGTTTGGCATAAGCTAAAAAATGGCAAATTTTCACTTTTTTCGCTCAAAGGCTTTTCATGCGTTCCACGGGGAAGAAGAATCAAACTGTGTGTCACAATTATACAGTTTTTTTTAATCCGTTACAGAATTTTTATAGAAAAGCCATGAGAGCAGTATAGAAGTCGTTTTTGCAGTTGAATTCTACGGCCGGACTGATATCCTCTCTAAGAAAGTATGCAACTACAAGATAACTAATTACCTAAAATTCATTAATTAACTCTTTAATTAAAGGATATCGGGCAAAACGGGATAGCAGAATGAGAGACTATCCTAGTTTTAAAAATCTTGAAACACGCACCTGCGTTTAGATATCCAGCCCCGAATTTTGATATGCAAATGAGCCGAAACTGAAAAAGCGCGCCTGAGAAGCGCATCACCTTCGCCAGAATTCAACTGCAAAAACCACGTCTATGCTGCTCTCATGGCTTTTTAATAAAAATTCTGTAATGGATAGAAAAAAAAAAGCATTGCATATTGAAATGGATGTAACACAATTACTCTTCGGAGCAACACTAATTTATTACTTTTATCCAGGGTGTCGAACCGAACCCGAACCCGAACCGAAAACCGTACCCGAACCGTTATTTTTGCCGGAACCGAACCCAAACCCGAACCGAAATTTTCATGACACTGTTGAACCCGAACCGGAGCAGAACCGTAAAAAATAATAGCGGTAACCGGTTCGCAACAAAACGGTTCGGACATAACAGAAGTCAGCATAAGAGTTCCTCTCTATCCCCGAACGAAGACGCATTGGTATCATCATCACGCGCCTATATCATGGATTTCCGAAATTTTCACCTAGCAGTCAGACGACGACGTATAGTAAGCATACTTTCAGCGTCTTTTTAACATGTTGAAGCGCAGTTGTCCTTGTGAGTGCCGCGGCTAGCGCCCCGCACGCGTTGCGGCGTCTACTCTTCAGAGGCGAGGTGCCACGCCTAAGAATGAAACAGAAATGGAGTAGGCCAGTTATGTAGCTTTACAGGACGAATATGTGATCAAATAAGCGCCCAAGATTTCCCTTTACATGTGAGCAGTACAAATTAAACAAGTCAGGAACATAAGAAGTAGAGAAGGAGCATACGCAGAACGGTGCCTATTTGATTGGTCGTGGTTTGAAAAGTAAATGTGGTTCTGCTTATTGGTAGCGCAGTTATGTCGCGACACATTGCCTTTGTGTTGTGGATTAACTAGTACACTGCTGTGAGCTCGGACATAGGCTTATTTTCGACATGCTTCAGTACGGTTTCAGATCGATTCACGCTGCGAAGGCAGTGTGCCGGCAAGTACTGTCGTCTATGTTACGCTGTCCATCTTATTAGGCTTCCTTTAAGTGTATCTTGCTGGCACTGTGCGTGTGAAAAAAGAGGTTTTGGAAACAGAAAGTAGCAGGACTACATCGCTTCAACAGCGTGGACTCTATTTGCAATAAGTGTTCATCCATTTCTCATTTCTCTCGCTAAAGGGCTACATCACTGCTAGAGACGTCAATGCAGACAACAGCAGTAAGCTATTAGCCACGCATTTCCTGATAAAATCAGTTTTATGGAACATATAAAACGGAAGCGTTGAACCGGTTCGCGAACCGGTTCGGGGCTGCGAACCGGTTTGCGAACCGGTTCGAGTTTTGGCGTGGCCGAACCGGAACTGAACCGGAACGAAATCAAAACAACGCGAACCCGAACCCGAACCGAACCCGTATTTTTTGCGGTTCGACACCCTGCTTTTATCAGCACGTAGTTGTGATTAAATTAGTCCTGAAAAGTATTTTTTTTTGCGGGTCCGGTTATATTAGGATATCTGTGTTGTTGTCCCATCCTTACCGCGTTGTTCCGAGTGTTCCATTTTATCCTCCCCTTTCAAAGACCGAAAAGAAGGAATACACTGTCCGCAGCGTAGAATGGTTGCTCCCCATTCTCAAAAAAGTGCAGCATCAGCAAATATCCAAGGAATATCCAGAGAGAGTTTAATGTACGAGTAAACAGAAGTGAAAAGTGCTTTCAGGGAAAGAATACCGTGAGTGTAACGTTTCGGCAAACCGAAGGTTTATAAGTAACGCAGCCACCCTGAATTCTGGAAGGGAACCTACTGTAATCTTACGAAGGCAACAGCTCGACTACTTCATTTTTCTTGAGACATTATTGTCTGGCGACGTAAACCCCGGATTATTAATCATTACCTCGACACATTCGTAACATACGTACATCGATATGATTGATTACGTTGCATTAAGCCGCAATGTGTTGTTGGAGTCTGTCGCGTCAGCATCTCAGTCTGACTTGTTTCCTCTTGCATGTCCAGCTTCGGCAAGCGTTCCGGAGGTACGGGACGCCGCATGAACGAATGCCTCATCTTGGAGCCCTCCGAAATGGTGGTGGTGAGTAGTACTTTTAGTAGTAGAGTAGTACTTTTAGAGAGTAGTAGTCTTTTAGTCCTACTATACTTCACCGCAGCTGCATCCTTTTTTTCCTTCTTCTTCTTCGAACTCTCATTGTTTTCGTAATCGAAGTGCCGGCGCTGCGCAAGACCATCTTTATTGCACAGCTGGCCTTGTCTGTAAGTTATGGGACGCCGGAAACAAACGCGAAATAAACACACGTTGGCCTCAACTCCGCTGAAAGGAGCAGCCAGTTACGAATACATCCTATATGGGTTCGGCTGAGGCGTTCTTGCCGAAGACCGATCTTTTTTGGCGTGGGCGCCCTTGCAAGTTGCTTCCTGAGAACGGATACTCGCGCGTATAGAAGCGGAAGGGGTGTGCGTACTTTTGAACGGCGGCCACACGATAACCGACCGATAACCGACGTGAGTTCCATGACTGCGGTGAGGTGTTACGGAAATGTGTGTTTCGCACTGTACGTATAAGAATTGGACATGCGGACTATCACACAACCATCGCACAAGCACGGTGATTGTAATTACTGTTTCCCCGAGCTGTGTGTCCTGTTTTCGTTGATGATCACTGGTAGAATGCTTGCTTCCGATTTATTTCTACGAGACTCGGCTGTATGACTGGCCTAAACCCTCTGTCGGTCCGGTGATGTTTGTAAAGAGGGCTTTCCCGCCGTTTACGTATATTGTGCGGTGCAGCCAACTCGCAGGCACGCTTTCCGCGCTACGGACTACAACCGCTTTGTGGCCAGCACTAGGTTGAGTGAGGGTTCGCGAGTGTTTTTTTTTTTTTTCGTTCATTTCGTGTTCAGTCACATAGACCGAATCGCTTCAAACCCAGATATACGAGAGCTGCCCTGAAAGTAACTTAATTGCCTTTGCTCACAAACTCGTCAATTACTATGACGATATTTTGATAGAACTTGGTGTATATATTTGAAATGCGTACTGTCCATGTGCACATTGAATATATGGTTTCCGACAGATACAGTGCATTCGCCCCACCTTTGAGCCCAAGCATGAACTTTTGTCAAATTCTGGTGGTAAAACGATTTCAAACTGGCTTCAAGGTCACGTATGTCAATGTCCCTTTATGGTTTTCGTCATATAGGGCCACACAAGTAGAAGTCGGATGGGGTCAAATCTGGGCTGCAGGGGAGGGATGGGGCAGAACGTACCCCCCAAAATTTGGCAATGACCTGAGAAATGACGTAGGAGACTTGGGGTCGTGCATTCTCATCGTGTGAAGCGATCGCGTTGACGTTCTTCCGTGCTCTCTTCTGTTTGATTTCTTAAGCCTTTGCAATGACTTAATGTACCGACCTCTATTCATTGTCGCGCCTTTAATCGATAGCTATCGATCAATAGCTAATCGATCAAAGCGGGCCTTCCTGATCCCAGAATACGGACGTCATCACTTGAGCGAATCGCAATGCTCTGAATTTTTTAAGGTTTGGGTGATGACGAATTGGATTCTTTGGATTGGTTCTCAGTCTCTGGATGGTAAAGATATGCCCAGGTCTCGTCACTGTATCACTACATTGTCAAAGAATGTGCCTGGGACAGCCTCAAATATCTGGACCCAGGTCCATGCAGATCTGCATTCTGTCATGCTCGCGTTATTGCCGTGGAACCCACTTCGCACACACTTTACGATGGCCTATAGGCACTGCATCATAGGCACTGCCAACCGATGGTCATCTATCTTTTGACGTTACTCAGATTGTTGCATCTCCATACACCTCTTTTAGCCGTCGATGGACCTCCGTAGCCTTGCAGCCTTCTTGGAACAGAAACTCGATAACAGCCCTTCGCTTCGGACGTATATGGTTGTTTCCAGCCAGTCTGTAAGGAAATCGGAGAATTCGTAGAACAGCCGTGGCAGTATAGACACTACTACATCAATTTTCATTTATGTCTGAGAGCCGCCTAGCGTCAATATTGCCACAAAGTTTCCATGCGTTTTTCCAGCCCTTCAGACCTTCTTTTCTGTCTTTTTTTTTTACACCACAGAAACGAATGGCACGACCTACTAAAAGACGAAAAAACAGGGCTCTGACCGCAAACCTGCCTTATTCCGTCACGTTTTCTCCATAGGTCGTCTCAGTACCAGGTCGTCATCGCCAGCTTGTGCCTCTCACTCGATTACGAAAGTCCCGGCTGCCAGCAGAACTTTCGCTTTCACATTAGAACGGCACGAAAGTATATAAGAAAACAAAAATCGAGTTAGAAAGTGCTGGCCCATTGTTTTCTAAACGATCACAGTAGGCGCAGGTCAGCGGGGGTCGGACATGCCCACTTTAGCGTGGGACTGACTGAAACTGCGCTTCGAAAAAGGCAGTAGCTCATTATATTAAAATATACCTCGTTTGCGCATAGGCTTCCACGACGGTGGTGACACCTCGACGGTACTGACCCACAACGCAATTACGGTGAAGACACCGTGGGCATCTTGAGTATATGCACGTTGACCGCCAGGGTTCACACGGGACCGCGGTGCAGGATTGGCGGCGTCCCTTATAGGCCCGCGCGTTGTGCAGAAGGGTATTATTTCGGAAGCTTCGCACGTCCCGCGCGCGGGTCTTCAGTGTGATGCGACGCGAGTGTGGCATGAATAATGATGTCTGCCGTGGGTTCTGTGGACGAGTGATAAAGATTGGGGAGGAGAAAATTGCGCTTTTACGACGACGAAGTTGCGTCAGTGTGCCAGCTGTGTGTGTGTGTGGTGCAGGAAGTGCATGCATATTTGAAGGTATATATCATAGCGTTGTGGGTGGCCGGTTGCGCAATATGGGAACTCGATACGCAGGCATTAGACGTATATGCATTTATAGGCTGGATGTGGAGGAGAAACTGTGGAATACGAGGATTGATCCTTATACACGTAAAAGGCTTTCGTATAGCCTCTGAAATAAGAAGGACTCCGTGAGACCGATAACGTGCATGTTTCACTGCCGGTTGAGCACGTTTCCTGTGGGTCAAAAATTCAATTTGCAGGCGATAAACGGTGGATGCCGATATTGCTGCGTGACGCTGGTTACGTGTGTGCTCTCTGCATCCAGCAAATTGTTTATGACGCTAAGATGTCTCACGAACATCGAGCCTCACTTTCGGTTTCTCGTGCTTTTGCATCGAGTTTCACTTGGATTTTTTATTACAGCTCTTCGTTTATTTTCGAAACGGCTATCACTCTGGGATTGGTCAGTGGAAGTATAGGAGGGAAGGTATAGTCCACGAACACGTTGGCTCGACACTGTATTCATATCGCATACCAACAGTTGAGGGCCCAACCCTCAACAGGGCTGCATGCAGTGGAATCATCCATGTAGAATGACCGAAAATGGACATCGGTTGAGCCGCTGGTTGATTGATTGATTGATCGATCTATGAGCACTGAGAAGTCGGATAGGGGCACAAGCATTTTTTAGCCAACAGGGCACTACCGCATAACGAAGCAATAGACGAGCTTATTTACAGTTACGTCACTACCCACCGCCGAAGTTCTTATCTTCATCAGCGTCGTACGCTACAGCTCATCTCATCTACTCTGTGCGATGTCCCGCGAAGTATTATTAGCAGCCACCATAGTAGCGAGGCTATGTAAAACTCGGCAGACGAGGGGATGAGAAAAGCCCCGCGTTGTTTTCCGCTGCTGGTATGCGAAAGGCACGTGCGCGAGCAGAGTTTACAAGCCTCGGTGGAGGCCCACACAGGGAAGCCGCCTGGGATTATCGCTCATGCTGCCGTTTACCATCTGCTTCGCGTCACACGTGCCGCCACAATGCGACCCAGTTTGACACAGGATCTGCACGTGACAAGGTCTACACAAACCGTTAGATTGACCGTGCGCAGGGGCGATAAACCGGCGAGTCTCCAAAAACGACAACGCGTCGCTGACGGATGAAGGCGCTCACCGTGGAGGAGAAACCAACTGGGATGTACTATCTCTCTCTTTTGCTTGCCGGAATTCTTGGAGTGGCTCCGATAAACATGGTGCGCGAAGGAAAGGGGGGATTTGTTTTTGGAAGGGCTTGGGTGGTGTGGCGGCAGATGGACGTTGGATGGTAGTATGTGTATGGACAAATTGGTAAAGTGCGCGTGTCGTTGCTCAATAGGGGGCTGGATTCCTTTGCAGGCAGGTTCCTTTGAGTTGTTGTGATTTCGATAATGAAGGTGAAATGCAGGAGAGTAAAAAATGGAAGTTCTCTCTCTCTCTTTTCTTTTTTTTTCTTTGAAGGGCGAATAGCAAGCGTATACCACGATGGGAGTCAGGTCCTGTAGATTACATAAACAAAAGTGCAGCAACCGACACTGAAGATTTTTGTTTAGGTTTAATTGATACAAGGTTTCAGTGAAGGGAGGATAGGAAAATACTGTTGTGGAACGCGCGATTACCCAGTAGCTGCTACACGCTTCAAGAAACATAAAAACAAAATAGAGAGAGAAAATTTGCTCCATCTTTGGGCATTCTACCAAACGCGTTCAAACACGGTGGCTTTATGGTGTCATTTTCAGACACGAAAGACGGAATTCTCGGGGGACACGACTTGGATTGGATTAGATTTTGTGGATGCTAAACGATATTTTTTTTTTTTTTACGAACTAACTTTAACGAATGCCAATAACGTTGCAGCGTTGGCCGTCGTATTCTATACTTCGACACTGGGAGAGGGCACCTCTTCCTTGCACCTCCTTTCCTTCCTTTCATTTCTCTCTCGCTCTCCCGGCTTTTCTCCAGTATAATCCTCTCTCTCCACGATTTCTGTGAAGTCCTCTATGACCTCTATGAAACCAGTCCAAGTTGGAACGTAATTTCGCCTTTATCCTACGTATAGCTATCAGTGTTCATCTTCTAGAAGAAGTGAGCGGGCAATTGGCTAGACGTGTACCTTACTTTATTTGTAAACGTGTGCTCTCGCTGTTGGCAAGTTCTGGATGTGCTCCACGAAAAGACAATGTGCGGAACGACAAGGTCATTGCAGCTATCTTTGTACATTGTGCAGCTTGGAAGGGATATCGTCTCACTGGCCAAAGGAGCATCCACCCACTTCATTGACATTACGAATTCCAAGAGATAGCGTTGTGAGATCAGTGAATGGGCCAATTATCCCGAGCACAGTGTGTCTGGCGTCGATTAACCTCAGGGTCAACGCCGTGTGACGCTGATAGGTGCTACTATAGCGACGTTATCTCTCACTGGCAGCACCGAAGTCCTTGTGACATAAGCGCACACGGAAATAAGTCAGCTGCAGGAACAGATAAAAGGAAAATTAATTGCGCGACATTACGGGATCTATACTTGACGTGGTGGTTTCCGGGTGCCGTAATAGAGTTTCCAGAGAACTACGTCATTGTCACGTGATCTGCCCACCGTGGTGGGCAAAACAAACACACGTGGTCATATACGCCAGAACTCGCGAATAGTACCAAACCAGCAGCATGGCTAGCGGTTGGTGGTAGCCGAGGTCGTACTGAAGACTGTGAGGTGGTGGGTTCGAATCCTACCACCGGCTGTGCTGTCTGAGGTTTTCCCTGGCTTTTCCGAAGGCTTTCCAAGGGAATGTCGGCATACTTCCCCCTGAAATAGGCCCAGGACGCATACTAACCCCCCTGTCCCCAACTCCTTCCTGCTGTCCTCTTTACATCTGTACGCCGCTCATAGCCACAGTTGCTTCGCGGCGCTAACACAGAATAAAAAGAAATAGTACCAAAGGTGGCCGGTACCCACCACTGTGACGCTTCAGTCGCTGCATTGTTTACATAACACGGGGATCTCTATTGATCGGTGCTCTCGCTTACTAGGAAAGGAACGTTGAATTAGAAGCAGCACGTCTTGCTTCTTTCTTCTTCTTCGTCTTCGTCGTCGTCTTTCGCTTAAAAAGTGTTCCTTGAGTTCTTCTTCCTCATCCTTGTGTGTTCCCGAGAATACAGCCAGCGGCGTTTTTGTCGTTGTACAAACCCTCGCTTAGACGCGCATGTGTTCGACATACCGGCGGCTTCCGCGATGTTGTAGAAATAGGTATATAAAACGCAGGACACAGCATGCGGTCTCCTTAAAAAATCACTCCAATTATAGTATTTAGATTTTTAAGAATATAAATAAATAAGCGAAATTATATCAACGCTCTTCTTCAGCTCCTTCAAGATCTTCTTCCTCCTGCATATATACTCGGCCGTCTCTCGAACGCTGCGTTTGTTCTCGAATTAATACTGACGGGGAGCCGTCGTGCTTTTCATATATACGAGCTCTCCATTCTCTGTTTCAGCGATCTGCGTTTCTAAGTTGGGAATATCTCTCCGGCCCAGTGTCCAGCGCTCACGAGCTTTTAGCAAACAGCAGCAGAAACCACGCCCGGCGACTGCGAATATGCCACCGTTCATTACCGTTTACGACCGTCAGGGGCGTTTTACCCAGCGTGAATAGGCTTTCCTCTGGCGTGCACTGTCTTCTTCGCGGACTCAACTTAGCTAAGCTCTCTTCGCTCGCCCGTATTTGATGTACTGCTGACGTACATAATGGATGATTGCGGTTACCTGACAACGGAGGCACGACTACAGTTGTAAGGCTGCAAGGCGGGAAGATTGGCTAGATAATAAAACGAGCGCGATGTTGGCAACGCTGCCGTGAGGGCCGTTGGACTTGCAGCAGCTTTGGACGGTGGAGCCGAGAGTGCTTTATGCAGCATTCACGTCGAGGCCTTTCCTCATGGTGCGAGCGCACACATTCGTAACCGCTGTGCGTATCGCTGGATGAGAATCCAGACCTATACGAAGCATTTAATGACTAGTAACGCAATTACTGTCGTTAATTAATATAAAAATGGTAAATAAAACATTGTGCGCGAGCAGCGACAACTTCAGAGATCAGACACTAGCGAGAGCGAAAGAAAAATAGTATAGCATTTCAAGCACGTATATTCAACAAAGAGCAGTCGCGCAATTTCGGTAAACAGGTATAGGTTGCGCAAACGTGGTACAATATTATGGAACGAGTCTCGATTAGATCTGCACATTGCATAAAAGAGCGCAATAAGTGAAACGATAACAAAATATTGTGTCGTGATGATATAGTTGCAAATCGAGCCGAATGGGGCGACAAATACAATTCGATTCCCAGCCATAAAAAAAAGTAATGTCGAAGAACAAAAAAAAAAAAAAGAAAAAAAAAACACTTGTGGAAGGCACTTCTCCCTTCCTTTCTCCCCTTCTTTTCCTTTTTTTTTTCTTGCTAGGATGGGCTAGCACAAATTACGTTACCCAGGAGAGCTACGGCTTCGAATTCCAGCGAATCGAAATGCCACGAGGCTCCCCCGAGGGTGTCAAAAGTTTTTCCCACTGAACTTGTCCGCGCACTCATATTTAAGCTGATTCCTTTCAGTCCATCGAATCATGTCGTATTTCTCGAGGCTATAGCTTCGACATTTTCTAACGTTTTTTTTTTTTTTTTTTTCTTGAGGAATCTGTGCAAATGCGGTATCGGCTGGCACGACTCGCCTGTTCGGATAGACCTTAAATATAGCATCCGAGAAATTAGTCTAATAACTTTGTCTTGGTGGACGTTAGGGGGAACCACAACAAAGGTCCAGTCTCTTGTTTTTCACGGCACCGAACAGTGAAAGATGATGAAAGGTGGAAGTCACTGAAAAGGTTAGCCAGCTGTAGGACTCGAACCCACATCTTCTGGATTACCGGTCCAGGGCTCTACCAATTGAGCTAAGCTAGCGCACCTCCCCAGCGACTTCCAAGGGCGCGTCATCGGAAGGGACAAGCCAGCCACTCTTTCTCACTCATCCCCCTTTCACTCCTATATTTTTTCTCACTCATACACACGTTCATACGACGGGATCGACACAAGCGGCATCAGTTGAACATGAGACAATTGATGTTTTGAGGCTGGAACACATATAGAAGGTATTTGAGGCTTATATGTATTTGTCGTTCTATATGTGTTCCAGCCTCAGAACATCAATTGTAATGTAATGTAATGTGAATTTATTTCCACAAAGAAAAATTGTGGTGGAAGCTGTGAAAAAATAAAAAAAATTGTCTCATGTTCAGCCGAACAGTATCCAGGGGTCCCCAACCTACGTATTGGATAAAGGGATGTTAGAGTGCAAACATTTCTCCTCACAGAACGAAACGTGCCGTTACCTTGATAGCAATGCAAAAGGAAGGAACGGCTTTCATCCGTTGTGCTGTTCGCGATTTATGATCGATAGAAAGAAAAAAGACAACAACCAAAAAACAAAAAAGAAACGCAATTTACGACTTCCCTCTGCTCTCCTTCACTGCAGCGCTTCTGCGATAAAGGCGAAGCTAGCTTTACAGGCAGCCTTCGTTACCGAATTTCGCGGTTCAGACCACAGCACCGTTTTTCTCCGCTTGCGTCATGTGCACAACCGTTTCGGACCCCCCGGTCTTTTCCACATCATTTCAGTCTGTTGTACTCTTCCCTCGGCTCTTCCTTTCTTGAGCGTTGGCACCTCTTGCGGACCCGTCGGAAGTTCTTTCGTCACATCCGCCGCTGATCTGATACGAAGTTGGATGGACGTTCCACGCGCTCTTTGCCTATTCTACATGGAGCGTGGAACTGTTTTCGATCCATTTACGGAGCGCGTGTACTCCTCTGCAAAGCCCAATCTTTCCCTTTCTTCGCACTCCCTTGTCTTTGCGCTCTTATGTTTTTTTTTTAATAGAATACATTCCTAGCGCTTACGGTAAACAACGGAGCTGTTTGTCGTGCCAACACAGTTGGTCCGCTTCCAGGAAAGTACAGCTAGCGAAGGGACCACTGCACTACATTATACATAGCTGAGGTTGAAAGGTGATAACGGAGAATATTATTGTTGACAAATTTTCTGCGTACCCAAGCAGCACAATATATAGAATGGATGAGCGCATATAGGTAAGGTTTGCCTTCTTTGTGGGTATCTCTGTGGAATGATACCCCGCCCCCTGATAAGACACCTGCCAACCACCCCCATGCACTTGAACGTTCATTGCATTGTGCTGCTTGAGTACGTGCATTTGAGATAACATGTACTCTCAAGGACGGGAATACACCTGACTACCTTCGTGCACATGTCATTCTGCATACGTCAGTCAGCTTAATATCTGCCTCAGAGATTCGTTTTTTCGTAGAGCCACATAAGCTAACTACAGAAAAGGAGGCTGTATATCCCCTTGAAGTACATCCGCGTACTGTACCTTGAAACTTGAGGTTAAGTTACGGTAACTTCAGAAGAGACAACCCCTTCGTTGCTATGTAGAATTCGTTAAAAAAGTGCTCGATGAAGCGTTTAAAGCTCATATTTGAATCCAATCCAATCCAATCCAATCTGCTACTCCTCTTTCGAGTGGAAAAGTAGCTAAAAGCCCGAATGTGCTTGACTAGGCGACTCTCCCACATTTCAGAGTGGATATGTGCCAAAGAAGTTATAGTCGCCATGTTAATCTCCCTTGCTGAACGTGTAGTGTCCACACGCACAGTCCATGGACTGTGCGTTACATCATACTTGGCCGCAACAGCCGGCTGTTTGGACAGCGGGAGGAAGGCGTTAATTTCTGTCGTTTAATTTTTCCGACCTTTGGCATCGCGTAGGTAAGGAAGATTTTCGAAAGGAGGGCCTCTCCAGACCTCAATCTTCGGGATCTTTCGATTTACCTTCTAATATTAGTACCATCGCAGATTGAGAAGAGCGCGCGGAGGAGGTGCGCAATGCGCATGCGCTGTTTGTATCGACCTTCCAATGTTTAATAAAAGCTGCACCATTTATTTATATCTTTCTAGTCGCAGAGACCCAGCTGCAAGCTAGGGGGTCCAAATCTCGAGTTTCCGCTGCTTTCGACTGCGTTTGAACTGGGCCGTTTGTGTGGCTGAATTTTCTGTAACGTGTTGGTGAATATGTTTGTTCAGCACGTCGTAACCTTTCAGTCAGCAGGAACTTAAAGTAGCCCCATGGCGAGATGGTGTACCTGAGTGAAAGAGAAGCTGACACGGTTGTGGCGGAAATTATCTTTTCTTACGTCGTCGGCAGAAGTCTTGCCAACGTTCTCGCTAAACAAGAAGATATCAAATAAGCTTTTTCGAAACTTGAAACCCCCTTTGTGCCAGACTGCGCAACCACGATAATAGAGGATCGTTACACATTCTGGGTTCCTGTCTTGCGAGAAAACGTCATCATGAAACCGTAGTGCGCACTCGTTAACAAAATAATGGGGAAGCAGTACCCTCTAAGGGTATCGCTCCCTCATTATTCCTTTCCGGATTGACATTCAGCAAAGGTGCGCAGTGCCCTCAAAAGCACGGAACACTGAGACAGACTTGCGGTGCTGTGTAGCTGCCAACAGCTTTTTGCCCCGCAATGCTCCAATTGTTGTTCATTTACTGTAATACCCGACGGGGCGTGACTTGCCACAGTTTTGGCACCGCGAGGACACTCTTGCCAGCTGAATGCGCCTTATAACGGTGCTGTGAAAGATGGGCCCAATAGCGATTAGAACGAGATCAGATTTGTTGATCAAAGTGTATTGTAGTGGCCAGTATTTGACTGCGAGCCACAGTGCCATTGCGAGATTCGAGGGTGTTTTTCGTGCCAGCCGCTGGGGGACACAGTGCCATAGTGGGTAAGCAGGCTGTTAATCGCGCCCAACTGCCTTATCAGTACACCCGGAAACTTCACACAATGTTCTACACTCGGAGACAGTCACAGAGTTATTACCGATATCGTCATCATCATCATCGGGTATCGAGTTATCGTCACATTATCTACGATAATGTGCAGTATTGCTGGTCGTTTACTATCTTCTTTGAACTCTTGTTGAGTACGATCTCATTTAAAAGTAGTTCCGCCAACAACGCCCCGTTGTTATACGGAATACCAGTGGCGTGTATCTTACTGTTCTATGTATACAAGGCACATAACGAATGTAAGTTGCACAGTCTTTAACGAGCGTTGTAACCGGTGTTGTTTTGTTTAACGATCTTTTGCATGAACGACGGGCTGTTCAGTGCTGTGCTCGAGTAATTTCATCATTTGTACCCCGTACCTAATTGTGCCGTTTGAATTCTTTGCTGGAGCTCCACAAGTGAGGTCAGCGATTTTAGCCAGGCTGAAAGGAGCCGTAACTTGTTTTAAAAATGTTTTACGTGTTTTTGTTTGGCCCTTGAATAGCGTGGACGTATTATCGCTCTTTTGAAGAGGCTGTCAAATTCAGACCTGTTGTCGTTCGTATAATAAGTGATTCTCGGCTCTCAGGTCGAAGTGTTCATCGTGGTGGGCGTGCGGATAGCGAACAGCGCTTTTAACGATGGCGGAACTGATGGATGACGCTCTCGTCGGGATGGCACTGCTCTGTACCGTTGTTACAGCTTTCCGGTGTTTTTCGGCACGCAACGTTTATGTTTCTAGCGTACCACCCGAAGCAAAACGGTGATTCGAGGAGGAAACAAACTTTGTTCGTTTATTTGCGCTTATTGCTGTAATTATTTTATGAAATAACACGATTTTTTACCCATATTTCAAAAATATATATATTTCAAAAACGGAAACGACCTCCCCCCACTTCCCGGAAACTGCAGCTGCCAAATCGCGATGTAATTCGCTCACGGCAGGAGGACAAGTTGGATGTTGGGGTCGATCGAAGCAACTTCATTCCTGGAATCGCCGTGCGGAGATGCCTGCCCTCTTTCGGCAGCTGGGGGTACAAGCGGCTGAGTGGTGAGGCATACGGCCGCAATATGGCGCTACCGCGCCGTGTTGTGTTATGTATCGAATGAGAGCCTTTGTCAGTGAGATATTTAGTTAGGGACGGTGGGAACCAGAAGAAGAGCATTAAGACCAGAGTAAAGGAATCAGAGACGATACACTAGAACAGTAAAATTTCTGCGAAGATGTCACTCGGGTTGTTCGGGGACCACGAACCGGGAATACGACCGGAGAGGGACCGTTTCGCCTGATCCCTTTTGAATCAGGGCAGAGTTCGTAATATAACTTCACAGGCGTAGAGGAAAAATAAGGAAAGTATAGATATCGAGGTATCAACTTCCTATCGGCGCTTTTTGCCAGGCCTCCAGGTGGCGCTTTGTCGTATGTTGTCTGCTCAAGACTGGGGTAAGGGAAACTAGACAGTGGACAAGTAAAATGAAGGCGAAACCGTCACTTGAGGTGTACAGCGACAACTCTAGAGCAAGCGCGCTACTGTTTGAGGCAAGGACAGGGATGTTACGAACGAAAACGCACGTCGCAAAATATACGGACGTCTCAGATAAAACATACGGTATATGTGGACAAGAAGAGGAGACTGCGGAGCATGTCATATTGGCATGCAAAGGTATTCAGTCGCAGGGCGATGTGACCTTATGGGAAGCGCTAGGTTTCCGTAACAATGGGGGCGAAGTTAACCTCAAATCATTACAAAATACAAGGACCGATTAAATGATTGGTGGCATAGACATAATGTAGTTGTCTCCAAAGCAAACACCGGCAGTGTGAATAATAGTTCTGATCGTCCGAAGTAATTTCATCTCAATAATGCGTTAATTCTAGGCTCGGTGGCGCCAGCTACCGCCCGCTCCAAAGGAAAACACCACAGTATCCATCCATCCATCCATCCATCCAGTGCCGAGTAGTCGCCTCCTTATCCCAATAGCGAGAGCATTGGTTCCGGTTCCGGTTTCGGTTTGTTCCAGAGCCGGACAAGAGAATATATATATATATATATATTAGCTATCTGATAATGATGAAAGAAGTTAATTAATTATGAAAGAAGGAGGTCACTGAAAAGGTTAGCCAGCTGTAGGACTCGAACCCACATCTTTTTGATTACCTGGCCCGGTAATCCAGATGTGGGTTCGAGTCCTACAGCTGGCTAACCTTTTCAGTGACCTCCTTCTCTCATAATTACTTTCTCAGGCACTTGAGGCTTTATGTGTATTTGTCCTTTCTTTGTATTCCAGCATCAGAACATCAATTGCCACTATCTGATAAGATCATTTCTCTTGCAATGACTCATTCGACTAACATTTCAGTGTTCCTGCATGTTCTTGTCCCTATGGAGGACCGTCTAGAGACCCCCATGTCCTTCGGAAGGGCGTTACCTGCGTGCGATCACGTGACCCTCTTATATACTGCATCATTAATTGCGCTTTCCTTGGGGCCCGGTAGCCATTGTTTTTTGCGTGCGCTACGCCTGAGCGACCGTCAACCACGTGTGGGCTCTCAACCGGCGTGACTGCCCCCTCGCCGGCAGTGTGAGTCACGCGCGTCCGGTAGATTTTCGAATGTCTCACCGACTGGAAGTAGGCACAACTGCGTGCTATTCCATACAGTGCTCTTGGGGAAGGCTAATGAAGAAACGCGTGGTGGAGATCCTGGAGCCATTTCAGTGGCATAACTTGATCGCGGCGACGAGACGAGGCGAGGAGACTGCACGTTATCGATACTTTCGCACAGATAAGAACAAGGCTTTTTTTTTTTCTTCGTCGCCTCGAGTTGTTGATACCCTAGTCAAGTATTGGTTCTAGTGGGGCAAGGAATGTTGACGTATAATATGGGGAGTGTATGCACGTCAGACTCGTCGAGAGGCCGCGACCTTCTGTCCCCTTCCATATCGAAGCACGGTCTAAAGATTTGTCTATAGCCAGAAAAAAAGATCCTAGTCGCAAAATTTACACATGTACTCTTCATCTCCAACGACGTATAGATATGGCAGATAATTTATTCTGTTGCAGAAGTGTTGTGTCCTTCGAAGCACTACAGAAAAAAAGTTAAGTAAAAGGAAATGCTGCATATTTTTGCATTCTACCAAACGTGTTTATATTGCGTGGCTTTATAGGGCCATCTCCCGACCCACTTGCACGAACGTTGAGGAAATTCCTTAGTGGCGTCCTCGGTGACTTTGTCAGTGCTTCACGCGCGAGCAGTGTTGAGGACTGTAGCACGTGCCTGAAGCATTGCCGAAGCAGCTGAGGACACCAACTGAAGAATCTCCTCAGTGTTCGTGCAATGGAGCCGGGCCTCTCTTCTTTCTTTCTGCACCAGTAGTTTCCCCAGAAATCGACCTTGGGGGGGGGGGGGGGGAGGGGGCAGGTACCGAGCTTCGAAGAAGGGGACGGTACATGTTCATGGGTATATACATTGGTAGCCGAGCTGTATTGGACAATCTCAGGGGGTGTTGCAAACATCCAGATGGTACATCCACCCCCGTAAGGAGGGGGGGGGGGGGATTCCTGCTCTCCATACCTGTCACAGATAGCTGTCGCTAAAATATATATACACGTATTCGAAATTCCACAGCGAAAATTGTCTCGACAGTCGCTTTACTACTAAAGCTTACAAGCTTGCAGGTCCCGGCCATCCGACGCACTCTTTGGGGAAGACGTCCCTGGGCTGCCCCTCTTAAAACGGCTTTGATGCACGTTGTTGGCACACGGTTGATGATTGCCAAAGCGGAGTGTAGACGTATTTAGACAAAGTTGCGGTGTGCTAAATCCTCAAGTCTGGCATTTCTCCTGGTCTGACTTATTTACGGAGCAGCTCTCACGTATTTGCATGAAATAGACGCAGGTGAGAAAACGTGCACTGCACTCGCTGTGGAGATGAGACTCTCGTTTAGAGTGAGAAATATGTGCAAGGACGTACTTTGTGCTGAGAGAGAGAGAGAAAGAGCGAAAGAAAATAGTCGTTAGATTTTTGTCGAACTACTTTTCCTTCAATATTTTTCTTCTGCTGTCTCAGGCGTTTTACATTTAACATCAAACTGTATATCGTAAAAACTACGTTTTTATTCATTTATCTTATTTTATTTCAGCCACACTGTTAGCCCTGTAGGGCTGTAACAGGAGTTGGTGGGATACAAGGCAAAATGAACGATAACACGGTACAGGGTCAACTCTACTATGACTCTGGGATCTACTAAATACAAACCAATGAAGAAAATGCGAAAGCGAGGAAGAAAAAAAAATAAAGAAGAAACTCAGTACCGGATACGGTACGGCAGTTTACCTCGACATTGTGGGGTAATACTGCTGCGAAGGGCTTCCGGTAGCGTCACTCGTTGCAACAAAATGCCGTCGTTATCAGTAAAAGAAGTAAAACGTTTCGCGATATAACTAAATTCGGCAAGCACAGCATTTCTTTTCCGTGCTCCTATGCACGTAACACCTGTGTGTGAAGCTTCAGGAAGTACAGTCGAAGTTAATCCTGTGTTCAATTATATCTTATATCTCACGAAATGAAAGGCTTCCTTTTCCATCGATGTTAAAATTGCTCCTCTACTTAAAACTATAGTCACACAATTTTTGTTTTAAACTCGATTAGGGGTCGCCGTATTGCACAGTATACGACGAAGGGAGTCAGGACACTTTGCATATTGACCAAGAAGCAATGATCTTGGAACCTAAAGTCGTCACTTTCCTTATGTCTATTAAGCGTGAGTGTATGCGATTTTCAGCGCATGGACCATCACATCGTGGCGGAACACAAAATGAAATATCGTGTCGTCATTTATTTCAAGGTCAAGAAAGACGCATAATCTTCTCTTGGATTGGCTTTGATATCTTTCTTTCCATGCATTGGAAAAGTATACCTTCTCCAAGGGAGCATATAGTTCCAGCACCTATCCCATCTGACTCATTCAAAATTACCCCTCGTTATATCTCCTTTTGTTCTCCCCTTCTTTGGAACTTCCGCTGAAATGTCACGGAGCTGAAAACACGTGGAGTAAACAGGAAGACAAACGACGGAAACATATCGCACTCTGATTCCGCCGCCGCCGCCGTACTTGTGGCATTGGTCGGGGGTTTTCACGCCCGTAGCGCTCCTCGTCCGTTCGTTGAAAACCTGGATGCATCGAACCAGCGGAAGCGTACTTCGAGGGCGAGCGACACCTGTGGAATAGGAACCTACACGAGCCATTCGTGCGATCGTGTGGTTGTCGGAAACGGCTCTTCCGGGACGCATGTGCGGGGCTGTGACGTCATCTTGACAGAACTGCCTCGGGTGATTCATAGGAAACGGGTTACGGGAGAAGCAAAAAAATTGTGTTTCTTTGTCCGCCCTCTTCATTGTCCTCCGCAATATGATGTTGAAGGAGTCTGCATTCCTGAATGAAGAAGAAATAGAAAAAAGAAAAGAAAACGAATACTGACGTTCACTTTGACGTAATGGCTTTGAAGGGACAACAAATGAGCAAATTCCTACCACCCGTGGACAAATTGAATGTTAGCATAGTTAGCCTTTAGTATTTCATTTCCATGCCGCGACTGGGAGGTGACACGGGTTCGAATCCTGTCACCGGCTGTGCTGTCTGAGGTTTTCCCTGGGTTTTCCGAAGACTTTCCGGACGAATGTCGGCACAGTTCCCCCTGAAGTCGGCCCAGGACGCATACTAACCCCTGTCCCCCAATCCTTCCTGCTGTCCTCTCTCCATCTGTCCACGTCTGTACGCCGCTCATAGCCACGGTTGCTTCGCGGCGCTTACACGGAATTTAAAAATTTATATTTCATTTCCACGAGAAAGGGTCTGGTTATCTTCTCTCGACCGTCGTCAGGAAAGGCTTCGGTAGATCGGTAGGTAGCGCGCCTGCCTTCTGACCCTAAGGTCGCGGGTACGAACCCAGCCGAGGACTTTGACGAAAGGTACACGTTGGTGAGATTGCCGCGTGCGGTGGAGTTGCCGTGTGCTGATATTTCAGTGCACGTTAAAGAACCCTCGGGCGGGCAAAATTAATCCACAGAGCTCTCTCATGATCATACTTCTCTCGTGACGTAAAGCCACGAATTATCATTATCTTCGCTCGCTATGTAATTTCATCGAACTGTATCCCGCCGCCACCGCCTCACGTGATCTATGATTGTCAAAAAAAATACAGAAAAGGCTTATTTCGTTACTGGAACTGCGAACCGAAAAAAAAAAAAGGGGGCGGTTCTCGACCGTCGTCGGGAAATATCATGTTGCATGTCGAGCGGTTTCGCAGGCGCCATGGAAGGTACTGACGTCTACAGATTCGTGAACGTGGACGACTGCCAATCGTGGTGGCTCCCAGCACCTGAGACCCCCGCGTCGTCTTTGCCCTGCTGGCACATATTCCTGGCGGGGAGACAGGTGTCTCGCGACATGAGAGACACAGAAGGAACAAACCAGGGGGGGGAAGGGTAACGGTAATGGTAACGGAAAGAGAAACGGTATATTACCGAAATTGGGGATGGTAACGATAACGGAAACGCGTACTACGGTCCTCCATTACCGCAAACAGAAACGGAAACGAATTTATCGTCCGGTACTGAATTCGGGTAATGGCTATTCCTGTTGTGCGATGACATTTGAGTGACTTTTCATTTTTTTGTTTTTGTATTTTGATGACTCCATTCCCTGTAATGCTCTAAATACTACACGAGAGCATGGAAAGAAAGCGCAAATTGGATCTCGAGTGTGCATCCCTCACTTACCTACTTGTCCCAGTCTTCATAACCCCATGACATCAACACATGAAAGATGAAAGTCACTGAAAGTCATCTTTCATCGTTGATTTCTTAGGCAATTTGAGGCTTTGTTTGTATCTGTCCCCTCTATGTTGTTCCAGCCTCAGAACATCAGTTTATCTCTTGATCAACACATGACACTATTCCACCATAGCACCAGGATGCCAGCCTATGATTTTTAGTGACTTATTTTGTACTTTTTTCTTTTCACTGTGGCCATGGCAGTATTATTTACTATTGAGGGCGTCCGCTTATGAATACGACATTGGATGAAAGGTACGCCCATCTTGAGTTGCTGGACTCCGAGTGACTGAAGACTGGAAACATGTTCCTATATATATATAAGATAGAAAAAGTATATATATATATATATATATATATATATACACACTTTTTTTATCTTGCAAGATGTGCGCATCCCAACGACGTAAAATTACTTGCGTAGTGTGTACGCGTGACACCGAAGCAGCACTTGTGCAAAACAGGGTGCTCATAGAGCCAGACGGGGTGTCCTCCCGCAGCTCCGTAACAACCGTTCCGTTACCGGAAACAGTAATGGAAACGAAATTGAAAGGCCGGTATCAGAAACGGATAACGGAAACGAAAATCTAGCAGTAACGAAAATGGAAACGGTAACCAAAATACGCCCGTTATCCTTCCCTGGAACAAACACAGTAGAAGCAAAGTTCGCATTTCACTCTGAAGCATTGTTGCGGCGACATTTTATTCATTTGTTGAGTATGCAAAACCTGCGTTTTTGAGTAGTCGGAAATAAATTTTGAAAGTTGGTGACACCAGCAACCTAATCTTCAAATGACTTTCCAGGCGATGTTGTCTCCACCCAACTCTGCGTGCAAAAATACAAAACCAAAACATGTTGTCAGCGAAACTTGCGTCTCCCTACAGTTTCTCATTGGAAAGGTTTGGCCTGGCAGGATTCCAGTTTCCATCGGCGACAAAAGCTCGGACTTGACCTTGGGGACGGAGTACCCATTCACTGCCGTAGCGGCGACTGCGATTCCACATGGGAATGCTGATTGGAATGTGTGAGGTTTACCTGGCTGGCAGGGCAAGGTCATCTCGGTGGCTCTCTGAGACACTGGCTCGGTGGCTCGGTGAGACACTGGGGTTCCACAGCCCATGTTTGCGGCCACTAGACGTAAAAGCACACGAAAAAAATCCATCCATTTGGTTTAGATGGACGAGACACACACAAGCAAGACCGTTTTCTTTCCTCGTTTTCTTTTCATGCACTCCGCGTTGACGTTACACGTACCCAGACGCTTGCTTTCCCCGTCCTAGTAGCTCCTCCTTTCCACACCCACATTCGGTTTTTATTCTATTTTGTCAGTATTTCCTATCGAGACCCTTGTCGCAGTTAGTTATTGCTCCGTGTGCGTAGTAAGCTATGCAAAATTTTCCTCTTCCCTCAAGAAAAAAAAAAAAAAAAAAAGAGAGGAGAAAAGAAGGAGCCTGCATATTTGAATGACATTTCGCGATTCCTCATTTTTCGTGCACCCTTGAAAATGCCAAAGGACATCCCTTTGAGGCTTTTGCGCGTGCGGTGCGGTGCGCCTTCGATCTGCATGCAGCGCTTTATGTTGGGGGACGAAAACAGCTCTGATATTTGGAGGGAGAATATGTACCTGTTGTGCCGCCCAGCGTATCATTTTCTAATATTTTTTTTTTTTTGTCTCGTGTACTGTTTCTTTCTCTCACACAGAGCGTAACCTTGAAATATTAAATCGATGACAAAAGGTTCGTAACAAACGGACACTTTTTTATATTCTTGTGAGCTTCATGAAAAAATCAGCCATGCGTTCGGAGATGCAGCAAAGCATTGAACGTTTTTCCGACAAGGTTTCTCCACAAGGCAAACTAACACAACTATTTTAAGCGAGGGAAAACTACAATAATCGCAGTACGACTCCCGGAAATACCGCGCGAAACAAACCGTCAAGGGCAGCGCCATCTTACTACTGTACGGTGGCGCCCTCTGCGGAAGCCGCTCAATACGCATGCGCGTGGAGCAAATGTGCTGTTTTCGTGTCGTCTGTCTGTCTGGCTCCGTCGTGCGGTCGGATATGCTCGGCGCGTCGGTCGTGTTGTCTCGCTGCTGCTGCGGTTGCACATGTTTCTAAGTGCTTTTCCACGTTGTGATCATTTGTGACAGTGTTGTGATGTGTATGCCAACATGTCGGATAATTCACCGCCTGTACTGCGTACGGATAACACATGAAGGTAAGGGCGGATCCGTTGTGCTACCGCTTTCTCTCTTTGAGGTCGTGTATGTTCTGGCGACGTCTCTCCCTCCTTCGAAACAACTGCAAGAATGCGGACTCCCCAGCAAAGTAACAATATACGGAGTCGTAGCGGATTGCCTCTCAGCGGTGCTGTACTTTGTCACTTCGTGTCGTACTTCGAAAAGTTGTTTTGAGAACGGTCCGACACTGAAAATATCAAGCAGTGAAGTTCATTGTCCCCTGGATATGCTGTCCAGAAGTAGCCGAAGTGTGGCGTTCTCAGAACTTGATCTGGCCTCATACGAAAAGAAAAAGAGCAACGAAATTCTATGCAGAAGCTTGGCTGGAATTCGTACCTACCGCTGTTTGTGAAGGCTTCGCCGGTGATAAACAGGATGTACTTCGTAATTGTTGCTGCCCGAGGTTGTCTCGCGTATTATCAACACCCGCGCATGGAGATGATCACATTACGTCTACCTCATTGTCAGTAGGGAACTGCAGTGAGGAGCGTACGAAAGGTCACCCCACAAAGCGTTCTTGGAGTAGTCCTTGCACCGAGGTTCGATTCTTCTTCGAGCCGCATCTTCATGATAGCTATCTTGATTGTGTGCGATGTTGACGCCGGGCCCCATCCTTCGTCAATCGGTCCACTCTTATATTAAAAGGCTGCTCACGAGTTATTTGTCAACCACACTACGAGCGCTGTCCCGTGGGCTGGTTCACTGTAGACTCACTAAATAAGCTTATTTAGTGGCTCTAGTTCACTGCAGTGCGGGGAAGACTGCACAGTTATTTCACTCTGAGTGGTGCTGTGTTTTTATTATTCGAAAGATAAGATCTGTCGTTTTCTGATAAGGAGTTTTATAAGGTTGATTTGACGTATCGTGAGCTGATTAGCGCCCTTCACGCCGTCAAGCAAACTAACCGCTGGTGGGTAGCAGGGATTTTCCCCTGAACACTCCCCCCCCAACACCCCGAAATAAGATTAAAAAAAAAAAACACCACCAGAATATTGGCCAGAAAGGCCGAAAACACCACAAAAGCAGCAGGTATGAGAGCATCACCCCCGTCTATGAGACTGGGTCCTGGGAATATCCCTGATAGGTAGATGCTCCTGGGCCATCATGCCTCCTGGGCCGACTTCACAGAGAAGTGTGACGACATTTGCGTTCGAGGGAAAACCCAGAGCGCACATGGCACATCGTGTGCCGGGATTTGAGACCCCTAGTTTATGGGTACATGAACATCGCTGTTCTGTGCAGCGCACGAAATCACCATCAGCGCTTGACAGAAATGCACAGTTCTAGAATTCTCTGTTTTGTGCTATCTGTCATCCGCGCGCGAGTGCCAGTGCCCATTACACCTGGTTGCTGAAGCGTACTCCGAAGTTCTCTGACCGAGTTACGCGTCGTGTGTGAACGGTGGCCTACATCAGACGCGCTTCCCTGTTAGTTTCAGGTATGGCTGCAGGGTAATCTGGCTTCGAGAAGGAAATTTGCTGTGAGAACGTCTTGGCTTTGCAGATTACAAACAATAAGCGCCACACGATTTGTCTTTTCTCTGACGGTATCTTCTAAGAGCGGTTCTCGATTCTTTTATTCGGCTGGCCTTCTGAATCGACGACGAGGAAATTTTAGTGCCCTCTTCGATACCCACGGCTAAGCCATTAGTAGTTGATGTCTCCCAAGATGTAGCCTCTCGGACATTAGGCGCCAGAGATACTTGTGCTGGTATCACACTCGTAGTGTTTTAGGTATATTTGTTTTTTAACCGGTTTTCCGATGAACTGATAGGGAGACAACCGCCACGCAACCTAGCTGTGACACCCAAAGGGACTCAGCTGTGACATTAAGTTTCGAAAATTCCGTTTGGTAGAGTTCAGCTGTTTGCGCAGCTCCCCTGTTCCCCCTCTCCTCTATTGTCAATGAAGCGACCTCATTGGTCCCTCTTCCCCATAAGGGTCACGTGGTTTCTCCACGACAAACTATCGTAGCGTATTGCGTGAGCTTCTAGCTCATTGGACTCCTTCCACAGTTTCACCTCCACTGACACGCGTGCATCATTTCGATTTCCACACAGTCACGTGTATAGTACACAACTCATATATACGGTTACGAGAAAAACTCTGTTGCAACGGTTTGTTTGTAACGAAAAAAAAAAAGAAGAGAGGATAAATTGAACTAGTCTCCGACTTGTTCTGCTACTCCTAACATAAATTCTCACCTCTCACTCCCCAAAAATACTTCTCATGTGCTCTACCCGTAAGTTCACTGTTCACATGTTCGCTATTCAGAAAACCACTATTCACATCAAAAAATGGCTTGGAAGCAAGCGAGCTGGTGAAGATGATGCATAATGTAAACCCCAAGACTATAGGGAACACGAAAGGACAGACACAACACGAAGTCTCACAGTCTGTCAGACTTCGTGTTGTGTCCGTCCTTTCGTGTTTCCTAGTCTCGGGGTTTTACATTATGCACTATTCACATTTTCACCAGAAGTCCACTATTGACAATTATCACATGATCATGCACAGCGGAAGACAAACCACAAGAGATACCGGAATTGCTGGAGGAATTTTTTAGGTTTATTTTTTTTTACTTGGTCTTCTTAGCTGCAGTGGTTATCCAGGGGCAAAGTTTAGGGAAAAGTTCGCTTGGTACGCTTATACGGTTTCTCTATCTTACATACTCCGGACTATTCCGTACATAAATGTTTCTTTCGTTCTTCATTGTCTGAATTATAGGTGCCATATTGACAGGTTATCCCAGATAAACGTAAAGGACGGTACTTTCAACCAATTCGAACCTGCTTTGAAAGTTTCACAGCGACGAGGGTAAGATAAGCGGAAAAAAATGGGCACCGTGAATACCGAAACCACGGGACCGTGCCGAAACTCTTGCGGCTCTGACATCACAGCCCTCGCCGCCAGTGAGGCAGCGCACGAGAAGTCACGTGCTTGCAGCTGCCAATGGGAGCTAGCTCTCTGACGTCTGCGCTTTGCTCGAGAGTGTGTTCGAGGTCTTGTACCTCGCGAAGTACGATACGTAGAAGAGTAATTCTTTTCTCCTCGGTATATTCTGGCGTGCAGTGCAGTGCGTCCATGATGTACTGAACCACATCTATGAAAGTGACCCCTTTAAGTAAGAACAGTTGAGGCGAACTCAACAACCACGGGCATAGGGACGAATACCATTGTGGAATGTGATATAGAACAGTAAACATGAAAGAACTGATGTTCTGAGGCTGGAACAGCTGGAACAGCATAGAAGGGACAAATACGTACAAAGCCTCAGTGACTTGGCAGTGACTTTCATCTTTCATCGATAGAACAGTAGTTACACCATTGTTGGGGAATTCGCAGAAGCGGTTTTACTCGGCGAAGTTTCGTAACATTGTAACAGTATATTGACGTAAGGGCGTGATAGTGGCCCGTACATTTGGCCAATAAGTGTCAAAGGCAACTTGAGGCCTTGTATGTGGTCGTCCCTTCTATGTTGTTCCAGCCTCAGAACATCAGTTCTCTCTTGTCAAAGGCAGTTTCGCAAGGAAATCATGTTCACTGAACGAACCGTGTTGTGGTGATATTACCGGTCAGTATTCGCACATTGCATTGCGTATCAAGGTATTACCCGTGTAAGAGGCTGTCCAGCGTTGATCTTTCCTGATAATACATGACGAAAGTGACATATGTGTTCCAAGTAAGTCGCATTTTCATTCAAATATAACAGCTTTTTACTGTAATAAGAACGATACCAATTGGCTGACTGGTTCCTCTGCAATCTTCGGCCTTCTCCAGGCCTACGTCACATTGTGACGTGGCAGTGACGTGCCATGCTCGTAAGCTCCTCCCACTGGTGGTCACTTTTCCTGCTAGCGGCATTGAAAGATAACAAACTGCGCTATTTTTCAATGCAATAACCATAGTTTTCATAAAAGAAAATGTGAGAACGACAATAACGAAGTGTCTCCGGGATAAAAGAAGGGTACGGACGCGACAGGATTTCAAAACACCATTCAAGGCTTCGTTTTCGAGCAAATGCTAATCTCGGCAGCTGCGCCGAAAAAGTGACCACCGCCATGGCGGCCAAACGCGTTCGTTTGACGTCATGTGAAAACACCCTATACGAGCGGCTTTGTCATTCGTCGCTGATGACAGTAGCCCATTACATATTTTCCATTGTAAGACAAATGTCACGTTTTCAGTATATCACCATGTAAGACGCGTTCGATGCTGCTCGGAACGTACCTCAAAGACGCTCATCTGTAAGGGGATGATGCACCCTTCAATAAGTGGCGCGTACGATACAGGTATAAGGTCAAGCGGAGAAAGGGGGCATGCTGTGGCGTGGGAATAATTGCAGCTCATGAAGCAAAATCCTGCTTTATTATTCAGGCTATAAGTATTGCGCATGCGCTGAGCAGTTGGCGTTAACAAGTTGAGAAAACTGCTTGCATCCCCCCCCCCCCCCCTCTCATCTAAGCACCCTCTAATTCGCGCGTGTTTCGGTCGTGGATGTGGCTGACCCACATGTGAAATTCAATCGACCACTGTGCTCCACCTGTACATGCACTTATGATGCAGCCGCCTTTTTCTGGGGAGGTTAATCAGCCGCTACATTAGATCAGTGTCACCAGCCAACAGTAATGTGCTGGCTACATTGTGACCACAGGAGTTGTTAGAGTTCTTTTTTCTTCTTTCCTTTTCCTTCTTTTCTCTCTTTTTTTTTATAGGAAGATTAGTTAGCGACCTTTTTGAGGAGCGCTTGTGTGTCGAATCAGCTAGCGCACTGCGTACAGGTTCGATGCAGGACGATCGTTTCTTCGACGGGTGATTTTCTCGGGCAATTCTCATGAGTTGAGCTCCCCCCTATCATTTCTCTCTACTTCCGTTTGTTCTGCTTCTTTTTTCCTTTCGAATTTTTATTCTCATTTTTTCATTGGCAACTTTTTTGTTGATGTAGCCAGACCGGCCCCCTGTCGCGACTTACGCATCTATTTTTTTTTTGTGTCTCTTGTTCCCACCATCGTCGACTCATACGGTACCTCGTTCTGTATTTGTTGAGCGTTGTTTTTCAACTTGAGTACAGACTACATGCATACACATAATTCCCCGACCCTTCAAATCCAACGCAAATAGTGAGGAGACTTTTGTTCGAGATATCGACGGTCGGATCCGGACCTGCGGTTTCTGCTTCAATCGATACGTCCACAGGATCCCTGAATTTCCCGCTTTTATGCGTCCACACCTGATACGTTGAAACACAAAACTGCTCTGTTGAGTCCAATAATGTCGGGTAGTGTACAAGCAGCTTCCATATCATATTTATGTGTGCGTACGTTGGTGGCTTCCGAGTTCTTCGTTCTTGTTAGGCGAATGAAAGGGGTTCCACGGGCTGTTGTCAGCTGTCGCTGATGATGGGTGACTGCCGTAATCGAGATTTAAATCGGGGTAGCATCGGCTTTCCACATACCGGATTTCCCGGGCGGTTCGCGTGCGCGACCTAAACAAGGTTAGTCGTCAATATCCTGCTGGGATGTTACCGCGAGAGATAGCGTCGCGATCTGAAAGAACGGACGTAATCTACCACATATCGTTCGCAGAATCGCTTCTTTGGTGGTCATTCTCTTCAGCCAAGGTGACTCTCTGCACTGTGCTCTTTCGACGTTCCTGTCTCGCGCTGCAACAAAAAATATCGAATGTGTGAGAAATTAACGCCGAAATGCGTCGGTAGTAGTGAATTTGAGTATACCGTACGCTATCGCCTTTGCGTACGTAAGGGATAGCGTTGGTGATTCCGCGCACGCGCAAGACATAAACAGAGCTTTGCGCATTCCACAGAGCCACCACGGTATCGCTTACGTATGCAAAGGCGACATCATACGAAAAACAAAAAGTCACTAATGGGCTATCGGCCCAGGACACATACTAACCCCTCTGTCGCCCACTCCTTCTTGCTGTCCTCTCTCCATCTGTCCACATCTGTACGCCGCTCATAGCGCTAACACGAAATAAAAAAAACGAAAAAAAAAAAACTAATATGCTATGCGTGCGGAATATTCGGAGCATGTGTTGGTGGACAGTGTTCTCTTCATTTTGCTGCAGAATTGCTACATTTCCTTTGTTTTTAACATTGAATTGTATCACCGCAACAAAAATCATTAAAGAAACCCCAAGTTCCTTTTTTACGCACATATGTTCATAATGAACCCCCGAGAATAGGGTCCGAGAAAACGTACACGAACAAGACCTTGTTCGTGCGCGTTTTCCATGTCGTCTGATCTTTGCATCAGCTCGCGTGTCAGTAAATGGAACGTAAGTGGCAATTGGTCGAGTTGAACCAACACCGCCTAGATAAAGGAGAAAGAATGCACATCTTCCTCCCTCGCAACGTCGGGGATGTCGTCTGCTTCTGCCAATCGCGTTTCAAACACAGGCTTTCTGTGGCTACAAGCAGCTGTCCATGTGGCTCATGACGGCTGATCTACGGCCGTCGTGCTACGGCCGCCGTAGCACGATTGTGATTGGCGGACTCCTGATGACTAAGTCACGTCGTTTAATTAAGAGATCGTACTTTGTTTGTAGGTTGTGTTGGTTGTACCAGCAAACAAACATCTTACTTTTGTTTGCAATGGTCTGAATGATGAATATAGTCCAAAAGGGGAGAGCACATAAAATAGACGACAAGCTGTGTCGTCTGCTGTTTTTTGTGCTTCTTCCCTTTTGGAATATGGGCCCATACCAACATGCCCGTCTTTCAGCTCTCAGTTGATGAATACAGCTTCTTCCAAAGTGTTGGGAGAGCGTTTGAGCAATGTAAAAAGAAATAAGTAGTGTTCGTGCCAGTGAAGCAGTGTATAAAATGCCCGAGAAAGATGACACACGGAAAGGGCGCCATTTTTCGAAGCGTCGGCGGGGAATCTGCGCGAACTCGCCCCGAGGCGCTAGAAAGAAGCGGCCGGTTTACCTTGCTGGGCTTTACGTCACCGTCGTTGTCAAGGAACTCGTGGCTGGATCGACGTGGTACAGTGGGGAAAGAACGACGTTCTCTTTGGCCACGATGATGGACAACTTTGACACGAAAGCGTGCTTCAAATGGCTTGGCTCACTGTGCGAGAGCCGGTACCTTTCTGCTAACGGGGAAGATTTTTCGTTTCCGGCGATAATATTTTGCGAAACTTCGTAAAAAGAAAAAAGGAAGGAAAGAAAGAGGTCATGTTTGGGGACCCTAGTTTTCAGCCATATGAATCACGGCTAAAATAATGGAAAAATGTAGTGACTTGGACAGGCTTTAGAATTTATGCTTTTCCTGGCCCACTTTGGGCGTACTCTGTCTCTGTGTCATGGTCGTGCACTACTAAACATTACAGATGAGTCGCTGGCCCTACTTGCGGCAGCTATCGGCGGGGGATGGTTCCCACTGAACGCATGTAAAAGTTGAAGGCGGACGGTTATTGGCTGCTCTGGACCCTTGCTAGGTTTTCTGGACTGCTCTGATGGATAATCGGCGTTGTTTTCTCTATTTTATTTGACTTATTCATAGCATGCAGTATGGCGCTCAGGAGCAAAAGGCTGCATAGCATGAGGAGTTTCCAGGGCTCCATCATGTTGCGGTTACAGCAGCGCAATAAATTTTACATGTTCCTACACAGACAAAATGAGAAGAATGGACTGAATTTATATACATAACAGTAGGTGTAAAGTCGGAACCATTTAGTTGCCAATGTATGGTATTGTGTTGTAGAATACGCAGTTTGTACATAGAGGGTGTTTTTTTTATTCGTTCGTTTTTTTATTAAAAAAGAAGCTATAAAAGCAGCATAGATGGCGTTTTTTTTTAGTTGAGTTATACGGCCAGGCGGACATCCTCTCGATGAGAGTATGTAGCTACAAGATGTCTCATTACCTAAAATTCACTAATTAACTCTTTAATTCGGGGCTTGCGGGCAAACCTGAAGCAGCAGAATGGAAGGTATTCCTCGTTAAAGGCCATTTTGTTTTTCAAAAATTTGAAACGAGCACGTACGTTGAAATATCCATCGCCTAATTTTGCATATACAAATGAGCAAAAAAAAAAAGTGTCTATGCTGCTCTCGTAGCTTTGTTATAAAAAGTCCACAGCGAATAAACAACACTGTGTAGTATTCGTCAAAACTAGGGATGTGCCAACCGAATCCGCGAATCCTTGAATCCACGAATCCTAGGCAGGGATTCGAGATTCGGTAATCCGAATCCTTGTGCCCAAAACGGCGAATCGAATCTTTCGAATCCGCCGACCACGTTTGTTCGTTTCTTTTTCAAATTGGCTCCACCGGAGTCCGCCGAAAGCCTCATCGGCCGACGGGTGTTTTCTTGTTTCTTTGTTTACATTGCTCTGGACTGAAAGAGTTCAGGCAGGAACTGTTACATTACAAGTTTTAAAGTCATATGGTTTTGCTTTTGATTCTTGCTTTAGCTTTATGGAAATAATTCAGACTCGAGAATTTATGCATTTCTTGTAGTCGATGAACAATATGTCGAATAAATTACGTAAATATTAAATAACTTAAATAGATATGGGTATATCTTCTCCCGAAACTTTTTTTTCATTAAACAAATGTATCATATTCTGCTTCAAAACACTTTTCAGTAGCAGTTTTTTTTTCTTGGCTTTTTGAACTCTTTTTAAAGAAAGGATTCGAAAGATTCGTGGATTCGCAGAACTTTCCTTGGATTCGGATTCGCAAAATTCTGGATTCGTCCCATCTTTAGTCATTTCGTAGTTTATTCCCTTGTACACGGTCCGGTCAGCACTTTCTCAGTAGGCGCACTGCCGCGTTAAACCGGTACATAAAAAATGGTGGTAGCCAAGGTCGTGCTGAAGACTGGGAGGTGGTGGGTTCGAATCCTACCACCGGCTGTGCTGTCTGAGGTTTTCTCCGGGTTTTCCGAAGACCTTCCAGATGAATGTCGGCACAGTTCCGCTTGAAGTCTGCCCAGGACGCATACTAACCCACCTGCCCCCCCCCCCCCACTCCTTCCTGCTGTCCTCTCTCCATCTGTTCACATCTGTACGCCGCTCATAGCCACAGTTGCTTCGCGGTGCTAACACGGAATAAAAAAATGCATTAGAAAAAAGCCCTGGTGGTTATTGGGTCATATAGTACCGGAACTCGACAGCTGTAAGCTGTCGTTTCACACGTTCATCGAAACGTGCTCAAGCGTATACTCTTTCCGCGCGAAACGTGTTGCTGTGAGCAGCCTTCGCCCCTTCCTGCGTGCAGCTCCCCACAACCTGCGTAATGTTGTCAAGTCCACTCCTCGCCTGACGCAAGTTTGCCTTGTGCCGATTCCGGTCATTTCTGTGTGTACGTACGTAGCCTGTACGTCAGGAAGGAAGGAAGTAACGTTGATGGAATGGGAGGACGCGGAAGTATCTCTTTACTGGTTACGTGTATATACATGCTATATATACTCCTCGCCATGCTCTTTTTAACACGCGGCCATCCTTATAGTGTAGCTCGTGTTGTTATTACCTGGCTCTTGGCATATATTTTGGAAATGAGTCCGTCAGTTTTGGGCACTCGTCGTTCCTCGTCTTGTCAGTCGCATGAAAAGTTGGCGAACGGGCTCGCGATGAAGCGTTGCTAGCAGTGGTTTACTCAGAATAGACGACTTTAAAAAGATGCGCGCGCCACCAAGCGCGCGGCGCAAAGCAGCATGGGGACTTTGGGGGACACTGCTCTGTCGTCTGCTTCGGTTATGGCTTACCTCGGCTGACGCTGCTGCTACGCACACCGGGAATGTTGTTGTTCTTCCTCTACCTCCGCCTCCGGCCGTCTCGTAATGCTTCAAGTACTACATGGCGCTCTAAGTTCCCATGAGCCCTTGCGTGCCACCAGGTGGCGCTTGCTCTTCTAAAAAGGTCTATTCCATCCCTGGGGGTGTGTCAGGCTCTGCACTCGTAAAACGGAACTTCACCACATAGCACGCTCCTAGCCAGCCATCATCTCGAATGACATCGTTCTCTCCCCTGATTCGCTGGAAACGGGAGGCGTACGCCATGTCTGTGACAATTACGAACAGCATAAGTGTCACAAAAAAAAAAAAAAAAAGAAGGCGTACGCCTCCCGTTTTCAACAAATAATGGGAGAGAACGATGTCATTCGAGATGATGGTGTGGCTAGGAGCGTGCTATGCGGTGAAGTTAATTTTTAAGAGTGTGCAAATGGGGGTGGGGTGGGGGTGATGTCTCGGCATGCAGGATACTCCCTTGTACTTTTGTACTCTTCGACAAAATGTTGCGTAATCTCAAAATTTTAGGGGGTGTCTCCCAGATTTGGAGGGGGGGGAGGGGTGTTGGGTGGGTTTGGGTAAATTACTGGTTGTTGGTACACGATTCCGTGTAGGGACGTAGCTCTATATACATAGCATCAGACATAGCGGAACTGAGGAGTTATACGTGGGTTCACGTTACGATACTGTTGATTGAGGCCCTACTTTGTTTTTCACGTTCAGTTCTCGATAAACTCGAAAATAGACTTCAGCAGGATTTTCATGTTTCTTTTTTTTTCTTTTTTTTGGGGGGGAGGGGGGGGGCGTGGAATTTTGTAGGTAGGTTTGTGTTGTGTGACACTCGTGACTTCTGGTATTTTGGCCTTTTTGGAAGGTACTTTGGGGAGTGTGTTTGTATGTGTGTGTGTGTGGAGGCGCTGGGAAAATTCCTGGATTAGGAGGACATTAGTCAGTGGCAGCTTTGAACGGCTCAAAGCGTTTTAGGCAGAGGACACGGAGCTTCTCAGGTTTGTCTTGCTGGAGCTTTTATCGACTCATATTTACGACTCAGAACGAAGGTAAACTCAAACCGCCGGAGCCGGCTACTCCATGGTAAACAAGCTTGAGCATAGGGCGAACGCTGAAGACGACAGGACTTAACTTGTCGCGTTGTCTTCAGTGTTCGCCCAGTGCTCAGGCTTCTTTACCATGGAGTTTGTCCACCAGCTTGCCTGCATATATGTCGTTTTATCGGCAATTCTATATACAGTAACCCCAATCTCATCTGGTCACAAAATTTCGATCCAGCGCTCGTCGTCGCCCTTGGTTCTCATGATTGCGATAAAAAAAAAGAACGGGCGTACTAGACGTCTTGAAAGAAAGCTACGATGGATGCCCTCGTACGTCTTCTTGATTCTTTGGCTTCTGCTTGTACGAGAGCGGGGAATGTCGACGCCTCGCACTTGACAGTTTTCGGCTACACCCTTTTTGTGCTGCACGCGCCGACTCTATTTAGGCGTCGCGAATCTCACGGCCGATACGACTTCTAAGAACAATGTTGGGCTTCGCCGTCATCCGTAGCCCGGACAGGCTTTTGATTGGGCAGTATGAGTCAGATCCTGTTTCCCAGCTTTCTTTGTCTTGTAGGGCGCTTAGTATTGAATCGAAAACGGATCTGATGGGAATGTACGACGGAGAAATGTTTTCTGCTGTTTCCCACCTCACATGGCTTGTACTTCACATTTTTTCTCTCTTTTTTTTATGCCAGTTACTAACGGTTTACAGCTACGTTTGCTGGTGCTTTTTCCTGATAAATGTCGTTTTTTTTTTAAATTCTAGAGCAGAATTCGCACCGTAGAATTTAACTGGTCGACATATCTTGTGACGTGTATATGATCCGATATTAACTGGAAAGAAAATGTTTAATCGGTTCTCGGGCTCTCTGCCGTGGTCATTCGCCGCAGCCCCATTTATCACCGCGATAGCTCTCATACTTGAATAGGGTTCAAATTCCATGCGTTTGACACGTGCAGTATCTCTTACATATTCCATTTTTCCCGTTTATTCTGTGCAAGTCTCATTATTTTTGTGAAGGGTGGGTTAAGCAGCAAGCGAGCTGGTGATGAGCATCCACGACCGCGAAATTCCGACACGAGGGACAAGGAGGGGCGTACACCCGCAACGTCTCAAACGTGTGTGAGACACTGCGAGCGTTTCTCTGTAGCAGTACACTGCGCTGTAGACAGCTTGTTGATAGCGTGTAAGGTCCCTGTTGAATGTAGTATCTCCTACGTCGTTTTTCGTACACTCCCGCTCTCGTATTGAACGAACCCATCGGTGCATCAGAACTGGTTCCGCTCGCCAGCAAAGTGAGCCCGTGGTCTTAGCATTTTTACGCGCACATGCGTGTCGGGTACCTCGGCCTAACGAGCGTATACGCTTGATCGCTTGCCGTCCCTCACTCGGATGCCACGATCATCGACCGCGCATTTCCAGTGACAGTCCTCGGTTAAGTACCTGCGCTTAGTCGTGGTAGCCACCGGGACATCGAGGTGCAATTAGCGCAAAGACTGCCTGGATCACGTATGCGGTGACCACAGACATGAGCAGACACGTTGAGCGTTGAAGTGTATATTTCAGGTAGATAATGCTCAGCTATCACAATCATTGTCTAATACAATAGAAGATATACGTTGTCTTTGAACATAGTATTAGAAGCAAAAGGGGGTGGGGAGTGGTCTAATAGGATTCTCTCTTGGATCGACCGGCTTAAACTGTGTTGTCTGAGTCATTCGTGGAAGTATCTGGGTGGTGGTGGCGGTGGTGGGGGCAGGGAACGGGGAAATTGTCGAAGAGAGAGAGAGAGAGAGAGAGAAAGTCCAGTTGAGCCCTGTTTACCAGCGCTTGAAAACACGGTCTTCTGAAAGGGCTTTCTGCCGAGATCGCTTTGGGACGTAGTGTCCACTGACCCCGAGTTGGCATAGGGGAGCCGCTAAGCCTGAAGGGAAGGACGTAAGTAAGATGAGCATTAGGCTTCCAAAATTAGTGGTCGTCGATCATGTGGAAGTACAGTGAGTGAGAGAGAGAGAGAGAGAGACAGAGTGGGTAGTGGGGTGTGAGGCGTGCTCCGAATTGTTCCTGATCGTTGCGCGTGAGGAAAGTGACAGGTATGGGTTTAGAACGGAAACGAGAGAATAGATAGGTAGCGAGCGAGCTGATGGTATAGATCCGTAACTTAAAAACCCGAGACAGGAGAACAAAAAACGACAACACAGACAAGGTCTTCTCCAGTCTCGAGTCTTTAAGTCATGCATTTAGAAGGGAAGTCTACTCGAAAAAAGAAAAGTGGTAATATAGTTCTGTCGGATATTCACCCGTGCATCCTCATGTCCGTCTGGTCCAAAAGCACAAAAAATGACATCGACGCACTTCTTTAGCTGTCTGCCACTGGACCTGGTCGTCACGCTTTCCCGGTTGGCCGCTCTTCCATGCTTCTGTTTCGGTGTCTCCTCCCATAGTTTTGTTTCCTTCTGGGCCAAATGGTGGGTCTCTGTGTGAAAACTGATGATCCACGAAAACGTGTGGTTCAACGTCTCCCAGATGGACAATAGTTAGTGTGTACCACCATGCATGGGACGCCGCGGCGAAGTGTTTCCGAATTTGCATCCTAGTTATTAGAAAAAAAAGAAAGTACGTTCTGACCATTCTGTACAATCGTGCCGTCATCGTATCCGTCGGGTCGACATATACCTCCCATTGTTGCATTCAGGCTTCGATAGCTTCTATTGTCTCCGGCAAAACCTCCTCGTTCGAGAGAAAGTACGTTGCATAAAATTTTGAGTGGCATATCTGCTGTCAAGTGCAGGCTTGGTCGCAGAAGCTATTGTTTGACTCCCGCAGCGTATATACAGGTGCTCCGTCTTCGTCCACATGCATCACCCAAGTGGGGAGTGTAGAGAAGTCATTGAGTGCGCCGATAGGTCAATGTCACGTAGCCGAGGCAATGTACTGAGTGCGGTAGCGAGAAGAGATAACGGGATGAATGTAATCGCGGCAATAAGTGCAGACAAATGACGGGATTGAAATACGAGTCAGCTGGAAAATCATTTATGCATAATCAGTCCTCGCTGTGCTGTTTTCCTTTTTTATTGAAACACGACATTTTCACAGTGTGCTAAAATGAATTGATTTCTTTAACGTTTTTGACGATGGATTCAAGCCCTTGTATACAGTGTAGACAATCCTGCTCTTTGAATCAGTTCATAAGGCGAGTCACGGCGAGTGTATCGGCTATAGACGAATCAATATCAGCGTCTCCATCGCCGTGGTGCGTGCCATCCTCTTGAAGCACTTGGTTAATCACTCAAATTCATTTCATTTTTAGTCATTCATTACATTTATTTTTTTCATGTACGTGGATGGACACCAGCGCAAAAAGTGGCCGTGGCAACTTGGTGCTGACTTAAAATGCTTGAGACATCCGCGTCTCTAGGCGTCGCAGACTCTCAGGACTAGCTAGTCGGAGCCATCAAACATCAGAGTTAGATTGTGCTACGTTAGATATAGCAAGAAAAAAGAAGAAAAAAAAGGAAAAATTGACTGAAACAACGGATAGCTAACAGCTGGCTAGCCTGCTACGCAAGCAAATATATGTGTGTGTCTGTAAGATATAGTAGACAACTATTTGGCAAGTATGTTACAGAAAAGCATAGCAAAGTGGAAAGTACAGAGCTATTAATATGTGGAAGGGCACCGGAATGTGCATAAGACATATAACAAAGGCTTGGAACGTCGTCGCAAAAGCTGAACCGGCTAGTCCCTCCGCAGCTCCCTCAAGCCTAATGGTGTGGTGCATTTGGGTGCACCACGTCATCCGCTTTAATTGTAGTAGCGCCTGGCTCATTTGCTAACAGCTAACAACCCATGAATGCAGAGCAGCTCGTCGTCATTTTTTGTAACCAACCTCTTTGCATGGCTCTCTTCTTTTTATTATTTTTACTTATCATCCCTCCCTTCTACTGGACGAGGGGATCTAGTCGGTCCAGTGGACGTTCATGTCGTTGTGAACTGTTTCCGGAGAAGCAAAGCGAGATGCGCTCGCCGTTTTCTGCCGTTCTGCGCGTGAACGCGACATCCATTGACTGGCCAGAAGCAATCGAAAGCCGAGATGAATCCTACACACAACCGGCGGTGCGTAAAACCTCTTCTCGACGTATCATGTGGTGGGCGTTCGGGGTGCGTGGCCGAGACAGCTACGCCTTCTAGCCGCGTGACGCAAGACGTTTTCATTTTCAGTGGGCCGACGCTCTGCGGCGCCCACCGTTACACGGAGTCCTTGAGATGCCTCGCTATTGTACGGGTGTGAATTCACAGCTTGGAGGGAGAGAAGAATTGCATGTTTGGAATAGAAAAGCGAACGACGCATTCCTTAGCACGTTAACGGCATTATACAACGGCGATTGTTAGGGGTTTTAGCGTATCGCGTACGCTGCAACTAAAGCTTTCCACAAAATAGCCACGCGGATACACCTGCACAGTTGGCGCCATCTGGCCGCACAGTTCTTCATAGCACAACCGTTAGGCTCGTGCCGTTAGGAAACACAACTTTAGTTTGATTTGTGAGACCTCCATTTTTTTTTTTTTTTTTTACATGAGGTACATATCAGACTTATAAAACGTGACACCTGTATCTGGCTTGCTTTTGCTTGTTTTGCTGGTTCGTGAGTCTATCTGTCCATCTCGTCCTGTGTTCGTCCTGTGTTTTCTCCTCAAGCTCAAGGCAATGTTAATATCAATTCAACACCTGCTAGCTTGCCTGCTCCTGCTATGTTCACCTATATCTCGCTTCACACACAGGAAGCATCGTTCAGTACGTTCAGCACTGGCTGGTATAACGTTTTATGGGTGGTACACTCCACGTATCCAACGTATTCGTACGAATGTCCGCGGTATTCTGGAGGAAACTGCTCCCCTAGTGAACAAAGCACATCCAGGAAAAGGAAAGGGCGTTCCGCGCACGCCAAGTAAGTTACATTTAGCAACGTCTGGAAGAACCTAGAGGCAGGGTTGCCTTTGCGTAAAACCTGGACTGACAGTGAAAGGAAAGTGAAGGAAACGACGTGTGTAGAGGCGTTCAACGACGGTCGTGAAATGTTGCACAAAACGGACGTATGTTTGCATCAAACGCAACAGTAGCGCGTCAGACGATGCTACAGCAACTTTGTGACCTTCGAATTTTGTGACCAACAGAACTTCGTGACGAATGTGACCAGCACCAGCTCGCGTGGCGTAGGGTGGTTAGGGTGATCGCCTTCCACGGCACGAGACTTCGATCCTCGCACAGGCTGTGCTGTCTGAGGTTTTCGCTTAGGTTTTCCCTGGGGTTCTCCGGCATACTTTCCAGACGAATGTCGGCCCAATTTCCCCTGAAGTCGGCCCAGGACGCGTACTAAACCCCGGTCTCCCCTAATTCCTGCTGTCTTCTCTCCATCTGTCCACGCTTGTACGGCTCTCATAGCCACAGTTGCTTCGCGGCACAAACACGAAAAAAAATATATGGCCAGTCATTACATTCGTACAGTTATTGTGCCGTTCGCAACAGAACGTACAAAACTTTTCCCGCTTGGCTATACGGTGGCTCCACGAGGCTGTTTGCTCCGCTCTTGGTTGGGATATACGAGAAGAACGGAAATGTGGATGAGGGGAGGAGGGCATTGGGGGGATTCGGCGGAAGTGCAGTGGAGTGCAGAGGGGCGGGTCGAGCCGCGGAAAAGGCGGCTTTTGTCCGGCACTGGTTGTCTCGTCCGACACGCAGAGGCCTTTGGCTGCCTTCCATGTTCCTCGCCCTGGCTGCCATTAAAAATAAACGTAAGAAGTAAACCGGGCTGTGCCCCTGCCGAGTGAACGCTTCCACCTCATCAGAGGACTTCTATTACTTTATAATGGAGTGGGAGAGTGTTCGTTTGAAGCGCTATTTTCTGCTCAATTTTCCGGTGGAGGCACTCGACATTTCGACCATATTGAGTGTTTTCCAGAGCTTGTTTGGTGGTCGTGAAATGGAGTCCCTCTCTGGAGCCTTTTGTTCGTCGATCGCTCTCCGTGTATGTGAGTTCTGGAGAATAGTGAAAGAGGCGAAGGGAACTTTCGTTTCGGGGTTGGGATGGGACTGGTCGGTTCATTTCTAAAACGATAACCGGAGCGGAAAATATCGTCGAATAATCTGAAAGAACTCAGCCTCGGTTAATTATCGTTGTTTACGGGAAATATCTGTTTCAATGAGCTGCTTTCTCGCTGAATTTGGGAAACTGGCTCAGTGACTATACTGTGAAGAATTACAATGAAAAAAAAAAAAAAACGAAGAAAAGTAAAAGGAAAAGGGCTGTATTGTTGGGCATACTGCCAAATTCTGAAAGTCTTCTGATCCAGTGCCCGCTAGGACAAACGTTGAGGAAATTCCTCAGTGGTGTCCTCACTGGCTTAGGCGTAACTTCTGGCAACCGCGACTGTCCTCAACGCTGCTCGTTCGTAAAGCAGCGGCAAAGGTGCTGAGAACAGCTCTGAGGAATCTCCTGAACGCTCGTGCAAGCGGGCCCTGCACTCGTTCCGGTGCCGTTCTACTCTTCTACCCTTTCTTATATCTCCACAGCTGTTACGGACGGACCTTCACGCTTGTGGACGTTGGTGGCACGTATAAAACTATCGCAAACATAAAAAAATAAAAACCGAAAAAAGGGGGATGGGGGGCAAGGGGGGGGGGGCAAGGGAGGCATGTGTTCTCTGGGTCTGGCGTTTTGTCTCTCAACGTTGGCTCTTGACTGGTCAGAGTTGGGGTGTATGGATCGTCAATTGACCTTTTTTTCACAACGCTACTGCGCATGCTCTGTGACCCTGGCGACGCTGAAGAGAGTTCCCTACATATTCGATAGATGGCGCCGGTCGTGTTTTGCTAGGATACTAGAGTACGTGCAAAAGGTCCATTGAACTGCTCTACCTTGCGATTATCACTCGGTTTCTTACTCTCGCTACGTATCGCGTACCCCCAGAAGAAAATGAACTCGTGGTCGCCCTCAGAACACCAGGCGCTGTACGCGCGACTTGTTATCATACTTGCAAGTCTTGCAGCAGCCTGGACGTGCATGAAGTGCCGTTCTTGGAATCGGAACAGCTGAATAGTGTCGACGCAGCTTCTTTTCTGTGGACTCGAACTTTTAAGTCGCCGCGAAGAAAAACATACAGAAACTGGAAGCTCTTTGACGAAAAGATGTAGGTCACCATTCGGTGAATCGGAACAGGGACACGCATACCGTTCTGGAGATGAGGAGCCGCCACCGCCGACGCCATAAAATGCATCTTCCCCTTTCGAATTCAAATCGGGAGGAGATTTACACGTAATTGGAGTCAGCCTATTCGTGCCTTTGCTTGCTGCTGCTTCAGTCCTCCTTTGATTACGTATGTATGCATAACGGGAACATGCATTCCGTTGAACAGCCTCCGCTTTTCGTCTGGTTTTGCAGTGGGTATCGAAAATAAAATGTCATGCCGCCGCGAATGGTTGCACGAGGCAGTTCATGACTGGCTGGGGGAACCAGGGTGCACTTAACCGAAGCCTCGTATTTGCACACATCTGTGGTGTCCGCCTTTCATTTTGTAATATTGACCAGGTGAACATACCATTTGACATTGGAAAGTGAGAACCGCTAGTTTAATTGTTTTTATTTAACGATACTGTAGGCCCTATCTCGCCGCCGCGCAGGTACAGAAAAAGAATATAAAACTAAACCAGAAGGAACTGTGAGGTAATGCCTATGCACTCACAATATAAATAAGGAAGACACGAAACAACCGCATCATGAGACAGCAAAGATAATTGTGACAACTACGATAAGTACAAAACTACAAATAAAACGTAATACATAATAAGTAACACATAATAATAAGTAATTACAAATAATAACTACAAAACGCTTACTTAAAAAGACTCCAACTGTTGACCAAATGCCGAACCAGATCCGAGGGGGACACCATATCTGAGGGCAGTGCATACAAAAGAAGTTGTGGTTAAATGTGTTTTTTTAATTTAGTTATTTTCTTGTTTAATTTTGTTAAAATTTATTAAGATTTCTGTAAGCTGTGCGGAATTATTTATTTACGAAATTAGGTATAAGTACGCAATCCTACTCTCAACCTTTCTCTGGTTTAGTATGAACGTCGATACCGTGTTTTGCAACGCCGTCACCGTCTAGAAAACATCGTATACGTCACCAGTTGGGTTGATGAACTTTGAATTAACGAGATACTACTGTTAGTCTTAACTGAGTCAACGCTGACCATGAGTTTGGAAGTTGTGCTGTCTGATTTTGAAAGGACGTGGTCTTGACTTTTCTCACACAAGATATTCCGGGTGCATCTTGAACTAGCCTCTTCGTTATCTTCGTTATCTCAACATCGTGCGACATGGAGTTCGGACCCTGGATGCTTGCCGGGGGGGTTGATATTCCGTAACACTTTTAAGGAAGTCTCGCGACTCAAGCTTCCTTTGTGTCGGTTCACGCAGAAGTACCCCAGTATTTCCCGCACGTAGACTAACATCCTCTCCGCTGATCGGATCAGTTCCTTGGAACGGTCTGGGTGCTCGGCTTTTTCCTTTCGGATTCCAACTGCAACAACACGAAATGTCGCGCACATTTCCTTGTCTTTGGACTGCCCTAGTATGTGTGAACTTTTGATTCTTCGTGCCGAAGACAAATCGGATGTTACGGACAGAGCTTGAAAGATGAGTGTGCACCAGGCGCAGGACGAGCGGTTCGGCTTCTGAAGTGTACTACGAGTGAGTGCCAAGTGCATGAGGGACGGCAATGAGGTTGTTTTTTTTGCAGTAACATGAGCTAGATGACTTGTATGCCGTGCTATGCGCGAACAGCGAGCGTGCAAATTGATGCATGGGCGGCTTGTCTGTGTTCATGGCTGCGAATGGCGGGTACAACGTAGTGATTGATTAGGTACTTAAAGCTCCTGCTACACGACGTTCTTAGAAGTGTGGCGTGTATGTGGAAGCGGCTTGGTAATCTTGTACCTTCGGGCGACTTGAACGATCTCCACTTGGTGAGTGACGGCGTGTGTCCTGCAGGATGCGATATTTCGGTGTGACTTCGAGATGCGGGAATCTTGTAGAGCAGTTGTTTAAATGGAGCCCCTGTAATAAACGCCGTTTGAAAAAAGAGTAGAGCGACACAATGTGGACGTTTTGAGAAGTTATGGCGCCAAATCTGCTAAATATTCTGCGAAACGGTATACTTCGTTTCATAACGAGAAAAAGTGGCTGGCTGCAGCTGGAAATTAATTTTGTGCGAGGAAGTAATTAGTTTCAACAAAGTGTTGGCTTTCTCGCCTGGTAACTAACGCTTTGTAGCGCATCGGTTTTGCAATGTGTGCCGGTCGCGCAAAGAACGAACGATGCCCGGCGCGCTTGGGCAGATGACGAACAGAGATTGGAGGAGAATAAAAATGCAGATCCTTCGTTCGTCTGCCTGGCAATGGACGTCCGTCGCGCGTAAGAACGCCTGCTGGGGGACTTACTTGCTTTCACACATACTTGTCATCTATGCGACATCTATGCGTGTCTGATACAAAATCGTGACATACTTATTGTCTTGGGCACACTTGTCATTTATCTTGGTCGCACTTATTATCTCTTCATATCTTACCTTTTCATATCTTACCTTGAACATACTTATAATCTCTGTGATAGTATGTGTGTCTGATACAAAATTAGCGCGCACTTGCGACGTGGGGCACAGTCACACAAAAGAGAGCAGCAAAACAATCTTTTGATCTGGTGAGACATGTTTTGTTCCCTCCCTGGTTAAGGCGCCCGAAATTCGCTCCCAGGGCGGCTGCCCCCCCCCCCCCTCGTCTATTGCTCAAAGAATAATAGTGCAACCTTTACTGCTTCACTTCCCTCCTTCGCAGTGAGGTGTGGCGCTCACTCAGCTGAGCATCAGGCACCCCATCCGCACCGTTATCGGGCGACCTCTGGGGAGACCCAATGTGTAACTCTCGGAGGGCACTGCGTGACCTGGCCCTGTAGTCACTGCCTTTTATAGGCACTTCAGCGCTTTGGCAATCCGAAAGAGCGCTACGCATGGTGCCGAGGTCAACACCATCAGGAGTTATCCCAAACCTTATTGGCCTATTTTCACGCGTGTCGCCCTCTGCCTGTGGTATGCGGCAGCCTCTCCTTGGGGCTTGCCTGAGGGTCGAGGGCCACGGTCGTAATAATGAGAGGATAATACGTGTTTGACACCGATCGTGGTCATTGTCGGATAAGCGAATTGTCGTACCTACGAGATGGATTTACATGGCGGCGAAACAGTTCCCAAGAAAAACGGTCATAAAGCGAGCTTGTCAGATTAATGGGGGTCATAATAACGAGGGTCATAATAACGAGGGTTCACCATATTTCTCTTGGTACGTCAAGTGGAGGCTTTCAGCATGTCTACCGCCCTGCACCACAATAAGGGCACAGCTCCTGTTCTTATTCTAGCGGGTATCCTGGACTTGTTACGGTTGTCACACATTCCACGATGTAATTAATAATTTTCAAAAGAGCAAATATTTGGGCTTGTTGGTATCGCATCGTGACACAGGACTGCTAAGGTGGGAGCACGGACTTGAGGGAACTTTAAGCACTCCTGTGTCACAAGGTAATTAATGCGTGGCACGATTTGATCTCAGTGCTAGGCTCGTATCCATCGTTAAGGGATACTGACGGATGCTGTGTGACATCCAAGTGCCCCTATCAGATTTACAGGAGAAGTAACTTGCAAAACAAATGGAAAATGTGATAGCACGTGGCACGTCTACCGAAGGTTAGCAGTCAGAGCCTGCGAAAGCAAATGGGTAGCAAGTAGGGTTGCCACCTTTCGGAGTGCAAAATACCGGCTGAGGGGGAGGAGGAGGTGGGATAGAGGGAAAGGAGGAAATGTTCGCGGGGAAGGGAAAGTGGGTGAGGGGTGGAGAGTATACAGTGAGAGAGAAAGAAAGAACAAGCGTACTCGCTCAAGACAACAATGATAATAATAATGAATAGAGAGTTTTAGCAGACCGTTGATAAGGTGACTTGCGTCGAACCGTATCAACCGGAACCAATCAATGAATAAGATTCTGAGTCACGCACAACTGCGATTGGTTCCGATAGGCAGGTTAACCTTATCAACGGTATACTAAAACTCACTATTAACTAAGAAAACGACTGGTGACTACGGAGTTGGGTCTGTGCTCCAGATTTATTCAAGCTGTAGTGGAATGTTGAAAGGAAAACCCCGTAAAAACCCCTATGAAAGGTGTTGAGCCACAAATACCGGCAAAAGGCTGCGGGTATCACCTTCCTACCGGCAGAGCGAGCAAATAACCGGCCCTGCCGGTATAATACCGGCCTGGTGGCAACCCTAGTAGCAAGCAGACTCTAATGAGCTCCGAAACTTCACGCAGGGGGAACATAATTCTCACGACTCCTGCAGACAGTGCACAAATTTTGCAAGTCACTTGTGATGTCTTGTGCCATCGTGCACAGGAAGTACTGCTCTGTTTCGCCTGTTTGAATGTCTTCTTGCATTTTCCTACGTCTTATCCCTACCACCAGACAGGAATGTAATACTGCTCGAGGCACTAGCTAGTTGGGACGCGGAATTAATGTTCACGGCCTCTCTTCTGTGTGCGCAGATTGACTACCCGGACTGCGAGCTGCTGCGTCCAGGGCAGCGGCAGTCGTGTACCACCATGAACCTGGAACGGCTGTTGGCACTTGAGCCAGATGAGGTGACTGTCGAAACAAGACATAGGATACGCTCAGATGCTTCGGATCACATGCAGGTGATGTTTTCAGTTTCATCGCGTGTTGCATCATTTTGTGAGCCCACGTATTTTCAACTGTTACGTTTCCTGTAATTTCAGCAGCTGGACAGCCAACAGACAGTGCTGCAAAGGGACCTCAAGTCAAATAGGAGTTCTCGGAGCAGCGACACGTCTTCCGCGTACTCTGGATCAGATACAATGCAGTCCGTGCAGTCATCTCTAGAAGACAATGAAGTTGACCTCACTGGGCTCATGGAGAGCAATGTCGATTCTGACGAAGAGGAGGACCTTGCAGAGTCAATGGATGTAAGGACTGGTGCTAAAGTAACTATAGTCATGTTCGACTTAAGAAGGAAAAGTAATCGATTCCGTCATCTACATACGGCATTGGAGATAAGGAGACACACAGGAGAGTGACATATCTCTGCCCGGACATCCTATCTGCGGCGCAGTAATATTTTGAGAGCTGACGGACTAGATTTCTTTTCCTTCTTAAGTCTAAAGGAGTTTTCAGTCAATGTTCATGCAGTGAACACTACCCATAGTGCCAGCTGCTTAACATTTGGTGTGACATTTGCACAAATGTGCTCGCTGTTTATTTCAGAGCCTGACAGTGAGGGACACATATCGGGAGTGCCTAGAAAAAGATCCTAATGACCGCACGGAAGACGACATAGAAACTCTCCTGGAGTTTATGCAGCCTTTGCCTGTAAGTTGACCACAATGATTAATGGGGCCCTTTGGTGAGCAGCAGATGACCTTCGGAGATTCCGTGTGTTTAACGAGTCACAACCTGGCACTATCAGCTGAGGGCTCTAATGAGAGGCTGCGTATCAGGGATGTTTGCATGTGTAGCAAGGTGGATGTCTTACATGAGGAACAGGAAGTTCCTGTGTGTCCGTGCTTGTTGCTCAGCTTCCTGTAACACACTGAAATCTGTAATGTTGTGGTGCTCGTTTATAGGCCTTTGCCAACATGACGTTGTCAGTACGACGTGAGCTATGTGCGGTGATGGTGTTTGCTGTTGTGGAGAAGGCAGGCACTGTGGTGATGAATGATGGAGAGGAGCTGGACTCCTGGTCTGTCATTGTCAACGGACAGGTAGAGGTAGACCTTCCCGATGGAAATATAAAGGAGCTGGCAATGGGAGACAGGTAACAGACACTCTTTCACTTTTCTCTAGAACGTTGTGCTTACCCAGTTTGTTTTTTTCTAGCTTTGGTATCACGCCTACCATGGAAAAGATGCATCATCAAGGCACAATGCGTACCAAAGTGGATGACTGTCAGTTTGTGTGCATAGCTCAGGGCGACTACTATAGGATACTGCACCGCAGCGAAGAAAACACGTGGAAAGTTGAAGAAAATGGGCAGGTGGTACTAGTTACGGAACATCGCTCCCTCGATGGAGGTAGTCGCGAGGGCCACGTTGTCATTCGTGTAAGTGCACGACCCAAGCAGACGCATATTTTCTGCGGTAATGAGAGTTGCCGGTACATGCACTAATTCTGGTGCCCTTATTCAAACAGGGCACTCCAGAACGGTTGTTGTCTCAACTTCTGGAGGAGAACGGGTTAGATCCTGGCTACATCGAAGATTTCCTTCTCACCTACCGAACGTTCATTCCGAGCTCGACGGTGGTTACCAGCAAGTTGCTTTCTTGGTTCAAGGATCCATCTCTCAGAGATAAGGTATATTGCAGAAGCTTTTCATCACATCAGTTCTTTCATGCTATAGCTTTACTATCTCTGCGATGTTATATAACTTATATAAGATCTTATATAACTGAAAATAAGCTTATATAATATAAGCTTATTTTCCTGAATAGAGATAATGATGTCAGTCAAATGTTTCAGGTCACTCGTGTTGTGCTGCTTTGGGTGAATAATCACTTCACAGACTTCGAAACGGACCCAGACATGATGGAGTTTCTGGAGTTGTTTGAACAGTGCCTTGAAGCTCAGGTATATTGGCTTCTCATGATACTGCTTATGGACATTTTCCTACTTTCTCTGTGCTCCCTCCTCACTGAGGTACTTTTGGTGAAATCAAACCGAATAACCGTAGCCGATAATCGAGCCATGTAACGTAAGATGTTTGTAAATTGACCTGTCTAGAAAATGCACGCCCAGCTGCGCCTTCTGAACCTAGCATGTGCCACGAAAGCTCGCACAAGAGTGGTGACCTTGGCACGGTCATCCAGAGATGATGTCCTGCCTTTTCAAATTCTCGGTGGCTATGAGTCGGGCAACGCCATCTTTGTTGCTAAAGTAGACAAGACCTCGAAGTCTGAAGATGGATGGCTAAAGCGCGGCGACGAAGTAAGTTGTCTCAAGTTTAGCTGGTGAGGTTGCTATTTTACCGCAAGGCGGTTGCACTACTCATTGCATGATGCTTGTGTTGCACAGAAACGACCAGTTCGATGATTCTTGTGCATTGACCTTTACAGATACTTGAAGTGAATGGGCAAAGCTTTGCCACAATGTCACATTCGCAGGCATTGGAGATACTTAGGAAGGCCACTCATCTTTCCATTACTGTTCGTTCCAACCTTCTGGGTAAGGACGTTTTCTGTCATTCCAGCAATGGGGTGCTTGAATTGTGCTATTTGGATCCTCTTTCCATCATTTTTGTGGTGTGGTTTCCATTTGTTGCCTTTCTGTAGAGCAATGGCTCGCCGTGAGTAAGGTGTACCTTTCTGACGCTGCAAGAAACTGATAATTTTGTGTTATAGAATCACAAAATTTTGTATTGTGTTGTTAAAAACAACATGATACATTGTGTTATACTTAGAGCCTGAAGTTTTAGGGTTTAAACAGGTTCTTCCCCGAATTTGCACCCCGAATTGAAGGTTGCCTCTTTAGGGTGAAACCAGATTTCTACCTGGCAAATTGCCCTCACTGAGACATCTGCAGGAATGCACACTAACTTGTTTGGTAGCAAATGCAGTTACATCACCATTTGTACAAAACCAATACAGTTAGTTAGTATTTCTCGACGAATTTAGCCTACTGGAAGTTTTTCCATGCGAATTCGCATGAACTTAGAGCACATGTTTATTTACCGATTTTTACCCCCCGAATTTAGAAAGAAATATTTCCCCAAAACTTCAGGCTCTAGTCATACTGTTGACCACACTTTTAGTCAGGAAATAATGATAATGTGCATTGGTTTATAACAGGCATATTTGTTTGTGCAGTTGTCAGAACAGCAACATTATGTCCCATGTCATGTCTAAACAACAACAGCAGCAATTTTATTTTATGATGATGACGATTAGGGAGTTTCATCGTCATGTTTATATTTCATTATATAGCTACTTGATGTCTATCTGCCACGAAATGGTAATGATTCAGGAATGTGGTGATTTGCTACAGAACCTCGAAAGAGGTGTTGGAACATTGCTGTTCCTTCAGTTTTTCACTATTCTTTTGACAGAGTTCAAGGAGATGCTCAACAACCCGGAAAAGGCGATGCGTCCCCGTGGTCGGAAAAGCTCTGACATGTCACGGTACCAACCGGACACAAGATTGAGGCTGTCGTCGCACTTAGAATGGGGTGAGGTGGTTGGCTTGCCACTGGGCATCGGGGGGATGCCTTTGGGCGTGGGATGGGGGCCTCCGGGCTCCCCTTCGGCTGTCACTTCACCTCATACCTGCTCTCACGGAGGAACAGGAGGCACGGCCAACGGCGACCTCCGCAAGGATGACAAGAAGGGCTTCATGACGTTGGGCCACCGAGCAAAGTTGAAGAAGGCACTGGCAAAGATGAACATTATTCCCAAAACACTCAACAGGTGCGTTTACTATTTGCTGTGCAGTTTGTAAGATATGCGATACTCAGGGAAAAAAAGAACAGAGAAAGCTGGGAATTAAAGTAGTACCAGTTCAAGTTAACTCGGTACGGACTGGAAGTCCAAGTGATTCCACCTGGGGCTCAGGTAGTATTAGTTTGAGCTCACCTGGTATGAACTGGAAGTCTTAGTGATACCGGTTGGGTAGTTAGGATATATGTCTTTCTATTTTGCGGGATTGCGAGCCGTGTTGTTCCGAGTGCCATTTAGTTTAGGTCCTTTCTTTAGTATTGGTTGCTTTCTGAATTCAAGCGCAAATACTGTGTGTTTATGTTTGGGCAGGAATTTGTTTAGAAGTAACCTGCCACCTTAAAATCAAGTTCCTTGCAACATGAGCAATCCATCTGTACACATGAAGCTCTGGCACCATAGCACTAGTATAACTGGTGCACCCTAAAATATTTGAGAAGCAGCTTTGGGAAGAGTTTGACTTGATTGGCATGCACAAATTCAGGCGATAAATTTTAGTGCATTCAGTCTGTACCCCCAAAAATGTTACGCAAAATTTTGCAAATCCATACTCGCCTAGGAAATAGTAAGAAACAATTTTATGGCAAAAATGAATGGGGTTGTTTCATTGGGGTGTGATTTAATGGGTGGGGAGGGGGGAGGCTGTACTCTAGAAAATAGTCTTTGCATTCCATATTTTGTTTCCTATTCAGTGCTGATACAACTAAGACATGCTATATTATTAAGTCGACCTCGATTGAGAAAATCATGGTCGATCCATCGGTGGGTCCGATGGAAATGTGTTGGCATTAAAACTTGAAAAAGCATTTAGGAACTCCCCATCAGTTCTCTCATCACAAAGAACGCAGTGCCACACAACCCTTCAACGACCCTTCACAAAACAAACGCAAGACAGCACTCACAGCCAAACGAGCTTTTTGGGCTTACTCCGGTTCAGTGTGGCGGCGAAGTCTCACAGCCTTCTTGCCACAGCTCCTCCGCACAGCTTTCATAACCCATGACACGCCCACGCAGACCCGACACGTCTGTCGACCACCACAGCTGCACTGCAAAGTGCCGACGCCGTTGCTGCGTCACACTCTCCGTGCGCCCTCTCCTTCCCTCTCCCTCCCTCTCCACTCACTGCGCCGTGCGGACAGACGGACCATGCTGTGATTCTTGCGTAGCGAGGACAATAATACTGAAAAAAAAAAAAAAAATTAATCAAAAGTGAAATGTATTAAAAACGTGAATATTGCTTTGTGTCTTGCCGCAGTGAATCTCACCTGAACAGCTCCGACGACAGCCTATACTCGACACACAGCGGGTCAAGTGCCGGGTCTGGCGGACATGCGCGCACGTCGCGCAGCGGATCTTCGCCAGCACACAACCACGGCGGAGGACAGCTCTATCACAGCCACAGCAACCCCGACCTGACGTCCCTGGCTGTGACGCACTACGATGCTGATGGCGTGGGATGCCGGGATTTTCCCGAGCACGTGCTCAAAGTTTACAAGGCGGACCAGACGTGCAAGTACCTTCTCGTCCACAGGGTGAGTTAACCACGAGGGTACTACAAGTGGGCATTGCATGTCCATTACATGCCTGTATACATGGGCTTGTATACTCACTGTGTCGTCGTGTCCATACCGTGTTCGGGTTGTGAGCCTGAGCTTTTTTTTTGGCTTCCAGGAAACAACTGCCCGTGAAGTGGTGATGCTTTCGTTGAGGGAATTTGGCATAACGGACTCTAGCAGGTTTGTCTTATCCAGAACATCAAGTATTTTCATACAGTTGCCGACTCCAAAAATTCGGACTTTCCAATTTTTCGAAAAAAAAAAAAAAAACTCTTGGCACCATCGAATGCCCTCTAGAGCCAATGTATTTCCACTTCCAATACAATCAAACTCCTTTACAACGAAACTCGCGGGACCGCACAAAAATTTGCTGTAGTGGTATTTTCGTTAAAGGGTGTTCGCTATAAAGGAGTATTTCGGACCATATTTCGGATGGACTGTCCAGTTTTTCATGCTCATTTCGCTCCGAGCATGCCTATTTTTTCTGACTTCGTCTTCCAAGAGTCAAAACAGACGCATGCAGTGCATTTCGGGGCTCAATATTTGGGACCACGCCACCAAGGGAAGCAAGCGCGCCGGCCCGGCGCATGCATAGAAGCACGACATGCATGAAGGCAGAGCTTAGTAGCGCGTGCCAATCTGCTGCTGGAAGGTTCAGACGGCAGTGGAAGCGACAAAGAGGTTGCAGTTGTGCCCCTGTCAGCCACGGCAATCCTTATGACTGTTACTACGCTCGCGGAAGAGTATCACAAAAAGCAGGAATTCGTTGCGATGCGTTATCCTGTGTTCGCGTGGCGAAGCAAACTCGTGTCGACAGTTATTTCGAGCAAGCGTGAGTGCTCAAATAAAGTGTTTTTGAAACATTGCGGATTTAAAGCCTTTGTCTAAAAATTCGGACTGCACGATAATTCGTACTGTTTTTGTGTCTCCTTCAAAAGTCAGAAGAAAAATCGGTCGGCGACTGTATGCGTCCGTGGAATTGCGGAATACTTAATCTTGTTTTTCGTTTTTAGCCTGTACTCTCTCTGTGAAGTCTCAGTTGGAGAAGGTGGACTCATCAAGCAACGTCGGCTTCCTGAGCAGATGCAGAATCTGGCTGAGAAGATCGGCCTTAACAGCCGCTATTACCTCAAAAATAACTCTTCAACCGACCCACTAGTACCTGACGACATGGCTTCTGTAAGCATAATTCGCAAGTGCACTGCGTGGTTGATTGCAAAATTGTTGTTCCGTGCTTTGTAGGAGCTTCTGCGAGAGAGCCAGGTCAATTTTCTACATCTGAACAGCGTTGAGGTGGCAACGCAGTTGACACTGGAAGACTTCAGCATATTTCGCCAAATAGAACCCACAGAGTACATTGATGACTTGTTTGAGGTGAAATCTGCATACGGCTCACCAATGCTCACAATGTTCGAAGAGGTAAGGTTTAGAAACATTTATCCTATGTAATTGTATTTACATATTCTTTACATTTAGCTTACATTATGTAAGGTTATGTGAAAGGTACATGTTTGTTGGTAAAATATTTTTTAGAATTTTAATAATCTAGTTAGGCAGTGCTGTGAGGAAGTTGACAAAAAATGTTTTCCCTTTCTGTGGGAGAGTACATTTTCAGTCCCAGTTGCTAGTGCATATTTGGGTTTTTTGTCATAATAGCTATGTCTGTCCATAAATGGTTCCATGTTCACTTGTCCTTGTTGCCAGTAAGGCACATGGTTGGTATCAGGAAATGAGTTTTTTTAATTTTTGTCCTTGCAGCTTGTAAATAGAGAAATGTTCTGGGTTGTCTCTGAGATCTGTGGGGAATCCAACCCAATCCGAAGGATGAAGACTGTTAAGCAGTTTGTGAAAGTAGCAAGTGAGTGAAATGTCACAGCCTGCTATATTCACCATTGCAGTATTTTTATTTTATTTTACGCATTAATCATGTCCTTCTGTCTTTGCTCTCCGCAGGGCAATGCAAAGAATGCAAAAATTTCAACTCCATGTTTGCTATTCTGAGTGGATTGGGGCATGGCGCTGTTGCCAGATTACGATCCACTTGGGATAAGCTGCCTTCGAAGTACCAAAAAATGTTTGAAGTAAGTACACTGTGCATGCACGTATGTTTTATGACCAACCGAAGCACATGAGCATGATTGAATCTCTATGTGAAGCATGGTACCCAATGCCAGACTTAGGAATTTGCAGATTTATGCAGTATACAGTAGTGTCTTGCCAAAATCAAAATACCAAATAGTAAGGATAAAAAAAGATTGAAAGCAAGCTAGGCGGTGGCAGATATCCACAACAAAATCCCGAGACTAGGGGTAAGCGTCCCTTTTTATTTATTTTTTTCTAGTCTCTGGTTTTCGTTATGGACCAAATAGTAGCATGGTGTTTGCTATCATTCCTAACGGTCTCCTTCCAGTGGTTTATTGTTGTGAAAACATCCAGAGTTCAATAACTTATGGCATCATCAAGTGGTGGTGTCAATAAGTGGGTTACTGTGGGAAGTGTGAAAAGAAAGTTTACAACAAGGAAAACTTTTTTTTTATTATACTCTGTCTGAGCAGCTCCATTTGAAAATCTTGAATAATACCATTCAGTTGGAACTGAATATCTGGGTTATCAGGTGTACGATATTAATGCAACCTTATGAGAAGTTAGGCTAGCATTGCGGTATGACGTTGAATTTTATTTAGTGCTTGGAGCATATCACAACATTTGAGGAATCTGTATTTCCTACAGGACCTACAAGAGCTGATGGACCCTTCTCGAAACATGTGTAAATATAGGAATCTCATCAATAGTGAACAGATGCGGCCACCAGTTGTGAGTGCCATGCTGTTTGGTGATTTTTCATATCCTAATGCACGTTACAATATTGTTTACTCATACATATTCATCTTTCAGATACCTTTCTACCCTATTGTTCGGAAGGATCTCACATTCATTCATTACGGGAATGATACCATTGTAGACAATCTGGTAGGTACCTCGTATTGTAGGGAAAGCAGATGAGTCAAGTGAGGGGTTATGCAAGCGTGCTGTCTGCGTAGAGCTGAGGTGAAAAGTCACAAAAGATTTGGACAGCAGTGAAATTAACCAGTAATCATCTGCAGAAACTATAATTGAAAGTTGAGTGCTATTGGCAGATATACTCCAGGCTGAAACGTTCGTTGTAATGCTGTTTATCCCATTCCAGCAACCATAGAAATCTTAAGGAGAGAGGCTAGAAGGAAAGGCGGGGAGGAGGAGAGCAAAGAATTTGAACGGGGCTCTTCTCTCTCTCAATGTATGCGCCTGGACGCAGCCATATTGAATCAGCCGAGGGAACATCGCATACTTTTAGCCCGTGAAAACAGGCGCTGTCCCGAAACTGTTGTTAACGCTTGCTCCGCCGCTTCCGTTGGCTACGGATTTTGTCACTGTCCGCTGGCTGGTCGAGGCAGCGGCGGTGGCGGTGTGGGGTAGTGTACATGAACGCTTGGTGTGTGCACCATTTACGTGTTTCATCTTTGAGCACAGGCCTTGTTTTCTAATTAGTAAATATTGCTGTGTATATACGTTATGCTATCGGCTAAGCTTAGCAGCGGAGCAGAGCGCTGCTGGGGCGACGCTGACTGATTCAAAATAGCGCTCCCATCGCCCGCACGTCCCAGTTTCGGATGTTTCATTCTAGCATACTCCTTCAGATTTCTATGCCAGCAACACTTTAGTCATTTTGTTCCATGTCTTTGTTTCCAGGTCAACTTTGAGAAGCTCAGGATGATTGCCAAAGAGGTTCGGCAACTCATGAATATGTGCTCCGCGCCTTATGTAAGTATCCTTAAGTTAAGCGATTGATGTGACAGAACGGAAACCTAGTGGGAGATGTACCCCCAATTCCCTGTGTCGGCAGGGCTGTGAGGTAACACCACTTTCCGTGACCTTTCAGGACTTGTACAGCATGTTGGAAGCAGGGGGAAGCCCTTTAAATCCTGCATTGGCATCTCTGAATAGCTTTGCAGCAACAGGGAGCGCTCTTGCAGTTGTGAGAGGGAGGAAGCGTAGCACTGCACAGCCAAGCCCCAAGAAAATGTTTGAGGAAGCACAAATGGTGCGTCGTGTCAAAGCGTACCTGAGCCGATTGAGAGTTGTGACGGACGAAAGTCGCCTGCTTGCGATGTCTGTCGACTGTGAGCCTCATCCAGTACCACCTGGTAAGTGGCAATCATGCTGCAACACCACCTAGAGTGAACAGAGCCCAATTGCATAAAATGATGTGACATACAGTCAAGCCCGTTTCTTATTATCTTCGATCTAATCTACAAACAAATGTTTGTATTTCAGTGCTTCCTGTAGCAGTAAGCCAACAGATCCCCAGAAGACGTCATCCATCACCCAGGAAACGTCATCCGTCTCCAACGTTGTCCACCGCTAGCAGTAATAGCAGCACCTCAGAAGGGAAGAAGTCCATCAACTCTGGTGGGGGGCCCAAGTTTGGTGAGTTTTGTTCACGGATGATCTTTCATTTCTCTAAAAATCGTTGTCAAAACTCTGCATTCCAATTATTATATTGCATAATTGAATTCGGTCTGTAGTACCTGCATCTTGTTAGACAAGCGCAAGACGTCAACGAGGATATTTGTTCGGATGGTGCATTGCTCAGTTAGGCTTTCGACTGATGTTTCGATTCGAGCATGTTCGAATACCTTTGTTATGTATCACCCTCTGAAATAGATGTTGAGTAACTTTCTTAAATAAATACTTATATGTATACTTATATATAAATAAATACTTAATAAATAAACTTACTTAAATAAAAATAAATAAACTATGGGGGCAATGCCTGTAAGTACTTAGTAGTGTGCTTTAATCAATATGAATGTTACTTGTGCTACTTGAAATCCTGTAATTGCTTTCGTGAGCCATGGAATGTATATGAAGAAAAGGGAACAGCTTCAATAACCTTAAAGTGTTGTCTGGCATTACTTTCTGAACTCACAGCATTATTAACGCCTTGTCGATCGCAAACTTCAGCACGTATGAAGACGTCTTGAATGAGATTCTTCCTATGATGACCATGGATAGGGATGCCCTAGGTGCAAATTTTTACGTGAAGTGCTTAACGATTAACATCAGGCAAGAAGGAAGCAAATGCAATGCTTCCTTTTTGCTTTCTTTGACAAGAGTTGATCTCCATACATTAAGAGCATCCACTGCTTTCTTCTAAGGCCTCCTCTTCTGTGCACTGATTCTTTGTCTGGCTATGGGATCGACTGAATGTCCAAAGTCACTCTCGAGCATCATAGTGGATGAGTCGACCATCACAGATTGCGATCAGATTTGTTTGTGATGTTCTCCCTCACGTGCATAGAACACATGCCAAATATTTAGAGCTTGACTTTTTTCGGTTATATTTTCCAGCAAAATCTGGGAGTAAATATTGGGTTGTAAGTTTTGCTTCAATAATTCGGGTGCAATCGGGTTGATCTGAACCTGATTCAACCACATTCTGGTTGAATCAGATTGGACCAGGCATAAATCTTCGGTTTACTCAGCATAATACACATGACACACCGGTAGACAGATAGTATCAATATTTAGTCCATTCATCTAAGAGGCAGAAGGGTCTCTGTTTTGATAGTTCATGAGCATATTTATGCATTTACGGCACAGTTTCCATAGTCTTGTGTTAGTTGTGATGACTTCGGATCCTCCTAGTCCAGCAGTTTTCGTGGGAACACCGGGTTAAACACTGTTTTTTTTTCTGATTTGAATCGGCAGGTAAATATTGGTAAATATCCCATGCATGTGAGGTGGAACATCACAAGAGAATCTCATCGCAATCGGTGATGGTTGAGCCACCGACTTTCGGCGTTTGACCTGGAATGATGGGTCTTGTCCTTGATTTGACCTTGAAGTGGTTCTAATATGGATGACTAAACAGTGGGTATGGCATCCTTCCCAGGCACAGACTCACCTCAAGCCATGCGCAAGCTTCTTGCCTTGTCTGACCAGAGCAAGATGCGTCCTCATCAGCCCTCCAGGCCACAGCCAGCATCACCTTCTCCTGGACCAGCTAGGAGGAGTTCTGCGGTTCAGCCAGGACACATACACGGTCACGGGCGCTCGCGTTCGGATACTGGCTACGCCAACGTTCAGCCTGTTGACCTATCAGCTGAAAGCTCTAGTGTTACAAGCCTTAATAACCTGCCGCTGAGGAAGTCCCATACTTCAGGTAGGCGCACGCACATGTATTGTGAAAGGTCAGACACATTCCACCTTGACCTGCATATTTACCATGGGGAGTCATGTAAAAAATGTAGCGTCGTAGAGAGTATGTGCTAATTATATGAGGGGAAAATTGGAATTCAGCACTCGACATAAACTCAACTACCATTTTTATTTTATGTTTTCGTGTTTGAGTCCGTGTCCTGAAATCAACAAGCAATTAATCATTAGAGCCGCTGACCGACTTTTTGGTCTTCTAGGAGCCACAGAATCGGTTCGAATTATTGGGCAGTCCGACAGTCCATGTTGTGTGATACAGTCAAATCCCTTTACAATGAAACTCGAGGGGGGGGGGGGGGGGACAACGAAAGAAATTAGCAGTAAAGGTATTTTCGCTAAAAAGGATGTCCATTATTGGACCTATAGGGTTCCAGCGGGACTGCAAAAAAATTTGCTGTAGTGGTATTTTCGTTAAAAAGGAGTTTGACTGTATGACCCATTAGTGCTGCTAGACTCATGGTGTGCAAAATATACGGGGAAAATAAAGTAACAACATTTAGACATTCAAGGTTTGGGTGCGTGAATTATGCGAGTAAATGTGGTACCTTGACAAGAAATGTACATTAACGCATACGTGTTGGAGAAGCTGCCTTCCTCCCTTCTTTAAGCGATTGTCATTCTCAGCATGTCTCATTGCACCAGTTTTATACATTTTCAAATTTCATAGCTGTTTCTGTATGGTATGAACTCAATTTAATGACTTGAAATAAGCTCGATAAGCTTTTCAGCATCAAAGCCTCGTTAGAATGCCATGTGTTTGGCACAAAACTTGCCGGCATAGCTAACAATCCATTTAATAGGCACTGTGTCTGCATTTGGTAACTGCTGTCATCTTTATAGTACCACTGCAAAGTCCATTGCAGTGACCTGTAGAATGTTCTTTTAATGCTGGACTATCTTTTTTGTTCAGCCTGTTCGGTGACATCAGCTGACAGTGGTGTGGGGAGCTACCACTCCCCTCACGACAGCGACTCTTGCAGAGGATCTATAGGCTATGACAGCCCTCAGCAAAGGAGGCCATCGGGTAAGCCGTTAATTGGGCTGCCAGAACTTGATATCTTTTGCAGCTTTCTCAAAGCCCGCTGCAGACTCTCTCTGAGCATCCCTTGGTTGCCCGAACAGTTTTTGTAAAATTATATCTTTTTTTTGGTCAGGCACACTCCCTCCTTCTCCTCCACTTATGAGGGCTCGCAAGAGCATGCCGCCTTTCCCCCATGCTGTCCCTGTTTTGCCCCCAATTTCACCCGGACAGCTGCATGGTAGGTGCCAAATTTCCGCCATATGTTCCGTTACAAAAAGCTGCTTGCTTTGCTATGCTACGTTGCAAAATCAATGCTCATGCATCATTTCGTACAACCTCTCCTTAACTGCTCGTTCTGAGATCAGCCGTTGAAGTCAGAATCTGTACCTAGGCGTGGTAGGCGCTTCTTATTGGTTACTTGTGCCAGTGTGTGTTAGTAAGTGGATTTTGTGTGTGGTTATTTGCTAGCCTGTGCGGTGTGGTTTGTTCCTAGTGGGCTTGATAGCAACAGGACGAACGAAAGTAAATACTATTGGCCCCGTTTGTAATGCTACTGATGGGAACGAGAAGTCCCATCATTATGTCGGAGTATTTTTATATACGAGCGTTGCTTTACATATGCTGTTGGACGTTTAACTCGCATCAGTAGATTTACAATGATACAAGCAGAACGACACTGGAAATGCACGTTTGATGGGTGATTAAGGTATCCCATCTATCTTTAGTTCGAGCAGCTTTGCATTCTAAAACTTGTTCAACGCCAACATAACTCATGCCAAGAGCATGCGAGTCTCTAAGCCTAGTAAAATTGATGGTCGTGTCAGTTGCATGCTGTTTCGTAATCAGATTCGTCGTCAAGCCACATAGAGACTGTACTTTGTAATAAGGTCTTGCACAGGAACACTGTCTGAAAGACTGTCAAGCGCGCACAACTTAATTTAGAGGCATGTGCCTTTTCTCTTCAAAATGCTTGCTGTTGCACGCAGCTCCAGGAACTCGGAAAATGCTGTCGATGACACAGATCACAGAAATACTTAAGTGTGAAAGGGTGTAGTGGAGAGGGATCGACCCTCACAAGTTCTTGCGAACGCCTTTCAACGTGTGCGCTCTGCGACAAACAGGGCTAGCCATGTGTGATGCACGGATGGAGACATGACACATCAAAACTTGAAAGTGTCAATTTACCATTGCTGAACGTGAGCAAGTGCTTCTATCAAAGTCTTGTTCACACGCATTTCGGTGCTCAAGCGGATGGGAAAGCAGAAATTTGATCTAATATCAGACTCATTATTTTAACAAAGATCGTAATAAGTGGACTTGTCTGTGAAGCCCACAAGGTCAAATCCCGTGGCTCGTGATAGGAGATAACGAGCAGCTGGTTAGTGACAGTGCCGTGGTATTCTGCCACTATTGCAGTCCCGTAGTTTGGGCAGATTCATAGACAGCTGTTGCAACAGAAGGTGCTGCGGTCATTCTGCCTAATTTTCAGAGACGCTGCCTCATAGAAAAAAGCAACCAAGCACCCCCTCTAATATAAAAGGCAAAGCTTCCTTTAGTGAAAAAATATTGTGAACGGAGTGGGATTGACAGGAGATAGTGCACTTCCATCTAGTACATTGGAAGTCTGTGTTCGGTTCAAGCAGGCAACAAAATGTTACTGCTCGGGATATTCAAATTGAACTAGGGAAACCTATTGCCTAGATGTGACCTCTGGGGTACAGTCAGCAACTGACTACTACTTCAATCCAGTTTTTCTTGCAAGTATTTAGGGACATAGCTGCTGCTTAATGGGGGGCAGCGTATACAGCAGTGCACAAATTCATTCTGACAAATCTTTGGAGAAGATGTACTTGTAAACCTTAAGGGCCTTTGTTCTACTTGTAACAGTGGTTGGTCTGCATTTGTGTTACTAACATTGCAATGTTCTTGCATGGTGGTACTAATGGTGATGGCAGACACAGCGTGACAAAAATAAGTAACACCAAGTTAATGCAGCCTATCTTTGGAAGGCTAGTGAGGACTTGTGAGGATTATGTGGCCTGTGGCGTTTACGTCTCGAAGAAGTACTAAACGTTGTATAGTGGGAAAGAAAATGCACGCTGATAGGCAACGCTGATAGGTGCGTTACGTGAACTATTTCGTGAAGTTTGAAATGGGGTACGGAAACTCTGGTATAAAAACAGTGTATGCCATTGTGTTAATGATTGATTATGTGCGGGAACAACACATTCAGGGTGAGTGGTGCAGTGGAAACTGGTGTCGCTATATAGTAAATATAATTTCGTGTAATAATAACCAACTAACTAACTATGGCACTTGGAAATACTGGCATGCCAGCATTCTACTGTGGACTGAGGGCATAAACCTAACCAATGGTAATTAACTCCCACAAATCTTTAGCGGCCACAAAGCTGTTTTTTTATCTAACACGAATAATATAAAGTAACTAGGTGATAGGGATTAATATTTGCAGGAGATAAAACTATGCTTTTATACTGCAAAGTGTGGCATGAGGATAGCAACGTATCAGGAGGTGTCTTACCTAAACATGTGAGCATATTTGGGGTTTCTGATCTTCGCTTGAATGGTGTGCTGTTCAGCAAAGATTTTAAATCAGTTTCTGATATGAAATATTTATAGAATTCCACCAGTATCTCACTTTTCTTTTTGTACGGAGCAGTATTACAGTACTTCAAAAATTATCCTCAATGCTGCTAGACACACTGAATTCAAGCAGTGCTGAATTGTAGTTAAAGGTTCACGTAAGTCCTTGTTGCCCTGTACAACATTGCCATTTCAAATATTGGCACAGGTCTCTTAAATTTAAGTGACAACTTTTTTTTTCTAAGAGTCGTACATACACTAGCCTTCATGTTTTTGCCTTTTCAATAAAGGTATCTGCATACCAAATTCTGGTAGTCTCCCTGTAGTGAATTTGTTAGCCAAGAAGTGGTACCAAACCTGACAAGGAACATTTAACTTGCCCAAGCTCAGTAGAATTAGGATGTATTGTCTCTGCATTTGTTACTCCCCCCCTAATTTTATCCTCACCACTGCAGAAATCAATCAGATTTGGTGCCCTTCAATGGACAGTGAAGAAACATCTTACGAAAACGAATCTAAGAGGGGTCTCGTATGTTTTTAAGAGCAACACTGAGACTCGAGAAATATAATAGCTATGCAATGCTCGCAGTGTCTTGCGTGCCATGGTGTTGCCTTTCCCCACTTGCTTTTCCCAAACGGCTTCCATATGCGGTTGCTTTCTGCCCACCTCCCAGGGCCCTTATCGCCCACGAGCATTCTGATGCCTCCGCCGCGTGATCCCCCACGACCCCGAAGGCCCCCCGACTACAATGTGGCGGCCCAAATGGCAAGAAGCCGGCACATGTACCACTATGGCAGGGCTCATAGTCATGAGGGGGTCACGGGATGTTACAACAGCGATGCCACCACTGATCCCGAGGAGGATGGTAGGTTGCATAGGAATGCGATGCGGATGTTACAGCTGTGTGGGGTGCCTGCTTTTGCATGCTGGGGTCAGCCTGTGGGAATTTCTTCTGCTGATGCTGAGCAAGTTGATGTCAAGATAGCAGTGGCGTTTCGTCTGCGCATTATTGAGTAACGGCTGTGCTCAGGTGGTGCTCTTTCAGGCAGCTCCGTGCTTAACCGTAGGAAGGGAAATCGTTGGTGCTTGCTCGTTTCAAAATCCTGCTCTATGCTTGCTTGGGCTTAGGTGCATGCCTGCTGTTCTTTCCTTTTGTTCCTTGGTGAAGGCTTACCACGTTGCAGGTCAGCTTTTTTTTTTTTATGGTCGTTTGGCTGCTCTTGTTCTTCGTATGCCTGCAAAACTCTGGCTTCCTTGTGGCATGCTAACTGTGTGGGATGTTCAACGTGTTTTGCTGAAACTCTGGAACAAGGTGAATACCTGTTTTTCTGTTGCTACACAGTACCTGTAGGGTATTACCTATTGTGCTTGAATAAATTAAATCAGAGTTGCGTACAGTAACACCATATGGTTGTACAATGTGTTGCCAATGAAAAACTTCATGTTTTTGGTACCTGTGAAAGTAAGAGCAACCAACATATGCTTTGGCACACACGTGTAGGATGGTGGTGATGTTCCAGATAACGTACACAAATATCAAGCTTCAGGATTTAGAATTACTGCCTTATATGTTACACCACGAAAGGATGCTTTACTTCTTGTTGCAAAGATCCACGAATGAGCTTTGACGTGGCATTGTTTAAGCACACTGCCTGTAGGTGGTACTGGAAGACTACCCTTCCTCAGTTTTGATTTGATTTGATTTAATTTATTTCCATCATAATGGACCTCTACCGAATAGACGTCAGCGTGACGTTATTATGACGTTGGTAGACATAGTGAAACCGAAACAGCACCGTTTCAAAAAGTCTCAGTCCACCGCAGAAAAGGAAAGAAGGCTCCATCCCAAGAGTTGCATCGCCTCGAAAGTCAGTGTCATAATCCTGTGCGAAATGTGATTTGTTACTACTAGTTAGTTCGCGCTTGCTTTGTTTTGAGACCACGTACACTCCGAGACAAACTCGTGCTCCTCAGGCTCCTGAAGATGGAAGATCCCGGTAGCCATCCTTAGAGAGGTCTACCGAAAAGATAGGGCTACTGGTAAAATGGAACAGAACAAGGCCATACAACTAATAATATGTGAGGAATTACACAAAAATCTTACAATATGAAAAGCTATGTTTAAACGTGGCTTTCTTATGACTTATTAATTTTTTGCTATAGTAGTTCCAGTCTACCAAGTTGGTGGCGCTGTTGTACCATCTGACGTCATTTGTTTGTAAACAGGGAGAGGTCTATTGATGGAATTTTGTGTAATACTAACCACTATCAATTCCACTTTGTAAGCTGCCATGTGTTTATTCACTGCAACTGATTAACAAAACACTTATTGTAAGTACCAGTACAACTTTGCACTCTTCAAGTAGCCACCATACATTTGGTATTTTTTTATAAGCTGATGAGACAAAAATGTATGTAATTTGTGTTGTAACACAGCCATTGACGCACAGAACTGCTTGCTGTTTGGTGCACCAGATTACACGCTTGTGCCAAAGCATATGTTTGATAGTCTCTCTCTCTTTTTTTTTCTCTCGAGGCTATGTTTTTTTGTGACACACCCTCTAAAAGTTCACTGCAGTGAAGCATGATTTGAAGCACATGTTTAAAACCTTGGATTAGGTTTAGGGACATCGGTCATAGAGACCCAACTCCCTAACGCTCCTTTTATTAAGTTTTTCTTTGTTACATTCCCTGTCCTTTCTCTTCGGTAGCCCTGTACATTTGTGGCACTGCATAGCGCATGCACATCAGCCACGAAGGGAAGATGTTATTATTATTATTATTTTTTAAATGTAGCTTTCTCCCCTTTATCTCAGTGCATACTTTAATTATGTGTTTGGAGTGAAATGTAACGTCACATGCTAAGTAAGTGGCATTGACCAGACGATGAACAGTAGGCATTTCTAGTGGAGTGTCGTATTTGCATGTTCATGAAATCCAATGGTGATGTGCATGCAGGTAGCACCTCTCCAATATTTTTGTTTCTTCGAAAACTTAGCGGGACACAGACACAGAAAAATGTGGCCTCGTAACAACCAACATTTTTATGGAAGCCTTGTGAGAAGCACACAGAAGGAAGCAATCTTGACCAATCAGCGAACTGAGCTCCGATGATGGTTTTCTTTGCAGATGAAGAAGAAACACAGGTGTCTGCTGTCTGACCTTGATTGCATTGAGGGGCTGGTCCTTCACACTCCATCTCACTAGTCTGGAGCCCTGCTGTGCAACGCAGGGTGTGTTCACGAAAAGCATGTGTGTTAATGGCAACAGGAAACACTGTTTTAAGTGCGGTAGAACAATAGCACTAGAGACTTCATCCTTTGCTTTTTATACATGGCAGATACAAAGAGATACCAAAGATATATAGTATGCTGTACAAATAGTTTATAAATATGTGAACACAAATGCCATCCTCCGCATATTGTATACATAGTACATATTTTATGAGTGCGACATCATTCGGCACAATGTCATTGTACATAGGAGAGCATCATAGTTGTGTTGTTCGTCTTTCGGAAGAGTTTGCAGCAGTGCTGCTTGTGTTTAATCTGTTTTTGTGTATGCATTTTTTTTTAAAACCTGCTGGCTCTTTCTCGCTTCTCAAGGTACACACCCTGCTTCCCTCATCATTTGAGAGGCAGTTTTCATGGAACAGTTTCAGATGGTGTACTATACATTAAAAGTAATATAATGCCCTTCAAACTTCTCCAGAGCATGTTTCATTTCATTTTCATCGCAGGGCTAATGTAAAATAGAAATGTGTGCATGAGGCACCAAGGCTCCATGCAAGCAGGGAAACTGTGTTGAACTCGTGAGCGTCCGCATTATTTATGTAAGGTTAATCTGTCACCCCTGCCTTTGAAGCTTGTTTCTCAGCTGGTCATATGCTGTTTCCCTTTGCCACATTGGTTCATCATGTTGGCATGATATTAAGTACTGCATCATGTGTAATAGCATACTGCATACTAGAGCACTGCAGTGGGCTGGGCTGGCCCAGAACCCAAGCCTGACCCCGAGTATGGGCTGGGCATGAGTTTCTGTCGGTCATCCTCTTTTACATCATTTCTTTTAATTCTTTCATTGGGAAAGTAGAAACTTTGGTCAGTGATGTGTGGAGGTTAAAAAATTGCGTAGAAAATTTTTGGCTTCGAGATTTGTGAGCTGTGAAAAAAATATCAAATTATGAAAGCTTAAAAACTGCACTTTCTCATTAATTGTTAATATCCTGTTTTCTTCAGCCATTGAGGCATCGCTGATGTTATTAAATGAACTCTAGGAGGCATATTCACTTGTAGTAAAACCACAAAGTTGTATGTTATGTTTCAAAAAATTTCAAGGGGCAGCAAAATAAATATTCGAACAGAGTTTCGACTTTTATTAGACTATCCGAGAACCCACATATGCACAAGGCTTGCGAGCTGGCACAGGCCTTTGGAAATGTTAAGAGGACAGCATGTTTTATATTTTTCTTTTTTTTTAAACGATTTATCGTTAAAAAAAACTGCTCCAAATGACAATTTTTGTGATTTCTTAATGTATGTTGAATCCTCCGACGTATTGTGTAGCACCCAAAGGCCGTATTTATTGAGTTCTGTTTCATTTTTTGGGATGCCCTGTATATGAATGCTTATACTAATATAACTTCAGCAGCAGTACTTTATTCAGGCAAATATGAGTGTCCATTTAATCGTACCACACGATAGTCTATCCCACTGCTAGAAGTAGTTCTGTGAAGAATATAATGACAAGCCTTGCAGTTACTCCAGTCATCTCCTCTGGACATTTCTGTAGTGCAAGTTTTACGTTGTGACGTGGGAGTACCTTTCCTATTACGTATGCGTCCGTATGAATCTGACTGGTTGGACGGATCACATGTTGGACTGTGTTAAGGCGGGGAAGGGCTACGCACCGGGCTAGGGTCGGATAAGTCTTTGTAGCTTCCGGTACGAGCCAGGTTGGGCCAATAAACCTATGCCTGTGCAGTGCTCTAGTGCATAGTACAGTTTTGGTTACTACATTCAGTATTATTTTCGTACACAATGTTTTGCAATAATGTCGTACACTGAAATGGGCCTATATCCCATCAGGACACCATTATTTCGATGCGGAATTTAAGAAAGTGCTATGCCTTATCAACTTAATTTTACTCGTGTCACCCTAAAATTTAAGCCTAGGTCAGTTTACATAATAGACTGAGCCTATCACTTCAAATGCTTTTAGTTCGGCAGTATCAGTTTGTAAGTGTGTTGAAATTTTATTTTATATTGGGTGCTCCAATGCTACTACTTACAATGGTCGATCTTACAAAGATTGGGAAATTCCGTAAATTTGTCAGCACCCGTCTTTAGTGTGCGCCCTTAGGTCACTCATGAGTGCCTTGATCTGTTGCAAATGGAACTGAACTGCGCAGAGGATTGTGGCCACACTTTTTAAAATTAGGTTTAAAATCCCAACATAATTGTGTGTGCTGAAAGAGAAACATCACCTAGTGAGGTACAACTACTTACAGTAAGTGTTTTTATGGCTACACTATGAAACCACACTGTGTTCATGTAGCAAAGGATGTGGAACCCCGATAGTTATTGGAGCACAAAGTCCAAAATGAAGCAGGCTAAGGATGTCCAAACGCTATGCCAATGCTTGGAACATGTGCCGAGCTTGTCCACGCATGTGATGGACCAAGATAATACATGCCCGGACCATGTGAAATCATCTGCACAAACATCTTTGTTATTGTACTGTCCACTGTGCCAGAGGTGTTCTCTGCACTATCATCCCGTTTCGTATCACTTCCCAAAATATTTTTTATACAGTTAGAAAGTGTTGAACTGTATGTGGATGTATGTATGTACTTGTGAGAGACAGTTGTTGTATAGTGATTGTGTACATTTAAGATTTCTCAACTGTATATAAGATGGCACACAAAAATAAAACTTGTCACTGCAAAAGTATTTGTGCTACACTGCCTTATTGCGGTGTTCAGGAGTGTTTCCGTAGCTTAGATCTGCAGGATTAGACCCGTCTGCTTTCACTGCTAAGCCCAAAAAATACTTTATTCTTCGAAAATGTCAAGCATGTTTGACACAGTACGATTGCAATTATGCTGTTAGCCTCGTATCACAGGTGAAGACTTTTGTACATCACACTAACAGACAAGCACACAGCAGCAACAGTTGGCTCATATTTTTGAGTAGGTCTTCAATATCATGTGTGAGGACTAGGCATTGCTGTGAACAATTTTTACATAATCCATGCTGCAACAATGCCAGGAACACAGTTTTGTTTGTAACAGCCTCCCTGCTTCACACAAAAGCACAACCATTGAGATATACTGGCTTGAACCTGAAATTAATATTGGCTGTACATATTAAAAAAACAGTCTTTGTAGGATTTTTACACATATACATTTGACTATTAAATAAATAGCATCTATTCCAAACCCCTGTGGCAACACATCACTGTGCAATAAGGATAGACATACTTGGCTATACTCACCACTGGGATTCTGGTGACCACCAATGCTGCAGATTTGTGGAGATTCCAATACTATATATCCTATCTTGAACCTGATCTACACACGTCTTCGGGATGAATACAAACCTTGCTTTTGAGTTTTCCTTTGTCAGGTTAAAACATAGCTGAGTGCCGACCTGTCATTTTGGTGTATATACAGCTATCTAAAGTGAAAAATAATTTTATAAAATGTGGATGGCAATGTTATGTCATTGATAAGTGACAGTAGCACATTTCTTGGTGTTCTACACTGCATAGGTTAGGAAACGTTTTTTTTAACTGTCCTTTAAAAATGTGTGTGAAAAGGACTTCCATAAAAGCAGTTACCTAGGCACTTTTAATCTGTGCTACGCTGCCACAGTGAATCACGGTTTTGGTTTTTGTTTCGGGTTATGCTTCACCTCACAACAATGTTACTAGTGGGCTACATGTGGTAAGGACTGCGGTTGCATTGACTGGCACATTTTATTTACACATGCTGCTTGCATATTCATTGGCACACACCTTTGAAATGCGCTGGGTTTAGTGATGCATTCCCTCAAAACTGAAGTTGGAAATTTAACAGCTAGTTATTTGATGTGATTTCCGCAAAACTTAGTATATATCACACTGATGTTCAGTGAACATCAGAATAGAGTATGTTGGACTCAGAAAATTTTTTTCTGAAATTACTTAAATTGTTTTAAAGGGCCAAAACATTTGATTTGTAACTCTTCTGGGGTTTGCTTCTCAGAAGCCTTCTTTCCGAAGCACATATACAACATAATTTTTCTTTACAACATTGTTCCTTCAATGTAATACTTGATACAGACAAATATTGGTAACACCTGCTTGTAGTGGTACATTTTGCCATAATAACTGTAGTACAAATGCAACAAGGCATTGTAATGCTGCACACTTTTGCAATTATTGAAGAGCGTAAAGTGTGCAGGTGCTTAATAAATTATCCATTTGTATCACACAGCAATACATAAAACTTGGTAGAACAAGAATAATTGATATGGTAGTTGTAACATACCTAATATAATATGTGCAAGGTTTGTGCTACGGCAAAACAATCCACAAGCTCTTACTGCAAAGATCTTTTCTCATTTGGCGTTCACTTCGAACAGTTCAATTGGTATAGTGAACACCAAATTTTGACACAGTGGTTACTGCATTTTAAGATATGTTTCGCACTCCCCCAAAATAAGGCCTTCAAAATGCACACAAACTGAAGCAGGATGTAACAAAACACCTCAGTATTTTTTTTTTTTTTGCCAACATTAACTTCAGTGATGTGCATCACGGCAGTAAAATCTTTGTACAGAGAAAGTGCAGAGAATAAAACATCTGTGAGGAATGCACCAAATAAAGGTGCAAAATAAGAGAATTCGATTTTTACACATTGTTGTCACTCTGTCATTACGCCCCGCAACATTGCCGCTTCAGTGAAAGACAAAAGAGCGCAGTTTCCGGACGTAGCAGTTCGGTTCCAGCACCAACAGCTTGTGTCCACTTCTTGCACCGCCTCCGCCAGGCCCACAACACACACATGTCACTCGTATTTGTCACACACGGGTGACCACAGCATTAGTAGGTTGAGTATTTTGTATTTTCACACCATCGTGGATTCACAAACACTGCTGTCTTCCCTAGCCTGCAAATGGTACCAGTAAATCTTGAGGTGAGAATGCTGCATATAAGGCAAGAGATACAACAAGCCAACGCCATGAAGTACGAATAAGGTTAAAAATTAGGCTGTTTGGTTTAAAATTGCTAAAAAAAACCAACCCAGTGTCAGGGTTATAACAAATAAACGAAACCACTGGACACCAGTGTTTTGTGTCCATGTGGTTTTGCTTTTTTTTAAAGCAATTTAAAGCCACAAAGTGATAAGCCACAATGTAGTGGGAACAGTACCATTTAAATAGTCTATTAATTGAAGTTAGAATTTTTTAAAGCAGTTCCGTTATGCAAGCTGTCGCTTTTCTTCCGTCGTAATATGAGTACATAGTTTTCTCTTGATGTTGAAGTGCCATTAAAAACTAACAAATAAATCACTCACTCAGATACTCGGCAGTATGCAAAATATAAATTCAGCGTCTCCTAACAACAGCATGCATCTCTGCTTTCCACCTTGACATTGGAAGAGTGCAGTGAGTTGTGGTGGGGAGACATAAATCAACCTTGGAGGAGCAGTGTTGGCAGATGCGTGGGGCAGGTTGGGCCAGTCTTTGGGAAAAGTTACTTCAAAACATAAGTTACAGATATAGCTACTCTGCACAAAGGGTGACTATTTAAGTTACAGCTACAAGTAACTTTGTTACGCTATTTATTTCTAAAACGGCAAAAACAAGGACTCCAGCTCAGTCTGCCCCACTTTTGTGCTGAACAGCCGCTCAACTGGGACACTAGACGGGACCAACGCTTCTTCCATACTGCACTTAGGAGCGCTGACCACAGAACTGTTTTCTTATCAGGGTAATGGTAACATTTTACATTGTAGCAATACAAACAATTAACTTTAATTTGATCTCATGAGGCTAGAGTGCCAGCGTTGTACCTCTGTGCGAAGGTACTGCGAGCATATCTTAGCACAGTGAGGTGCCACCACAGGTAGCCTAGAGTCGAGTGCTACCTCCGACTAAAGTGGACGTGCCATGCACTTATTCCTGCGTAGCGATGATAGCTGCACCCTCTTCATATATATCTCCATTCTTTTAGAGCTATAGGCAGTTGTGTGAGCCACGAATAATATGCGGCAACAGGAAGCGAAAGAAATTGCGTCCGCTTTCCGAAAGTATTCCGAAAAACTTGGGATTCTGTAACTACAGGTTTTCCCGGCGATTTTAATCCAAGTGCCAGCTAAATTAATCCACGTGCCATGCAAACTTTATGGGGCATGGATTAATTATGCTGGCACTTGGATTAAAATCGCCGGGAAAACCTGTAGTTACAGCTGAAAGTTACTTACTTAGGACGAGTAATTAGTTGCAGTTATTAGTTACTCCTAACCAGAGCATCAAACCGAACCAGAACCGAAAACTGGAAAGAACAGTTATTTTTTGCCGGAACCGAACCGAAAAAAGGCTGCCGTCATTCATGGAGCTCAACCAGAACCGAACCAATTTAGAAAATTTCGGTTTCCATTTCAAAACCGGTTTCAAAGCATTGCGAGTTCGAGACTGACCGTTTTTCATCTTGCCTACCTAAAGTGCCCTAACCTGTTCCAAAAGTGACCTGTTCATGCAACATTTTTTTGCAACCCGAGTCTCCAATACAAGCGGAAATGCATAGTTGGACGCCCGCATCGATGGAAACAGCATAGGACATCCGCACTCTATAGTTTCGTTTTCCGGTGGACAAGCGTTCTTGTGACAGCTTTGCGGCTAGCTAGGAAACTCTGGGAACAAACTAGGAGTTGCCCAGCATTTTTGCCCTCAATTTATGAATGGATGATTCCGAGGCCAACGAAAACCTTCATAGGGATTATTCGTGGTGTTTTGAATGACGCCTGAACAGACAAAACGTTTTGTTTTCCAGGTATTGCACCCTCGGTTCTTAACCCCTCGAAATCCGGACAACAAACGGGTTTTTCCAGAAGTGTTCCTGACCTTAATTGGTGAATAAGGTGTCCGCTGTCACCCGGAGATTAATAAACGTACGTTAAAAATCCCGGAGGAAATCCGAGACCAGTTGAGTGCGAATGTGCCGCCATCTCTTCTTTCCAAGATTGACACAGCGGAAGGCATGGTCGAAAGCAAAATTACACAATATATTGCATTATAAACACAATCCCAACTCGGAAATACTGTTCCATTTGTTCGATAGTACTCACTTAATGGAATTTTCGATTTATGAACGATTTTTCGGGGAACTGAGGGTGTTCATAAATCGAGGGTTGACTGTATGTCCAGAACTCAATTTGTAGCATTCACCGCGCAACAACAAGGCAGCAGAGCCTGCAGCGCCGTGTATGTATAAAACCGCCGCACACAGGACTGCCGTAAAGTTAGAGGGTGAGGACGCAGCTTGCATGATTTGTAGACCACAATTGAACAAAAGGAACTTGGAACTTGCCTCAAGCTACTTTGACAAAGTTCCCTAAAAAAAGAACGAGTTCCTGAAGAAGCTACTGGAGCTCAAAAGCAACGAGTTAAGTTAGAAGAAAAAGTAGCTTAGTTACAGTAATAAGTTAGCCCCAACACTGCTTATAAATAAGGTACTTCCCAAGACCATGTGTTGGGCCATCACATTGAGAAACAATATTTTGGGAGAATACTGTGTAAGACACGTAGATTCCATTCAGACAGACATCAGTTTGGTAGGATTCCAAACGCATGGCATTTAGTCTGTAGTGGCAGTTTAATATTTGCTACTGCTGTTGTGTTTCTACGATAGGATAATCACCTTGTGACCACAATGTGAGTACAGTTACGGGTATGTTTTGCCTGTGGAAGAAAATTGTACATGTCTAACATATATAGCAAAAATATGTAGCAACAAGCAATCTATAGTAGAAAGCATCTCACCATCTGCACTGTGCTAGGATATCCGAGTTCGAGGCAACCAACGTCGTGGCCAAGGAAGAGGCCACTCATACTGACGTGGGACAACACCTCCGACGTTTTTCTCAAAGTAAGTGAACAGAGGGAACCACCAGACCCTTGCCAGAAAATTGTTGTTTTGAGATGGTATCTGCAGAGATCAGACGTAAATGCGCATGAAATGATGTAAAATAGTGTGGTTTACATCACACACACACAGACAAAGAAAAGGTGACATTAGAAAAATAATTTGTGACAAAATTAGTTTTTGTTGTTCACTCCTACCCTACATGCTAGGCACGGTAGATTTGCATGCAGCCCTCAATTAAGTTGTACCTGTTAGATGTTTCCACATAATCACACATATTAGAAGTACTTTTTAAAAAAATTTCCCGATAGTATTTTCTCTCTGCATGTGCGATGGAAAAGCAATGAAGCACATGCAAAATTTCAGCGTTCAATCCCTGATGACTATGACACTGTCGCAGCACCAGAAACTCAACCCTGACAGCCAGTCTTGTGCTGCATACACTTCTCATGTGCGTTCCCATGCATAGCAGGCACATGGAGAACCATCTGCTACATGAATTGTGGCTAAGGGAAGTGATGCAAAAGCTCTTGCCACCAACTCCCCTTTAAATTTTTTTATGCCAACATCCTATGTGTAGAACAGAACTGGGTGTACAATTCCTGCTGGCCCCTTAAAACACGCTCATTGTGTATCCTACGCTACCACGAAGTACTGAGAGATTTGAATTTCCTAACCTTTAATGAATTATTATTGGCCAAAGAGTGATAAATCAAGAACACCCTGGATGTCACGTAGTAGCCGAGCACAACATCCACTGTGTAGTGACCTCTTGAGAGAAGCACCATAATTATGCCGACGCTACTAAGCAGGAGGTAGAATATGTGCAGAAGTTTCCATCTTTGAGGCGAATCTGGAATTACAAATCAAATTTACGGAAATTATATTCCTTCCTTCACCAGTCTGTATTAATCCAGCATACAACAACTTTTTTGGTAAATGAGAAGCACTGTCACAAAGGCTAGGAATCTTCTAGCTCAAGAAATCAGAGCATAATTCGAGAAATATCTGTGCAAGTTATGGCACTAGGGTTTATGGTCTTTTTTTTGTTTTTTTGATGGAATATACTGTAGTAGCTGTGAAAAAATTTGAAGAGGAGCCTTTGATTAGGAACTTAGATAACTACGTAAGAATAAATGTGCTATGGTTTCCACAATATTGCTTCATGTACACCACTTAAAATGGAAAATGAAAAGCTACTTCAGTGGCAGATAACTGTGCCTGTTTTCTCAAAACTTAATTGCACAGACAACATATTCAAGACTAAGAACACTCTGGAATGGTTATTGACAACAACATTCAATGAAAACCAGGTTCAGAAATGTACATACATTCTCTTACAACAAGGTAGGACAGCGTAAGGATCACAGTGTGTCCACTGTAAATGTAGTCACCGCAGAAGGTGTGCTGCCCGTTTATCGACAGTCCGAACCCACTGAGTAATTGAATCACCCGTTTCATGATTAGCAGCGGGTTTGTAGTGTTCGCCTGGAAAGAAAGAAAAAAAAATCAGACCCTCATCTATCCTAATCAAGTCTGTTGTGTCGCTGCATAGAATGTGTAATGTTTGTTATCATTGCCAACATGATAAAAAAATATCCTGCATACTTATTTTTGAAGATCAAATATTGATGCACTTACTTTTGGTGAACAGTAGTAAGTAGTGCTGGCAACTGGAACCTGAGTGACAAACATTGTGATGCTGCGCATGAGGTACAAAATGCCCATGATAAAAAAAACTCTCTGCAGGACAATCCATCTGTCGAGAGAGTAAAAAAAGAAGGGGTAAAGGACATTCTTCTCTGATGAGAGCAATTGCTACATACCATGCAAAGGCTCAGTTCATAAAAGGCACATTCCATACTATTGGTTGAGTTCATTTAAAGTACAATGACACGAGCGATGTCACACTGTGGACATCCTCGGATTGAACTTCCATCACAGAAGTGTTGAAGAACTACCTGTGGATTCCTTGATGTGTACCGTAACTAGGGTCTGACTTTTTCAGGTTAAATGGCTTTACCGGATTTGGGAGGGGAAAATCGGGTGCTACTGGTACATTCTGATTTTATCGGGTTATTATATTCTGCGTTCTGTCCAGCAAATAGCGTTCTGTCCTGGTTAAAATACATATATTGGTCAAACATACATACCTCGCGATTTCACATACCTCAACATGCTTATTGTTGCACTCAAATAATATCTACATCACACATACGTATAAACTGCTAGTAAATAGTGCACGTGATACACAGCAAAACCTGACACGTGATTGGAGTTCTGGGAGAAATTTGGTATAATCTGGATTGGTCCCAAACTGACTCTGGAGGGAATAATCGGGGGGGGGGGGGGGATTCTTTTGGTGCCTATGATACCTGATGTGTACACTGTACTGGTACTTTCTATGGAGTACCAGTGAGCGAGAGAGTAGCAGAAAAGCTCACCTGTAACGGTGAATGAAGAGCAGTAACAGGGTCGACCAGATACTGATGATGATTATGATTTCCGACACATCTAGTGCCCAGTCAAGTGGCGGAAACAGATCGAAGAAAATGTCCGGGAGGGGCGGGTACTTGCTCCGATCGGGTACCCGCTCGTGAACGACAGCTAAGCACGTCAAGTTGAGTACCAAATTGCCAGAGAGGAAGCCGAAGGCCGTTAGTGTCTTCCATTTTTCCTGGACCAGACGAGGCTCTATCCGCTCCGGTGGCGGTAACGGAATAGAGATGATAGTATCTCCTCCTGCCAGGTCACCATTCTTGTCGCGGCGCTTGCCGCGGTAGCTCTCGTGCAGCGGACTATCTGTGGTGTCCTTGGCAGCCCACGAGTGGCCCTTCGCCGTGCCGTTGCACAGCAGCGGCTGACCCTCGGCGCCCGTATTGGAGAGGTTCGTCTCCATGACTTGCACCATCAGCTACCTGGGGTTGTGGTACGATGCTGACATGTGGAGCCGTCTTGGACCCCCGCAGTTTGGCAGCTGCAAATGGAAGGGAATATCGGTGAGAACCAACAGGGGACGCTGCTCTTGTCTCCGACACGTACAGACTGATAACGCGCGCAATATTTGCGCACAATGCGACGGACTGATACGGTGCGGGGTAGTGACGTCGGTTCGCTTATCCCTTGTTCTATCTGGCAAGGAAAAACATTTGTTTCGGTTGCTAATGTAACGGAGAGCAGAATGAAACAACATAAAGGGAGGAGGAAGCTCCGATTGCCTCGCCCGAGATAAAGATATGTTGCAAGCAGACACGAAAGATATGTGCGCTGATATAGGGTGAGTACTTTTCGTTCTTGTGGATTCGTGAGTCACACAGACCTCGCTGTAATGAGGTACAACACGTACATTATGCACCGTAGCGTTCAGACAGAATTAAAACTGTCCGAACGTAAACAGTCGTACACTATACCAAACGGTTGACAACGTCTCATTTGAAGTACCTTGATCAGAACGTGTGACAACACGGTAAAAGGGACGATTTTATCAGGTCACTGGCTGCTGTAGGTAAGGTAGATTGACGCTGACGTCAACGCATACCACTCTAGAAGAATCACGCAACATGGCGTACTGAACGTGGGGTTGTTGTGGCTGAGTCCATGTAAAGCGCCCCAGCCCTGTGCACGTGAATATTTCAATACATTGTGCTGCCTGCAGTGGCGTAGCCAGAGGGGCGGTTTCGTGGGTTCAACACCCCCTCCCCCCCTTCAGACAGTACATTTGTTAGTGAATTAGGGAGAGGGAAGACGGTGGTGAAATCCTCTCCCCATGTAAAGTTCACGCAGAACCACTACCGCAATATTTTTCTGTCTGCGCTGCTGGCTGTTTGGCAGTGATTTATCCACAGTCCTCCTACGCCCCCCTCCCCCCCTCCCTAGATGTTCGACGACACCCCCTAATTTTTTTTTCCGTGCACCCCCTACATGGGGACCAGCGTTACTTCAGCTACAAATACGTGTTAGCAAAGAAACATAAAGCTGTTAAAACGTAACCCTGATAATGACCCCCCCCCATTTTTTGCACCCCCCCCCGTGTAATCGCAAGCACGGTGACGCAAGCACAGTTTTAATAGCGAATTTTAGTGCATCGTACGCTATCGCCTTTGCGTACGTAAGGGATAGGGTTGATGGTTCTCCGCACGCCCATAACAGAAAGAGAGCTTCGCGCAGTGCGCAGAACCACAAAAACTCTCTAATGAAAAGGAAGCGAACAGGCGCTTTATGTCCAGTTTCTGCGAAATTTATAGAGCTATCTCTGAATGGACGCCACGCGCATGCTCCGAAGACGTGTAATTTGATGAAAGGATGAACGACCCCTTCTCTTTGGGTGTTGAAGAATAGAGCGTGGACGTGTACCAGAATTAAGCCGCGCGTGACATTGCACACTGACTGCCCATCCTTGTGTCCCCAATAAAGCTAACCAAGTCTTCTGAACAGTTGCCCACCAAGATCTTTACGTTCGTCTTTGTTACCGACTGTCATTTGACAAGTGAAGCACAGTTGCTCGCAACGGAAAGCCACACGAATCTACCAGAACGCGGGCTTCATATCGCCGCGAGGGTGCTTTAATGCTCAGCACACCGTATTTAACGTATCTAAGCAACCTGTACCCTGCCATCAAGCTGCTGGCGTCCTCGCCCGTGATCGAACCCACAGTCTTGGGATCGATAAGCGGACACGAACACGACACCAAGTTTCCCTCTCCTCATCGCCTTGAGAAAGCCACGCGCCACACTGTGGTATAATACTATCTCTCCATGTCGTCTGGCACGAAACTCTATGTTATAGCCCGCAAGGATTAATGTCTTTCTGACCAGCAATTTATGCTTGCATCCGACATCCTGTCGAATCCAATGACCTCGTTAGAGAATCACACAGCGAACTAACTCGACATTGATTTATTGGGGGCATCACTCGTATGCCATCTTGGCCTTAGTATAGGAAGCAGTTTCTCGATCCCGTCGGAGGCTCAGCATTGCTATCGATTGGCAGGGGAGCGCGCGGGAGAAGATATGCGGAAGTCAAAGCTATACAGCGGTCTCTGAAGCCCTGGAAGAATGCCCAGTGTTCAGTTTGCACCTTCCATGAAACCCATATAATTGGTGAAAAAAAAAAAAAAACGTTTTCGTGTATTAGAAGCTTTTCGCGTACTGACATTCGAAGGCGCGGACTTGGATCCGATTCTCGCACGCCGGTTTCTAATGCATGTTTGTTGCGGCTGCATGAAGGAGCCATATGTATCGAGAAAGCAAGAGTGTTGTATCCCTTCGCGCTACCAAAGAAGGCTTTTAAATTTACATTCACTTCAAAACCTTGTTCATTTTATTTTGATGTTTCTTAGCGTCAAAAAGAAGTCGCATTGACAGCCGCGTAGCCAGAAAAATATTTCGGGAGGATCCTACGGGAACATTACATGGGAGAGGAGAAGTTCCACCTCGCTTCCCTCCCCCAAATGCACTACCAAAGGTACCATTTCGTGGGTTGAACACCCCCCCGGCTACGCAAGTGCGCATTGAGAACGAGCGTCTACAAAGCCGTAGGGTAGCAGTCGTAGTGTCCTAGGGTCGTCGTGTAGTTGTTAACATGTCTCTACACTGTACATATGTCCGTTATAGACGATCCCACGATGGTAAGAATAAGGAACAGCTCGTGCAAATTAGATACTAAGTGACTGACCTTGCACGGTGTGCTTTTCCCAAGTGCTGTTCAAAGCGCACCCATTACCATCTCTTCATGTTATTCGTGACCGTCTAAACTATTCTTTTATATTTATTATTACTGACGCATATACAAAAGGATAATACCGTTGAAAAGACGGTAAGCACTGTACTGTACACCTGTCCTAGCACAGGGATGGGTAACAGTGTCTCGCAGACTTTCTTGTGGTGCAAGGCAGAACCTTTTCGCTGCAGTAACCATAGTCACTTGGGTGCATTGGGCGCTGCCAACAGGATCGCAACAGCAGCAGCAAGACGTTGGAACTACCTCCGTTCTCACCGTGTGTCCCAGGTCCCGCTTCAGAGCGACGCGATCCAGCCATACATCACCGTGTACATTTTAGCTTCCGCAATGCTGATACGCAGAAAGGTACAAATGGGCTTCTTGCTACGGATGCGTGCGACACGGAATCTGCGTTAGCCCTAACAAGACGCGGAAATTATGAAACATGAGCATTCTCCCATGGGAGGCACTCCCCTCGATCCAGATATCCGCCTATAGGTTTGTATGTTAGCAGCGGCGCCCACACTGAGTTCTGTGCGTGCGACGGACTTGCAAGGCAATATAGATGGAGCGTTAGGACGTCCAACGGGCGAAGTGTTGAACCGGAAGTGAGGCGAAGCTCTCACGGAAATGAGGTCTGGGAGCCCACGCATGCACGCAAGCTATGAACCGTATAAGGAATACCCGTTCAAGGCAGGTCCACTCTGACCTTCTCCAGCGAATAGCCTCTCGAGCCTTCGTGTATATCTATTTATATGACAGTGACACTTGATTATTATGTAAGGCCAGGACACTATGAATATCGTATCATCTTGTGTGCTCTTGTCTGGTTCCGCTAAGTTGATGCAAGCTATATGATCATGCAAAATGGGCACGCGCGCACAGTACTATACCCATGAATTTTCACGCTTGTTGTGGTGTCGCGGAAGTGCGACGCGTAGAAGAAGACGAGTAATAAAGGGAGTACGAGAATAGAACAGTGGCTGGAGTGTACTACAGAGTGTACTATCTGGACATCGGGAATATACTACGACACCACAGAATAACTTATTTTATTTCTATTTTTGAGGTGCTCATGAACTGCCCAAGGGCCCCTCTCACTGCCGTCAGAAGCTCTCTAAAAACAAAGCACAGAAAACTTTTTTTTTGCACAGCTTTTATTCAAATTATCTTCATTCCCGCCATATACTGTCCAACCAACACGCCAGATCCTGCCGTTCGGCGCCCTCTCTGGCGAAGGCGCCCGGTGCCCCCCCCCCCCCCCCTTTATCGCTACGGCTCTGGCCTCACTAATGGTACACCCTTGGGCAACGAAATTGGCGACCAGCGAAAAACTGCTGCAACTGTACTGTTCCTTTTAGGCACCCTTTGACTGTTTCCTTTAAATTGGACAAAAACTGACAGACAGGTAACACGAAGATGACACGACAAATTTCTCTGTGCCGCTGACAAGCTTCGTGTTCCGTGTCGCCCGTTTTTTTTTCTTCTTCTTTTTTTTAACGTCCAATTTAATCTATATGCACCAGCTGGGCTGCACCCTCTCCCTTCTTGTTTCCTTGTTTATTGTCGGCGAGGTCGCCAGTGCACCACTACGTGTTCAGTATATTGATTTTTTACACTGGCTTACATAACAGAGAAACAAAACAAAGAACAATAGGACGTTTCGACGCCTATACAGGCGTCCTCATCAGCATGAACACAACGAAACGTTGAGGTAGCACCTCAACTACCTCAAGTACTACCTCAACATTTCGTTGTGTTCATACTGATGAGGACGTCTGTATATAGGCGTCGAAACGTCCTATTGTTTTTTGTTTTGCTTCTCTGTTATGTAAGCCAGTGTAAAAAAATCAATATATTGAAAATGCTTCCTGGCTTTTGATCTATCTTCACGACTACGTGTGTTGACTGGGAGAAGTCGCATTGAAAATAAACGCAGCCTGTCAAGGTTTGTTATCTCACGTTAGCCTGAAGGTTTCTCCCCCTCTTGTTCGACGTTATCCCTTGTCTAAATTCCGCTAATTTGGCACCCATCAGTGCGCGGTAAGTAACTAAGGCACAGGCACGTTTTTGTGAGCATCCGCCCTTCTTAATGTGCTCCCAACTGCCCTGTGCCAACGCCCGTATGACGTCATTCGACGAATAATCTCTCGTGCAGAAGAAAGGCTCATCTGCGTGTGCGAGGAAAGTCACCCCCTGCCAATTCAATTCCTTTTAATTCTGGAGCTGGGACAGTGTGATATATCCCGTGTCCGACGACACACACGCTTTTATCCCGTGGGCTCAGGGGAAATTTACGCTTGTGAGAAGCATTACGAATGCACAGGCAAAGCTGGACCAGTAAAAGTTGCAAGGCCCAAAGATTGTCTTGTTTGTTTATGCATACGAACCGAGTTGTCGCAAGCTGCGTAGCTGTAATTCAGCGCGGCCTTGAGCATTGTGACATTCCTGCAGTAGCGTAGCCAGAAAAAATATTTCGGAAGGGGTTCTATATGGGAACTTTACGTGGGGGAGGAGAATTTCACGCTCGTTTCCCTCTCTCAAATCAACTAACAAATGTACGGTTTCGGGGGAGAGGGGTTGGAACCCCGCTCTGGCTATACGCCACTGGATTACTGGGTGAATTTCTGTCCGAAGCTTCGTTGACGTGTTGAGAAAAACACAGATGGCGTAGACCAATTTCGCTGCATGCGGCCGCAGGCAGTATATTCGTCTTTCGGTTTTCGAGAATACTTGCACTTGAATAGGTGCAAAAGCGTTCATCATATGTTCCGATAAAAATACATTATACCACGCTCGCTAAACATTCCCAGGAATGGCGCCCCCCGACGGTCATATTGTCATGTCATATAGCAGACGACAACGGCGCAAGTAAGCAGACGACACTCAATGATAGAGCACACTCCAAATGATCTGGCTTTCTTCCTGACATTTGTCTTCTGCTCTTTCACAAGTTTTTATGTACTTATTACATCATGGTGTGGTGCGGGGAGATCACAAAGAAATGCATTTTGGGAAGCCTAATGCTCCCTTCGATTTTTCAGTTATTTTTTCATTGCCTGCGGCGGTGGTATTTGTCTCGTTGACGTCAGCGCCATTCATCGGGCCTTCCTCTGCTTCTTCTCTTTTGTGGGAAACGTCGATTAGGTGAGTTCTGTTCGCCGATCTCGCGGTATTCTCAATTAACGATGTATTGTGTGCTTTATCGTCTGCTATCAAATCCGACGTCCTGGTTCGTGTGTGGGTGGGACTATACAGCAATTCGTAATCACTGGCATGTTAGCAGACAATGGCATTGGAAATCATGGATCGTTTGTATATGGTAGTAAACGTTACCGATATTGTCGGCAGTTTGTTCGCTTAATTCTGCTTTTGGGAACAGTACCGATAGCGCGTTTCAGGACGAAGCTGCATTCAAGCAAACGATGAGGGACGCCGGTCAACAAATACTGCATCATCAGTGGTATTTTCGATATTTTCAAAGTAATCCAGCGTGTAGGGCTGCGTTTCTGCGCACCAACTTTTTCCACCAACCTACGCCAACTTTGGAGTTGGTGGCAATCGACCTACACTATACCAACCCAACCGGGCCAACTCGAGTCGGTGGACACCGGTGAACGGTGGTGGTGGTGGTGCTGTTGAAAGGGCTCGCCGTTGTCGGCCTCACAGAGGTGGGCAACGTCACGACTAACGCACTGGGGGAGTGTGCGTCCTGGGCCGACTTCTAAGGGAACTGTGCCGACATGTGTCTGAAAGCGTCCGAGGAAAACCCAGGAAGAGCCCCAGACAGCACAGCCGGCACAGGGATTCGAACCCCGGTACCTCCCAGTCTCGACGTGACATGGCCAGTTGGTCAACGAGCACCGGTGAACGAGCGAGATTGTATCTTGGCCAATCACCGACGACGAAAGCACGTGACGTGACGCCCGTTTTTCGTGTCCCCTGTGTATCCTTATTCCGAAAACGAGCGTTCCTATACAAATGTATAAGCGGCGAGTTTTACAAAGAAATATTATGAAATAACTCGGTAGTCGGCGAAATTTTAACAAAAACTCCAATTGTGGGCGAAAACCTGAGGTGCTTGTACAAGTGCCCGCGCCCTGTCTCAAATGAGTATGGGAGCTAATAAGTGTAAAATTAGCTAAGGACAGGAATATCGAGTTGTTGTGCGTAAAGAAGGCGACGCTGCTGAAACGAAGTTGGTCTAGAGACTCGCCTATACAATAGAGCGACGTTTGTTGGCTGGTTGGCATAAAAAGTTTGCTTGACATATAGCGGGAGACGGACATTTCGGTGCAGACATTTCGTCAAGTTGACGTTTTGGTGCGCGAGTATTTCAAAGCATTGACACAGCGGTGAAATGCTCACCGACAGTCCTGACAATGAGCGCGAGTACTATGTTTTATTATTATTATTATTATTATTATTATTATTATTATTATTATTAATATTACTACTGGAACGTAACCGTTAAAGAAAGTTTATTTCCAGACTGATTACAATTTCGAACATCAAGCTCGAAAGATAGAGGAAATTTTCAGCACCGAGTTATCAAGTTTTCGATGTCTGGCACCGTTTATCAATGTGGCGTGACATTCTCCACATCTTTTCATTGTGCTTTTGATAGCCGGAACGTGCAGAGAGCACGTTGCATAGCAAGAAGAAATCGTGTAAGCCTGATTCTCATGCGGGGTATACGAGGCGGTGGCCTTGTTCGTCAGCACACTATAGCACCGCCCGTTGTTAATCGTATAGTCATGTACAGCTGCTTACACATTTGTCATCGTACTTTCAGCGCGTAGCTTCAGCCTTCAGGCGCAGCGCTAGATAACATAACGTAGTTGTCTGTCCTTTCTTATTCGGTGATACATGTTTAATATTTAGAACTGCGCACACAAGGGTCAAAACGGATTTGGTTTCTCGCTTGCCATCTTCTCTGTTGTTTAACGGAGCATGAACCCAAGCAGCACAATATCTTGACCCAATGTTGGTTCAATATTGGCAATAAAGACTCAATATTTGACCAATGTTGGACCGGTATGTTGTGGTGCTTGGGAAAGGACTCGAAAAAAGAAAAGAAATATGTCAGGAGGAGTAGATTACAAGCCATGGAGTACATATTCAAACGAAAAGTATGAGTGCAGTGCGCAATCCGGCCCAGAAAATCAACCAATCAATCTCACGGGTCAAAAAAGGTGCTTCCTTCGGCTGTCAGATCTTGACGTCATGTCTTCTGACCAATCGTAATGCGCGCGCCTTCTTTTTGCAGTTATACAGGGTGTTTTTTTATTCGTTACAGAATTTTTATTAAAAAACATGCAGAGCAAAATAGACGCCGTTTCAGCAGGTGAGTTATACGGCCAGGCAGACAACCCGTAGGACAGCGTGTGCAACTGCTGGACGACTAATTAGCTAAAATTCATTAATTAACTTATTAATTCGACATTTTCTGGGAAATGCGGGATAGCAGAATTGGGGCCAGTCATCAATCCATCGGCCTTATTAAACACCCTGAGAAGCCAGCGTACTTCGAGATATAAATTGCCAAATTTCGCTATATGCTAATACAGGGAATACAGGCCGCATTGCGACAAAAGTTTGCTCTTGTTAATCGAAGTAGTTTCATAGGCTTTCATCCCGCTAATTATTTGTTTAACACTAAGCACACAGCAGGTTATTTTATACACGAGGCTGTCATATGCTTCGAAGCGTAATACGCAGTCAAACCTGTTTCTGTCTTTTCCGTATTGCGCATACACACAATGACTGAAATGCGCATGAAATTGTAAAATGGACTGGATTTAATTTCCTACGGTTGTTCCTGGTAGTACAACAAATAACAGTAACTTTAATGGATCTAACTTCACTGACATGTCCGTACAGCTAAGGCACCATATAACACTTACTTTAATGGACTTAATTTCACTGAGATGTCCGTACAACTAAAATAGCATGGATGTACAAACACAGAAAAGTTTGTACCAAAATAGGCAACCACGTAGATCTTATGTCCATATGATTCATTTCGAGTCACTCACCTAATCGTGCCTCTTGAAGAAAGCCTCTTCCCTCTTTGTTACAAGTACCTGCGAAAGCAAGAAGAAAAAAATCAACACATGTAGTTTAGCGACTCATACGGCGAGCGGTCGCCAGCAAGACCGAGGAAGTCTTGCTGTATGGCGACTCTCTGAAAGACACTTCATGTTTCTAAAGATACTACAGATGTTCCTTATGAGTTCACACAGAACAGACAGGTAACCAAAAAGAAGGTTCTCTCCCGTTCGTTCAATGTCACCTCCTCTCACACGCGAATGTCCGTTTGAGTGGAGCAGTGCGGACGTATCGCGTGCGCAATCATTGTAATCCCAGGCGCAGTGTAAGTGCTACTCAAGTGTGCATTATCTCACCACAAGATAAGCACCGGTACGACGTTGTGCACATACAAATCGCTCTTCGAAGGAAAACATCTTGGTACCTAGTACATCTCGCTCCAATGCGGTACGTAGATAACAAACGCACCGCGCCTGTTTCGCTTGTAGCTCTCTCTTTTTCGCTTTTTACTTTCAGCAAACTCCGAAGTACTTCGCGTGGCAAGGTGTGTTCCGTGTTGTCAACACACGGGCACTTCTGGGCCGAAGAGGGGGAATAGCGTGATATCCTCAGCTTGGCAAGCTCGCCATCACAGGTTCAATATCGGCCCAATGTTTGCAACAAGACCTTTGTCGGACGTTGTTCGTGCTATAGGCTCCGCCTCCCGTTTTCAACAAATCAGGGGCGAGAACGTTGTCATTCCGGATGATGGTTGGCTAAGAGCGTGCTATGTGGTGAAGTTCATTTTTAAGACCTTCAACCTCCTCTATCCTCCATCCGTCCGTCCTTCCTCTGTGTTTTGTTTTGCTATGCGTTTTCCTTTTCTTTTTTTGGCTATAGTCGTGACGACGCCCACTTCTGTGTGGCCAACAACGGCGAGCCTATCCTGCCATCACCCCCCCCCCCCCCCCCCCCCCCCCATTTTTAAGAGTGTAGCCACCATCCCGAATGACAGCGTTCTCACCCTTGATTTGATGAAAACGGGGGCGGGGGGGCGTACGCCATGTTTGTGGCACTTATACACCACATAATGCCAGGCGAGCGGGAGGCGCACGCCTTTTTTGTGACACTTATTATGTTCATAATTGTCACACACACACAAAAAAAAAAGAGGCGTTCGCCTCCGGTTTTCAACAAATCAGGGCAGATAACGATATCATTCGAGATGATGGCTGGCTAGGAGCGTGCTATGCGGAGAAGTTAATTTTTAAGAGCGTATAGCAGCATTCTGTTTGAAGAGAGCGGTCACGGAATTTTAGTGCGAGTTCAAAATCCGCGCCGTGCCTCCCATGACGCTTCTTCGAAAGCAGGTAACACGTATAGGGCAACGAAGAAAAAGACGCGCTTGAATGTCGTTCAGCGATAGTGCTCCTAAATCATGCAATGCAAAGTAATGGTAGGGACTCGTGCTCTCCGTGATATACCGCCCCCGAGGGATGCAGAGCACTTCCGGAGAGCCGTCGGGCATGACTTCTCGGCTGGAAACTTTCTCGGTGGTATTTAGAGCGCGACTCTCCCGACTCCTGCAGACACCACAAAGGGAAGGTGGTTATCGTTCCACACTTAAGCTCGTAACCTTGAACGGTCAAAGCGGGTTTACGAGAGAGATAGAGCATAGCAATTGGCAAATATGGATAAGGCGACACTGTCTCCGATAATAACTGGCATAAACAGCGGAACGTATTATCGTGTGGCATGCCTTGGAAAATGTCTATAAAAGCACTAGCGGCATCGCCTAGCGGGTTACGTTTATTGCGCCAGCTATAGGTATCACGAAAGACATTCCTGCATTCAAGCGTAACAGCTATGCTATATGGACGATGTTCCGCCAATATAAGCCCGAGGGTGGACGCGCAAAAACAGCACGACACAACCTGACTGACTCACAATTTGACTTAACTTGAATCGGAACTTATCATTAAGTGAAACACCAGTTCCCGTGGTAGAGTGGTGAGGATGATCGCTTTCCACGCCGAGACTGTGAGGTGACACGGGTTCGAATCCTACCACCGGCTGTGCTGTCTGAGGTTTTCCCTGGGTTTTCCGAAGACTTTCCAGACGAATGTCGGCACAGTTCCCCCTGATGCCGGCCCCGGATGCCTACTAATCCCCCTGCCCCCCACTCTTTCCTGCTGTACCCTCTCCATCTGTCCACGTCTGTACGCCGCTCATCGCCACAGTTGCTTCGCGGCGCTAACACGGAACTTAAAAAAATAAAAAACAAAAGTGATGTTGGAGTTGCAGGTAGCAGTTTCCGAAAGAAAACATTCATCGCGGGCACTTGTCAGAAGCCTATACATATATTGCAGCATATTGTGCACAGGGCGAAATTATTTTTCGTGGTCGTCTTTCTTTTTACGTGTATTGCAATGAAGGTCACTTCTGTGATCGTACTGTATCTGAACTAAACTTGGTGTTCGTTATTGTATTTGAAACGCTATGTTAAATTATCTGGCACATGTCTGAAGGCAGTGCGTCTCAAAGAATCCCTCCACGACTTTTTGGACCTTGCGACGTGGTGCCGGCGAAGAATGGTCGCGATTCGCGAACAGCGGGCGGTCATCGCTTCACATCCGTCACCACAACAAGACTGATGCACCCCCAGATCTCTGGTGCACCAGCACCGTGACCGCAGGGGCAGTGTTGCATTCCCACTATAGCGCCGTGTTACAGCCATGGTTCCTCCACTTGTCTGCGCGTGTGCCTTATCGACGAGTACTGTCAGAGGTGTGCTGCATGTAGTACGGAACAAACACTCCATTTGCCGACCGTGTGTTTTCTTCCTTTAGCTTTCTTTTGGAGCGTTGCACTGGCAAATATTGATACTTTTCCCAGCTGGGACGTACCTCAAAGAAATAACGTGTGCAGCCATGCATTATCATCTTCGTTGAAGGGGGTTAAAGTACAGCAGACTCGTCTTTGACAAGTGAATCGCTGTGCAAATGCTCATCGCCGCAGTTTGTGCTGCCTGACGCTCATCTTATACTTACCGAAGAGACATAAGAAGTAGCACAGAAAGAATATCGCAGGAGCTATAACTCCTATTCCTGCCCATCTCTTCGTGGAGATTGCACGAAATTTCCTGAAGCCTCGGGTGACGTCACAATTTTGTGGCGACTTCCACAGGAGCGCTCACGGGGAGAGCGAATCCACCAACGAAAAGAGAATAACGCTCCGTCCAAGAGCATAGTGGAAGTTGCAGCTGAACTTGCAACTCAAGTTGTGCGACGACAGGCAGGCACACTCATTTACACGTCCTCGCGAGACGCGGATGCGAGAGCAGCGTTTCCTTGGGGTTCCCCCGGCAGAGTCGAGAAGTTTATCGGCGGAGCGAGAAAATTAAGGTGCGCCACCGGAAAGCGAGATCCGAAACGACCCGCGAAACACGCAAATCCGATCTGGATCGACCAGTGAAACACACATTCTTCGCCGCGGAGCAAGGAACAGTCGCACCAGATCGACCAGGTGGAATTCACCACCAGTTTATATGGTTCATAGACGGTCGTAGAGCCCACACAGGTGCTTCACGTTCTCTTACTGCGCTGCGAGCACGCTCTTCTAACAGAACTTCGCCGCTCCTGCACTCCGCATAGCACGCTCGTAGTCAACCATCATCGTGAGTGACATTTGCACGCTCTTCAAACAGAACTTCACCGCTCCTGTGCACTCCGCATAGCACTCTCATAAACAACCATAATCCCGAATGACAATGTTCCCTCCCTTGGTTTCATGAAAACTGGGGGGCGTACGCCATTTGTGTACGGGAATTATGAACTGCATAACGCCACAAAAATGGCGTACGCCCCCAGTTTTCAGCAAATCAGGCGAGGGAACGTTGTCATTCGAGATGATGGTTGTCTAGGAGCGTGCTATGCGGATGTGCAGGAGCGCTGAAGTTCTGTTTGAAGAGCGTGCAAATTTTACTTGCGGTGATGGTAGGCTAGGAGCGCGCTATGTGGTGAAGTTCATATTGAAGACCCAGGGCGTCAGTCGTGACGTTGCCTACCTCTGTGAGGCCGACAACGGCGAGCCCTTTCACCATCACCATCACCATCCAACCGTGTAAATCTACACTCTTAAAACAGAACTTCACCGCATAGCACTCTCCTAGCCAACCATCATCTCGAATAATATCGTTTTCAGCAAATCAGGTAAGAGAACGATGTCATTCGAGATGATGGTTGGCTAGGAGCGTGCTATGCGGATGTGCAGGAGCGCTGAAGTTCTGTTTGAAGAGCGTGCAAATTTTACTTGCGGTGATGGTAGGCTAGGAGCGCGCTATGTGGTGAAGTTCATATTGAAGACCCAGGGCGTCAGTCGTGACGTTGCCTACCTCTGTGAGGCCGACAACGGCGAGCCCTTTCACCATCACCATCACCATCCAACCGTGTAAATCTACACTCTTAAAACAGAACTTCACCGCATAGCACTCTCCTAGCCAACCATCATCTCGAATAATATCGTTTTCAGCAAATCAGGTAAGAGAACGATGTCATTCGAGATGATGGTTGTCTAGGAGCGTGCTATGCGGATGTGCAGGAGCGCTGAAGTTCTGTTTGAAGAGCGTGCAAATTTTACTTGCGGTGATGGTAGGCTAGGAGCGCGCTATGTGGTGAAGTTCATATTGAAGACCCAGGGCGTCAGTCGTGACGTTGCCTACCTCTGTGAGGCCGACAACGGCGAGCCCTTTCACCATCACCATCACCATCCAACCGTGTAAATCTACACTCTTAAAACAGAACTTCACCGCATAGCACTCTCCTAGCCAACCATCATCTCGAATAATATCGTTTTCAGCAAATCAGGTAAGAGAACGATGTCATTCGAGATGATGGTTGTCTAGGAGCGTGCTATGCGGATGTGCAGGAGCGCTGAAGTTCTGTTTGAAGAGCGTGCAAATTTTACTTGCGGTGATGGTAGGCTAGGAGCGCGCTATGTGGTGAAGTTCATATTGAAGACCCAGGGCGTCAGTCGTGACGTTGCCTACCTCTGTGAGGCCGACAACGGCGAGCCCTTTCACCATCACCATCACCATCCAACCGTGTAAATCTACACTCTTAAAACAGAACTTCACCGCATAGCACTCTCCTAGCCAACCATCATCTCGAATAATATCGTTTTCAGCAAATCAGGTAAGAGAACGATGTCATTCGAGATGATGGTTGGCTAGGAGCGTGCTATGCGGATGTGCAGGAGCGCTGAAGTTCTGTTTGAAGAGCGTGCAAATTTTACTTGCGGTGATGGTAGGCTAGGAGCGCGCTATGTGGTGAAGTTCATATTGAAGACCCAGGGCGTCAGTCGTGACGTTGCCTACCTCTGTGAGGCCGACAACGGCGAGCCCTTTCACCATCACCATCACCATCCAACCGTGTAAATCTACACTCTTAAAACAGAACTTCACCGCATAGCACTCTCCTAGCCAACCATCATCTCGAATAATATCGTTTTCAGCAAATCAGGTAAGAGAACGATGTCATTCGAGATGATGGTTGTCTAGGAGCGTGCTATGCGGATGTGCAGGAGCGCTGAAGTTCTGTTTGAAGAGCGTGCAAATTTTACTTGCGGTGATGGTAGGCTAGGAGCGCGCTATGTGGTGAAGTTCATATTGAAGACCCAGGGCGTCAGTCGTGACGTTGCCTACCTCTGTGAGGCCGACAACGGCGAGCCCTTTCACCATCACCATCACCATCCAACCGTGTAAATCTACACTCTTAAAACAGAACTTCACCGCATAGCACTCTCCTAGCCAACCATCATCTCGAATAATATCGTTTTCAGCAAATCAGGTAAGAGAACGATGTCATTCGAGATGATGGTTGTCTAGGAGCGTGCTATGCGGATGTGCAGGAGCGCTGAAGTTCTGTTTGAAGAGCGTGCAAATTTTACTTGCGGTGATGGTAGGCTAGGAGCGCGCTATGTGGTGAAGTTCATATTGAAGACCCAGGGCGTCAGTCGTGACGTTGCCTACCTCTGTGAGGCCGACAACGGCGAGCCCTTTCACCATCACCATCACCATCCAACCGTGTAAATCTACACTCTTAAAACAGAACTTCACCGCATAGCACTCTCCTAGCCAACCATCATCTCGAATAATATCGTTTTCAGCAAATCAGGTAAGAGAACGATGTCATTCGAGATGATGGTTGTCTAGGAGCGTGCTATGCGGATGTGCAGGAGCGCTGAAGTTCTGTTTGAAGAGCGTGCAAATTTTACTTGCGGTGATGGTAGGCTAGGAGCGCGCTATGTGGTGAAGTTCATATTGAAGACCCAGGGCGTCAGTCGTGACGTTGCCTACCTCTGTGAGGCCGACAACGGCGAGCCCTTTCACCATCACCATCACCATCCAACCGTGTAAATCTACACTCTTAAAACAGAACTTCACCGCATAGCACTCTCCTAGCCAACCATCATCTCGAATAATATCGTTTTCAGCAAATCAGGTAAGAGAACGATGTCATTCGAGATGATGGTTGTCTAGGAGCGTGCTATGCGGATGTGCAGGAGCGCTGAAGTTCTGTTTGAAGAGCACTCTTAAAAATGAACTTCGCCGCATAGCACGCTCCTAGCCAACCATTATCTCGAATGATACCGTTATCTGCCCTGATTTGTTGAAAACACGGGGCGTACGCCTTTTCTGTGACAATTATGAACAGCATAAGTGTCACAAAAATGGCGTACGCCCCCCGTTTTCAACAAATCAGGGCAGATAACGATATCATTCGAGATAATGGTTGGCTAGGAGCGTGCTATGAGGTGAAGTTCATTTTTAAGAGTGAGCGTGCAAATTTTACTTGCGGTGATGGTAGGCTAGGAGCGCGCTATGTGGTGAAGTTCATATTGAAGACCCAGGGCGTCAGTCGTGACGTTGCCTACCTCTGTGAGGCCGACAACGGCGAGCCCTTTCACCATCACCATCACCATCCAACCGTGTAAATCTACACTCTTAAAACAGAACTTCACCGCATAGCACTCTCCTAGCCAACCATCATCTCGAATAATATCGTTTTCAGCAAATCAGGTAAGAGAACGATGTCATTCGAGATGATGGTTGGCTAGGAGCGTGCTATGCCAATGCCACCTAGAGTATGCCACCTTAGTCTAGGTGGCATTGGCTATGCGGTGAAGTTCTGTTTTAAGAGTGTACTCAAATTACCAATTATATTTCATTTTTCAATAGTGTCGCCAAGCATAGTCCCGAATGACATCGTCCTCAACAACGAGTTGGTGAGAGCTAGAGGCATACGCCCCTTTGTGACACTTATGCAGTTATGGTAAATGTCACAAAGAGGCGTACTCTCCGCGCCTTGCACAAACCAGGCATGATTATGGTGTCATTCTGTGCAATGGCTGGCATTCAGTTCTCTCATTGTTCTACCATTCTGTCCCCTGATTTGTTGAAAATGGGAGGGGGCGAGACATATTTCAACATATCACTGACGATATCATTTGGAATGGGGGTTAGCTATACACTCTTAAAAATGAACTTCACCGCATAGCACGCACCTACACTGTTAAAACAGAACTTCACCACATAGCACGCTCCCAGCCAACCATCATTCCTAATTATATCACTCTGTGCATTGATTTGTTGAAAATGAGAGGAGGGGCCTATCTGGGACAGATTATTTTGTCCCAGATAGGCGCCTCCCCCCTGTTTTCAGCAAATCATGACACAGAATGATATCATTCGGTATGATGGTTGGCTAGGAGCGTGCGATGTGGTGAAGTTCTGTTTTAACAGTGTAGTTAACCATCATCTGGAATGATATCAATATCTGCCCCGATTTGTTGAAAACGGGAGGCGTACGCCTTTTTGTGACACTTATGCTGTTCATAATTGTCACAAAAAAGGCGTACGCCTCCCGTTTTCAACAAATCAGGACAGATAACGATATCATTCGAGATTATGGTTGGCTAGGAGCGTGCTATGCGGTGAAGTTCTGTTTTAAAAGTGCACGAAGAAAACAATCTTAATCCACCACTGTGCACTCGCACTTTCAGTACATTGTGCTGTTTGGGCAAACAACAACGGGTGAAGCCGTAGCTGCCCAAGCAGCACAATGTACTGAAAGTCGAGTTCAATAGGGGTGAACGGTTGGCGTCTGATCAGTGTTCTTTAGTTTCACGAATGTGTTCAAGGCCTTCCACCTACCCGTCCACCCCTATTGCACTCGACTTTCAGTACATTGTGCTGCATGGGTGATAGTAGCGCTGTCTAACGGAAACTTGTTGCTTCCGGCCCTTGTTGGTGACTCACGCCCGGTTTGCAAGTGATTTCATTGATCTCTGTGTGAAGTGGCATCCGGAGGGTTGAATTAAACAGGTGAGACAGATAAACGTTCCTCTTGCTTTGACATCGTTCAAACTGTTTGATGTTCTTGACTCTGGGATTCATATTGAGTCGAAATTTTCGCACGTGTAAGCACGTTGTCTATGAAGACCTTTGACAGCACTGTTGGTCACCTAGCTGACACAGTGTAACCAATATATTTAAACGTGACGTCGACAAAGAACAAATAAAGTGCTATCCACGCGCGCAAACGTAAATTCTGTGACGTCAACCGCAAATGTTGCTACTACAAACAGGAAAACATTCCACTGTTTTGTATTCTTGCAGCCGAGGGGAACATCAACGGCGGTGGTTCCTTGGCAGCCATTGGCGGTTCCTATAAGTACCTTAAAGGGACCATGAAGAGATCGTCAAAACCTCCGTGATTATCTGTAATGCATTCCTGGATGCTAATACATTCCTCGTGCGGAGTATGAACCAAGCATTGGTTAGAGTAACGGAGATCCTAGCTAAAACCACTGCAAAAGAAGGCGACTGCGGCGACCCCCACCGCTGACGGCGCGACGGAGGAGTTTTGTGGTATTATGCAGTTCATAATTGCCACAAAAGTGGCGTACGCCCCCCCCCCCCCGTTTTCATCAAATCAAGGGAGAGATCGTTATCATCTGGGATGATGGTTGACTAGGAGCGTGCTATGTGGTGAAGCTCTGTTTTTAGAGTGTATTAGAGTGTTAGGTGCGTCTCTGTATTTAGAGTGTAGAGTAGTAGGTGTGTCGGGCGACCGACCGCTCGACGCTTCTTTTTTCTTTTTTGCGTGTGTGCGCGTGAACTCCGCCCGCGTTGAATGCAATATGGCCAAAATAGAATATATTTAGGATAAAAGTTCTCCTTGAGAGCCATGCTCCACCGAGAACTCAGATTTTTCTGGAATCCCTTCATGGTCCCTTTAACCTTGGCGAAACGTCCAAGGGAGGAAGCATTCGAAGACAATCACGTTTCGTACTTCATTCAAGAGGCACAAAATAAAATCAGCCGGAGCTTAATTGCCGAGGAGCCTTCACATCTGCCCTGTCATTCCCATTCCCTTTCAACCGCAATTCAGCTCCATCCGTGGAAGTACTCTTTGAAGCACCAACTGTGGCTTCACTAATGAACTCAACACACAAGTTGGTGATAGTTGGGTCGATAGCTCCCTTCCGCGGGGTGAGGAGGTCCACTGTGTAGAGACGGTGGTTTCCGTAAATAGGATTGGCCCATTACGAGTCCGCTAAAGTAGCCCGCAGCAGCAGTGCACGGTGCTCACTTCTAAGATCGATTTGACAGAAACTGCACGGCATTATACGACAGGCGCTGGGCGTTGGTGTATACGACACCGCGGCGCCGACTGGACGGCTGTCGCCCCCACTCTCGATATATTACTGCTATACTAACTGGGTTCTATAGAACTCCGGAAGTCTGGATGCTGCGTTCAGCGACCCAAAGCTTAACTGATGGGCTTCTCGTAAAAATATGGGCTCTTCCGCGCTCTGTGGCATATCTGTTTATCGCCTAATTAAACCCGCGCGAATATACCTGTGACCCTAATTACGGGTCCAGTAATGTTATATCGTCCGCTAAGCCACCGCGGGGCCAGCGCTTGTATGGGGAAGGTGTATATAGCACAAACAGCCAAGATGTTGTCATAGTTGGGAATCGTTAATTCATGGAGGACACATGGCTCACGCAGAGTCACAGAACAATCCTGTCAGAGTGGGTGGAACCTGATGCGCACAACACAAAAGTGATAACCGGGTACACATCTGATGCGCGCGGCAGTGATAACCGTACGTACATGTAGAAAAGCATAGCAAGCACGATAAGATCTGTATAGGCAAAGCGCGACAAGTAACTCCGATCCCAAGGACGGTGGTTGACGGAAATCCAGCGAGTGGCCTTTTGGCGGGACTCGAACCCACGGCCCTCTGATTGCCGGTCAGGTGATCGATTACTTAATTGCTATATGTTTTTTTTTTTTTTTTTTATAGCGCACCTCACTCAAGTATACTGGTTGCAGGATATCCCGGATATAAAACCAGAACAATATCAGGCGATCACTCCGTCGTGGTAACTGGCACACAGTGAAATGCGCGTGAACCCAGAGGATAGCAGACCCAAACATATAAAGGCGCATGATTCAATCCCGAGCACGCACTCGACCAGCTGCAAGGCACTAAACACTCGGCCAATGGGCACAGGTGTTTTCCCGTACCCTGCGATATTTGTTATCCCCTCGAGCAGCATCTTTTTCTCTTTTCTTTTTTGGCCTTTGTGCCATCGAGCATTAAGCGTCGCGTGAAGCTCCCTTAGCATCCGCGTGAAGCTCATAAATCACAGACACCGTCATAGCTGGCGTCACGACTGATCTCCTTCAATCCAGGCTCTGCTGTGGATGCGAAGACGTAAACGTACGGATTCATTTCGGGCACAGAAGCATGGTTTCCTTTAGGAAGCCTGACAAACTTTTCCAATGAAGCCACATGTGTACGACTTCGTTGTCGCGTATCGTAATTACTTTTAGCGGATCATATTGTGTGGCATCTACCGAAGACCGATAGTAGCGTATTGAGTGCACACTTCAACGCAAGAGTTTCTTTAATTGTGGGGTATGATTTGCAACAGGAACAAAAACAATGTCAAGCGACGGGATGATGAATTAGAATGACTCGTCAGAACGAAGAAGGTCTCGTTCAAATAATTTGTTTTAATGTTTCTAACCTCTCCAGTGTATAACGCAAGCGTTACACAGTAAAAAAGTGCTCTGAAGTGGTCCTGCGCGTTATCTAACGGTGCGCGTTATACACGGAAATATTTTCCTGCAGAGTTCTTTGTCAAGTCGGTGACGTACCTCTTCCAGGGTGTGCTGTGAGTTTATCCCTAATCTCATATAGGGCCAGTTGGCGAAACCGGCGAAAGGGAGATTAGACTGAAGTAGTATACTGTGTGACACCGGCTCTGTTGCATCGGAGTTTAACGGCTTTGGCTAAATGTGTTTCAAATAAAGTATAGCATATATGATACACCGCCTTGGTTTATTATGTATACCGGTGGCAGTATACAGAAGCTTGTAGCAACAATGCGGTGCGCGTTATACATGGAACTTTTTTTCAAATTCGGCCCGTTTTTAGGGGTGCATGCGCACTATACACGAGTGAGCGGTATACACCGGAAAATACGGTAGTTTCTTGTGAGGTATACGTAAAGAAGCAGCCTGTTCACACTGCGCACGTGCTATACACACACTCTTAAAAATGAACTTCACGACATAGCACGCTCCTAGCCAACAACCATCATCCCGAATGACAACGTTCTCGCCCCCGATTTGTTGAAAACGAGAGGCGGAGCCTATTTTGTGCAGTGGCATAAAATAGGCTCCGCCTCTCGTTTTATGCTATCGTGCTTTTTTTTTTTTTTTTTTGCTCTCGTGCTATGTGGTGAAGTTCATTCTTAAGAGTGCAAAGCCATGTTCGGCGCATGCGGTGTGAGTTCCTGCTATTTCTTTGCGTGCGCAAAGCGATTTCGCACAGCAGTACACAGCAAACTCTCCAACGTCTAAAGAAGCGTCATAGGACCAAAAGTAAGAGAGAGAATAATGACGTTGGTAACGTGTCCCCGAGCTTGGGGAACAGACAAAACGACCAGCACAAGACAGGCTCAATGAGGCCTTGTCTTGTGCCATCCGCGTTGTGTTTTGTCTGTCTGTCTTTCCCCAAGCTCAGGCGCATGTTGCCAACGTCTAGTATATGCACCAGCTCGCTTGCATTTTACTTCTATATACGTGCAAGAAACATGACGTTTACAAAGAAACGCGAAGAGAAAATAGCCTTTTTACCCTGAGTGTAAATCACGCCAGGCGGAGAGCAACATCAGCGTCTGTCTTGGGAAGTGTGTCGCGTTGCTAGACACTATGAAAACTGCGGAGTTAGAGGATTGGAAGACTTCGGAATAACGTGGGTGACTGTATAACTTCTACATTCTGCATATACACAAGCCGTCACCGGACAACGCCTGTCGCAAGCTCCCGTATGAATCGTACCATTGTCCTCCGCACAGTATATGTCGCATACGGATACGGCACAGAAGACTGACAAAGACGTATTGCAGTGCTCGTTATTTATTTTTATTTCTAAATAAACCCCATATCTTCTGACAGAACAATGACGATGTTCAAACAAAGCAATCCTCTTTTGGAACTGTAGAGTCTCGGTGCTACAACGCATGAAGCCTAAATTTCGAAACTGCGTTGTATAGACCCGTTGCGAGAAAATGAAGCTAAATATTCCCTAACAGTCATGCGTTTTGCACTGCACCCTGTGAACATAATTTCCCTTTAATTGGATGCCCTGTGGGTGATTCTTTCATCCTCGAGCTACTGATAATGAATCTCGAGCTATAATGAGTAGAAAACGGATAGAAGGCAGCAGAAACTATGTATTCCAAAGCACGTCATGCGAAGAAGGTGTGAACGAAGTTCTAGAATTCTCCCGTAGAGCTATACGTAGAGGAATATTTTCTTGCGCAGTTCAATATATCACATGACACACGCGCTGGATGAGATGAGTTATTGATTTATATAGTTGCGAAAATCTAATTAAAGCTAAGTCGTCGCGTGTTCTTGTGAAAGATGCGTAAAAAAGGATGTCGCGCGCGTTTCCGAACATACATTACAAACTACAACAACACGCACCGAACTCATCAGAACAACTGATGCGCGACGCGTTGTCACGGCAGTGTACTCATTTGATGAATTTGCTTGGAAGCACAATCTAAAGTATATCAGAAACGGGTATAACCATATTTTTGTGTTTTTGTTGTGTTCCTTGAACACATGTGCACCTTCAAAGAAGAGTGATTTGCAAATGATGCATCTCCCGAGGGCTCGTGTCATGTTGTCCTTTTTATGCTTCACTCTCAGGACTTTCGCAAGGCCTCACCAACTTGCCAGCCGTTTGTAACTTCTTTCAGTTACGTGCTCTTACGAGAACAATGAGCGATATATTGCTGCATGTGGGCTTTTTCAGGACTGTCATCTCGATGAATGTCTTTTTATGTTGTAGCAGCAGCCAGCCGGTTGATATTATTTTCCATACCTCTCTCTCTCTCTCTCTCTCTATATATATATATATATATATATATATTGAAAGGTATAACTTTATCTCCTTTCTCTAGCACGGATTCGTATTGGTTACTTCTATGTGCTACTCACACTCGGAAGGTTAAGGGAGGGACCAGCTCCCGTGACTCAGTGGTTAGCGTGCTGGCCATGTCATGTCCAGACTGGGAGGTACAGGGGTTCGAATCCCGGTGCCGGCTATGCCGGCATTTTTCCTGGGGTTTCCTCAGACTCTTTCAGACAACACATGTCGGCACAGTTCCCTTAGAAGTCGGCCCAGGACGCACATTCCCCCAGGGCGTTAGTCGTGACGTTGCCCACTTCTGTGAGGCCGACTACGGCGAGCCCTTTCATCAGCACCACCACCACCAGAAGGTTATTACAGAAGAAATAAAAAAAAGAAAGACGAAATTCTTATAGTACCACGCGTGAACTAACACAAAACATTGAAATCGAAACCACCGAAACTTGATCAGCCACGTGCCGCTTCACTACGCTGGTGACTATTATCTATTGGTATCTATTTCTTTATTGCGATCATCCATGTGCCAAAGCTATACACCCGCGTGGTGTGGTGGTGGTGGTGAAACGGCTCGCCGTTGTCGGCCTCATATATGTGGGCAACGTCACGACTGACGCTCTGGGGGAATGTGCGTTCTGCGGGCCGACTTCTAAGGGAACTGTGCCGACATATGCCTGAAAGCGTCTAAGGAAAACCCAGGAAAAACCCCAGACAGCACAGCCGGCACCGGGATTCGAACCCTTGTAACTACCAGTCTCGACGTGGTCACGGCCAGCACGCAAACCACTGAGCCACGCGAGCTGGTGTATACACGCGCGTCCATCAAAAGAGCAGGCGTATCCCTTGCTATGGCAGGGGAGCCCATGTCGCTTTAGGTTGAAACCCCAAGGTCTTTCATCCACCGTTATCAACCGCTGGAAAAAGGCCGCCATCAGTGCGATACGGTAGCCCAACGAAAGAAAGGCAGGCGCTGCATGGGGACACGTTTTCAACAGTCCAGCTCGTGATTGTCTGGAGGCTCTCTATCTTAACTTGCATTGGACATGCACCGCTCATATCCTTATCAACATGCGCCTTCTGTTTAGTCTGCTGATGTTTTTTCCTGTTCTCTACGGGAAACTGAACAGCTGTTATTCACCATGTTTTTCTGAGGCTGGAACACATAAACTGACAAACACAAGTGTTCGATTCTTACTGATGTGTGGCCTTTTCGACGATTGCCATATTTCAGTTTATACTCATGCATGATTTTGCGCTTTTTATTTGTGTCGGCGATTTTTGGTGTTCTTTAGCTGTCAGAAACTCAAGTGCGTATACTAGCTTAGCATCCACATCCACCGATTCCAATCCGTTACTCTCGTGTGGAAACACAGCTGCCCCCACACGGAGTTAATATCCAGTATAAGGTGGCGAGGGCGTTGGCCCTCAAATGGGGCTCGGCCCCACGGGTGTCCCTGCTTTGCTCTGGCGCCCAGGGCCCGCGTCTCCCTCGTCTTTGACAGGTCTAGCATCGATCTTGGGTCAACGTCATGGCGCGCTATGTGCGCATGAGCAGCAGCGGCGCCAATGCACGCCAGTGTCGCGTGATATCGCTTTTTTGTCGCTTTGAACGACAAAACAAACGGAACGTTTTCGCGTGAGTCCGTCCACCTTCGTTAGAATGACGTTACTTATGCAAAGCGGCACGCCACGGGGGAAGCAAAGCTAATAAAATAAGGTGCCATTAAACCGCACGATATTTGGTCCTAAACATCCACCGTGTAATTGCCACTTGGTCGATATAGAAGGAAGTATACATGGGGTTTCTATGCGAGATGGTAGAAGAAGCATTCTTTATGTGTGTGTGCCGGCAGTGTGTTGCGTGTCGCTATGACAGAGCGGTCACGAGAAAAAAAAAAAAATAAGAAGAAGAATTGGGGTGACAAGGAACAACAACAACACTCTTAAAAATGAACTTCCCCACATAGCACGCTCCTAGCCAACCATCACCCCGAATGACAACGTTCTCGCCTTAGATTTGTTGAAAACTGGAGGAGGAGTCTATTTTGTGCCGTGCATAATGGCCACAAAATAGGCTCCTCCTCCCGTTTTCAACAAATCAGGGGCGAGAACGTTGTCATTAGGGGCGATGGTTGGCTAGGAGCGTGCTATGCGGGGAAGTTCATTTCTAAGAGTGAACTTACGCGTACGCCTTTTTGTACCAATTTGGACATATGACAATTTCTTTTACCGCCCATTTACAGCCTTTATCAGATGCTATGTTGACCTAGGTGGTAACTATAAAAGTTATCACCTTTCAAGCCCTTTTTTCTTAGAGTGTTGTTCAACCGAAGAATTAAGAACGGCACGATATGTAGTCTCTAACAGAGGCACTCCGGCGGAAAAATTGTACTGCAGCGCCGCCAGTTGCCTATAGGCCTATAGGGCTCCTATAGTTCTGACGTCGGCGCGCTTCTTGTCGCTACGTAGTGATGCGGCTGCATGGCTATATTGCAGCCAATAGGAACAAACGTTGGGCGAGGTTTAAACGTGCCATTCTTAGGTTGGGCACGACTATAGACCATCTGTGGCGAGCACCCAAATCCACGCCGGAGCAGTATCCTTGAGCACACAGGGTACAAGAGCCTTGGGGAAGTTGCAGGATCAAGCTGCGTCGCGAAGGGTCAAGACTGGCAAACTCATCTACTGGTCCTGGCAAGACGCGGAAATGACAACATCAGCGCTTCTCTGGGGTCCCTACGAATCTGAAGTTTCTCGGCGGAGCAAGACAGGGTGTTTCGTCTTGGAACGGGTTGAACCGAAGTGACCGGCAAAACACGCGAATCCGATCTGGATCAGATCTGGATCGTCCAGTGAAACACGCATTCTCTGCTAGACTGCCATGGAGCAGAAAAGAGCGCTCCAGATCGACAACGTATATACACCAGTTCTATGCAGGCGCTATGACCAACCATTTGTTGTTATTTATTCGGTTTCTAGTATGCGATTTCCGACTGGACGTGTTGAACTCCATCACTTTAACTCGTTCATCTGTTTGTATTTTCTGTGTGTAAGCGTCCTGGGGTAGCCAGTCCGACTTCGTCGTGATTCACATCCCCCCTTTTTTTTCTTTATCACATCACCATCACCATCCGACTGGAGCTGAAAACGCATGGTATATCAGCAAACGCTTCCCACCAGAATATAAACACATAAAATTGATTCGACTCCTGCTGATCGCGGTTTTCCAGGCCTCAAAGCACAGTTTGAAAGTGGAGCAAACCTTTATTTCGCTATTCCTCGCTTATTTCGAATTTTTCGTGCTCAACTGGCGTGTTGCACGGCCAAGAGGAATTTAACAATTCGTCAGCGCGTGCATAGCACTGGGTGATAAGGTAAGCTCCATAGGGGCGTAAAGCAATCCTACAGAGGAAGGCCGCAGATAGTCTAATCTTCCTTTCCCCTTATCTTTTATCTTGCGCTCGCACTCGTGTATACGGCATAGAACCCCCATCGACGACTCCAATACTGCTTCCCTCGTTGTCCGCCAGTCGGGCGCGCTTATCGGAGTGGAGACACGAAACAACAGGATAACAGTGCGTCACTTTTCGTCTGTAAGCGCTTACTTTCATGTCCTTTCACTTTTTTGCGCACCTCAACGTACCTATGTAGCGAATTAACTATATAGGGAGAATCAACCTGTCCTGTTTGCTAAATTCGTACAATCACCCAAAGAACCTCCAGAATGATAAACTAATTCCCCGCACAAATGGCGATCTGAGTTTACATTGTCTCGCTCATCGACAATCACTTTCTATAAACTGCATTATCCGTGACGCAAGATCGTCAACGTGCTCCTATGTCGTGTCGTGTCTATAATCGGCGCGTTTAAATCTGTACCACACGACGGTTGTTATGACAGTTCAATGTTGCTCTAAACCGAACGGTCATTATGAGGACTGGTCAACGCCACACCGTGCAAAGTACATGGCTCGTATAGACGTGAAGTCTGTTTTTTTTTTTTGCACTAACTTCCTCTACTCTCAATATACCTTGTGAGAAAGGTTTTCCCCCCAACGCAGAGTACTGCAACAGCGCTGCCGTTCTAATACCGGTCTGGTCCCATGTAAACGCACATTCGGCATATTCTCGGCACTCTTACAATATGCGGGGCACGAGATGTCCAAAGGGAAAATTTAGAGTTGTTTCTTTGTGGAACACTCATGACGCTGTAATAGTAGAAACCATAGAGTATAATAGAGTATAATACCGTCACTATGTTTCGTATATAGCCACTTCAATTGACACCATATACTGACACCATTTGACAACGTATTGACACCATTTGCTGTTGTGCACGTGGAAAACTGGGTGTACTTAGCCGACGCCTGAACACAAATCCTCGACTATAAAACTGACGGTATTAAAAACCTTTGTACGTCCCATCCTGGAATATGCTTGTATGTTATGGGACCCTCACACTCAAAAGGAAACAATGGAATTATAAAACAAATACAAGGTTTCGCTGTCAACCGGATTCACCGTCAACGAGCGCAACCCCCTCCCTTAACAAATCGCCGGAGGAGTGCTCGTCTCAGATTCATGTACGCAGTGTAGTTTTGTAGACTAAGAGGAATAGATCCACATAAATACATATCAAACTCAAAACGTCAAAGTAAACGCACTGACACCCCTATACATATTTGCAAGAACGAATAGGCTAAAATATGCTCTATAGTACTCTACTATAGTACCACAGGGGATTCGAATAAACTATCACGAAACAGTTTTGATTCCGAAGATGTGTTCAAGTGACTTCAAGTTAAGTTTTATTGCTAATCTGTTGACGTTTGAAATTTGCTAACCGTGTACCATGTTGCCATATATCCGCTATCTTGTATTTGTACTTATTTGCCCTCCTATAGTTAGGCCTTTGTATCTTGTAAATAATACTCTTAGACACCACAATAACTTTCCCCTTCGTGAACACAAGACTGTCCATGAGCACTCGTCCTGCAGCTACTTCCACCACCGACGACATCGACGAGCGCCCCAGATATTTACCCTTTTACAAAGGAGAACGGGAGTCCTAGCGCCCTTCAAGTTTGATTCACCACAGGAGTCTGTCCTTTCATTTCCGTTATTTTCTTCGGCTTCCTGCACCCATAAGTAATGCAAGCGTAGTGCAGACTCCGTGCACGTCAATATAGGGGACATTCGTTTCATTCAATTGTACACGCTGGGTGGCGCTAAGTTTGACGCAGACCCGAAGGAACATAATTTCGCAAATATCTGCCTGCTTCGCAGCTGTTAACCGCAAATAAATCTGCACGTTGCGCTGTTTCCTGACAGTCTGCCAGAAGATAACATCATTCGCTGCTTCTGCTTCCCGCAGCGTGCATGACAACCAACTGAATGCCATCATCTGCTTCGTGTCCTCGTTTGTAACCGTGTCCACTGTGGCGTCGCTCATGACCATAGCTATCTCGTGATGTAACGCTGCTAATTATCATTATCACTATATAACCGTACAGTAATTCTCGGTTTTACTTTACCACGCAACGCTGCAGTCGTAAACAACTCAACTGGTGCTTGGAGATGCGGTGGAAGTTAATTTTGCGGAACACGAATACGTCAGCTGCACCGAGAACGACGAACGGAATCACTACGTGGAAAAGGTAGTCAGGGGATCAGCATGGCACAAGAGGATGCTGAATAAGGCTGCCGTGGAGAGGGAGAATACCTGCAGAAGGAGATTCCCTTGAAAACGGAGACATCGTTTCTGTGATTGATTGATTGATTTTAAAAGAAAAAAATGGAGATGGTAGTCTCGAGCCACTCGGGACTGGCTACTCCAGGACGCGTTATTAATAAAAGAAAGGGAAACTACGTTTCTGTAATTTTTGTAAGTTCTATAGAAATATGTAGATATAACTGCTATCTTCTAGCTTACTGAATAATAAGACTTATTGTATACACACGACACATATAAATGTGAAGACGACGACAAAGCGCAATCACTGTATTTGAGGACAGCACTGCTAACGAGTCAATATGTAAATACGTATGTGAATATGTACATGTGCACATATGTATGAGGATAAGGAAGCCAGAGCCCAATGGCTTGCACCGCAGATGTACGAGTGCATGATTCAATCGTCGGCATACCGGCACTGCACAGCTGTTTCGTCATTATAGACACGTTGGCATCTAACTAGCAATGTGGAAGTAGGCATTGTTTGAGGAGCAAGCCAACATATTAAAGAAGAACTATATTGAACGTCGCTCACGATCGCGGTTGCCTCGCGACGTAAAGCCCCAAATTATGAAATTATTATGAACTGTTGACTGTTTTTGAAGATATATTTTAGGTCCAACGAAGAGACGTCCGTTGCCCATGGAATCAACTTGTTTATTACCGAAATTCTCTTGGCTGGCGTGAGCCTCTCATGAAATCCAGCTAAATTAGTCCGCGCCCTTTCTTCACTTCTTTGCTCTTTTTCCCTTCAATTTTAACAACTGTCAGCACTGAATGGAAGAGGAGGAGGGGGAGAGCCGGTGTTGTCTGGCGCCGGTAACGTCTAACGGTCTAGCGCATGTGACGCCGACGGTCTAGCCGGATACGGCGGGCCTATAGACCTCAGCCACTGTCATTGTGATAGATCACCTAGAGAGATCACCAAATGCCACCCACACGCAATATGTATGGCACGTGGCTGGGACTCGCTATCAATGCATTATCCAAACATTCGTGCTGATTTCGTTCTATGAAACCGAGGACGCAGTGAAAAATTGACATGGCATGACTTTGACATGGCAAGCATATGTCTGATCGTCGATTTGTGTGCATTCGCTTTGTTGGAAAGTGTAATGTTTGGTTTCAATCGGGCGATTGATGGTTCTGTTATGCCCCACACCTATACACTCTTGTACACCTTTGTTACAGTTATGAACTGCATAACTGTAACAAAGGTGTACGCCTCTAATTTCCAACAAATCAGGGCGGAGAACGATGTCATTCGAAATGATATGATTGGACTCCAGGTGAGGTAACGGCCGTTCCGCCAACGGACTTAGGTATGCCGTCAGACTAGGGTATTATACTTCACTCAAGGTACTGTACAGGTCTGGCTGTGGTACACAATACATTGTTTTTTGATAGAGTGATTGCTACCTCCAGGTTCGATAACGAGAAAGATCAGCAGTGATTGCGGAAACTACAGTCTGATAAGCGATAAGAGCAGCACAACATAACAAACGAAATGGCGCACACAACATAACACACACAGATACGTATCACCAACTCTCAAACACCAGCATAAGACAGAGTCGCAGCTACTATATGACAGTGAAAGCATGCTTTACATAAATCGCATCTTTCCTACAAATACGGGTACAAAAATATATCCAGCGACGTCTTGCGGGCATCCGTGGATCTCGTTTCACATTGGTCGCGAGTGATTATAATATAGTAATTCGTGTTAATTTTATGTTTTACAGAGCAATACGTCTTCGATTAAGCGCAACGCCGTACAGCGGTTGGTTGGTTGGCCATGTGGACACCATGTACTACACCTTAGGTTCCCCGCGGACGATGCATACCTCACCAATTTACGTGCCACGTAAGTCTTTGTTGTGTTCAAACCACGACCTACTAGATTATAACGACCATACGATGTCATAATCAGCGACCCCTATAAGGAGCCCGTCCGCACGATCCGTTAGGAGCGCTGCTTATCGGCCCGCGAGATCTGCATCATGATTAGACAATGGAAATTTGAATGTTGAGCGCGCAGAAGCGGACGTATGACTACCGTAGCAGACGACAGCAACAGCTCTTATGAAAATGCGTAGAATAATGATGATAATCAACTTTAGAAAGAAGCATCTCCCGTGGGACATGCACCGCTTGTACAAAAATACTGAGGTAAGCTGAAGTACAAAGTATTGCAGAAATTGAGGGAGCAATAACCAGGCCGATGAGTGGCGCCACCGCTAGCTTCCAAATGCGGCGCTGGGAAAGGGTGCCTATGACATGGTCGTTATAATCTAGTTGGTCGTGGTTCAAACCTGCAAACTTAAAATCCCATTCATGCTTGTCCCGGACCCAGCAGAGATATAGTTAGTAGTGTTCATAGTGTTCATTTGGTTTCTTTGTGTGCATCCATGACATGAGACTCGAAGTTTGGAATCCATTACAAATATACTTTTTTCACATTCGCGTCACATCCTAGCGGTGCCTCAGCAAACCATCCTCGGCACGCGCTAAAACAAACCCACGTGGGTAGCATGAAGGAGCAAAACCGGCATTGGAGTGGGACCGACGAATTCGCACGGTGTCCCCACTCTTATCGTTCCCATCCAGCGCCATCTATTGAACGCGGAGATAACCTGGTCCGGCGCGCAGCCAAGGTGATCGGCGCCACAGCGCATGCGCATATGCAGTTGCGAAAAAAGGTACTCAGCTTGAACAGTCGCCCCTCTCAAGCCACCGAAGAATGCTCGCAGCGCCTTGCATGTAAACTTTCGAAATAGGAGACGCCGAAGCACGTGCCTTCAATTATACCCATACATATTTGCGTATATTGTATATGAATATTCTGCGACATAAACGCATCTATGTGCTCGATACCGCACTAACGAAACCTCTCGAACAGTCAACGCAAAAGCACGCAGTTCTTTCGCGTCGACACTAGCTTCATTTCCTCGCACCTAACCACAATTAAATGAGGCCATGCATCCGCCGTAGGCTTGTTTAGTCTCTAACTATACCACTGCGTGGGCTCCGTGCCAGGTGATCCCGTCCAGTTTAAACGAAGCACATCGCACTTGCCTCTGACGTCACTTCTTGGAAGAAGGGTGCACAATGGTACGTCAACACGCTGACACAGCTCGTGTAGCAGCCGTCTTCCGTGATGCGAATCCTATGACACGCGGATGCTAGAACGGAGGATCAGGCAATCGAATAGCATCACAGTGTGTCACGTTTAGAAGTGTCGTGCTTCGGGTGTTGCAACTACGCCCTGGACGCGTGCTGGGCACCGTGTGTCTCTCAATACGAGTACTTGAACCGCTTGTATCCCGTGCCGCAAAGAACCTCCAAGTGTAAAAGTTAATCTTTACTTGGACACGAACACAAAAGGAACACAACACGAACAGGAACACGAACACAAAAGGAATAAGGGGATTTATTCAATTCCCTTAAAGTGCGGAGGGGGAGGAACCTCGATATTTCCGGTTGCGAAATCCCCGATGTCGAAATTCACGTTCTCGAAAGAAGGAAAATCAAGGAGAATGCTCGATTGCTTCGAAATATGATATGCAGTGTTTAAAAACACGGTGTCACTATTTGATCACTCAAATTAACGGGGTTTCGATGTCTGTCCCGAAAGCAACATCTTAGCGGCCGTTAAGCTTAGCAGGGCGGACACGGCGGAACAGCGCGTTGGTTAGTTTATTATTAGGTTAGTCAAAGTTAGGTGTTTGCATTTCTACGTCCAGGTTAGTCTAAGTTCTCTGTTGGCAGTTTCCCGAACGCGATTGTGCATTTTAGAGTAGGATAACATTTATTTACAGTAGTTTATTTTGCGACGGGGATTTCGATCACGTTATTTCGAGGTACACCCTCATAGGCCAGAACCGGCCGATGCCTGAGTGAACGAGTAAAAGAACACGCAGTCAATATAAAGAAAGGCTGAAGTGATTCACCAGTAATTGCACAAATTGCCAATGAAATTTTTTTGAACACCGCCGTCATTGTTTCTTGTAAAGATAACGTACAACGTCTCCAAATTGAACCGGCAGCCATTCTTCCCGATGTATTAGCGAACCGTCCATCCTTCCAAACGCATTCTCACGTAACTCCAACCGTTATAGTTACCCAACGCCTTAGACGACCTTCCGTGTTTGGATCTGCGCTTGATCTAAACCAACTCCCTCGCATCAGTGATCTCTTGGACTTCAATGCTGGCGTCTCGAGTTGGCCAGTATATGGAGTCTTCGTGGCCTTGGTCTGTGGTGTCTCGAGTGCCCTGGCGCAGTCGTACAAGGCTGAAGCTGTTTTTTATATCCGGTTCTTAAAAGGAACTTTTTCCGTTGGGATGTGTTCCCAACATAATCTGAAATCTTACGACGCGGAACACATCCGACGACAATCTGCGGCTCTGGGCTTAACATGCAACCCACGTAGCCAACACTCTTAAAAACGAACTTCACCACATAGCACGCTCCAGCCAACCATCATCTCGAATGATATCATTATCTGCCCTGATTTGTTGAAAACGGGAAGCGTACGCCTTTTTTGTGGCACTTATGCTGTTCATAGTTGTCACAAAAAAGGCGTACGCCTCCGGTTTTCAACAAATCAAGGCAGATAACGATATCATTCGAGATGACGGTTGACTAGGAGCGTGCTATAAGGTGAAGTGCATTTCTAAGAGCGAACCACAAAGAAGACGTCCGCTTGCCTCGGTAGCATGCTCAGCTCAGAGTGAGCTGATTTACTGGGCTCAAGATTTCCGACGCACGGTAAAGAACCACAGGTGGTCGAAATTATCCACAGTCCTATATCCTGCATAGCCTGTCTCACCTTTCGCGTAAATCTACTCTTGATCGTTATACATAAGATCCTTGATGGCGTGGTAGCCCATTTATGAGCTGGTGGGACCACGAAAAGCGATTGCTATCACGCCGACTTACACTAACCTCGTTCAGAGAGGCGGGCTACAGAGCCAGAGTCATAGGCGCGGTGCCTGGCAAAATATGAACCGCTTATTTATAGAGGAAATTTCAGATGAGCCGCCGCAAGATATTTAGCTAGCTGTAATGACCCGTGCCGTACATCGTCCAGGCTTCGCGCCTATTTTTGTTTTTCTCAAGGACGAAGGCGCGGAGTTAAAGGAGGGACTTAAAAATAGAGTCGAGTTGCACGAGGTTTCCAGAAACGCAGGTCCCTGGTGGCATCAACGCCACACACCACGTACTCCTGGTGGAGTTGCTTCCCTCTTGCTCCGCTCATAGCTGCCAAAAAGCGCGACGAAATACAAACTGACTGAAAGGGCGTAGATTGCACAGCCGCGTATGGGAGCTGGCGTAATTATAGGAAAAAGAACTGAATTTCTTTTTAGGCGCCTCACTTCAAATACATGGTTCCAAACACAGGTATAGAGCAGTGTGTGTTGACTCACTGCTCGGCGAAACAAACATAGAACAGCTAGATGGCAAGCAATCAAACTGAAGCCATGCGCACTTGATGTATACACACCGCACTAAGGGGTCCCCTGCCAAAGAACGACGAAATAGGGCAGCCATTGGCCAAAGCCAGGCAGCCGAGGGAATCGAACCCACATTTCTTGATTGCTAGCGTCGGCTTCCATCCTTTCCGTTTCGTTCAACAGGTGCCGCCCGCCTCGATCTGCGGATGTGTGTGTGTTTGTGGAAAATATAGGAAAGTTCGTATCCTGTCCTTCCGAATGAGGCCCTTGCCACTGCCTCGGCACGCCAAATCGCACCTACACTCTTAGAAATGAACTTCACCGCATAGCACGGTCCTAGCCAACCGTAATCTCGAATGATATCGTTATCTGCCCTGATTTGTTGAAAACGGCAGGCGTACGCCGTTTTTGTGACACTTATGCTGTTCATAATTGTTATCTGCTGTTGTTGTTGATATCGTTATCTGCCCTGATTTGTTGAAAACGGGTGGCGGAGCTTATTCTGTGCCGTGGCATAATGCACAAAATAGGCTCCGCCTCCCATTTTCAACAAATCATTTGCGAGGATGTTGTCATTCGGGATGATGGTTGGCTAGAAGCATGCTATGCGGTGAAGTTCATTTTTAAGCCGACAACGGCAAGCCCTATCGCCATCACCACCACCACCATCATTTTTAAGCACGGCAAGCCCTATCACCACCACCACCACCACCATCATTTTTAAGCGTTTAGGCAAGCATCTGCCGGAACCGGAAGCCCACGCACTCGTACTGCAGTCGTAAGGGTCGGCGTCGCGCAAAGTCAGCAGTGCGCAGTCCACAAAACGTTTGTCATTTGGTAAAGACGCGTTGTAGAGACGAGGGGCGTCGGATAAAGACGAATGAATAAACTTTTCAGGGCACATCGTGCAAAACGGGCAGGGAAAGTGCCCTATTTTGCAGATATATAATCAGATATCACTATCTCGAGTGAATATTTCATCCATCGAACGAGAGTACAATACGTTCCAGCCATCTGGCCGCATGTAAACTATGCAAATGCGTTCGAACTTATTTGGGTGTCACGTATTCTGCATGTACTCCAAACCGCGCGTAGGGATGCGCATATATAGTACTGCTTTCGCGTACAGATATTCGGCGCCTTTTACAGCCTGCGGACTATGGTATGCGGATTCTTTCTCCATTTTGAGAGAAAATTCGTGCGCCTTTCTTACTTTGAGAGAACCCATTGCAGCACATCTACATATCATGCCTTTGTGACATCGGTACACACAGGATAAGAAAGCAAAAAGAAAAAAAAAAGCAAGCAAGAAAGAAAGCCAATAATGACACCCGTCCCTACTGTTTTATCCCATCGAAATTAGCTTGTAATATATAGTCACGCAACTCAGTAAACGTTCCATATTTAAAGCGATAGATTAATACCCTACACTCTTAAAATGAACTTCACCACATAGCACGCTCCTAGCCAACCATAATCTCGAATGATATCGTTATCTGCCCTGATTTGTTGAAAACGGGAGGCGTGCACCTTTTTTGTGACAATTGTGCGGGACATAATTGTAACAGAAAAGGCGTATGCCTCCTGTTTTCAACAAATCAGGGGAGAGAACGATTTCATTCGAGACGATGGTTGGTTAGGAGGTGATGTTACTGCCATTACTTTTAATACATTAAGTTTTCCGTCTGGCTAGGGTATTAAATCACCGTGTACAGTATTGAAAACGAACTTCACGTTGCTCTAACCCCAACAAAGAATTCCCCACCTGTTCTCCTCGCTATTTACTCGGTGTTGCTTTTGTTGTCACGTGCTGCTCATGCTTATCACCCTGCGAAGTGCTTATCACCCTGCGAAGTACAGTCTTCGTTATGTTCTAACAATTCTGTCTTCGTTTCTGTGCTGCGTACATCCATGATGTACTGTCATGAGGGCTGCCGTTTTTTAAAATTCACGAAACGAGAAGTTTGAAACACCATTTTAGAACAGACCTATCCCTGTTTAAAAACAAATGACATCAGATGATACAACAGCGCCGCCAACTTGGTAGACTGGAACTACTGTAGCAAAAAATCAATAGGTCACAAGAAAGCCACGTTTAAATGTGGCATATTGTAATATTTTTTTTTTGCAATTCTTTACATATTACTAGTTGTATTGCCTTGTTCTGCTCTATTCTACCGGTAGCCCTATCTGTTCAGTAGCCCTTTCTAAAGATGGCTACCGGGCCCTTCCATCTCGTAGCCTGAAGGGCACGAGTTTCTCTCGTAGTGCACGTGGTGTCTCTATACAAAGGTAGCACAAAATGAGTCGTAATAACAAACCACATTCCAGTATTACAGCATTGACGTTCAGACGCTGCAACTCTTGGAACGAAGACTTCTTTTCTTTCCGCGGTGGACTGGGAACGCGAATGAAGACGCGAAAGCGACTAAAAACGTAACCTCATTTGTGTGTACCACTAGTACAAAGAAGTCACCCGTGACTTTCGTGAAGTAATAGACCACTCCCTGTTTGTAAACAAATGACGACGTCATAGTTTTCCACAGCGCCACCAATTTGGTAGAGTTGAACTACGCTCGAAGCTAGAGGCGAACAAAGTTGCGCCCGAAAGCCACGGTCTTGAGGGGATTACGGTGGTCCTGAAAAGGACGTGACCTTCGGTCCTACTTTTCTTTCAATAGGAGGAAGCGAACAGGTCTCCATTCGTGGAACCCAGCCATCCCCTTCCGATTTGTTTCGGTTTCAGTCTGTCTACCAACGTCATGATGACGTTTCTCGGGTAGAGGTCTATTACTTCACGAAAGTCACGGCATTGTGAAATGGCCGTGTTCTCCGGCCACGCTGTTTCGGTTTCACTATGTCTACCAACGTCATCATTACGTCACGGTGACGTTTCTTCGGTAGAGGTCTATTGATAAATATAAATCCCGGTTCGTCGGGCTCTTTGTTCAGCCCTCGAGCTCCAGCGGCGTACCCATCGACACATACAAGCAGTGCGTTCTCTATATTGTACAACGGGTTGAACAACGTGATACACAATGCGTTACGCACAGACCTTCGAGTGGGCAGAGTACCCGTTCTCTTTGCTACTTCACGCCCTCGCGTTTACCTCCAGTAACCAGGAGCAAAGAGAAGAAGAAAAAAAATTCTGCGCGAAGTGGCGCTTCGAATAACAATGCAATGTTCGACCGGAAAACCTTCATCAGGACGAAAGCAGGACCGAATTATTCAGTAGGCGCCAGATGCGGCGATATGTCCAGGCATCGGATCCTCGACCCCAGGCTTGAGTAATTGAACTCGGTTCTTTTTGGTTTGTTTGTTTGCCGGTAGGGTCACGAGTCAATCGTCGATCAGTAACTGCCTAAAGGTGCCGTTGTTGATAGGAAATCCCAAACATGGGTCTCTCGCGGGGGGTCTTGGGTTAAAGGTACCGTAAATGAAATGTAGAACGACAAACACAACACAAGCCTCACAACGCCACAACGGTTCGGGGCGACGTCTAGTGGCAAATACTCCCCAATTCGTCATGGAACAGTGACCCATGTTCCCGACAGACTTGCTGCTCCTGATGGCTACGTAGCCGACACGTAGCCAACTTCTTCTGGTTTAGACCCAGTGTTATGCGCATGCAATGTTTATTTTTGCCGCCATAGTTGACGAGCAATGCGCAGATGGTGGCAACTTCGACACAATAATACCCGATTCGTCACGCAACAGCGATCCATGTTCCCGACTGACTTGCTGCTCCTGGTGGCTACGTAGCCGACACGTAGCCAACTTCTTTTGGTTTAAACCCAGTGTTATGAGCATGCAATGTAGTTTTGTCCCCATAGTTGACGAGCAATGCGCAGTTGGTGACAACTTCGACACAATGATACCCGATTCGTCACGCAACAGTGATTTATGTTCCCGACTGACTTGCTGCTCCTGATGGCTGCGTAGCCGACATGTAGCCTACTACTTTTTGTTTAGACCAGGGAAGGGTAACGGTAATGGTAACGGAAACAGAAACGATATATTACCGAAATTGGAGATGGTAACGATAACGTAACGGAAACTCATACCACGGTCCTCCATTACCGGAAACGGAAACAAATTCACCGTCCGGTATTGAATTCGGGTAATGGCTATTCCTCTTGAGCGATGACATTTGAGTGACTTTTCATATTTTGTTTTTGCATTTTGATGACTCCATTTCGTGTAATGCTCTAAATACTACACGAGAGCATGGAAATAAAGCGCAATATTGGATCTCGAGGGTGCATCCGTCGCTTACCTCGTCCCAGTCCTCATAACTCCATGACATCAACACATGACTATACTCCACCATAGCAAGAGGGTGGCAGCCTACGATTCTTAGTTACTTATTTTGTACTTTTTTTTTTCATTTCACCGTGGTCATGGCAGTATTATTTACTACTCAGAGCGTCCGCTCATAAATGCGACATTGGATGAAGGTTAAGCCCATCTGGAGTTGCTGGACTCCGAGTGACTGAAGGCTGAAGACATGTTCCTACATTTTTTAAATATTGTTATCTTGCAAGATGTGCGCATCCCAACGACATAAAGTTACTTGCGTAGTGTGTACGCGTGACACCGAAGCAGCATTTGGGCAAAACAGGGTGCTGAGAGAGCCGGAAGGGCCGTCCTCCCGCGGCTCTGTAACCGTTCCATTACCGGAAACAATAACGGAAACGAAATTGAGAGGCCGGTATCAGAAACGGATAACGGAGCCGAAAATATAGCACTAACGGAAATGGAAACGATAACCAAAATACGTCCGTTATCCTTCCCTGGTTTAGACCCAGTGTTATGCGCATGCAATGTAGTTTTGTCGCCATAGTTGACGAGCAATGCGCACTTGGTGAGAACTTCGACACGATAATACCCGATTCGTCGCGCAACAGTGATCCATGTTCCCGACTGACTTAGTGCTCCTGATGGCTACGTAACAGACACGTAGCCAACTCGTTTCGTTTTGGACCCAGTGTTGTCCACATGCAATGTAGTTTGGCCGCCGCGGTGACAACTTCGACACAGTGCTGACCCTAAACAACTATGAGCGCAATTCCGACGGGAATTGTGACGTGAGAGCAGTGAGGGCTCGGGCTATCGCATAGACAAATCTTCCGAGATTGCATCGCAGCAACTGTACCCACGGTACGGTATACGCTATATACGGATGCCTTTCAGAGCTCTTGCATCGTCTTATAGGATGCGATAAGCCCGGCTCATTCCAATAAACACGTGGCGGCAGCACTCTTAGAAAAACGGTGGAGCAGTTACACCTTTCAGGAGGTAATAGTTGTCGCATACGTCGTGCCTAAAACGTTGCGAAGTTCTACACTCTAAGAAAGAAAGGAGTAACTTTACTTCTTTTCGGCACTAAATGCATTGCCACAAAAAATGGTCCCCTTCGGGAGTATGTGAATGTCACAGATTGGAGACTGCGTTTCACGCTCTGTTCTAAGGGTCTCAGGTACATAATTCGTGTGCATGCATGATAATACTTTGAATCAAACCTTCAACCGTGATATATCGAGTGATACATAATCTTGTGACATATATAGGGCATAATTTGCGAAAAAAGAAGCGCTTACTGTTTCTTACTCTGTGTGGGTGGAAAATCGCTAAGTTGGCAAAGTTATACAGCCTTGTGCCATCAAATTGACCAAAGCACCATATTTACGTAGACTGTTGCATTCGGAAGACCATCTTCGAAGTTCAGTGACAATTTGCAGTCCTGGGGAGTAAATATCGGGGTTAGAGGACTAAAGTGGGGAGTAATTGCAATCTAGGGGGTAGAAGCTGCAATTACTCCCTGCTTTACTCCTTTTTTTTTCTTTCTTAAAGTGTACCTGCTACCTGGTTGAAGCCGGTACAACAGATTAGCGCAAATCCCGAAACAAATTTTAGTTGCAGTCATCTTCGTTGTATACATAACGTGCTCAATGTCCACCGCACTGTCAATGCTGGGAAAGCAACACTCCCTGAATGTTCAATGCTTCTGTGACTGTAATAACAGCTCTTACACACATTTTGTGCTGCGCACCTGCAAAGAGGCGGTAACACACTCTTAAAAATGAACTTCACCGCATAGCACGCTCTTAGCCAACCATCATCTCGAATGATATCGTTATCTGCCCTGATTTGTTGGGAACGGGAGGCGTACGCCTTTTTTGTGACACTTATGCTGGTCATAATTGTCGCAGAAAAGGCGTACGCCTCCCGTTTTCGACAAATCAGGTCAGATAACGATATCATTCGAGATGATGGTTGGCTAAGAGTGTGTTATGAGGTGAAGTTCATTTTTAAGAGTGCAGGCAAGGTTAGCACCCTTTTACACTCACTTCACCGCATAGCACACTCCTAGCCACCCATCCTCTCGGATGACATCGTTCTCTCCTCTGATTTGCTGGTAACTGGAGGCGTACGCTATTTTTGTGACAATTATGAACTGAATAAGTGTCACAGAAAAGGCGTACGCCTCCCGTTCTCAACAAAACGAGAGAACGATGTCATTCGAGATGATGGTTGGCTAGGAACGCGCTATGCGGTGAAGTTCATTTTTAAGAGTGTAGGTGCTAACTATAGAAGTTACCACCTTTCCACACCATTTTTTTCTGAGAGGGAGCAATAAAGGATTCGTTCGTTGGATGTCCCTGAACAATGTTTGCTGCCTCCGACAGTCAATATCCATTGACTTACACAAATGGTATTCTTCCTCACGCACGAGACGCGCACCTGATTCTGCACGGTCGTCTGAAAGAGGGTATACGACCGTTATAACAAAATGCACCTCCACGACAAACGTGGAGTCGTGAACATAGAAGTAGTTGCGAGGATAGAAACCTTACTCGAACTTGGCATGCGCCATTGGCTTGAACAACGTCCGTATACGTTCACTGGCATTCGGAAGTCATATTCCCGCGACATAATCCCCGCACAGCCTCATACACGGAGCGCCGATCGGTCATTAATTTGCCTCTTGTCAGGATCACTTGATGAGAGCTACTTGAGTCTCCGTAACCTAGGAGACCAGGGTTTGGCATATTGATCACATCCCTCTACCTAAGATGTCCCCTGTGACCTGTACAGACCTTACGTTTATCCTGCAAGCCGAGTTTGCTGTGCTATATAGCCATACCTAACGCATCCGCGAGGTAACATATAATATACACAGTTTTAGTTCATCGGAGGCACGCAAAGAAACCGATGCGATCGATAAAGGAAGCTGTCCAGACTCGGGATCAACAATGTCAGATTGATGTCTGTCAAATCGAAGGACATATGCGCGATTGTCTTATCGTGCTTCCGGAACCGTTATCGTGAACACACTCCTTTATCTACTTCAACGTCTCTTTTACCGACAGATAATTCACTCTGCGGACAATCGAGTGACGCTTCACTGCACTCGTTCAACGCCCTGTCGCGCAGAAATGTACGCTCCCGGCCAACCATCATCCAGAATTACGTACTTCCCTCCCCTGATTTGTTGAAAACGGGACGCGTACGCCTTTTTGTGACACTCTGCACAAATCAGGAGTGATAACGATATCATTCCGCAATTGCAATGGCTCCGTCGGAACGTTGTGTGTCGAGGTTTTGCTTCCACAGTGCATGTGAAAAGTGGTCCTTCCTTGATCGGTTCCCATTATTGACCAATAGCATTTGACATGAGATAAGCTAATCACTTACTGCAAAGTGATTCAGTTGACTTAATGGCCGACATTTAAAACAAATGATTACGAAGTGGAATTGTCAAAACCTAAAGGAATGTAGACTGCTGTACATGAAAGCTTCATTGTTTTCATATTCACGGTTACAAACATCCAAGACGCAGTCATCATAGACTAGCCCACCTTTTTTTAAAGCATGGTGTAGACGAAAAATTTGTGCTAATTATATTAATATCGCACTTGAAGAAAGAGGTGATTCCGTAGAATGACCAGCCGGTCAGACGAAATGAAATATACCGAAGTCGTGACATGCACCTCCGTCCGCCAGATAGTCGAAGTCTTGGCTGTAAAACTGGGCCATATACTACCCGCGTAAGAAATATAAAGCTGGCCACGTCCATTAACGACGAGTGTGTACCGTTATCGGCCGTGTTTCGAAGCTCTCTTTCGGCGGACGCCAGGTCGTAAACGGTCTCCTCATTGCTGCACTCTTCTATAGGAAAGACACACGTCCATAACTTATCATGAGACCACCAAGGACTTCCTCCCTAAGGGTGGACACAATGTACAAACCGAGCCTAGAGATAAAACGACACGCGCGTGACTCCACCTATCCATTACGTTTATGGCGCTCTGGTGTTTGCCGTAAAGACGTTATACAGTTCACGGTTCGGCGACGTTATTGAAAATATTGTATTTCTCTCCCTTAATCCAGTGTGCAGTCAATCCTGTATGTGCGTGTTCTCTCTCTTGCGATTCTTCCGATTGTTTCGTTCAGTTCAAGTGCTTACCATCAGCTCCAGGACAGGACGCCTCAGCGCGGATTGCATGCAGCCAGAGTAGACAAGAGATTTCCGTACGTTTAGGCGTGCCAATATTCGGATGTATTCGGATCAAACTTTGACCCGAATGAAATCGAATTCGAATTTCGAATGAAATCGATGTTTCTTCCACACTGAACAGTTCCGGGGCTGCACCGTACGCCCCGAAACACCAGAAGAGATGGCGTATAAAACAAAGCGAGCGCAGCTTCGTACAAAGTTCCGTGTGCAGATATCACGTATGTATGCGACATATCCGTATACATACGCTTTACGAGTGTTCCGTTCTGTTACATATAGCTATTCGCTCCGATTACATAACTATTCACGCAGTTCTACGTATGTCATACACACTCCACATTTGAAACTTTGCAAGCAGCTAGAAATAAAACTTCCGAATGCTTGTCCTTTTCAAAGCACTCTCTAAATAATTTCGCTTAAAATTTTCTTTGAAATAACGATCCCACATCATAACTTGCAGGGCATGTCTTAATGGCTTATTCGTCCTTTTCATTGTCCGCGCATATTAACCAGGCACGACTGTAATTATTTTTCGCATTCCTTCATACGCCCGCTCCCTTCGATTTGCCAGAAAGCACTGCGGTCAGAGGGGCTCCAGGCAAGTGGTACTTCGCATAACGATGCCGCGATTACGCAACGGCGTTGACGCAACGGTCTGTGTTCCGTCATAGTGGAATAATCCTTTCCACGAACACCTAGCGACCTTGATTGCTCTCCGTAACGAGTACCACCGGTGAAGAGGGTCATGGGATCGACACAGATGTCCAGACCATTCCGCGATACAAACTGCGGTTGCAAACTCGTAAAGCGCCTCCAGGAAATGTGCCTCCAAGTATGTCTTAGGCTGGTGGATTTCGGTGATGTCTGTTGCATAATGACGACAGATTTTTTGGTGTCGGCCTTAGAAACGGTTGTTGCGGAGCTCAGAAGATGAGAGAGAAAGGGAGAAAAAAATCGTACTTTGTTGATCATTCACGAAATGAAGATATCTCAAACGTGAATTCTTGAACACTACAGAAAAATATACCTAAAATAAACGCACCCAAAAAGATTTCCTCCGCGTTGAGTCTTATCTACCCCTCCTTCACGATATATTATGCCAACTCTGGTTTCCGACGTTGCATCGCTAAGCTATGTGCAAGGTGTAACATTGTCGCGTAACAGGTATATAGCGCATAAAATGGTCGTAACGTAATCCACCAGCCGATCGTGGTTGGAGAAACAACAATCTGGTGAATGAAAACATACGTGCCACCGGCCCATCGATCGCACACAACGGAATGAATACTCAGGATGAAGTCCGCGAAAACACGGAGTGCGTGCCCGACCCCTATTTGTTTGATCAGATGAGAATGTGTCCACAGACAGAACCTTATCATCGTGCCGTGCGACTGTGAGTTTCGTATCAATGAATTGGGCCTCCTGCTTGTGTATGTGCAGGGGCGCTGCGAAACGTATTAACGGTAAATCGGCTTTCTACTGCAATGAAGCTGCTCAGTAATGATCTGTTGTGGATAGAGACCAGCACAGGCACCTGTTGAAGTAGTTTTTTTTTTTTCATTTTTTTTTTCAGCTTCGATAGTATGTTTGGCGGCACTGGTGGTGATTGTAAAGCACATTTCACATAGCGAAAGGAACGCACGGGTGGCGTTACATCTGTCGCTGCCAAGAGACAATGTGGGGGCGTGACAGGAAATAAGCTAGTCTCGCCATGACTCACATGTTACCGCAGCTATGTCCCCCTCTAATTGCTTCGTCAAGGTACCCGCTGCACCGCCTCGGTGTGTACACAAACAGAACGACATCAACTCATAGGGTATGCCCTGAGGCTAGATCTGGTCCATACACATTTCGACAACTGACCATCCGAAGAAAACATGATCATATAGCACATACTTTGTACACACATGTACTTTGTGCAACACATTGTGTTATAATGTACCAGCCTGCAACACTATGCCGTGGGTATAATGAGCAGTATCCGCTTCATTCTTCCCCATGCTCGCCCGCTTGCCAGTCGGACTCAAGAGTCGCAAGCTTTCAAATACTGTCGTAACTTTGAACACTCAACTGAAGCAAGCTCAGCTTACCGCATATTGATCACTATCCGCAGTTGAATCAACAAGCGAGCTTTGTTTCTTCCTGGAGTATCACATACGAGCAACCACAGCCAGACAGTCGGGGACACAACAGCGACGAAACACTCAACAGTGGCACACAAGAAACCTGCTACACAGCGGTGATGATCCGCAGCACAGAAGCAGGTAATTTAAGCGGACATTTGACAGTACTAGGTTCCTTGAAACACGATATTTCGCTGTCAGTTCAACGCTTCCAACGTGGCTGCACAAAGTGCGATCTCCTTCTCCGACACAAACTGAAGTTGGGGAAGAAGGAGCATCGTTGCCGGCGCTGTCCTGCAGGGGCGCTGCTGCCGATCGGCGCTCTCCCCTCGCCCTCTGTGTCGTGCTTCCGGTGCGAAATTAGAAGTCGAACTGGCGGCCGCCATATTGTAGGAGGGCAAGTGCTCTTTCCGTGAGGCATGTATTTCGGTGGGAGATGGTCTCGGTAGCTTAGTCGCGCAGATTCGAAGGCCAGAAACGTTTAGTTTTCTACGGCATTATCGCGAAATTGAACAACCCTACTTGTCAGAGATGACAATAAATGGCGGAGAAGCACTCGGAGCAGTTCCCGGGTGGTGTCATTGCGTTTTCATTACAGCAGCTAGATGAACTGATCACTTTTTTGCCGGAGTAGTTTAATTGAAAAACGTGATTTCATTCCAATATCAGATTAATTAATAAAAGGGATTGATTTTTTTTTTGCCGGGGTGGTTTAATTGAAAAACGTGATTTCTTTCCAATGTCAGATTAATTTTTTAGATTAAGGTAAGTGAAATCGCATCGAAACGCCCACATGGCCATATCGTAGATGGGCAGCGATACGGCGCTTTACCTTATGGTATCGATTTGGAGTTCGTGTAGAATCTATGAGCTTCGACGTGCACGACGTCGTCGAACGCAGCGTGACTACACAGTTGCCATCTATTTATATCGGCGAAACTCTTCATCAAGAGACCTAACCCAGTGGCTACAGAAAAAAGAAAAAAAAAAGAGAGAGAGAAATTGGGTTTGTTTTTTGTGACTAAATGAGCGCTTTCATCAATAGATAAATGAGTACTGCAATAAATCATTCTGCTTTGTTCACATCCATTAGTCCCTTTCGGATCGAAATGAGTGGCAGGGTGTGGACTTCATTTCCTGCTTTTCATCTCAGACTCTAAAAACCGAACTTCACCGCATAGCGCGCTCTGCGCCAATCATTGCTACGATTGATAGTGTTATCGATTCTGATTTGAAGAGAGAGAGAGAGGTGAGGTGTAGACGTTTTTGTGGCATTTTGGCTGATAATTGAAAAAAAAAAAAAAAGACTTACGCCCCCCCCCCTCTCCCTCTCTCTTCGAATCAGGACCAATAACCCTATCGTTCATATTACCTTTAAAACACAAGTTCACCACATAGCACGCTGAGGGTCAACAGTTGCCTAGAATGATAGTGTTTTCACACCTGATTCGTGGAAAGCACGGTGCGTACGCCTTTTTGTAACAGTTATAATAACTGCGTAAGTGTCACAAAAAGGCGTACGCCTCCAGTTTCAACAAATCAGGTAAGAGAACAATGTCATTCTGGGTGACGGTTGGCTAGGGGCGCCCTACGCGGTCACGTTCTGTTTTTCCTAACGTGTAATACACACTGCACTCTAAGTGAACTTCACCGCATCGCATGCTCTGTGCCAACCATTGCCGCGAATGATAGGGTTATCGCTTCTGATTCGAAGAGAGAGAGAGAGAAAGGAGCGTACGCCTTTTTGTGTCAATTTGGATACATGATAAATTGATAATTGACACAAAAAGGCGTACCCTCCCTCTCTCCTCGAGTCAGAAGCGATAACCCTATCACTCGTGGCAATGGTTGGTGCAGAGCGTGCTATGCGGTGAAGTTTTTTTTAGAGTGTACCATAACCATTTTTTAAACTTCTGCTTTTAGACTGTAGTCGTACGTAATCTATGCACACCAATGAAAAACACCATGAATTAAACTGATATCACATCTTGTGACGTGAACAGGGGCACAATTCTTCAAGAACCATTGTTTCTTATACTCTGTAGGCACGAAATTGGTTAGATATATTGCGTTCTTCTACTAAATTCAATCCGAGCACATGTTTACGTGTACACTCTTAGAAATGAACTTCACCGCATAGCACGCTCCTAGCCAACCATCATCTCGAATGATATCGTTATCAGCCCTGATTTGTTGAAAACGGGAAGCGCACGCCTATTTTGTGACACTTATGCTGTTCATAATTGTCACAAAAAAGGCGTACGCCTCCCGTTTTCAACAAATCAGGGCAGACGACGATATCATTCGAGATGATGGTTGGCTAGGACCGTGCTATGCGGTGAAGTTCATTTTTAAGAGTGTATACTGTTGCATTCAAGGTAGCATTTGCGAAGTCTATGAACTATTTGCAGTTCTGAGGGCTGTTTGCAGTTCTGCAATAAATTTCAGTGTTGGGGGACTGAAATGGGGGCTAACAGCAATGTATATATATGTATACACACTTGAGCAAAGGTATATAGTTGGCTAGACAGCGTGTTACGCCTCGAAGTTCTAGTTTTAAGAGTGTGAAGGATTAGGAAGCATAATTACTCCCAATTCACTCCTCTTTCCTTTCCATTGGAGTGTACGATACGAGCAAAGCAGAGAGTACCCCATCTTCCTCCCCGAAAGGCACTTGGCGCGGTGGGCGTTGACGCAAAAATGACGTCACTGAGCGCCTATTTACGGAACAATTTTCGGTTCGATGAGCGCGGCTATTTTGGTGCAAATGTTCTTGCTCGCCCCCCTTTCTCGCTGCGCCTATAGATTTTGCGAGGCAGGTGTTGGCAGTCATAGGTGACGAATCGAAGGGATTTCGATGGACCACTCTCTGTACCCGTACATGCCATGACGTCATTGGCAGTAGAGATAGTGATCTCGAAGGAAGAACGGCGTTGAGTCGACCTTCACGGCCCACTTCTTTTGGTGGGGAGTAGAACATTTTCAGGTTCGTACGTACGTCGTTTTGCGACACCTTATGTCATTGGTCACAAAATGGCGTACACGCCGCCCCTTGCCAGTTGCCGCCTATCGGGAGCGATTCTCTGCGATGGTTGGCCTTCCGCGGATTGAAAATGAAGAGCAGCAGGCACTGCGATGCTTGGTAAATTTTCTAAACTTAGAATCCTAAGAAAGAATAGACCTCTACCCGAGAAACGTCGTCATCGACGTTGGTAGACAGACTGAAGCCGAAACATTTCAGAAGGTGAGGGCTGGGTTCCATGAATGGGCACTTGTTGGCTGCCTCCTACTGAAAGAATAGTAGGACCGAAGGTCGCGTCCTTTTCAGGGACCGTGCCTTTCGGATGCGACCTTGTTCGCCCCTAGCTTCGAGCGTAGTTCAACTCTACCAAACTGGTGGCGCTGTTGAACACTATGACGTCATTTGTTTACAAACAGGTAGAGGTCTATTTTAAGAAGAATTCAAGAATTCTAGGCTCTCTACTTAGATGAAAGGTGAAAGCTGAAAGATGAAAGCTTTCTATGTGATTGTCCCATCTGCGTTGTTCCGGCCTCAGAACATCAGTTCTCTCATGTTTCTACTTAGAATTTTCTAACCTTATCTCTGTAATCCACTGACGCCCTACTGACGCAGCTTTATGCACCTGCACTAATAAATCTGGCCTCGTTGTATAATGAATTTATAGACTGTATGATGGGAGTGTTATATAGGATGCCGCTAAGATGTAAACGTGACAAACGTCCAGATGTATTAATGTTAGGTTGCGAGAACATGCAGCAGGTAGGGATTGTAATTCCGCACTGCAGTTCACCTGAGGGAATGCGAAACTTGTGAGGCCTTATTTAATGATACAATTATTTTACATCGGGGGAAAAAGAGTCGGTATTTCGTTATACAATGAGGCCAGATTTATCAGTGAAGCTGGAGAAAGCTGTGTCAGTGGGGCGTCAATGAATTACACAGATAAGGTTAGAGAATTCTTAACAGGATCGTGATAAACGGAGTAGTGTCGTGCCTTCCGGATGGGTCACATGACCGTCACGTCATCCCTGAACATAAAAAGCATTTCACAGCAATAAATGTCACTTGGTCGTAGTTCAGTGTTGTGTTCGTGTTCCCTGGCACTGGTGGGTTTTAAAGTTTTTACCAAATATCTTGGACCCCCAATTAGCGCACGCCATCTCATTTAATTTCACTGTGATGCCTCGTTGCTGAGCTGACCGCTGATTTAAAGGGACCAGTTTCAGGAGTCAGTGGGGGAAGCACTAGAACCTCTCCGGGAAACCAACTCGCTTATAATCAAATTCGCGAAAGCCAAACCCCCAGAAAGTCAAGGATCGACTGTAGTGCGAGTACTCAACACTGTGCTGGGTACCCTGAGCCCACAGGTACTGGGTACCTAGCATCATGTTAGCCAACCCGAGGCGGTAGCTCTGTGAAAACCCCCGAAGCCCCCGAAGCCCCCGAAGCACTGAGCAGAGTACCCAGAGTTGCGATGAAGGGCAGTCCAGTTCGCATGCTAGAACTGCCGCTCACCTTGGCCCGAATGAGCTAGAAGGTAGAAATTCAATTGTATGCTTCTCTATCAGTGCACGTAATTCTTGTAAACTTTATTCATTCTAATATTTGTCATGCCTCGTTAATCTGTGCTATATCACGTATCTCGCTTTTTATTACGAATTTATCTGAAATCTCAACGTGTACCCTAACAAATAAAGAACACTAGACAGGGAAGAGCAGGCAAAATGACAAAACAGCCACAAATTCAGTACAAACAGTTAGATAAACGTAAAAAACAATGCTTAGCACCGATGTGAACCTGCATTGAAAGTTTCACAGTGAAGACGGCTATTGAAACGATGAAAATGGGCACCGCGGATACCGAAACTCACGAGGCTCTGACATCATAGACCTCACCACCGCCAGCGAGGCAGCGCACGAGAAGTCACGTGCTTGCGGCTACCAATGGGAATGGACTCAACTGTGAGGTCTGTGACGTCTGCGATTTGCACGGGAGTGCGTTCCAGGGCTTGTATCTCGCTAAGTGCGACACGTAGATGAATAATTCTGTTTTTCCTCGGTATTCTGGCGAACAATACAATGCATTCATGATGTAATGAACCACATCCACGAAAGTGTCTCAAACGCTTTTATGGCATCAAAAGATAGAGCACTTGGCTTTAGGGTTCATTGGACTGCCTACTGGACAGCTGAAGGTCTCCGCAAATCGTCGCGAGTGTCGGAGTGGAGCGTTGCATATATCTTCGGATTTGTTCCCCCCACATTCTGGGTAACACGAGCTGATGAAAAACAGCATGGACTCACTGTACTGAGGAAGATGCGCGAGGTTCGCGTCCGCGACACCAGAGGCAGATCTGAACGCTTCCCAGAGCGCATTCAGCGGCATCCACCTGTACAGTCCTTCCGAGCCGATTACATGGTCTTGCATGGTGCTCAGGAAGCAGTCTGTCTCGACAGTGAACGTGATTGAAGTGTTGCTGTCTTTCTGCCAGTTAGTCACCCAGAGAAGGTGGGCCAGTGCCTTGGCAATCTGCATGCCCAATCCTCCAAACTTGATGCCAGATGGTGTTTCGAAGTCGTAAAACGGCACCGTCAGAGAGTACGGTGCAAGCATGAAATCTTTGCGTACGTCAAACATTTCGTAAGTGCGTCCTCTTTCAATCGTATCACACTTCATCGCAGTGATGTAATTTTCATCGGAGTTTCGAAGCCCCTGTATGGCTTTTTGATAGTTCTGAAGAAAGTTTTTGCTCATGTCCTCATACCTGTAGTACGCGTCGTCAAGGCGTGAGTTGAAAGCGTTATTAAGGTAACGCAGAGGCTTTTCTGTTGCACCCAACCCATTAATCAGCGTGCTGTTAGCTTTGAGCCAGTGAGCTTGAGAAATGCGATGAATGAAATATAAATGCACGTTCTTGATTATGTGCGTGATGTCTTGCACGACATGTGCCTTGACTAGCTCTTGAAAATACATGTGGTAAATGGCAACTCCCATGTACTTCTGCGTCATGCAGACGCAGAAACGTCGTTTCGTTTCCTCAGCATTTACTCCGGTATCCTTTAAGTAGTTGTCAATCAAGTCGTTACTGGCGTAAAATACGACATGCTGTACCAAGTTCCAACCTAGAAAGAGATGCATGTCCTTCTCACCGACTTGTTCGATCAGGTTGAACACATCTTCAAAATACGCGTAGTTTCGAATGGCGATCTTGATGTCTCCTCTGCTGGAAGTGTTGGCATCAAGCTGGAGCGCTTGTTGCCACTTTTTGTTGGACGCGGCCAGTGTTGTCAGATTGTCTAAAGTCGTCCATACAATCTCGTCTGCAGCGTCGACAATATAAGCCGTATATAGAGACTTGAGAACTTTCTCCTCGAGGACGCTCATTTCTTCGTAGGTGATTGTCTGATTCAGATTCTGGTTAAACCTTTCGCGCAGCATTTCGAAGTAGGAAACGTAGCTCCCTTTTTTCAAGGCGCCCACTCTGTGGTTTACCAAGGCTCCGAATGACGCAGCACAGCTGATTTCGTACCAGAGGTTTTCCTCTCTGCGGTTCTTTCTAAAGTCAAGCAGCGTCGGCCATTCCCAGTCCATGCTGAGAACGAACATTGCGCTCAGTGTATCTGGATCTTGCGAATAGTGCGGCCACAGAATTCCAATGCGTCTCAGCACTTTCTTTAGCTCCTGGAGGCCATCGAAGCCTCGTGATATGGCCCTGCAAGACTGGAAGAATCGTGCTGCCTTCTGCACTGCTGTCTGGCCTTCTCTAGGGGTGAAAATGTTGCTCAGCTGACGGTCCAGCGCACCGAAGAAGGTGTCCCTTATACTCCGCATGAATGGGTCTCTGTGGGAAGTGGTCCAGCGGCTGCAGACGAACTGATAAAAGTTTTGGCACGGGTCGACAGAAGAGTTTAGGGCTTCGCGGTAGATGGTGGCGAAGTACGTGCAAGAAGAGCTGGTGCAAGCGTTAGTCTCCACTTTCATGCTTCCAACGAGTGGAGAAATAGTTCTGTAGACGGCGAGGACGATGACACAGACCAAGAGAATGCCGACGATTGGAAGAGCTATGCGTCCGACGGATCGTTTCCTTGGAGACATAGGTGGATGGGCAGGAGTACCCAGCACGGCAGACGGGGAAGGCTGTGGGGGAAACAATTTTATTGAAGCGCATTAAAAAAAGACTTCGCAAGGACTCGAAAAAAAAAAAAAATAGGTGAGCATCATACCGAGCACGAACCATCCCCCGATACTGGATACAACATTCGCATTCATTTTCCACGAGTAATTAATTCGTAAATGATGACAATAGCAAACCGAAACCGAAATGCGAAGAGCAGAAACCAGAGCTCCATATACCGTGACGTCACCCAGCGTTGTCGTCTGCTTCGCTTCGCAACCTGCATCCTCACTTGCCGGATGATGTCAGCAGTGTGCTGCTTCCAGTGCCCTCTCACTTCACAGACAGAGGCAAAGCTCTCGCTTCGTAATAAATTCGTTTGAATAACGGTTTGAATTCGTTTAGGAACGAGATATTTCGTACACATGTTCCTGACATCCCAAAGGTTACGGGTATACCACAACCTTTGTGGTGATTTTGTTGCGGAGTCGCACTTTAAAAGGCGAACAAAACGGCGTTCGCGGGCGCATTCACTCTAAAAACAGAACTTCACCGCATAGCACGCTGTGCACCAATCATTGCCACGGATGATATAGGGTTACCGCTTCTGATTTAGAGAGAGAGGGGGGTACGTACGCCTTTTTGTGTCAATTTTCATACACCCAAATTGACACAAAAAGGCGTACGCGTGCTGTGCGGTAAGGTTCTGCTTTTAGAGTATACTAAGGTACAGGTACCTACCAACAAGGGATATCTGTCGATCTAAAGGCCCAACCGCATGAGGCGTTTTTTCAGCGGTGGGCCGTCGCGATTGTCGAGCGGCAAGCCACAGCGGCTGCGAACAATAGTTCCCTACATACTCATAGATGGCGCCAATATGGCGCCGGCTGCAGAGCTGTATATACAGAGAGTTTGGCAATCTTTTGATATTTTGCCGCTTGACCTGCGGAGCCTGTTTTGACGGAGTCGCTGTTGCACCGCCCAAAAATCCTGAATGCGATATCTGCTTATCAGTCAGCAGGTAGGCGCCATTTTCATGCAGTCCACCGGCTGGTCGACGGGCAGTTTTATGGCGCTCTATGTAATCTACCGGCTTATGACCCACAGGTGCCTGTGATATGGTGGCTTTGTTACCAAACTGAAATTTTCAAGGACGAAGGGTTCTCGAAGGACGCGATACGCACGTGTCGTCCCCCTTGTATCGTGAACAACGCTTTGCATCAACATGGCGTCGCCGACCGGTTGACACGGCGAGGGAGGTTGTTCAGCCGTGACGTCACATGACGTTCAAGTTAGGCTCCTCCTAATTGCCAAGCTCTCTCTATAAACGGCTCTGGCCGGCTGTACTTGTGAAAAAAGTCAATTTAGTGTGAGCGTCCAACGTGCAAAACACAGAGAAGTGTGCAACAGATTGATGGAGATGTCAACTGGAATGCTGCGTTCGCCTCGTGTATTTCGGTGTCTTGTGAATATAGCGCGGAACCGGCATTCACGACAAATTACTTCGTCAGTGTACATTGCTGCAGTATCTTGTTCGTTACAATATGTTATCGCTCAAAAGCACCCGTATTTGAGACTTTTTCGCTTGCAATAAAAGTGTATAAAGTCATGTGGAGGTTCCTTTCTTAGGAGAGTACGAAAATGTTCGCATGAGACGCCGTCCTCCTGCCGTTGTGGAAACGCTGCATGCGGTTAGCTTTCGGCGTTTCTCGACAGCGTCGCTTGCCGCTGAGAAAAGCTCGGCGTTCTGCCGCTCGAAAAACGTTTCGTGCGGTTGGGCCTCTACACTCTTAAAACGGTCACTTCTAGTGCAGGTAAAAAATGTATATGCGTTTTTAGCTTTGCCTCTAAAAGCGAAAGCAAAGATATGAGCTGCTTATGCGCCATTAAAATTGAATCCTCCTCATCATCTAAAAGCAAAATGTACACTCTTGAAACGGCCACTTCTCACATCTGGAAACGGATAACTCGATCCTACTGTAGAGGTTACATAACGGGTAACGAGCTTAGACGAAGCTCTCTGGTGGCCAGAAATTACAGGCTTAGAGAAATTACAGTTACAGGCTGACAGTTACAGATGTTACAGGCAGCGTCATGATCACCCGCAGGAGTTACACGATCACAATGCGCTCGATGTAACCCGTAAACAAATTGTGCCTCGTAAACAGGTAACGCTTATGACGGTTCTTTATGCACTGTGTCAGCGGAATGCGTTCAGGTTTCTGCCGCGAGACGAAGTAGTCACACCCCATTCTCTGCACAAAGATTATCGCGTAGACAGTGCAGAGAAAGAGCAGGTTTCTGAATTAATTTCAGTATATTTTCGGTATATACAGGGTGCCCCAGAAAACGTGTCATTGGATTTTAATAATAACAATAAAAAAAACTACGCTACATAGAATCATGCGGTCAACGGCATTTGTTCTTACTACGTTTTTGCCACCTCCTTATGTGCATCTCATGTAACCTAAGTTTAATTCTGTACATTTTTTCCGAAGTCAACTCGGAAATTTGCCAAGTAAAGGTCACTTTTTGCCCCACCAACTTCAAGAGCGTGCCAAATTTACTCAAATTCATGATAATTGACAGCGGTATTCAGGATGCATCCTATCGGGAAAAATAGCCAAAATACAAATGGCGTTAACCGCGTGATTCTAGGTTGCGTAGTTTTCTTTATTAGAATTCCATGACAAGTTTTCTGGGACACCCTGTATACTTTCGAACTTGACAACCGACCGCATCTCGGTATTACGCGACGTTGTGCGATGCCGTGTCACTGCTCGATTACGCTAACAATACAATACAAAGATAAAAGCAACGCGAAAGTCCTATTAACTGTGATTACACTGAGGGAAGGTAAGACGGATAGGAACACTTTATTACAATTAACATGAAGAAGGCTTTCGTGCAGAGCCTTGTTCATGTTAATTGTAATAAAGTGTTCCTACCCGTTTTACCTTCCCTGGATACGCTAATTAGATGTTATCCGGTACCTTTTACTTTTAGAGATAAAAACGCATATACATTAGAAGTTAATTAGATTAGAAGTTTTAAGAGTGTAGTACCGGTTCAGCTTATAAGAGCACGTTAAAGTGTAGCAGAGAGGAACGTTAACTTGTTTCCACGCGAACATTCGCTCCCGAAAAAAAAAAAAAAAAAAGACAGGAGGATGTGGTCTATGAAAAATGGTTTATCTAAACCTCGTTCCTGCTTGAACCGGTCTAGTGGTTGCATTCAAAGCCCTGCTAAAGATTTCTGGGCGCTGCCTTAGACCTTTAAACGTTCTGCCGTGAAGGTTAGCTGGTTTAGGAAGGTTTAGGTTCAGCTTTAGCAAAAAAACGTAGAAAAGGTGTGCCACTAACGCACATGTCGGTCGTCTTACCCCGACTAGGCGCCTTGTAGTTGATGGTCCCATATGTATCATGTCGAGGAGCTCAGTAGTCCAATTTACTGGGTATAGCTCGACGATGCGTGGCAGTCCAGCTAGTAATCGAATTGATAGAATAGTTCGTCTTCTTCTTCTTCCCCATGTAGAATGGCTTCTTCCTCTTGATGCATGTAGTATGGCAAACTAGCCTATATGTTTATCTTTTTTCTAATGCTTACTAGATTTAGAGTTTTGCCCTTTTTGTTATCCATGTTGCCACAGCGAAGATGCCATAATTAAATGTTTATAATTCCTGCGGTGACTCTGAAGCCTTACACTCTTAAAAATGAACTTCACCGCATAGCACGCTCCTAGCCAACCATCATCTCGAATGATACCGTTATCTGCCCCGATTTGTTGAAAACGGGAGGCGTACGCCTTTTTTGTGACACTTATGCTCTTCATAATTGTCACAGAAAAGGCGTACGCCTCCCGTTTTCAACAAATCGGGGCAGATAACGGTATCATTCGAGATGATGGTTGGCTAGGAGCGTGCTAAGCGGTGAAGTTCATTTTTAAGAGTGTAATATGTGACTTTGTGCAGACTTCCACTATGGTACCTCCACTCAGCACCAGCGGCATGGCCGAGTGGGCTAACGCGTCCGCTAGTTGGTGGTAGCCAAGGTCGTGCTGAAGACTGGGAGGTGGTGGGTTCGAATCCTACCGCCGGCTGTGCTGTCTGAGGTTTTCCCTGTGGTTTACGAAGACTTTCCAGACGAATGTCGCCACAGTTCCCTCTGAAGTCGGCCCAGGACGCATACAAGCCCCCGTCCCCCACTCCTTCCTGCTTTCCTCTGTCCACGTCTGTACGCCGCTCATAGCCACGGTTGCTTCGCGGCGCTAACACGCACCCTGCGTCCCCTAGTGAGTGGATCAGAATACAACTTCTCACACAGGCAGTGGGAGGAGCTGTGCGTGAAACTGTTTGTGAGCTTGTGTGTTTTTGCAGAACACAAAGTTAGCCGATATTCTGTGACTTTGGTCGTGCCGTGATTTTCTGCCGTGCAACGCTTCTCCAAAGCGGAGCTTCTCCGCTCTCCTGGATAGCTTCTCCAAAAGAGCAAGTCTCCATTTGATTTTCTTCGGCATTTGAGATACAAAATACACAAGATAACAGAACGCAACTCTTTATTTGTTAGAAAGTCTGCAATGACTTATGTCTTTAACACGAAGAGCTCAGTTAAGGGAGATCTGTTAAGGCTTCGAATTGATGGTCCTTGTCGTACTTTCTCTATGTACGTATCTTCGTAAAACATGCAAACACAAATGTAAACAAGTATTTACGAGGTGGTATCAAAAAGTTCCCAGACTAGTTCAGCAGCGCGAACAGTGTGGGTGATACCGGGATGCCTGTGCAGTGGTTAATGTCAGTGCCCTTAATGAGTTATTATGCCGAATGTCGTCGTGCTGTGAACTTGGGTAGATGTGCTTCGCACCAGAACAGAGAGCTAACACTCACGGGCGCACTGTGTCAAACCGTGTTAGCAGGCCCTACCTGACCTATAGCTTTCATGTCGAGAGAGTTGGGGGACGAGACAGGGTTACGTCCCAGAGAGACAACAATCTTCGGAGTGGAAAAGCTCCAAATCTCCAACATCGAAGAAGGTGGTGGTGGATGGTGGTGCTGGTGAAAGGGCTCGCGGCTCGCCGTTGTCGGCAACGTCACGACTAACGCCTTGGGGGAATGTGCGTCCTGGGCCGGCTTCTAAGGGAACTGTGCCGAAGAAGGTGAGGCAGGTCAGGAGCATCAGACACCAATAAGAGCATCTATCGTTCTCTTTTTCCTTCTTTTTTCTTTTTTTTTCGACATTAGCGCGGTTGTGCACCATGAATTCTTTCCCAAGGGCAAGACCGTTAACGCCCAGTGTTAATGCAATGTTCTGAGGCGTCTCAGGAAGGACGTTCGGCGTTAGAGATCCAGTGGTGCGGGGGCAGTTGGATGCTCTGTCTGGGCAACGCGCCCTCTCACCGAGCGTTAGAAACATGTCAGTCTTTCGGCCGCGACAGAGTGATCACCATTCCTCACCCGCCATACTCGCCGGATTTGACCACATGAGGCCTCTTCCTTTTACGGATACCCGCTCCCTTGGCCTAGATGCTACGATAATAACATGATGGCTATACGGTGGGGTACTGCGAGGTGACCCGTGCTCGGATCCGGGCGCCTGCTGTGCTGTCTAGCCGTTTTCCCTTGGGATCCCTTGTGGATCCCTAGGAGGATTCCCTTGGGAGTTACCCTATTTGCCTGTGGTTCCCTGTGAAGTCGGTCCAGGATGCATGATCCCCATCTCCCTGCGATAGTCGTGACTTGCCCGCCTGAGCGTGGCCGACTACGGCAAGCAGTTCCACCACCACCTTTTCCGTTCGATAAAGATCAATCTGAAGGGCTGCCGTTTTGAAACCATAGAGGAGATCCCGAGCGAACTGTGCTTGTCAGAATGTGCTTGACACCCATGAAGAGCAGGACTTTCAGAGAGCTTTCGGAAAGTGGGAAAAAGCGCTGGGAGCGGTGTATCGCTGTACAAGGGGACTTCTTTAAGGGAGGCAACAGTGACCTGCCTCGGCGAATAATGAGCGAGTGATCGAGTGAGAAAGATGTTTGAGAGAATGGTAATAGTGTGATTGGTTGTCTGTCCCCCCTTGTACTTGAGGCACTGTAACTGAGGTTGTTTGATTCAAACTGAAGTAAAGTACGTTCTTTGCTTTGTACAGGCCTGGTCTCAGAACTTTCTGACACTACCTCGTAACCGCATTTCATAACAGGAACCGGAAGGTCGACAGTAACGTTATTTCCAGTTGCCTTCGTCAGAGCACAAAGAGTTACACTATGCAGAACGCAGAAGGGGATTGATCGTTCAGGTGGAACTGAAGTTGAGTGGCTTCCCCATATACGAAGACGAACACTTTCAAGGACAGTTTAGTGAACTTTAGCTATGCACAAACTTTTATGGTTTCATAAGCTGCGCAATGCGGAGCGATTTCTATCTTATTGAAAACATGTGATATGCATAAAGCCAAAAGCAGCTCAACGTTATTCAACCAAAGTTACTTGTTTCAGTCTGCGAAGACACTCCTGGACTTCTCTTCTGCAGTTATCCTGTTTAGTATTCTCAATTCGCCAAACAGTTCAGAGATATCGACATCACCATTTGCATAAAGCAGCAGAACGATGTCGTCATGACGTCACTCCTACGGGAGCGCAACAGTCGCTAGCGGATTTGCCGACATATAGGTCCTCAACATACAGACATTCACCCTCACCGTTCATTTGGTGTTTCCAAGTTCTTGTACCGTGCGAATATTATTTGTACCATATCCCAACAATATCTACGTTGTCAACTTTAACAGCCTTCCAAATAGCATATGGCAGCAAGCGAAACCGATACCAAACTTCGCATGACCTATATGTACAGCTGTGATCTCGCCTTTTCGAAGCCGGTGTCCTCTAAAGAGGTGACATCAGTGAATAAACTCTATATTCCTATATGCTGTAAAAAGCTATGAGAAACCACTATATATTATTCTTTTTCAATCTCTTTGGCAACCAACAATGATGAAATATTTCGATAGAAGACACCCAACATTCATCATGCGTGTACTCTTTAAATGCGACGTCCTTCTTGTGGCATATCATGCTTCTGCATGCTAACGGCCATCGGTGCATCAAGAGTATGAAGTTGATCAGGTTCAGGCAGTAGTTGTTACAGCGCATAGCTCACTGTCACGTGCAAAGAACAGAGTACACTGCTTCTTATCGCGACCACATGGCTATATGATCTGACAGATTTCTGACATGTCTGTGTGTGCAAGGGAGGCTGAAACGTCGCATGAGTTCACTCTTGTTTGTCGAGCAGAAATAAGCGTACGTACACTACCTCATTCTGATATGTCCGCAGCTCTACATTATGTACATGTGCGAACACGGCGTTGACTCCCCACCACGAGAGGATTAACGCTGCTGGCTCACTTTGGCAAACGATGTCGGTGGCTTGAAGATGGGCAGGTTGCTACTCACATGCGGAACTGTGCTCCACATGCCATTGTAGGCTTAACGCGTAGCCTGCAGCAACAGACGAGGAAAACTTTCCCATAGCTACCTACAGTGTTCTCATCGCAAATAGCGTATCCTATGCTGTCATGGTGATGGTGTACTCTGAAGACTTGTCCGCAGCTTGTGTGTACTGACTGCGTCGTATGCAATAGTAAAGAGGCTCTTCTTCTCGATGAAGACGTTGTTCTTCAGACGGAGGCAGTTGGCTGTTGGTCCGATGCCAGAGTCGGAATCGTCGTGATCGCTGTCAACGTACTTTGTGAGGCTCGTCTTCAGGTCTCTTTCGATGACGTCGAATTCGGAATCGCTCAGAATGCCCGTTTGCATGGTCTCTTGAACGACATCGATCGTGTTGTCGTTTGTCGTAGTGGAAACCTGTATAGAAGAGATGGCCTGGAGTGTTTTGTGAGACGTCTGGGTTAAGTTGGCGCGCTTTTGAGGTGAACCTGACAAAGACAACGAGTCATGACCAGGATTAGTTGTTGGTGCATGAGCATGCAGGCGGTGAGGTGGAGACGAACGTACGTGAGCGTCTGATGTCTGCAAGTTCGATGTGGTATTCTTTTTAAGATTAAGATGTAGCGATTCGGTGGCAAGTTCTGGCACGTTATTAGTATGTATGGTATTGTTGGCAGCCTTGACACTGGCGTAATCTAAACTGACACCAGTGTCTTTGGTGTGCATTCCCTCGATGTCTATTTCACTAGGGCTTTCATCGTTCATGCAAGCACCCGGCACTACGGTTGTGCTGTCGTGCGTGTTTTCCTGAACGGCATGTGCAGGTGCAGGAAGATGAAGACAACTAGTAGGACTTACAGGTGAAATGGCAGTGGGCGTTTGTAGGCTAAGGTTGGTGTCTACTGATTGCCTGGCGCGTGACTGTGGTTCGACATGTTGGGTATCTGAGACACCGTTCGTGGTGCACACCCCTTTTAACTTGACATCTGATTCGAGAGTCCGAGCGACATCAGATGGCAGGTTGCTAGCCCTTGAATTCTGACGCTCATCAGCAATAGGGGATGCATGAATAATAGGGCTGTGATGGGTCGTGGTTGTGCTTGTCGCGCCAGTTGTGTGTATTTCAGTTCCGCTAGTGAGAACTTGATGTGAGTCATGGCATACAGCTGCATTCTGAGAAAGCAGCTGGGCGCTTGATGCAGCGGTGGCAACCGGGACGGCCTGACTTGAGGGCACCACATATGGCTGACTAACTATAATTTGAGGCGCATGAGCTGGGCTATTTATAATAACAAAGCTAGAAGGCTGTTGACCGAGTGATGTACCATACGACTGAAGGATAGTTGCAGGAAGGGAAGAAGGTAACAGGACTTGTGGATTTTGTGGAGTGTCATAGATTCCTCTCGTTGGCGTTAAAACAGAGTTAGGCAAATTTGCGCTTGGTGCCCCTTGAAGCGTCTGTGCAGGTGCATGGCAGGAGACCTGGTGATAAGGGACAGTAAGGATTGTCACAGATGGCTGCTGCGCCCCTTCAGCCTGCTTCGGGAGGTCTGATTGGGTGCCGAGAGTTTCGGGCTGAGGCACCTTCGTTTCTGATGACGCTTGATTTCCAGACACGGTGGTTTCCTGATCCATACCCATGGACAAAGAACTTTGTACCTCATGCTGAGGCGGTTCTGTCATAACACTATTATGGTCTTTTGTGTGCTGCGTAACATTAGACTGTTCTGTACTCTTAACACACGTAGAAAAACTTGTATTATTATGCGCCTGCTTTCCAGTGCTAGATTCCATTTCCTTGTCGTTCATGTCATTCGGGCCACCGGCTTCACACTCCAGGGCTTTAGGAGGATCATTAGCCAAGCGGTTTTTTGAACGCATATCCAATTCTTCGTATACTCTCATCTCGCCATCGCTACCCGCATCCTCCCGTACATCATCCACCGTATGCAGACGAACACCAACTTGTGGGCGCCGCCGACACGGTTCCTCATATCGGACTATATCGGCGGCAACATTGTTCTCTTTGTGCCTCACACCAGGCCTCTCTTGCGGCACCACCCACACTTGATCTCTTGGGAGGTCTCCAATCACAGTGTCAGACGACAGTGGCAATGCGAACGAACCGTCGTCCACCTTATGGTACCGCGAGAACCTAACACGGCGCGCGTTCTCACGCCTGTGGGCTCTGTCCCTTTGCGTTGCGGCGTTTCCTTCGGCGGTTCTTGAGTTATCTTCAAGATCTGTCTCTTCTGGTGGTGGGCTTCGAATGTATAAGATCTCCGTCCTCCGTGGTCCGTCACCACTGAGCTCGTAATGCCTGGAGATGCCGCTGAGCGAATCGCCGGTTGGAGGTCGCTGATGTCCAGGGTCTTGTGGCCTTCGGCGCTTGACGTCTCGCCGGACGACTAAATAGTTTCCGATATGTTTGGCATCTCCGTCGGTGCCGTCCGCCCGACGCATCTCGTGGAGCAGGAACTGCCTGTCCTCGCTAGGGAGAGCGGCGCTGCGTCCGCGTGGGCTCTCGTCGGTGCCAGGGTCGCTGGTATCGTCTTTGCTCGCGGTTGTCCCGATTGCGATGGACTTGATGTCGCGCCCTGTTTGTGTGGCGTCTTCTCGAAGCTTGCTTGATGGGCCGTTGAGCACACTGCAAAGCAATATAAGGACGCAGTCAGTGATGTGTCGCATTTTACACGCAACCTTCAAACTCTAACATGTGAGGATGCCGCAGTTACAAAACGTTTTCTGCGAAGAGCAGGCAGTTACGTTACGAGTGAACCATGTTCGTATAACAAGGCTTGTATTCGGCGTTCTGCTGTTCGGGGAAGCTTTGAGGACTTTCGCGCATTTCAAAAGGTGCCACATTCACAAGCAGCAGTGGTAGAAGCTAACGCCCTTTCCGTTGCAGACGTGCGTTGGGGGGAAGAGGGGAGATACTGCTACTAGGTGCCTCAACTGTCAACACTGTGTACAATTCGTATCACATGGTGAGGAACTTGGAAGGTGGTTCCTATTTGATAACTGCTCTCAGAGGTATTCTGTGGTGTGGTGGTGTGTCCTTTGCTAGGAAGCGGAGTGAAGGGTACGTACGGTACAAACGCAGTGCAGGAGAAGGTGCAAAGGGAGTGTGGCACTTTAAGGGTGTGGGGGAGCAATGGTGGTGCATGCGCACCTTCCGTTGGCCGTTGCCTTGCCGTCCATACTGCCCGTGTAGCGGTCGCGAAGTCTGCTGCTCTCTGCAGGGGCCACTTTGCCGCCTGAACGAGGTCGCTGACTCCTACACGTGAAAGATTAAAGAAACAATTCGAGTATCATCCGTCTGCATCCACTCCGCTTAGATGCAGCCATGCACACGCGTTTTACTTTTGGTAACACCACATTCCTACGGAGGTACTTTTGTGTGATTGGGCTATAAAGCAGTAGGGCAGACCGGGGTGAGTTGAAACATTTTTCACAGCGCAGATATTCACACACATGTTTAGCGCACAGAGCACTTCACAGCGTCACATATTCATTTCACAGCACATATATTACACTAAGGCCCACTCATGTAACGACGCATACCGAGGTATTTAGAGAAGAACGTTCTTCAGTTCACTTAACTTATTTCTACAGATACTGTTTACTTAAGCCCAAAATCAGCAACGTTAATTTGTCCTTTAGTGTTTAGCACTTAATGGATCCTCAGAGACAAAAGAAATTCCTTCGAAGTCTTCGTGGTATCTCGTAGCGCCTCTTGGCCTCGATTCCTCCCCTTCCATAGATAGTGAAGGTCAGCTGGGCCATATCTTGCTTCGTTATTGGTTGTGGGTAGTGGTGGTGGTAGTGATGGAAGTTGTAATATGGAGCTATTGCTTTCTGCTACTTGGGGTCTGGCACTCTAGATCGTTAAAGTGACTAGGGTCATCTAGAATGTATCGTGCACAACCATGGAGCTACCAACCCAACCGCAAGCTGCGAGCTGCCAACCGCAAGCTGCCAACCCATCAGCAGCTTCCGCACAACGAGACGTCGATTGCAAAGACTATGCAGAACAGTTTGGAGTTGTCCTACAGCGGCATCTTCTGGCTTTCCACTGATGAGACAGCCTGTCCTGTCTACAACTCATAGCCGTGTAGAAAGGCATTGTCGTCAAAAAACATTCTGTCTAAGCAAGTTCATAGCGTTTGGAGGATTGGGAATACGTGCTGGCCCCATATCCTAGCTTCGCTTGTGCGGTATTCTGCTAAGCATTCCTCCGGCATCAGACGCTGTGAGTTGGCTTGAGTGAGCCTTCTTATCAGTCGAACAAGTCCCTGGTGATGTGATGGATGGCGACGTGCCTTCGAGGCCGACGTCTGCCGACGTAGTATCCTACTGCGCCTAGATACTTCCATGTACTCTAGGGTCTGCAAGATTATCTCTGTGCGCAACATTCATGGCTCGTAGGCTTGTGGCAGTCCGTGGACGGCGACGACCAAGGTACCCGCTATTCTACTGCTGCCGTGCACACTGCCACGAACCCAAGCCGCACGTCCAGCCTCCACTTGTCCACGAGTCTCCTTCATGGTATCTTCGCTACCCTCAACCACTCAACCGCATGCGCTGCTCCGCGTCTGAGGAGGGGGATGATGTGGCGGCCCGTGGACGACGACGACGACGACGTGACCCTGCTGCCATGCGCTACCGCGCTGGCCCGTCAGTTCTACCGGCGCCGTCCTAGCGTGAGGCCACGAACATCTGCCCCCTGGGACATTCCATCACCGCCGGCCAGGACTCATGTAGAGGGACACAATCTCCTCTACACACTCGCATGCAGCATGCTTTGCAGAGTGTTGGTGGAGAATAGCGATATTGCGCTGGGGGTATATCGTCCAGCCAATATACGTTAGGTATCCCAGAGAGGGTTCAGGATCAGGAAGTCGAACTCGTCGTATATGTAAAGGCTAAGCGTTGTATATCGCGTTTGTTTTTAGGATCTCATGCAACAACAAGCACGTAATATTTCAAATATTTCAAGGATTCCGCACGTGACTGAAAACCAACGTATAATAGTATCTACACATAAAAAAGCCAGAACTGGATTAACGTTGACACACTTGCCTTAAGATGTATCTCCAGCAACAGCAAAGCATGATGAGCAAAAGAATTATAATAATCAAGATGAAAACGATGATTAAAATCCATAGAAGGCGATCGCTGATGACCGATTTCTTCACTTCGGAACTACTGCGCTCTTGTCTTTCGGCGTACTCTTTCCCGTAGATGTTGCTGCGTAAATAGATGTTAAAGTATTCGTTATCGACAGGAATAATGATCACTTCCAATCACGCCAATGTTATTCCAATATTCCCAATGTTATATATGCAAGAAGCTACCAACTTCATTATCTTGGAGAACGACTTGAGGTCGATCGGTTGCGACTCGTAGATGGCCCAGGCGCGCACCATTGTCCTTGATAGGAAAGAGCTTATTTAGGAAAGCTATAGTGTATTGTACATCTATACTGTCTATGGGGTATTGTACAAGGGCAAGGGACACAACAACTACAAATTCCATGGTGACAATTTGATTTGTTGAGCAATCCAGTGATAAAGGCAATTGGATATCCGATACAGGACAGAATAAGTTGAGTACTCACGCTTCATTTGATTGATTAAACGGTTGCATTGAGTAAATGTTGACTTTGGCACCAAGCATCTCTGACAGACCCCTACAGCACAGAAATAGAATATAGATAAGTTAAAAGGAAACGTTCACCGTGGGAGAAGCACGTCATAGCCTGTAAGGGTCGCACAGGAGGCTGCACGTAATATATGAGTGCTAAATGTGGCGTGCAGCCAAAGAGCTTCGGCTTCTTTCTTCCTTACATACTTCACTGGCTCGTTACCGATGGCTCCCATTGGTGAGGTTCTCACCCTGACGGGAAGACATCACATCTTCTACGTGACCTTCTGACGCCTACCTGCACTCTGTTGATGAAGGCCCAATAAGGCCGAAACAGCTGTTCGGTGCTGGTATGGCGACGTTTGAATTATAAACTTAATGAATACTAGCATGCACTGAGATTTTTGTCGCACAGAAGGGCGTGAAATCTTCTGCCACGCTCACCAAAAATCCTGAAACGTACTTTTCTATTTCACCTCTGCGTTGCATCACATCGGATTCCTTTCCTGGAAGGAGCACGACGATTGACCTATTCAGGTATTCCTGTACGAAAGATCCGCCACTCATCATCCGAAATCATCTCCGATAACGTCGAACCTTACCTGCGTGTGCACATGAACCTGGACAGCAGCAGAGCGTACGGGAATACCTTGGTCGTGGGCTCGCACGGTCAACAGAATGGAATGGAGACCGTTCTTGGGCATTGTCAGGGGAGCCGTTAGGGTCAGAGCTCCACTGATGGGATCCACACGGAATTTTTGTTCGTAGTTCCCGCTGACGATTTCATAGGTGACGTTGCTGTTTGGGCCAGGGCTGTCAGCGTCCACTGCCTGTCATTGCAATAGGCCACAAAAAGACATGGGCAGGAGAGAAAATAACTTGGTAGCTATATATATATGCATACATATATATGCATGAGTGACTTCAACAATCGGCTGCATTCCGTCGTTCGTGTTCTCTTCGTCGTTACCTGCTAAATGCATTGCACCAGCGCGATAAGATTCATTTGCCAACTTCAAGCTTCGCATCCTTTACCTTTACATCCATGCTACAGAAGCAAGACATGCGCGAAGACGTATCACTTCCAGCGAATACACTCTAAGAGTAAACGGAGTGTAACTACGACTTTTACACTCTTTCTATACTATTTTCTGCCCATCTTTACTCTGATCACGCCGCATTACTCTTCCGGTACTCTCTTTACCCTGTTATGACGACTATGACGTTGCCACATCACGCAGAATATGTAGGTTTTCGTCCGTTGACTATATCTGTACTTTAAAATCGCGGCCTGTGGGTGATCGCCAAAGTATATGTGCGTGTTAGTGAGCCATCCTTTACCAGTCCAAGTCTCAACGTCTGTATGCCCGTCCATATAACTCCTCTCAGTGTGTATACGCCTCGGCGACGTCAGACACCGGGCATGAACGTTAAAGGGACACTCTTCCCTTGGAAGAGTAGGAATGAACATTACGCTAAAAAAGAGTATGCTCCGTGACAAAGATTTTGCACTGCATAAGAGTTGGGTATACTCTATTTTTTCTTAGAGTGCAATGTAGTCTGCACATTGAGAATAGGGCATACGAGAAGATGGGGGACACAAGGCAGACGAGGAAACCGAGATTCACATGTTTTGTTCGCGCGAATGCTTTACGTGCTTGCTCTAAAGCATGCAAGTGTTCCCTAACCAGATCGTCTCCGACTAATATTTTCGCAACATGATCAGTCTACAAGCAACAATTATGAAGCATGCGGGCGCACTATACGTTGTGAATCCGAGGCGTCATGCGCCTGCCTAAGCCAATCGCCTGAGCCTGAGCCGTCTTTAGATTTGCGGACGAAGTTGACCCGTAGTTGACCTCCCTTGGCACGAAGTACAGTAACCCTTCTACCAACAATTGCTTAGTCGGGACCCTTTGAACAAGGACGCACCGGGCGTACCAATGACATACCTTTAGTATGACGGGCTCCGTGAAGTCCGCCAAGTCAGCAGCAAGCACAGCGTCGTAGCGCGACTGCCCGAAGACTGGGGCGTTGTCGTTGGCGTCTTCCAGATGGACGTGCAACTTGGCTAGGGCCCGCTGGCCCCTCCCGTCTTCGTCATGCGCTTCCACGGTTAGAACGTGGTCGGACGTCGTCTCGCGGTCCAAGCCGTGGGCAGTCGCTAAGGTGATTTCGCCAGATTCGACGTCGAGTTTTAAGCTACGGCAACGAGGACAAAGGAGTAGTATTAGGAACTGTAAATGATGATGATGGTGATGATGATGTTGACGAAGAAAAATAATAGGAATTGTAAATGAGGAAATGTATCCGTGATCCCATGATCCCGTGCAGTAAATAAGAAGGGGCAGTAAATAAGAACCGGGTTCGACTCCCAGTGCCGGCTGTGGTGTCTGGGTATTTTCCTGGGTTCTCCTCAGACGCTTTCAGAAATATGTCGGCACAGTTCCCTTAGAAGCTGGCCCAGGACGCACATTCCCCAGGCGTCAGTCGCGACGTTGCCCACCTCTGTGAGGCCGACAACGGCGCCACCACCACCACCAGCACCACCGTTTAACGCGCGTTATGGGATTACGACAAGCTGAAGATCCTCCAAGTCGGGTCGAGACTGACGGATAGGTGTTCCCTGAAGACAACTAAAATACGATAGGGCTGACGGAACAGGGCCTGAATTCGGCTTTCTGAAAGACGAATTGTGGCTGTGGAGGAGATGACGTCCCTCAACATCAGGTGTCCTGACCGACGGTGATGGAATGTCCCCGAAGGGCCGGACATGCTGGGGGAGCTTGTCAACACCCAGCTTTTCTCCAGGACTGCGTCGATAGAACTCGTGTGGAGGGACATCATCTCCTCTACATTTCGTGACCCGAACAACAAGAATGTAGGCATGCAGGTTGCATAGATTACTGTACGCTCGCCCTTCTTCCTTTCCTGCAACCTGACTTGTGTCAGTGTTTCTTCAAAAACGAAGGCGCATGCAGAAATTGCCTTCTTCAAGTGCTAAGACTGACATCAAACTACAATCAAGCTTACTTTCGTGCAAGCGGTCCGTTGAGCGATGTATACTTTACTTTCCCGAACAATCCTGTGTCTGGGTCTGTGGCCTTGGTTAGAAAAAAAGACATTAGCACCCTTCTTTCACAGGTTCATATACTACGCAGTGACTCACAGTAACTTTAGCCACAAATGAGCCCTGCTTTGCGTCCTCTGCCAAGGTGACGTCGTACGTGTCCTTGGTGAAGAGAGGGGGATGGTCGTTAACGTCCACGATGTTCACGCGCACCTCCACGGTTGTCGTCAGCGGAACAACAGCTTCCGTTTCTGCAGCGATCAGCTACATGGAAATGAAACAGAAAGAAAACAATGTAATCATAATACGTGTAGGGTTCCTCCAATACTGCATTTATAGTTCATTTTGAACCATTTTCCTGACCTTGAAGTCAATGTACTTGGGAAAAGCCGTTTCGTAGTCGAGCCTCGACGAATCGCGTACAAGGATGGCAAAGTCGGCTTCCCGTGAGCCCGAATTCGGATGAACGGAAAAGACCTCGTCGTCTTCTTCCAAGTATAGTCGAAACGTGTTGTTTCTTCCCTGCAGAACGCGTTTCGTTCAGTACTGACAAGTATAGTACCACAGTGGTATAGTATTCTCCATAGTACTCATTCCATTGCCCAACGGAGCGTGTACACTCTAAGAACAAGAAGAATAAGAAGGAGTGAACTGGAGGGCAATCACAGCATCTTCTCCCCTAGTTTACAATTACTCCCCATTTTAGTCCTCTGACCCTGAAAAAGTTTACTCCTCGACACTGCAAATAGTCCCTAAACTTAGGATAAACTTTCGTGCATATAGTCCTGAAAGCGAGTAGTGGTTGTGACAATATGCATGCAGTTCACAACTGTTTTTTTTTTTTACTAAGCCCTACATCCGCTGCATCACATAGCTTTATTCGCAATTAGGCGCAAGGATGGCACGTCGGTCCAATTTCTCTCTGCTTTTTATAACATCAATTAAAACAAGCTGTGTTTCCAACCACTTTTGACCACACTGGCATTTGATGTTTCACAATTGGTCAAGAAAGTTTTGTTCCTTTCTTCTCGTTTTGTTGTACGTTGTCACACGTTTGCTAACACGTAGACCACCGGAGTTAGACATGGGCCCGCTCGCACGAACGTTGAGGAAATTCCTCACTGTTGTCCTCAGCGTCTTCGATATCCGCGCTACAGTCCTCCAAGCTGCTCGGTCGTAGAGCACTTAAAAGCTACTGAGGAGGTCACTGAGGAATTTCCTCAACGTTGCATACGGGCCATGAACCCTAAGTGCCAGGCTATCATAGGTGAATAGCTGAATTGTAGAATTGGGGCTGTTATGAAACGAAGGAGCATTATACCTGGTCCCTGTCGTAGACTTTGGCTACAGTGCCTGGTGCCCAGCTGACTGCCGTGAGATGTGGGCTGTGTTCGTTGATGAAACCTACGAAACGATCGCTGCCAAACGTTGGCGGATGGTTCTCTTTGGACATGAGTACCACGGCGAACTGGGTACTTGCTTCCATTGCTGGGTACTCTAAGGTGGACGTGGTTTCACGAGCCTGTAAATGCGAATTAGGTAACTGAAAAAATGGCTAGGAAGCAAGCGAGCTGGTGAAGATGATGCATGATGTAAACCCCCGAGACTAGGGAACACGATGGGACAGACACAAACAGGAAGTCTCAAAAACAGCTGAAAATTTTACTTCACATACAGACCCTTTGCATAACCTCTTGTGGGCACTGTGTCAGCAACCCATCCGTAATCCTGGGTCCGGCCTTGAACAGACTGCTCCTTCTCCCGAACTGACCCCTTTTTTGTCCTCATCTGGTTGTTTCTCTTCCCCGTGTTTGTGTATATATCTCTTGTATGTGAAGTAAAATTTTCAGCTGTGTTTGAGACTTCGTGTTTGTGTCTGTCCCTTCGTGTTCCTTAGTCTCGGGGTTTTACATCATGCATCATGCGATATAGGTTTCTACCCAATGCACCATCAGGTAACGTTACTAGATGTAACGATGTGCTAAAGGTGCTGCGGTAGTTCAAACCTCGTGTGCGGTGCGTGGGCAGGACAACACCCGCTTTGGGTATAGTCGTGCATGTGTCCAAAGATATTAGCTGTTGAAGGGAACACAAAGACGTAAAGGGCTGTCAAACCCGTAGTTGAAGAACACAAAAACAAGAGCAAAGAAGACGATCGTAGATTTATTATGGTACGTGCTTTCGTGCACGAGGCTGCACTTCCTCGGGTACCAAAGTAACCTGCACCCTTAAAAATGAACTTCACCGCATAGCACGCTCCTAGCCGACCATCATCTCGAATGACATTGTTATCTGCCCTGATTTCTTCAAAACGGGAGGCGTACGCCTTTTTTGTCACACTTATGCTGTTCATAATTGTCACAAAAAAGGCGTACGCCTCCCATTTTCAACAAATCAGGGCAGATAACGATGTCATTCGAGATGATGGTTGGCTAAGAGCGTGCTATGCGGTGAAGTTCATTTCTATGGGTGTGGTTAATCAAGGTACCTGAAAAAGTGCAGCCTCGTGTACGAAAGCTCGCCACCATAATAAATCTACGCGTCTTCAGTGCTTTTGTTTTTGTGTTGAAGGGAACACAATTCCTCCAGTTCATTTTTTTCTTGTCTATCAGTCAACTCCTAAATATTTTATGAACTCTATACACAGCGCTCTTACCGTGACTTTCAATAAGTACACAGCTGTACCGCCATATTTGTCGCTTAACTCGGCGATTGGTCGAGCAATCTTCACTTCTCCGGTTTGTGGGTTGATAGAAAAGTGACCACTCCACGGGCTGTCTGTGAAGATATCATTGACTATTACAACGACTCCTACACAGTGCGAGAGACAAAGCCTCGATATTATCGCACGTGGAACGTACCTTTGTCGAGCCTGAAAGACAAGTTCCTTGGACTTCCAAAGTCTCCGTCCGTTGCAGTTAAATTTACGACGCTCGTTCCCTGAAATAAAACGAAGCAAGCTCAGCAGGACAAATGACGACAATTTATCACGGAAGACTTTTAGCAGCATGCGGTCGTGATTATGTCATGAAACATCGTGGTATACTTCGTCCATGGTACATTGGCGTCAGGAGAGAATAAGAACTGCTGGTGCGTCGCAGTAACACTGTGCTTACGGCTTGTGCAGAATCGGACACTGTGACCACTGGCGGGACATCGTCGAACCTGGGCGGGGTGTCTGGCACGTCTTCGGCTACGACGGCGATGGGTAAGGTAGCGATATTCCGGGTGTCGTAACGCTCATCCGTCCACGCATTCTAGAATAGTGAAGAAAGTTCAGGCCAGGACAGTACAGCACGCGAGGGGTAAGGTCACAAGGTCGAAGTGTCTGCTCTGTGACCGATGCCTTCATTGAATTCTCCACAGTGTTGCCATTAACTCTTACAAATGATTGTGGGTGTGGTGGGTGTGAAAGGGCTCGTCGTTGTCGGCCTCACGGAAATGGGCAACGTCACGACTGACGCCCTAGGGGAATGTGCGTCCTGGGCCGACTTCTAAGGGAACTGTGCCGACATATGTCTGAAAGCGTCTGAGGAAAACCCAGGCAAAATGAACTTCACCGCATAGCACGCTCCTAGCCAACCATCATCTCGAATGACATCGTTGTTTCCACATCGTTGTTTTCACGTTGTGACACTTATGCAGTTCATAATTGTCACAAAAATGGCGTACGCCTCCCGTTTCCAGCAAATCAGAAGAGAGAACGGTGTCTCGAGATGATGGTTGGCTGGGAGCGTGCTATGCGGTGAAGTTCTGTTTTAAGAGTGTTCCCACGCAAGATTTGATGATCCATTCTCGTGGAGTACACCCTTAAAACAGGACTTCACCGCATAGCACGCAGCTAGCCAACCATCTTCAGCGTTCCACCAGCCTTCAGCGTGTTATGTGGTGAAGCTTTGTTTTTAGAGTGTATAGTACACGATAGGATCAAAAATGGCACAAAGGACACTTTTTCTTTTTTGCAATCTAGGTAATTTGCCAATATATTTCCCCGATGTTACGTACCATTCGCGCTAGTTGATTTCTATTTTTCCTACCACACTCTAAAAACAGAAGTTCACCGCATAATGCACTCTCTGCGCCAACCATGGCTACGAACGATGGGGTTATCACTTCTGATTCGAAGAGAGAGGAGGGCGTACGCCTTTTTGTGTCAATTATGATATATCCAAATTGGCGCAAAAAGGCGTACGCCCCCCCTCTGTCCTCGAATCAAAAGCGCCAACCATATCATTCGCGCCAATGGTTTCTATGCGCTGAAGCTCTGTTTTCAGAATGCACTGCTTACGCTGACGGTGATAACGGGACGACAGTTATGTTACCGTTGTACTCGTCTCGAGCTTGTGTTTCTCCACGCGTTGAGATATAGCAGCGCGGGTTAATAGGAATGCAAGAGAACGCAATGTTAAGCCAAACAACGAAGTCTCGTAAAGCGCGCTTCACCTAACGTTTTGAAGTGCGAGGAGAAGCCCACTTGCGGCGTGAAATGAAGCCAACTTGTAGGCGGCGTGACAGTTTTGTAAAGCGCGCTTCACCTTTCGCTTTCAAGCGCTAGGTGAAGACGGCTTCTACAATGGCGACGCCCTCTCGAAAGAAAGCGAAAAAGGAGACAACACCGATGATCACACTGCATTTTATGCCCTCTCGTCTTGAAAAGGAAGATTAGTTTTCATCCTTCTTCTCAGATGGCGCAACCGAGCTGTTCTCCCATGCCACGACAGAGCGCTCGACGCCCTTAGAAACAGACTGGTCAGTCCCATCTGCGTTACGTTAACCCAAGCGGTCACTAGTCTCTCATATTTGCGCGCTCTTGAGTAGCTTGCTTCAGTTAAGAGTGCGCCCTATAATTTTCTTCCATTCATCTAATACAATATGCGAAACAAAATCAACTTTGCTCGAGTACCACGTACTCCATATGAGAGTACAACGTTTCTAGCTAGTGTACTACTTTTCTTGTTCGGAATCTTCATCAGTCATTATGTGGGTATGCTTACCAAAGCAATGACATCTAACTGGTAAAGGTTCTTGGTTTCGTAGTCCAAAGAGCCAATAAGTTGGATGACAGCTTTACTGGTGCCTCGGGGTCCGAACTCGTAACGAATCTTGAACTTCTCCGAACCCTGAAAAATACGCAAACCAATCCCTTCCTAGTACTTGCAGAAAGTACGCAAATACAATGTCCGATACTGCAGTGGTATCCCAAATAGCGTCCAACCACTATCTACGTAATCACTCAGTGACTCGAGCGAGAAAATAAGGCGAGAAGAAGTGATATGTTGGTAAAGACGTGTTACGAGCACGCCACTTAATAATAATAAAGGTAACAGCACCAAAAAAGCCTTACCCTCAGTTCAAAGGTGACAGGAAGATTGCTGTGGTCCCGTTCCTTAGCTGTTACATATCCGATACTGGAGTTGATCTTGGTGTTCTGAAAGTCGAATGTTACACTTGCTCAGGAAGAAGACAAACTTTCTCATGTCATCAACGCTTTCCTTTTCTGAACTGTCGTGAGATGCTACACGATGTTCGTCTAGTTACTAAAATACCCAAATTGACCCAAGTTATGTTTAGCTATGCGTAATATTCCCAAGTCCTTGTGTGCATCGACCTACGGTTTTAACCTCTACATAAAAGACAAGCAGAAGGAACTTCCTTCATGATCTGCTATCGACATCTTATTTTTGGACCTTACCTTACGAATATAAAGAAAAAGCCTGCACTCTTAAAACGTAACTTCACCACATAACACGTTGAATGAAGATCATTGCACTGAATGCTACAATTATCATTTGTGAAACGTGCCGGGCGTACGCCTTTTCGTGACAATTTACATAGACGCCTCCCGTCCAACTAGGAGCATGAACAAAACCACACGACACCTTACAAAAATGTGCAACGTCATTGCACTCCGTCTACTGCTGGTACGCGCTTCGCTATAAACAAAATGCTAATTCTATCTGGTATAGGTACGGTTGCGGAAGCCCATAACATTATCGCCCCGCTGGAAAACATAGACGGCGGTCACCCCTGGTTGAACGCCACCTGGGTTCAAACCGCCTGATATCATCACTCGTTCAGGTTCACGGCTACAATGCGGAACCACTTTTCGAGGTTATTCCCCTCGTGTTGAAACCTGGGGGTTCATGGACCCGCCCGCCTCCGATATACCACCACCTCGTACATACACGTAGCCTGTACGTACAGATGGGATCTTCCGCTTTCCCCCGTCCCAATCGATCCATTGGACGTCTATAGCTCAAGTCCTATCACGTACGGCACGCACACGTGGCGGTAATTAGTAGCTTCATCCCCTCTTCCGTCTTCAGTGATGTCGGGTGTAAGGTTTACGTATATATAATAGTGACGTACTATGATTTTACGGATACGAACCCATTATTATGACTTTCCGCTTTTTTTGCATCTACGTATTCCTGTCTCGTCCAGTATTAGCATCCGTTGATTACGCTACGCAATTTGAATATTGCATCTATAGGAATTATATCACGTGTCAGGGAAATACAGAGAGAGAGAAAGAGACAGAGGGGGGGGGGGGGACTTATGGCCAGAACGCGCCCGTTCTGCTTCTTGCGCTTTATCAGCTTGTCCAGTGGGTGTGTCCATACTGTAAGTCGAGTATTCGGCAAATTAATTCACGGTGAAGGGACGGCCGCCGGGTCAAGGGGCTGCCATGCGAAACGGGGGCGTCCCAGTTGTGCGACGGCGCTGCGATACGAACCGAGGTCCAACGCGCGGGGTCAAGGATTCGTGGGTGTCCCGAATCGTGTGTTTAAGCGGCTCATCTGAATGGCCCCGTTGACCGGTAAGTGGTGTGTCGCTTGGAGCGCAATTGGTGCGTCGTACCCCAATTTTTTAATTTTGTGCGGCTCATAAGCGAACGAAATGGTTTGCATATTAACCTCAGGTACTCGTATGCTGGGTGTTTACGTTATGAACCAACCGTACTCACTGTGGGCATATCTTCAACAAATAAGGTTTCGGTTACGGGTGAGAAGTTCCTAATTGTGTTGGAGGAAGGAAAAAAGGAAGGAAGGACGGGAGGAATCACGTGCTACGTGACCCTCTGAGGCTCTGACGCCATCCGCTCAAACATTGCCTGCTTGCGTACTGCTGGCGACGGCCCAATAAGGCCGAAACAGCTGTCCAGTACTGGCATGGCGACGTTTGAGCACTTTCAAACTATCGTGTTGGAGTGTTTTAAATATACTTTTACAGACATTCGGAATGCATTCTCAAGGAAGCGTGCAAAAAAAACAATGATATGGCTCTTCGGCTGCCATTATTCAGTTTGAAGTTTGCAACTGGGCGTCGTAAGGCTTGTGTTGTGTTCGTCTTTCTATGCTTAAGTGCCTTATCTACTACAGCGTTTGTTTCACGCATTCGGCGGGAAATATCATGGTTCGTTGATTAATTGAAAATGCAGTCATGGTACTTGTTACGACGGCACAATTGCGGCATAATCAGCATGAACGTGAAACTTACCTCCGGAACACGCAGCAGCGTTGTGTAGTCCACGAATGGATGTGGTAGCCCAGTGCCATTGGTAACGAGGATGGTCGATTCGACTTCTGTAGTCTGGAAATCGGTACTTTTTCTGAACAGCTATACTAAACGATTTTTTTTAACTACAGTGCAACTAGAGTAATGGGAAATACAAAAACTTGTCAATTGTTCAATTGTACCAGGCCATAATAAGGTTGTAGGCGGACCATTGCCTCATGAGCGTTCGGTATAGAAATAAGTGAAGTGCATAGTGCTGTACTCACTTCAACGCCGTCCGTGACAAATATTGATATTGTATATTCTTCTTCCTGGAACAAAGAGGCAAATTGAATCATGCAAAGGGGCTTGGGTCCTGCATCCTGCGAGCGAGAGAGAGAGAGAGAGATACATGATGACGATGATATGGGGATGACTTCCGCTCATTGAGCAGAATGCTACCCCATTGCTATTGGGGGAAAATGAGAGGATGGTGATGAGGATGATGCTGACGGCGCTGACGGTGTCTTAGAGGGAGTCGATCAGGCCGGTAGTTTCAAGCAAATTGATAAAGGGTCGCAAGACGGACATCTGCTTTCGTTTGTCCCATGGTCCCAAAATGAGTCTGAGGTCAAGGGGTCGGCTGTCAATCCGCGCAAAGTCGTTTGCCAACAAGTGACGCTCCCTCCTGTAAGTGGCACACCACACTCCGGGCACGGGGGGCTTCTGGCACACCCTATCTTGTAACGGTAGTACGGCATAAAGGCAACATTCAGGCGTAAGCGATGTAGGAGGGACTTAATGACGCGCGATAAAGATGACTGGAAGAGGCACGGGAATGTTGGGTCCACTATTCCCAGTATCGTACTGACAGGGACATCCCGACACCATTGTTCGACGGATAAGGAGGCAGCCCAGTCACGAAGAAGGGAGCGTCTATCCCCCCGTCGAGAGTACAATCGGGACGCACTTGCGCTGGTGGTGAGCCGCCGCTGCCGCAGCGTCGGCAACGTGGTTGCCAGAGATTCCGTAATGACCCGGAATCCATTGAAAAGCGATGATGTGTCGTGGGCAGTTATGGACTTCAGTAGGCGTAGAATATCTATCACAAGTGTGGCCAGTGAGCCGCGGAGACCTACGGCTTTCAGGCATCGAAGAGCTGACTTGGAGTCCGTACAGACTACCCATCGCCGTGGGTCGCAGTTGGCCGCGTATTGTAAAACAGAAGGATTCCGTACAGCTCGGCTGAGGTCGAAGAGGTGCGACGGGACAACCGACAGCTCCGGGTGAGCGGTATCGAGGATATCACAAAAGATGAGGATGACGAAGTTTTCGTTGTGCATCCTGCGAACTTTTGCTGATGTTATCGAGCTTCGGTTATCTGGCTCTGTCTCACAGGTTATACCCTAGCCAAACGGCAAACTTAATGCATTACACGGAATGGCATTTACTTCACCTCCTAACCAACCATCATCTCGAATCACATCGCTCTCTCCCCTGATTTGTTGAAAACAGAAGGCGTACGCCTTTTTTGCGACAATTATGAGGAACATAATTGCAACGGAAAAGGCGTACACCTCCTGTTTTCATCAAATCAGGGGAGAGAACGATATCATTCGAGGCGGTGGTTGGCTGGGAGCGTGCTATGCGGTGAAGTTCATTTTTTAGAGTGTACATGGCTGACAGGAAAACAGCAGGTCGGCTTCACCTAAAGCTTGCATGCGTGATGGGAAGTCTGCGCGTTGTTTGCCTATTAAGATTCTGGACAGAGTACAGAGCAATTAAGTTAATTGTAAAAAAAAAAAAAGGGCGTACGCCCCGCGATTGCCACAAATCAAGAATGATAAAGGCATCACTCTGTACAATGGTTGACCTTCAACGTGCTATGCGGTGAGGTGGAGTTCGGCCTTGAGAGTGTACGAGCACGAGTCGAAGCTTGCAGAATGGCGACGACAACCGAGAGAATGCCGAATGATTCAATTAAGTTGATTTGATTTGATTTGATGTTTAATGGCACAAGAGTATTCGATTAATTGCTTGGTATTCAATTAGTTGCAAGACACTGACCGTGAGAGGCTGCTTCAGTAGCACGTCCGCCGAATTGAAGAGCACTTGTTGGAAATCAAGCAGCTGTCGTCCAATGGCGTTGTTAGCACCAAACGTGAGCTCGTCAGAATCTCCGTCAGATCCCTTCAGGCGGTAAATAAGCGTTCCTGGATGCATCAGATCTTTCACTGTTGACTGCACTTCGAAATATGTCAAGTCAGCGTTATATGTTTCAACGCAAAGTCAATGTAAAGTAGCGGCAAAGCGTTCTTGTGGGCTATCATAGCTTTCTTTTCACTTGCGTTTTGCATCACCGCGAAGCGACTGTGGTCATACGCTGTATAAGGACCGGAACACCTGTGGCGAGGGTAGCCGGATCAGGGGAGAGGACACTGCACTCTTCAAAATGAACATCACCGCATAGCTCGCTCCTAGCCAACCATTATCTCGAATGATATCGTTATCTGCCCTGATTTGTTGAAAATGGAAGGCGTACGCCATTTTTGTGACAATTATGAACAGCATAAGTGTCACAAAAAAGGCGTACGCCCCCGTTTTCAACAAATCAGGGCAGATAACGATATCATTCGGGATGATGGTTGGCTAGGAGCGTGCTATGCGGTGAAGTTCATTTTTAAGAGCGTGTGCGGTTTAACGGGTGCTCTGTGGATCTGGACCGTTTACGTTAATTTCGTAATATGTCGGAACTTCACCCCAGTGGGGGGTGGGGGGGATACGTTTATTAAGAAAAAAGAAAGGAAAGGTCAGCCAGACCGAGGTCGGCTTGCTTCACCCCAGTTATGTGAGCAAGTATATGTGAACAGTGATATGAACATTTAGTGGAAATAGTCGTTTATTTATTTAGATATTTGTATCACTGCCCTGCAGACCGCGAGAGTTGAAAGACCGACATAGTGTAATTTTTTTAGACCATTGAGCTTCTAAAAGGCCTTGTTTTTGTAAATGAAAATCTTTTTTTATTTTCTTTTGTATTGCGCATACTCAGCGGAAAGGTGTAATAACAGTGCTGAAGAAGGTGTCTGTGAAACACCCACCTAAAACATTGTTTTAAATATCGAATATCCCCCCCCTCCCTTAAAATTATGCTTTCTGAAGATTGTGCCCTTTGAAATGGTATTTTCAGAAGAACACGCAATGTGAAATGGTATTTTGCAAAGTACGTTTCTCTGTGGTCTCAAGCTTATAGCACAAGGAGGTTTGCCATAGGACAAAACATTTACATCCGAAGAGTGTAAAAAGAGATACTGTCCGTACCGATCGAAGCACTCTGGTCTCTAACGATTGCAAGGATTGTCCAGCGCTATTTGTGTGCAGCAATAGTCACAAGTTCTTCGTGTACTGCTGTATATCACCAGACCGGAACGCTTTTCGAAGACGTGAAGAATAGATATACATGTGAATAAACTCACCGACCGGCGTCTCTTTGGGAAGCTTCAGAACCCTCATGTTGTGCGAGTAATCGATGTTTGGAGCATTGCCTGGGAATAGCAGTCGAAGTGCAGACTGATAACTTCGTTCAGAACGAACATAATGCATATCGATCTACGCTTCGTCGTAAAGCGAGGAAAAATAAGGACAGGCAGGTACGTTTATCCTAATTACTTTCATTACATTTGCTTCGGCACCTGGAACGGCTCCGCTCTGCCGAGGCTCACACAAAAAGAACACAAGTTCAGATGGTGCGTTCCTATAGCTAGCCATCAATCCGAATTATATCGTTCTTTCTCCGGATTTGTTGAATATAGGAGGCGCGCGCTTTTTTTGTGACCACTAAAACGAACGAAAGGTGCCCCAAAATGGCGCACGCCTTCCATTTTCAACAAACCAAGAGAGAGGAATCGTCATCATCATCATTGTGGATGGTGACTGTTTAGGAGGGCGTTCTGTGGGCTATGCTTCACACACACACACACACACACAAATACACATAAAAAGACGATGATGAGATGGGGCTATGCTTAACAAGGATTTCAATAACAACCAAATTTATGCAAAATTTGTTTTGAAAAAAAAATAAAGAAGGGAAAGAAAAAATCCTGTCCCATTTCCACCCGGGAACTCAAACTCACTCGGTGAAAACAGAAAAGAAGGAAAATGTGATAAGTGATACACGAAAAGCGGGTGCCTCGCTGTGCATTTTGGAAAAACACGGTATTCTTATAGGCCCATTGTGTTGACGGCGAACGTTTGGCGAAACTATTTGAAACGCTATTAAGGTTCTTGTTTTTGTTTTCCTAATGCATTGTGAAACTGGGGTGGCCATACAATTTCTGCGAGTCGCAGGCACAGTCTGACGATGACGTGGTGGCACGTTACAGCGCCGGTTGGCAGGTCGCGTGGTCCCATAAAGTCACGGACGGACCTACACGGTTGACACTACACTACAAAGCTATCGCGTTAGAAGAAGACAAATAGAATAACGTGACGAACACTACAGTGCTTTCTGTGCTGTTTGCGGCACGGGAACCATCTCGAAAACTACGTCAGGTCGGGAACGATCCGCCGATATTTCGAACAGAGACTGTGCTTCTTCTGGGAACCACCTGTGTGCCTTATCGATCGCCTACAGCAGTTTATGACAGACGCTACGGATACGGATAAAAGCGCAGCATTGGTCGCGTAGGTAACTTTTGCTTTCCTGTTCGTTTTCTTTGGAAGTTCCTTCTGGGAATGTATCAACGTTTCATTTGCCAAAGGTAGCCGTTAGCATCGGGTTATCGACCACGCCAGCGATAGTTGTCCTTTACAGGCCGTTAAGAGGAATGGCAAGCCTGTGCTTGATCGATCGAATAACTGAAACCTGTAGTGGAACTCGTAGCACGTGCTCGATAGCACTCCAATTTGGCTGCAGGTCTTGAAGCCAACATATACGGATATTTTACTGAATGCAACCACAAAAACGACTTGAACAACAACGACAATAATAATAAATAAAATAAAATAATAAACGAAGGAGAAGTGATGATTACATGGGGTGTTTCCCCGTGGTAGCCACAGGACCCTACCCCGCTTCACAGAGGTTAATATTGAGAGAATGAAGTATGGTGAACGCGAAGAGACGACAGGTCGACTTGAATTGTATCGTAAGTATAGTAAAGTGAACGAAGTAATTTCACTATTCATTTCCGGCTCGTACATCGTTGGAGTGGAACCGCCTTCCCGGTGCCATTACCTCAATTACCGACATCGAGCAATTTAAGAAGAGTTTATGCGGCCATTTCTCTGGCGTGACCATGTTGTTCTTTCTACACTCTTAAAAATGAACTTCACCGCATAGCACGCTCCTAGCTAGCCATCATCTCGAATGATATTTTTATCTGTCCTGATTTGTTGAAAACCAGGGCCGTACGCCTTTTTTGTGACACTTATGCTGTCATAACTGTCACAAAAAAGGCGTACGCCTCCCGTTTTCAACAAATCAGGGCCGATAACCATATCATTCGAGATGATGGTTGGCTAGGAGCGTGCTATGCGGTGAAGTTCATTTCTAAGCGCGTACATGTTGTAAACTTGTGCTGTCATTGTTTGTTCTAATCGACCCAAATCTTTCGTTTTTTTATTTCCATCCACGTATCTGTACACTTTGTTCATGTGGACTTAATATGTAAATGTTGTTGTATTGTTGTGTGCTGTTGTATGATGTTACATTTACATCCTATTATGAAATGTTAACCACTCCTTTCTGTACTGTCTCACGGCCCTGAGGGTAAATAAATAAAGTATTGGACGAAATCGGCGTAATAGATTCCACTTACGTGCTCCTGGAAATTTCGCACAAATCGACCGTACTTTGATCTACATTTCCCGGTATACCAGTGACCCTAATGATGTGTTCGCATGCTGTCTGGAGTGTTTAGAGAGTCATTACCTTTTACATTTGTGATGTCCAATAGTAGAAGAAGGCAGAGCCACATGGCAGTTTCACATCTGGAAACAAACAAGATTCACTTGGATACACGATACGTCTTGGTCACATAAAGGTCTGTTGGTGCTCTCGTAAAAACGGATCCCGAATGACGTCGTTCTCTCCACTGATTTGTTGAGAACAGGTGGCGCCTGTGTACGCCTTTTTTGTGACAATTATGAACAGCATAAGTGTCACAAAAACGGCGTGCGCCCCCCGTTTTCAACAAATCAGGGCAGATAACGATATCATTCGAGATGATGGTTGGTTAGGAGCGTGCTATGCGGTAAAATTCATTTTTAAGAGTGTACGTTAATTGTCACAAAAAGGCGTACGCCCGGTGCTTTCCACACATCAGGAGCATCATACTGTGCAATGGTTGGCGTGTTACGAGGTGAAGTTCTGTTTTAAAGAAGCACCTCTGACCCAGGTTCGAATCCCGGCACCGGCTATGCTGTCTGGGCGTTTTCTGAAACTTCTACAGTCGCTTTAGGGCAAATGTCGGCAAACTTTTCTGTGAAGTCAGCCTAGGACGCACGATGCACCGAGTAGCATGGAGCCGCTCTGACGGGCGGATCGCTCGGCAATAATACGCAATCAACCAACGGACCATCTGTGTAAAGGAGCACCAATGTGAGAATTTTTTTTTTCTCGCTCAATGAAAGATGCCGCAAACGATTTGCCTAATCATCGTGGAGGGTCGTATGAGGAAACCAATGACAGGCCGCTCCATATTACCGCCATTTTTTAAACTGAGAGATGGGGAAAAGCGTAAATTGCGGTTTCGTTCACGCATACATCACGAACGGCACAACTGATTTCTCCACAGTTATGAAAACGTTGGTTTGATCGCTCGATCAAACTTGTTCACCTGAGTTTGCATTAGCTCATGAAGTTCCAACTGACAATTTATTCAGATGTTTTGGTTATTTACTCTACAATAATAATAAAAAAGGTCTTTGCAGGGCGTATGGTATAGAAATGACCTTAAAGTCACTTCACACATAAATAGTTGCCATACGAAGTCTAATAAACAAGGATACAAGATTGTACTAAGTAAGGTACCTGATGAACTGCAGTCCACTGCATGAAAGCTTTATCACACAGCAGTTTCAATGTTTTATCTTTCTATCGTAAAGAAGGTCTAATAAAATTAAAGTTAAAGTCGGCCATTATGAAACCATGTAGTCACACAATGGCCTCTTCTCTAATGCACCAACCGCAAGGCTAAGAAAGGCCGGTTATTCAACGAATATGATTGCCCTTCAATTGAAACATATTCTATACGTGGATTACGAATGTTCCATTCATTCGTGAGAACACTTGCTTGGTGGTGATTCATTTTTATCATAATATTTCTCATGCATTATAGGTAGGTAAGATTTATTTATATATTAATTATTTATTTAGTCAATACCGCTGACTGTCTGTTGACAGTCGCTGCAAGAATGGGGTAACAGTCGGCATACTGTGCACAAAAGAAAGCATGGAGCAGCATTAATCCTATAGAAGACGAGATACTAAAGCCATATCTCACAACAGTGCTAACATATAGCATAGTATGCAGTGTAGAATAGAATTATCTACCAGGATACACACTAATCCCGCGTACAACACTCAAACAAACATTTGAAGGCCAGACAAAAAGTGTTTCAGCGTTAAGAGCATTGGTAACACTTTCAGGCAATGCATTTCACTCATTCATAGTACGAGGAAAAAAGGAGTATTTAAATACATTTGTCCGACACAGTGGAATGTTTAATGTACGACTATGACGCGAACGAACCGTCCTATTTTCATTGTAAGAGATGTACTGATCAGAATATTTTATTTAACATAATTATCTAAGTACACAAGTTACTTCTCAAGTTACACTTTGCTTGTAAGTAACACCATAACAACGTAGATGTTCTGCGTGTGAACTATCGTTACAAGAATGTCACACTGCTAAAAGTATGTACAATCTACCGTTCGTATGTACACATATCAGGCAAAATTCGACTGAAAAATTGGTTGTGATTATTTACACTATTTACATAATCTGAATCCCTTGTTAGAAAACCAGGTTCCTCAGAGCAACGCGCCCATACTTTACGCATATATACCGATTGGACCACTGACGCAGGAATTCCTGCTCCCCTAGCGAAAAGAGGCGGTGCTCAAGGTAATCACGGAGCAAACACATAACAAGGGTAAGTCTCGGATGCATTGCTCGAATACGGCGATTCTGAGCTACAGCCCGACATCGGAACTTCCAGAGTACGAATGACACAATTATTATGATTAGGTGGTCAAAATTACTGCGAGCGCTCACTGCAACGTTACGCCTTACCGCGAAGCGCCGGCGCACTAAAGTCCACAATGTCGACACTACAACACACTCATGTAGAACATGTGTATTTGTTTCATTTGCACCACAATTAGGGCAAGTAGAATTCCTTGTAGTTCCCCATTTGACCAGCCGATCTTTTGTTGGAAGTATACCCCAGCAGGCTTTCCAGTGAAAGTCCGCAATCTCCTGCGGCAGTGCAATCGGGTCCCGTCTACCGCTGTGCGAGAACGTGACAGTGGTGGTCCCTTCTTGAGAGCATAGAGCCTCGCAAATTCGGGATACTTGAACTTTTTCTACATCTGTATCCGGAAGGTGATCTTGTACAAGCTTATATTGCCTGATAGCCCCTTTATAAAACTCTGGTGGATTTTCTGCTGTAGGATACATATTGCCAAGACCCCTGGGTACAAGTGTCCTGCGTCCTGGTCCCAGCCAGTACATGACCAGAGGGCGCGCCGGTGAATCCACTTGGTTTAATATACCAGAGAGATGTACTTGGAGTTATCAATACGAAGTTTACCATTAATGATTTGGTACAAGTACTTACGACGGTTGTGTTTACGGTGTGATTCGATGGTGACCACATCAGCAAGAGTATAAATAGGTGAAACAGAGCCCGTACGGCGGTACTTGTTAAATATGAAGCGAAGAGCTAATCTCTTAACATGTTCAAGTTGCGAAATATTAGATTGTGTATATGGCTCCCAATGTGAACTGGCGTATTCAAGTATAGGGCGTATAGGTCAGTGTTTTAAATGCGAGCAGTTTAGTTTGTGAAGTTGCGTGCTTTAGGTGACGCTTGATGTATCAAAGCTTAATGCGAGTTTTCCTCGTGACCTCATTAATGTGAGTGTTTCAACTTAGGTTTGAGGAAATATGTACACCGAAGTATTTATATGTAGTAACCTTTCGGATAGTTAAACGTTAGTGGATTTTTCTTATGAGTAACAGTCATCACAACACACTTTTTGAGATTCAGGGACATGTGCCAGTCATCGCACCAGTCAGAAATAGCAGTAAGGCATGACTGTATAGTTCCAGTTGATCATTAACGCTATTAATTTCTTTAGAGATGGCGCAGTCATCTGCTTATAGACGTATTGTGGCGGTGTGAGAGCGCACGATATCATTAACATTTATATTGAAAAGCAAGATTGTTTGGAGGCTTGGTGGTAAGGCTGCTCACACAATAAAGAATAAGCTCAGTCAACTCACACTGTTCAGCAATGAGGACGTCCCCCTAACGTGTGTTGTTTCTTCGACATAGAAAGCACTTTGTGCCATGTGGTTCGAATTATGTATATTGCGTTCCTCGTGGCGCTGTTTATATTGGACAAACGAAGAAATATATTAATGAAGGATTACGGGAACATTCTAACTCAGTAAAAAAATGCATGAGTGGCCTCTGAGCTGTCCAATCATGCACAAGCTCATGATGATTGTGTTCCATGTTATCAAGATAATCCGTGCCTGTTCAAAATTTTCCATGATTCATCCCGTTGAAGCGGCAGAAATCGCCAGGGCTCCACCTTGCCTTAGTCATCCTTCTCTCCTCCTTTCCCCCTCGCTTTCCAACACGTGACATGTAAAAGTCATTCTTACTAATGTGGTCCAATACATTTTTGCTTTGCTGGTGGATGAACCATGTGCAGCGTGTTTGTGTGCCATCCTTCGGTATTTCCTCAGGCTCAAGGTACATTTTTCAATCTCATTTAAGTGCATTCTGACACGAGGTGTACTTGTCTGTTATCTACCACCACGGTAGCTGCTGTCAACGGAACCCCTATTGTGATTTACACACCTTGTGTTCTCGAGTGACGTGAAAGCGCTCCAACCTGGACTGGCAAGAGCGACAGTACCAGGGAAGTGACCTAGAATAACAGTGCAGCTATTTGCATTAGGCGTGCAACAGTAGTTGCGGAACAGCATCACTAACTTTGTTTCTTCTTCCTATTACCCCATAGGAGCATTAACACTTTGGATATCCGAACCCGAACACGCGGCGCTTCAGTGATATGAAAGTGGGTCACTGGGAAGTCATACCGCTAACCGCTGCATCCCCAAACGGCATTAGCATTCAGCACAGTGAGCGTTATGTCTACCTTGGTCGCGGCTGGCTATTTCCATACTCAACTATACAAACTCTGTAGTTGTAGCATACCGGGAGAAATTCCGGGATATAGAAATGAACCGCAGAAAAGTTAATCAAAATAATGAGTCGGCGGTGCTACTTTTAACGCCGGAATACTAACAGCAGAGGGAAGTGAAGAATATACAGCCAGCCTGCAGTACAGCTGTGCGAATACTTAGAATTTCGGGAACCGAATGTTTCTGTTGCATTGCGATTTATTTCGAAAAAGTCTGTTGGTATGTGCAATAATAACTCAATAAAAACACCACGTGACAATGTGCAGGCGCGCCGCATGGCACTTTTTTGTATTTCGAGAGCTTTGTTTTACTGCCGAAAAAAAAAAAGTGTTGCATGCACCCTGAGCTGGGTGTTTGTGAGGGCACTGTACAGCTTTCACACTGACACCTCTGCCCTAAAGCCAATATTTCCAAAGTTATTCAATTAATCTTAATTATTAATTGGTGTGACACAATATAAAAAATACCGACGACTGCGATACACGACTGCTAACAACACTCCGTTGGTTTCATTCAAGTAGGGCGCCCCGTGTCGTTTCAAACCTTGGCGCATGTTAGACCTGCATGTCAGAAACCGATGCAAAAAATGTGCCTTGGTTTTAACAGAGACTTTGCATTGTGTAAGTAGGCGAAAGGAGAAGAAAAAAGAGAAGCAGCGCATTGACAGTCATTGATCCACACCTGCAAAACATAATATACATGGGTGACCTATTTTGAAAGTTTCCTATCAAAATCCTACTTTGGAGTTAAAGGTCGCACGTGAAACTCGCAAATCGCAAAAAAAAAAAAAAAGAAAACAAAAAGAATCGTTCGACGGTGGTTTCGTTTCGGACCATTTATTTCGGATATCGTGTTGACGACACGCGTCTGTGGAAATTGTTATCAGATTCTGCCGCAGCGCCGTACATGACTTTGCTATCTCGAGGTTCTGGCTGATAAGTACGCACGCCCAGCGTTGGGACGCGCAACAACCGGGGGCGAACGGGATAAGCCACACGGCATCATTTGGCGTGGTGTCTGTAAGTGGTTATGATGGTGAAGGAAAGAGGATTTTACGGTGCTCTTTACCACTGGAGTTATGAAATGCGGGTTTCGTGATCTGTTGTGTGATAATTGCCTGCGACTTGGGTTCAGTGTGCGGTTTTCAAGAAACTCAGGGACGCCGTGGTGTCATTACAGACTTGATTTCCGGCCGGCGAGATGACCACATCGTGAGTTGGAACAGCAAAGCGGTCAGTGACACTGGCATTAGTGGACTGTACGAGCTGGTGTGTATACTTCGTGTTGGTGAGTAGAGGACTTCACTTTTGACTAAGTTGTCTCGTAACATAAATCCCCGAATTGCTATGACAATCTCGTACTTGATGACAATACGCTATATGGCAAGGCTCGTTGTTGCTATTACTAATAATACTTAGTTCTTATTTGTTGCGCAAGGTGACGCTCGATGCTTCCATTTATTATGAGAATTTTGTGAAACATGTTCTGACTAAACGAAGTGGAATGAAACGCGTCTTGACTGTTGAAGCTTCGGGGAACACTTATAACGTTCGACGTCGCTAAGCTAAGCACCTTATCCACGCAGCGCTGGCCACGCCTTACTTGTACCACATGACATAATGTGGCTGTTATCATCCGCGCGGCCACCCTTTTAGTAGGTTTTGTAAACAGCCGGCAGCATGAACACAACCCCACATTATGCTTGCCCTTCTAATGTCTACAGGTATAGTGGAATGAACGAGTGCACGCGAGAACACGATGGTAGTTTATCATGCAAGGAGAAGGCACACAACTTAAGGATATTAGGGCATCGACCGTGCGATTGGTAGCTCAAAAAAAAAAAAAAAGAAATCGTTCCCCGATGGCCACGTGACACATGTCTCGAGCTTTCCTATCCAAACGTGCGGTGGCGAACGTCTCGCGCTTCTCCATAACGAACCCTGAGACCGGTCTGAGTCTGAACGCGTCTGACGAAGCCTGAAACTGAGTCTGGCTCGTTTTATGTAGACCACGGCCCAGCTCAGTTTCGTAGAGTCGTTTGTCCTGCACTTGAACTGACAACCTCTTTTTCCGATTTCCACCCCGACTTCCACCTGCAGTTACGGTAAAAAAGAAAAAAGTTAGTCTGTTAAAAGCTACCTGGTCTGTAGCTGGAAGTGATACCATTGTTGTACAAAATCGGTGAGAAGTTTGGTCTGCGCCAAAAATTCGTAGGCGAGTGAAATGAAAATGTTATTTTGGTGAACACTAGAGTGCAGGTATGATGTGAGAGAACGATATGAACGAGAGTATGAATTGAATCAAATGTATATGGTGTGTGAAAATGGAGATGTGTGTTATGGTGTCCGTACTGCAAGTGCCAGGGGCCATCGTTAGAGCTTTTTGTCCCTGGTTCCGCCACAATGTGTGGAAAATAAAATATATTATTATTATTATTATTATTATTATATTTCATTCATTTCATTTCTTTATTTCCAATGGAAATGAGGGCCAGGTACAAAAGGGATTAAGATCCCTGACGAAGAACATGGTCTTCTACAAGCAGTCACAGCGATTTTAACAACATAACAATAAATTACAGAACAACAAACATTTTGGACAGTTTTAACAGCACTAGTGATTAATACCAACAACTTTTAACATAAACAGAACAATTGTAGTAGTAATAGTTCCAGTGATTCTTATAATGAATTAATCTACAGGGGTCAGTATATCTGCACTCAATAACGTTTCCATCAGTGTTCTTTTGTACACAGGTAATGTTAGAAAAGACGTAAATAAGTGGCTCATAGTATTGCAAAAATTTGGTGGCAAATAGTCAGTCGCCTGCATGCCATAGTTCGTACGACTATCAGGGTAGACAGTTAAATTAAGCTTTCGTAGTGGATAGCGTTCAGTTGTAGTGTTTAACTGAATCGCACCTGAATAGAAGCTGTTGTACGCGGATAACCCAATCTTTAAAGTGTATAGGTGACGTATAGACAATATTTTTAATTCCCGAAAAGTCTCTGATGACACTCCCTTAGTATTCGTAATGAAACGTATTGCTCTCTTTTGCAGTGCATAAATTCTAGTGTAATTTGTCGAGCTAGTTATTCCCCACACTAACAAACAGTAATAAAGTGCAGGATAAATTGGGGCATAATAAAGTGTCCTTCTTAGCCATCAACAGATGTTTAATTCGATAGAGGGCGCTAATTTTCCTTGCAATTTCTGCTGGTACCTTGTTAATGTGTGTGTTCCATAGCAAATTTCTTCGTTTCACTAAACATATCATGTGTTAGTTCAAAGTTTACGGAAAAGTCTTCTACATTGTGCATGTAACTTTACCATGTAAAAATTTCGAAAATTACAAAGTGCAACACGCGGTTTGCTAAATTGAGGGAGTATAATGTGAAACATGATTATTTTTGCTCGCACGCACAGATACTTTGCGTGAAATACAAAGAGCTCGGCCCTTCAGCGCGAAAAGTTAGCAAGGCCAATCCGAGCGTTTCCACTGACGTATACTGACTTTTTGCACTAAAGAACAAATTTTTACTTCTATTGAACGTTGTGAGCAACGAAGCCTGTATACAATGTCTGAAAACGCTAGTATGCTATGCAGCACCACCGTCTTTTTCTTTATCGTTCATTTCCCATAAAGTGAACTTGTCTCCCTCAAAAACACTTTTTTTTTAATATTGAAAACTTTTGGAAGAGCATTGTCTGACCGCGTCCATGACAAAATTTTCTATTGAATTTGCTTTGTCATTGTCTCGCCACATCCACGACAAAAATCGTATTAAGAGATCATTTTTTGGAAGACACCGTTATGGAACCGTTACGCAAATAATGTTGCACTTGGTTTGGGTACCGAATGAACCTCAAGCATTCTGGGTGATGCTCAAGTTTGATGGTGTTTTACTGAGAGCATGATTTTCAATGAGCATTACTCTCCCATTCCCCATGGTCCAGCCGTCTCGCTAAGGGCTTCCAATATCGAAGTTGTTACGTTCCAGCATACAGAGCGGCAGAGCTTTTGCGATTTCTTATTACCTGCGTTAACGTTTCTATTCCATCAGCCATTCTGTTCCATTCTTGATTTTAGTTTAGCGTACAGAAACATCAGATTTTTTTATCAAGGGCAGGGAAGGCATTTTTTCTCCGGAAATGAAGTCGCAGCAAACATCAAGCTGGAGAATGTTCCTCCTGAACATAACGGTAGAATGCAGTCAAGCTGGTGTATAGATGCGAATAGGGTTACATTTCCTATAGTTTGAGCTTTTGCTTTCTGTCGGAGTTTTGTCCTGCGTACTTCGTGCTCTATGTCTTGTGTCTCTGTTTTCCTTCGAACTCAATTATATGTTTGTATTACACTTGTTTCGATTTTTCTCGTTCATTTCCCATTTCACTTGATTTTATCAACATTTATTAATCAACATATCAAACATTAATATTATCAACATATTGATTTTTTTTTCCTTTTTTAACGGTAGAAGTCAGTTTAAGCGTGTCTCTGTTCTTTCCTGCTCATGATTTTGTGGCTTACTCATTTCTTCTTCCATCCCTAACATATTGTTGGGGGGACGTTATCACAGACTTTTTACCAGCACGCGACTGAACGTCGTATACGTACTAAGATAACGCCTCGGCTTTGTAACGACGGACCCTCGTTTCACCTGTGCCGCTCGATGCGACATTCTAATAGTATATGCCAACTTGGGAAGCAAAAGTCGTCACGATTTCTAAAACAGTTTTTAGATAAATTATCCTCTAGCATGCGTTGTCCGCTTTTATCTGTAGCTATCAGTAACAGAATCCTCAGCTATATCCATGTTTATGAGTAAGCTTATGTGTAAACATATTCCAGTTTTTTTTGTGTGTTTTTTTGTCCCGCGTAGACTGATTGTTGTTGTTTGAACAACAGTTAAATGAAACCAATGAAATACTTCAAATTATTATCTTTGGGTTTGCGTGTTGCGTGTTGGCACGTTCTGTGACATCTCAGTGTGTGTGCAATTGTTTTCTGTCGGAATCACCACCATCACTAATCATCATCATCAGCAGCAGCAGCAGCATCGTCATCACCATCCTCCTCCTCCTCTTCATTGGCATCATCATTACGGGAGTTTTCCACCAAAGTAGTGATGTGGAGTTGCGGGCCTCACACTAGTGAAGCCAAAATCTCCATTTTATTTTTTCTTAAAACCAACCAACCATTATCTTTGTGTTTCTTCCTTCCTGTGTTTTTTTTTTCTCTCTTTTTCATCTAACCTAATTATTTTAATCAATAGGAAGGACCACTTTGTCTTGACGATGTTGAAACCATTGGTCTACTCTCACAGTATACAACTCGAGCAAAATTGCCGCTGGAGGTCCATTTACTTTCCCACTGTCACGTTTTACGACTGCCAGTTGCTCCGTCCGCTCCTTTGGCATTTCCTCAATTCCATCGGCTGGCATCAGTTTGTGCCGTTTTCGCACGACATTTTGAAGCCCTTAGATACTCATTACGACGTGAGGCAGAGGACGCCGGACAGGCGTGCAAACATGCGGACCGGTCATTTTGCCATCCGGTCGGAACACGCGAAGTCGCGTTTCTCTTGTCCCAGTTTCGTCAGCCAATCTTCTCAGCTGTGCGTTCTTACGAGGTCGTTAACACCTAGTAAGTATATGCGTGGCACAACAGCAACTGCTACTCGCTTAATCACGCGTTCTTTGAATATCTGGCATTAATGGGGAAGTCAGCAGAGCATTATGATTGTTTGACATGCCTATCTTGTCTTTTGCATGCTCATCAGTGTTTCTCGGTGTTTTTCTGGGTTAAATCTCAGTAAACGTGAACAAGTGCTCCTGAGCGTTGAAAGTCGAAGAAGAGTGAAGTAGTGGCAGAAGTGCTTAGAAGATAACGTTCAGCGTTCAGATAACATTAAAAAAAGCGTTAAGGTCAAAACCTCCTAAGGCCAAAACCTCTCTATCGTGTTCTACCGGAAAATTGACTACATTAGCCTATCTTTACCCAACAGGTTGCACGTGCCTCGATAAGAATAATGTGCACTCACTCTAACGAAATGGAGCATTCCAATGCCCCTGAGCTAGAACGCAATACGCAAAAGTGTTTCGAAAAATTCTCGTCCTCAAAACATATGCGTGGGTTAAACCAGTAGCATTTTACCGTCATTCAAATGGTACAGTGTTGCTAGGATGTGTCCACGAAATAACAGTCGCAGCGGTATAGAAACACAGAGACGCTATTCCGTCGATATCCCTTTGCCAAAAGCCGCGTCTTTGGCAATCGTGAGTTGAGTTTGAGTTTGGATTGTATTGAAATACATTTTCATTACTACATGTAATGAAATGCCGCATTCAAATGAAGATACCGGGCACATCCGCACGAGCCGATATGTGATACACAACAGCATGTACGCACAGCGGGCGAGATCAAAGTACGGGCGAGATCAAAGTACCGGTCCGTATAGCGTTGGCGACACGCATGTCACAGGGGACTCTTCGTATTGCCAACTGTAGCACGGCACAAGACTCAATGCTTGCCCACATCGCGTTTCAAAAAATATTGCTGCCCTCGCCCTAAAAATTGTGTAATTTGCACACGAGTTTTATTTCTTTTCAGATCATATTTTTCAAACGATTGACTGTGAGTTGAACAAGAGAGAAACTGATGTTCTGAGGCTGGAACAAACATAGAAGGGACAGATACAAACAAAGCCTCTGTGACTAAGACTGTGAGTTGTGGCAAGAAACATGTCTGTAAGAGGACAGTTGGCCAAAGCGCGGCGATACAGCCGCTTGACAGGGGCGCGGTCCCCAAAAGGTTGCACTCGAGTGCCGACAGTATCATGTGGTACAAGAAAAAAAAGTGACAAGGATTCCATGAACTTTAACGAATGACAATTTAGTGCGAAATATTTACTTAGCAATGCTAACTACATACAAACTAACAAACACTGTAGACGGACAATTCTAAACAAATAACGCGTGTAATGCATTTACCGGAAGATATCGCTTACGTTTACACCGCCAGTATAATAAGTACGGTATTTAAAGCCCTGGGAAGAAAAGGAGATACAAGCTGATTGCCGTAAATGGTTCTAGATGTGGAGGCGGTCTTCCACCACGTAGTATATTCCGGGTACGCTGTGTCGGGCGTCTTTAAAACGAAAGCAGTGACAATATATAATAAATTACATATAAAAATCTCTAAACAGATGGATAAATAAAATAAAAATAGGTACAACAATTTGTAATTGTAATTACGACTGTCGCTGTCACATCTGTAGCAGTTTGTGTCATCAAACCGCCATGGCAGTGTCGCCGCCATAGAGACTGTTCACCTAAGTTACGCATACTTGCAATCGTATATAAGTAGTCATCCCTTATGAGAACCTCACGTGCGTACATAGCATCTTTACGTTACATGTACTTACTCTGCGGACGGCAGCTCCATTTAGGACGTGGTATACACCAGCGAGAATTACAGAGACCATCAAACAACTGGGCTGGCATACGCGTTGTGCACGGCACTCAGGAAGCGATGCCTGCAGCGATGGTCCATGATAAGCCACTTACGCATACTAATTCGAACCTCACCGCGATTTCTACCGTTTGCACGTTGTGGTGGGACGTGAAAGGTCACCTATATTTAGTGCGAGCACCAGCAGGTGAACTGAATGCTTGTCATTGGAGTTATTAATATTTGAGCGAGTCGAATGAAGATGACCCGTAATTGGATGTTCATGCGAAGTTCTAGGCTTGTTTGGGACGGCTGCTATACGGTTGGATAGTGCGTTTGCCACCGTGGAGGTACATGTGAATAAGGCATGCGGTTTCGGACTGGTTTATAGAGAAGGCGTGATGCCATCATTTAATTATTAGCGCCGCAGGGTTGTAACGTTACGCCATCTCTCTTCGTCAAGGAAGGTCGTCATATACGCATGGCACATGAGTGCAGCTACCGAACGCTACACCTTCGCTAAATAATTGAAACCTGAAATACTGGGCTGGTGACAACCACATAGTGTAAATTCTCGCACATTGTTGAAAAGAATGATACTTTTTGTGTGTTGTTCTGCACAGACCGTGCGTATGCCACGTCTAAATTTTATTAACCGTTATTGTTATTAGTGACAGGGAAGATGATTGTTATGGTTATTGTGTTGTGCTTAGGATTAGTTGAGATTAGGATTATCCTACCTCAGCGCCAACAATGCCTGCAGACCGTTGCCTGTACACCTAAATCATTATAGCTTTGTTTGCCGTGAAAGACCGCAAGCCTTGCGTGTCTTTTACGGAATTTTTTTAATGCGTTACTCTCGCATCGACGTTAGCAATGCCATTTACATCGTTTGACAATTAACAGATAACACAGCTGACGTCGCCGATAGCGTGCGCACTCAGTCTATATTAGCTAGAAGCCTGTCAACCTGTCACTCCTAAAGAGGACCTCTTCCTACATAGCGCTGTTGTCAGTGAAGGGCAAAGTTTCAACCTTGTGCTCGTTGCTTGCAGTTATTGAGGGCCAGCCGTGCAGTAGCTATCGATCGAGCATTGGAGGCAGAACCTTTCGCGGAACCACTCACACCCATGACACACGGGCCTGTCATTTTCCATGAAATCGTTCGTATGCCAAATTTCCTGCCGCAATTTGGCACAGGTTTTCCACGAATGGTGGTTGCCTCTGTACACACTGTGAGTGAATGGGGAGGGACCGTAATGGGGATACGGGAAACCCACAGGTGATAATTCGCGTTTTACTTGGTGACGTCTGACGACATCTCAGTCGAATCTATGAATCTCTGGTGTGATCGATGTCCTCCTTTTATGTTCGTGTAAATTTAGACATCAGATACATCATGTGTCAGTGTGATGTTGTATCTTCTGCCATTCAGATTAGCGCTTTTGAGAACCTCCGTACCTCATTCATCATGTAGCATGCCCCATTTTTCTTTCTTTCGGAATCCTTATTCATTGATTAATTGATCCAAAATGTCAAGGTTCGCGCTATGCTAGTGCGCCGTCGCATTCCATGCTACAAGAGCAACAAATGCATGATGATAGTGTTGTGGTGACCGTGTTGGTTGTTTTTGAAGGGTGAATCGTCCACCAGTGATCGTCGCTCGGTCATGACTTTTGGTGTTCCGAAGCTATGAAATAAATCTCTCAAGGAAATCATGCCAGTATTTATTTACTATTAAATTTTTCCGAGACATTGGTGCAGACAAAAAGGTTTTAAACCTTTTGGTGCTTGTGCATTTTGCTGTCGAACTATTGCTGAACTGCTGCTGCTATTTGTGTGTTTTATGACAACTCTGTGTTTCTAATCGTTTTTTGTCAGAATCATCACTATCATGATGGTCATCGTTACATCGTTCACCATTGTAACTGATGCAAGTGATGCGGAGTTGCTGGCCTCACACTAGTAAAGCCGAAATCTCCATTTTATTATTTAAATTGTAATTCAATTCACTTCATTTACTATTCGTTTATATTTTGTTTCGATTGTTGCCATTAACGGCTCGTTATAAAATTTGACAGTGCGGACGTTTCTGCAGCTTGACGCAAATTAAATCAAGTTTTTTAATAACAAACCCAAGTAGCACAACATGCTGGCCCAATATTGGCAATGTTGGCACAATATTGGTCCCGCCAATATTGGTTCAGTATTGGGGCAACGTGTTGTGCTGCTTGGGAAAGCAGTAGATTGAAGAACGTCAGTTAGTTAATCACCAGCACTCTGAGGAAGGAGCCTGCCAGATCCAACTGATTGTGGTCGCACGCAATACTTTGCGTAGACATGCATGGGGCGGCGTACACTTCCCGGTCCAAAGTAGCCAAATTTCTATCACTGTGACGAGGCTATGTAACACTCTTATGGAACACACTGCGATCCTTCACACATATTATAACAACCCATACTTGTTCTTATGCTATTTCAACGTCATTCTTACGTCATCTCAAACGCCTCTTATAAAAAAAAATATTTGAGATAATAAAGTAGCACGAATATTGTTGAGTAATGTTTTCGTTTTCGTTTCGTTTCACATGTTTTCGTTTTCTCGTAAAGGAGGAGAATATTTTTTTTTTAGAAGAAAGAAATATTTTTCATTCGACGCTCCAGTAACGTATACGTACAAAATCTACGAGGACACTGCTCACCACAGTTAACGTTCAGTGTTCAAAAAATCCTCGTAATTTTTCTTCTGATGTTTCGGATGTTTTTAAGGTAGTTAGGGCATGTTCAGGAACATACGTTATGTGTATGAGTGCCCTGCTTACATTGAAAATAAAATAAAAAATCCTGAATCGGTGAAGAAAAAGTGTTGCTCTTCGCGAAGCAACTTGCGAGCATTTTGGTGTAACGTGTTCATATCTCGACTGGTGTAACATCACACCTTATAACATCCTCACAACATCCTTATACTATCACACCACCACGTACCACTGGTGTAACCACCACAATTCGAAGTAACTTGGCCATGACATGTCCTCTGGTAGATTTCTCAACGAAGACCCACCACGTTCAAAACGGCAATGTCGCTTACCTGTCTTATGATCGCTTGCGGCGGTAGCTGAATAGGACGTTGAAATGACATCCCATTATTGTGACACGTTGGCTTCGTGAACACGACACTTTTCCTGTTCGTGACTAGTCCTCGGAACCGGCATGTCGCGCTTGACGCCCTGCTCCAGGAGCTCGCCGTTCACGCATCAATCTACGCGGCACCATGATATCCCATGTTTCACTGACCATCGGTACGGCTTCACCGTCCACCCAAGCTGCCTCTCCTCCTCACTAACTTTCGGTTTTCCTTCCCCCATTTTCGTTCCTCTCTCTCGACGCTGTTGTTGCTATGACAATGAGAGTAACAGTCGCCTGACTTGATGTTACTCCCTCTCCCTTTGTGCGCGTGGTGTTCCGTAACACCGGCGTTTATTTCCTATTGCTTCACCAACGTGTCGCGACTGTGCATACGTAATTGCTTTCTACATGCACTTGCAGTGCACAAATGCGACACTACAGCGAGTGGAGTACTGTTGTCAGGCAGCTTATCGGCGAGTGTATTCAAAGGAAAATTGTGCATGCTGATCAGTCGCCTCGCCAGAGGGGTTTTTGGGGGATTCAAACCCCCTGAAGTCAGATACTAAGTAGTGCCTTTGTTAGAGGGAAGTGAGGGTGAAATCCTCCTCCCCTATGTAAAGTCTATATAACCCCAACCCACCCCCACCCCCTACCCGAAATTTATTTTTTCTGGCTATGCCACTGATGCTAACAGTCCATACGCCAAAGTAGACTCGGCAAAATAACCAATCTAGCTAAGGTTGTTGGTATTTTGTTACTTGATTTCGTTATCGTTGTTTGTGATTATGTCGTTGCGCAACCTTTTCTCGATCGGAAAGGAAATAAATGCGAGGTTGCCAATGCTGTTCGACGTCTTGCTCGTGATTTTGTGATGTGCAGGCAAAGCGGACAGCTTACTGTTACTAACAGGACATCTGAAAAAGGAAAAAACAAAGAAAAGAAAATACGTAAATGATAACCTGTGGTAGACTACTATAATTAGCTGTGATCACGCAGGTTATATGCCTGAATTGGCGTACTTTCCAAATGTGGGGCTCCAGTAACTCTGATTAATGGGTATAGGAAACGCACGGCGGTCATATTAGAGCCAGTTGATTGATTGTCGTTGATCATGCGTTGCTTTTCTTTTCTTTTTTTTAGTATGCGAGAAGATCTGTAAACAAATTGTCATGTCGTTGGCGCAACCTTCAACTCAGCTATTTCTGTATTCCGCAGCTACGCAGACTGATACAAACGATTATTTGTGAAAGACGCATGTTATTCTTTGATTTTGCTAATACTTGAAATACTTGAACATTATGAGCATTAGAGGGTGGAAGGGTTACTCCCTACACAACAGTGAAGCTTCCATTGCATGTTGTAGGTTAGAGAACACAGACAGACGCGGTAGGCTTCGCCACCATAGTGTTTTATGTGCTGTGAAGCATCCTTTACAGGGGAGCTGTTAATAATTCGTTACTGCCAGTGTTGTGTAAACGATTGATCTGAAATTAATAATTACAACGAATAGTTCGGAATGCAACATCGTTTATCTGTACTCCGTTAGGGCCGAACTTTTATTCCATACCGGTTCTTTGCTCTGATCTACCGGGACGTCTGCTATGTTGGTCATTTGTCAGGCAGTTTTTGTACGGCCGGTTTGCACGCAAATTGAATGATATTTAGTATTGAATCCTGCAACTGCATCCATAGTTTTGCATTTTTAAGTGCATATATTTCTTTAAGAACATATTTCTCCGAGTTTTCGAGAGAAAATATTGTTCCCGGATTTGCAATAAATATCGTCAGGGGCAACCGATGAAGTTTCCTGGTTGACAATGTGCAAAAGACAGTGCGGCGAATTTGAACCCGAGGAACATTACTAGATACCACTTAGAGGTACATTAATATTGTCTTGTGTGATCCTTGTTGACGAGCACGGAAGTACGGACATAGTCCGTCGGTTGTTGCGTATAATAATTTCTTTCGAATATAGTACGTAAAACAGACCGGATGTTGAGGTACTAAAAACAAAAAATAGTTTTAGGCGCCTAAAATAGGTAGTAAAACTGTCTAATAGGCACATATAGGCACAATCATTACTTAACTTAGGAACGCTTACCCTGTATTTATAATGTGAGGAAGGGCAGAATAAATACATTTCATGCTGTCGTATACCTTTATTTCTTCAGTTAAAGAAGAGAGGGGGAAAGAGAAATTCACGAATAAAGCTCAGTTCACTATTCTGTACGTGACACCTACTGTAGGCCTACAAATATAGTGGGAAAAGTTATGGAAGCAATAGCGTACGAGCACCATTTCTAAGTTATCAGGTTGTAAGTTGTGTCTTTTGTCATTCAAATGAACGCTCGACGTCTACCGACGTTATTGATGCATATTTATGTTTCGTAAGGTTAGAAGGCTTTACAGCATCTGGAACCTTAAGATATTCTCCATACATTTGCCACTTCCCTGGAAGTGGCAGGGCTAGGAAAAGTGTGTTCTTTTGCAATATCCTGCTTTTTATTTAGGTAGGTAGTAGGGTTCGGATCCAGGGATACCAAAATCCTGCGAGGATAATAAATTTTGGCTTTCTTGACAATGAATACTGGGCAGCATGGAGTGGCTTTTGGTTTCAAGTATCCCCTCACCGAAAAATATCATTTGCAATCCGAAACCGAACCACATGACAAAGATTTTAGCTGCTGATTCATTTGAACCGCGCAAGCCGTGGCCAAGAACAGCAGTCAAGTAGCACTGAAACACCCTACGAAATCAGAAGGAGTCCTCCGGTCCATTAGACTACACAAAATACTGCCAGATTATCCCTCAATGTAGAATCCCTATCTTTCTATTTTTGATCCTCACGAATATATCTGAAAGTGAAAATATAGAACGGAGACAGCGTTTTCAGAAAACTAGACTCGGCTGCTCTAGACGAGAGCACGACAGTACCTGTGGACGAATAAAAGAAGTGTACTTGAAGAAGGGCAGCCTCTTGCACGAAAGTTCTCTTTCAAGTAAACCTTAGTTGCTCCTAACCGTTTTCATGTTACGTTTGTGACTCCCTCATCGCGGGCTCCTTGACAGTGTTTTTTTCTTCTTTTTTTGTTTCCCATTTCGACGAATAAAAGGGGAGAAATGCAAAGCGCACCATTCCATGTATTCTCACAAGTGACATTCCTCAGTATACTCCAGCGGAAGCCGCGAAAAACTTCCTTGATTTTAGTTGCGGCTTAAGTGCTAGTGCTGAACGTTATATCTTCTCGTGCACTGCTAACGGCGAGAAGTATACTGGGGCGCAGCCACAAGACATGCCGTAGCAGACGACAAGAAGAGACGCATTCCAACGCAAAAAGGATATTCCGGCACGGTGCGAGTGCTCAATATAATACGCTGCGAAACTTTTGCCCGGTGACATTTTTTTTTTTTCGTTTTCTTCCACTAGAATGTTCCGTGGGGTTAGGAAACGCGCGCTGCACCGCAATTTGTGACAGTGTGGATGTGCAGCCGGATGCAATCCCGTATACGGCACCCCAAGGATGGTTGCAAAAGAATCTCGACCCTGTCCCGCGATACAGAAAACGGCGCAGAGTCAGGACGTGAGTAGGCAAACGAAGCGCTACTCACGTCGTGTCTCTGCGCTGTTTTTTGTGTCAGTACGTACCAACTTGCCGGCACCGTTGCTTTGACTGCGTCCCGAGATCCCGGGATCGACATTTAGAAATCCCGGGATTGTAAAAATGGCTCGGGATTACGAACCCTACATAAAGTGACAAAATTTCGATCGATGTACGCACGTGAAAGCGTCTTTTAACTTACTTTGCTCGGTTGACAGAATAACGTTCCGCCATGAACGGAGTAGCGCAGCTAGCCACAGGTCTATTGCCGGACTAGTACAATTTTGAGTGTCTTTCTTCTGAGCATCATAAGTTCCCGCCATATAGGACAAACACTTCCTTGTTAAACGCACGAAAAGACGTGCTGGGACCCGTTTTGGAAGCGGCGCTGGCAGGAGTGTTGTAACCGTAGCAAAACGGAGGAAGTGAGCAAACCGAAACTATGCACCAGCAAGGGCATTTATAGGTGCTAAAACCTTATTATAGGCACGAATGTTCAAATAAGAACTTACAGGCGCAATGAAAATAGGGCTAAAGCGTTTCTTAACGCATAATTCGCGCTTATATATGAAATAGAAAAATAAATAATAATAAAATAAAAACAATAAAAAATAAATACTAAATTATATATTATAAGTATTATATATTAAATGAAATATATATATATATAAATATTAAATAAAATATCCAACACTAACTGCAACCAATTTAATGTTTGTGAAGGTCATTCCAAGTCTTTCCCCCGTTTTTTGTTCTTTTTTTTAGTTAATTATTACTACTACTACTACTACTTGTGAAGGTCATGAACGTATCTCGGTTTTAGCTCCAGCACCAACAAAGCGTTTGAGAGCGCCAATAACACACAAGAGTGAGACGAGTAGGTACAGTAATGGACAGCACGTAGACGGACAAGTTCAGCGTTCGTTTATTATACTACCGTTCAACCAACACGTTCTGCATCTTCTCACAGTGAAATTGTCAGCCTTACAGGCGGAAAGGTCCTCATAATCATATTCCGAGTATAATCCACGGCGTTGCGGCAAATCCAAGTAATGGTTTTTGGTGACCCAGTGACCGGGTGTTTCCGGCGGACCACGCCCAGAGCAGCTCTGTAGGCGCCCTTACTTTCTGAAGCGCTTCAAGATGCGTTGTTGATGGTTGCTATGACTACTGGGGCTGACACGTCGTACGTGAATCTTAAATCGATGTGCGATTGGTGGTAGGAGGTATCGTAAAAGATGTTATTAGGGTGTGTCATCGGACTCTGGTCTTCAGAGTATAATTGCTTTTCGTTGTACCGTTGCACGTTGAAATTCCGAAGGTCCTTTGTCGTCGTTGAATGACAGTATGATCAATATCAGAATTGCAGCGCTTCTCTTATCTCTCCATATTCTTTACCGTGCAAACGTTGCTTCAATGCGAAACATGTGTCCATCCGTCCGTGGAGGTCTCCTGTAAAGCGTGCTTTCACTGCATCGACGTGATGTACACAGGAGAAGCAACCAATGAATATGTATCTTCCCGGGTCTCTTAACTGGCGGACGTAATGTTGCTGCGCTGTTGTAACGCAGTGTGATAATAGTGAAGTAGGTCACGCATCTTTTCGTTTTTATTTTTCATGGTTGTTTTCATGGTTTCATGGTGGTTGTTATGGGACTTATGAATACATTTGGACGCAACCACCAGAGTTACGAAAGTAGCACCGCGTGTTAATTGGTCTTACATGTAAGCTCCAGTTTCTTCGCTAAGTTGTAAGTTGCCTTACTCGCCCCGAGGTAGGATTGGCAAAGCACGGTGGAACAATTGGCTTGCGATTTGATCTCGAAATCCAAATCTACTATTCAGCGATAGTTTATTAAAACAAACGTTGCGTACACGATGAGTATAAAGCGTGAGCTTGGGCAACAAAGACGCACGAGTGACGACACACCGAGGAGAGCTCAAACCAGGATACGATTTATCGGACAAGGAAACAAACTTAACACACAAACTCCAAAACAGAGTCAGGTTCCAAGAAAAGGCTAAAAGATGGTCTATTTACGAGATACGTGAGAAACAGGTCAATAAGCCTTCTTTCAGCCTTTTCTTGGAACCTGACGCGGTTTTGTTGTTCGTGTGAATGCTGAAGTTTGTTTCCTTGTACAATAAATCGTTGCTGGTTTGAACTCTCGTCTGGGTGTCGTGTTTCTTCATTGCCCAAGCTCATGCTCTATTCACCATGGATATGATTCACTAGCTTACCAGCGTCTACGCCACCTTGTCTGTTACGTACACCTGCACGGTTTCGCGAACTGGTAATCGCTTGTGATTGATTTCGGCTTATTTGGTTGGGTCCCGGAGCAAGAAACATATCTTGGGTTTGGTCTGACTCCTATTCCACAAAAAAATAAAGCGAGATATGTGTATAGCAGTTTTCGGGTCGGGTTGAGTTCCGGTTCCAATCCCTATAGTTCAGACGTCATAGGGGCGGGTGAGGATGAGGTGGGGAAGGTGCGGGAACCCAAAGTTTTTTTTTTTCGGTAAACGTGCCTAGACACATCATAACGGGCGTCGTGCCACAAGGTAAAGGGAGCAGGAAACGGAAGCAGGAAAGGGAGAAAACTGGCTGCATCTTTAGGCATTGTGGCAAACGCATTTAAGTTCGGTAGCTTTATAGGGCCTTCTTCTTCTTCTCCTCCTTCTTTTTCGCCTCTTCCTTCTTCTACTTCTCCTCCTTCTCCTCTTATCTCTCTCCTACTTCTTCTACTCCTCCTTCTCCTCCTTCTTTGCCTCTTCGTTCTTCTTCTTCTCCTACTCCTCCTACTCCTTTCAGTGCCGTTGTAACTTGTCCCTTCTTCTCTTTCAACAACTGTTATTGGCGGACCTACACGGCGATCGACGTTCGGTGGGTCATATGAAATTTGTACCAACCTCACATTTCTATGAATATTTTGTAAAAAGAGAACTAGCGCGATTTCGTTGTTTACACAGTTTGCCGGCCAGCGTGGTTCACCTCGCGATAAATCATCAGCAAGAATAATTGTTACGCATGATGTTTTTCTTTTACAAGCTATTCGCGTCTTTTTTATCGTAATGTACAACAGCACGGTCATTGTTGTCACCAGTTGAAGCTTGCCGTTCGCGCGATCATGAGGCTTATCTAGGCAAACCGTCGCCCGATGTTGCGAACGCGAATGCGGCGAAAAATCCCACAAAACACACGGCGAAAAAGGAATGAGGGCAGCGCATCGATTGGCGACGGAGGACGTGCGCTCTCGTTACATTGGCCCCAAAAGTCTGGCACGTTTTGGGCATGGCACTACCCTTGGGGGTTTAACTCTGACCTCCCAGGGAAGTCCACACGAAGCTGACCTGGAAATGACTCGGGTCTTTCCATCTCGTTCATCCAGGAATATGACAGTGGAGGGGAACGGGCGGGTGAACGAAAAGGGCTTGACAGCTGACGCCGATTTCGGACATTAGTGGGCGGTACCTTCACTTCGTGGATGACGAGTTCGTCGTTTTTTAACGGGTCAAGCGTCATAGGAACGACTAATACCCTGGTCTAATAATAATACCTAATAACTAATACCCTGCATAGTTGTCACAAAAAAATGTGTACGCCTCCCACTTTCAACAAATCAGAGCAGAGAACGATGTCATTCGAAATAATGGTTGGGCTACAGGTGAAGTTACGGCCGTTTCGCTAACGGCCTTAAGTTTGCCGTCTGACTAGGGTACCAGTGGAGTTCGTACCGAAACATCATAGCGTGTGTCGTAATCTTGAACATGGGTGTATTATTTATAAACCAACACGGTCTGCAAACACTGACTGAACTTAAAGGAGCAAAGTGATACGTAGCATTGTTCGAGAACATTCATCACCAAGCACCCTATCAGAAGCCACCATGTGCAATATTTTCGCCGTACGGTGTCTTGTTACTGCACAGCTCACACACACACAAAAAGAAGAAGAAGAAGAAAAGAACGAGCTGAAAAACGCATGATGCGCCGCGATGTAGAAGGGCCGGCCCGATCTCCTGGCGTGACGTAATCAGGTCCGTGTGACGTAACACAAGAGTGGGAACTGGCTGCGGGGTCTCATATTTCTAACTGAAAATTCATCTGCTACGGACACGACGTGGTGATACTTAAGGGGGACTCGGGACTGCCCGCTCGTCGGGACGTCAACAGGGTTTCGAGAGGGCGTGCACACCAAAGCGCATGCGCGCGCTACAGGTCAATTATAGGGCCATCTTTCTTGCGCAAGAGAACATGTTTCTTATCTGCTCATATTTGTTGCGCAATACGCAGCAGCCAAAACCAAAAATTTGTGGATGGGGCGTTCACCGCTCCTTTAACAGGGTGTCTGCCAACCCGGAAAACTTGTAAAACAGGGAATTATCATGGGATTTTGATGTGACTGAAAAAGTCGGGTAATTGTCAGGGAATTTGCCAAAAAGGGATCCTGAAGGGAAAAGGGCAGACAAGTGCCGTCACGATGCGCAGTGAATCTCAAATGCTGATGAGTGGTTGAATTGAGTGGCCCCACCACATGCAGCAACGTTGCCACGAGTAGCAGTTCTCCAATACGACAGGCTCAGAGGCAGAAAAGTAGGGCAGCTTTACTAATCTCTCAATAAATGATCTCTTCTATGAAGGATCTGGGGTACCGAAACGTAGCAGCATGCACCAAGCTCCCTTGTATTTTGGTCGGGAAATTCGCTTGAAATGGTCAGTGGACCCCTGGAAAAGTCAGGGAATATGCAGGCTACAGCTTAGTAGAACACCCTGTTAAAAATGATTGGCATTTTCTGTACCAAGTTCATGTTGCTGTTCTTTCAAGTTACATTCGCTGTTCTTTGATTTGACCGTTCTCGGAAGAGCTTCACCACAGCGGCAGCAAAACGAGAGGCACGTCCGAGCGGGTTAAGGCGTCCCGCTCCTTGGTAGTAGCCAAGGTCGTGCAGAAGACTGGGAGGTTATGGGTGCGAATCCTACCACCGGCTGTGCTGTCTGAGGTTTTCCCTGGGTTTTCCGAAGACTTTCCAGATGAATGCCGGCACAGTTCCCCCGAAATCGGCCCAGTACGCATACGAACCCCCTGTCCTCCAACTCCTTCCTGCTGTCCTCTCTCCATCTCTCCACATCTGTACGCCGCTCATAGCCACGGTTGCTTCGCGGCGCCAACACGGAATAAAAAAAAACAGCGGCAGCAAAGAGCGTAACAGCGTAACAAGGCATGTTTCTGCCACGGACCCAATGAAACCATGATAGTGCCAATATTGGACCAATATTGCGTGCTGCCTGGGGAGCTGGTGTAGACTGAGAATTTTGTGGCACGCACAGCACATTTCGGAACACTCGGGACATATTTTGCCAAAAATGCAGTAGATCGATGGAAACGCCACCAAATGGCTCCTCGAATACTTTGTGGAGAAGGATGATGATGATGATGGGAGGAGAAAAAAATATGGCGATGTGAGCCCGCTCACCGCAGGACATGCTACTCCAGATCTGCCGACCATCACTTGCATTGTTCAGCTGGTTATCAGTGGAATGTCCAGTGATTTGTACATGCAAAATGCAAATCGAGACAGCGGTAATGCGAATAAACAGTAACGATGGAAGGTACGTTGCAATGCTGAAAAGTGGTCTGCTTCGAAACAGCACAAATTACTGACAAGTTCAGGGTGAAGCCCAAGGAATTCCATGAACGTGAGCAGCGTCAGAAAGACTAGGGGCAAAGGAAAGACGCCGGGGTCAAGACGTTCGAGCCAGCTATGCGAGGTGAAGGTATTGGAGAAGTAAAAAAAAAAAAGAGAGAGAGAAAAAAAAAGAAACCAATTGGCGTACAGTCTGGCCCTGCGGTAACCAATAGGACTGTCTCAGATTTTCAGTGACTTCCTTCTTTCGATCTTCTTAGGCACTTGAGGCTCGTGTATTGTCCTTTCCTCTGTGTTCCAGCCTCAGAACATCAATTTCCATCGTGTTCAACAGGTGCCGCTTGCGTCGCCCCGTCGTACGAATGTGTGTGCGAGTGAGAAAACATGTAAGAGTGAAAGCGGAATGTGTGAGTGAGCGGGTGGATGTGGTTGTTTGTCCCTTCAAATGACGCACCCTTGGAAGTGGTTGGGGAGGTGTGTTAGCTTAGCTCAATGGACCATTTCCACGTACGCGTCGCTCCAGGCGGCGAGAGACGACATGATGAAAAGACGTCGAAGCAATGATGACAAATTAACACAACGTGGGCGTAGCTGGCATTTTGCGAGGATATTGCAGGATAACATTTGTTTTGAATGGTATAGCCTGCTTTTGTAGAAGCAAACAACGCGTGATCCACCCCAAAAAAACACTGGAAAACTTGTTAAGGCTTATTCATCACACACCATGTTTTCATGCCAACTATCATGGCGACACTCGTACTGTTCGACGCAACACACTACAGGCATTGCGAGAAGCTTCAAAGCGCATACACCAACACCGGCAACGAGAAAGATGTTAGGGACTGACAGCGTGACACACGTGAGTTCTTCGTTGTTATCCACACGGAACCATCTTTCTTCATGTGCCCAACGGCGCGAATGCAAAGCTCCCGCATTTTTCAATGATGCTTTTAGGGCGGGAAGCGGAAGATCCATACGCTGCCATTTATGTCTTTCATGTTTCGGCAGTTGACTCATACAGGCATTGCGAGAAAAAGCTTCGCCAAATCGCATCACAGCCCGTAGCATGTATTCATGTCAACAAACATGGCGGCCGCCGCCAAAAGTGGCTGGGCATGCGCACACGCGTACCCAGAAATGGTCCATTGGTATAGCTGTGGGCCGGCATCTTCGACTTTCATTTAGCGATCGTTATATTTAAAGATCGCGCGATCCAAAGCCGCAAAGCCAACGGCAAGTTGAAGATCGGGCCCCAGCCCGCCTCTGCCTCCTCGTACTTCGTTCATCACTATTGCATCATAAGAGAGACAGTACAAATATGGCAGTCGTCGAAAAAGCAAGACAGCGGTGGGATTCGAACCACGGAGAGACAGCGATGGAAATTGATGTTCTGGGGCTGGAACGCAGACGAAAAGACAACACCCAAGCATCAACAAGAAGGAAGTCACTGAAAAGGTTAGCCAGCTGCAGGACTCGAACCCACATCTTCTGGACGAAGGCAACATCCGAGTTTGAGGGACGAAGGGACACGCGATTACTATACTAATACTATACTATACTGTTACTATAGTTGGTGGATAGGTGACCACGGAAAAGCCGCAGTAGTGGATGGAAGCCTTCGCTGCAACAGGACGGTGTGAGAACGCCTTGTCTTCATGGAACAGTCCCCTTTTCCGGAGCATTCCCGTCGTTTGACCTTCATGGCAATGTATCTGGGTTGCGTAGTAGCCCCCAACGCCTTCTGAATTCCGAAAAACGTGGGCATCACCTCGCTAGCTGATGGAACAGACCGATCTTTCTTCGGTGGACGGGTGTTCCAATGTTTGGCCTGGTCGTGGCTCTCATGTTACAAGTGGTGGACAGAGGTTACGTCCAAAGTCACAAACCTGACCCGAAAGTAAAGTCCGCGGGATCTGCCCTATAGATGTGGTGTGACGCGTTGGTTTGAGTAACCTTAGGACCATCTGCAATATACCTTCTTCATGTCGGGACATCAGGTGAAGATGTGTCAGGCCGAGAACCTATGGGACACTCCTCACAGGTTAAGATTACCTGATAAAACTATGTCACGGACACATACGGTTCGAAAAAACCCAATATAACCAGAAGCAGAAATCTTCTAAATCAGCATTTTATTTCTTCATCCTTTTCATTTTCAATATACCACGATTTCATCGAACCCATTTTGCACAACTCTCACAAACACGCCCTTCGTCTCATCTGTGTGACATCGTCATTCCTCTGTGCCATCGCGATGAAATGATATGTTGTGATTATTCCTCGGACCCTGAGTTATCGAGCTGTCACCTACTGTAAATCAGTCTATCCTGCATCATGGCATTGCGTGCACTGACAAGAGACATTGCAGGGTTTATAACCACGTTGGAGCTGAGTCAGCTGACCGAGAACTGGCACCTTTTAATTCAAAAGCTTTCGGATGCCAGTTACTATTGTATCTCACAGATGGCGTCACCTTCCTACGGCTCCCAAACTCCATTTAACGAGCCACATAGCATTCGGTAATAAATCAATAGTAGACGCTGGGGTGTTCAGTATTTGCAATGGTGAAACGTTCGAAGGGTATCGCGCAGCTTTTGGCACCACTATCTCTTGCAAAGATAAGGAGCCGTAAAATGTAAAAAAAAAGGAAAAGAAATATAAATGAGAGAGTGAATGCTGACCGAAACTGCATGTACTCATTCACAAGACCGATGTGAAAATCATCCTCAGACAATTGAACAGTGAAGGCCACATACCGCCTGTATCATCCAAAACACTGAGAATAAACGTGAGAGACACAAAATGATACTCTATTTTCAGATTCGAATTGGATTTAGAAACATTTCATCGTGGGCTTAGTACAACACGCATACACTATTTGTTTATACTGATAATCATCATTTCAATACGTCTCGTACTTTTTGCTTTAGCGAATTTCTCACCTGCAGCAAAGCAAGCTGTATGCGAAACCCTTTCCCTAACGTAATCTGCCATCAACTTAGACTTCGTAAATGGTCGACGCGTGTTTCCTGTCCATAGCTCTGATAACGTACCAGTCGCTTATCAGCTCACACGCGACACCAGCGCAGGGCACCCACACTGCATGAGGTAAAATGAAGTTGCACACAAATTATCACATGCAAACTGCAATGATGCAATGGGGCAGCTGCGTAAGGGGCTGTCTCGACGGATTTACTTTTGAAAGGGTTGCTCCCCACACACTACCATAAAATAAGAGAATAAAACTTAAACAGGGGAAGCTGGGGGATTCCTTTTGTGCTATATTACACAGCATCGCCATTTCCTTTCCATTTGAAGTGACAATGACGACGGCAACCATATACTTACCCAATGCTACGCAATGTTTCCGTGTCGTCTCACTGGTGGAGCACAGATAACGCGGCATTACATGGGATACCCAAAAGATGAGACAGTGAACGTGAAATCACATTAATATATTTATGCCATGAAGCGCCTCCTCCTCCTCCTCCAGCAAATGCCCTTTTGTTACTTCGCCTTCAAGTAGCAGGAGCCACGCTGTCGCCGCCTCAAAACGGTTTTCGTCTCGAGCTCACGATTCCTGTACGTATTTTGACGACGATGTTTCCGAATGCGAACCAAACATCAGCGTGCTTGACCTACCAACCTCACCATTCCCAGCGTGACACCAAAACTGACCCGCAACGAATATACCGAGTGGCTGGACGATAGAATACCCTCGCGTTGTCCTCTTCGCACATGCCAACGAATGGCGTCACCAACGGCATAAGGTCAGTCCGCCAGTTTCACTGTCCATAGAGCTTTTTTTTTTCTTCTACGGAACAGTTGGAGTTAGGGCCGGAAGAACCGTGCCTTGTGGTCTGTTTGGTGGGAAGACGTTGTGAGGGTGTCTTGCGTTGTTGAAGCCATGCCGTCTTCGTCGTCGACGACAACGTAAGCAGCTGAGAATCCTTTGGCATTGATGTTGTCATCCGAGCGGAAGCGCAATAGAATTGCGTTTGAACTCGAAGTGAACTCGCCAGGCAACTGTGGAAGAACGAAGGGGGCAGTCAAGGAACAGTACAGGGAAGGGGCAGCACCATTGCTTAGATTGGTTGCGGTTCCGTTACGTTCTGCAGTACAGCACATGACATACGCAATTTTATGGATTCGCCGCAATTTTATTATTCTAGCTCACCACTGAGGGATCCCTAGCCGGCTCAATAGCTTTGGCAGCGCTTCCTGCACGCGCAGCGAGCGCGTGCCCAATCCATTGCCAGAACTACTGCGAGGGCCCCTCTAGCCCAAGGGATACCTCAGGGCAGCTCACGTGGCTCAGTGGTTAGCGTGCGGGCCATGTTAGGTCGAGACTGGGAGGTACCTGGGTTTGAATCCCGGTGCTGGTGTTTTTCCTCAGACGCTTTCAGACATATGTCGGTACAGTTCCCTTAGAATTCGGTCCAGGACATACATTCCCAAAGGTCGTTAGTCGTGACGTTGCCCACCTCTGTGAGGCCGACAACGGCGAGCTCTTTTACCACCTCCACCACCACCACCACTACGCAAGATTACGGCAAGAATGCTTAAAATTGCGTACGTCATTCACTGTGCCAGAAAACGGAACGGAACGTTTTAAGTATCGCCCACTCCCCAACGAAGTCAGAAGAAGTGTGTACCTTGTTTCCGCAGAACTTGCCGAGAACGGCGGCAGAATCGTCATAGCCATCAAAGAGCTGGACGTAGTCGTAGCCACAGTCCTGTTCGTGCTCAAGCTCGAAGGTTAAGAAGCGGAGGCGCACCCGACCAAACTCTGCCTCGACGAGCCAGTCGCAGTCTTCCTTGTTGTCATAGTTTTGGTCACCGTACTTGGCGTGCGAGTAGAGGTGCTCCACGGTGCGGCCGGTAGCCAGCAGCCGCCCTCCGCACGCCGTCGAGTGCGCCGCTTTGAAACCCTTGCGCTGCACGGACGCATCGCTCTTGAACACCTGCGTGAATGCGACGGGCACATCAAGACGAAGAAAGACACTATGTCTTCTCCTATAGGACTACTTAGAAGGGCAAAGAAACTTTGCCCTGCTGGAAGGGCATCTACTACAAATACAGGTCACGAGGTGATGGGATATAATGTCATTGCACAAGGGCATAAAAGCAGGGCAGGGCAAATAAGCTTCCTGAAAAGCTGCCGGTCCAGAATTACCGGATGTCATCTTCTAACTTTGCAAAAAGCAACTAGGAATGGCTAATCCACAGTCTGAGGCGTGCCTTTGAACAAACATTCGTTTCTGGATGCTGTTCTTCAGGTGTGCGGCTCTCGTGTAGGATGGGTGAGGAACAAGGTTCAGGGTTCACAACTAGCTGCCTCATTCAGTCAGCTTCAGTCATTGGTGCTTCTTTCATGTGTGTGTGTTTTTTTTTTCTTCACCTTCCTTTTTGTGGTGTGGCGCAGCCAGTGGAGGAGAGCTATGTACTTGCACATAACTTTAACTTCATTCTCATGTCTCACATCTAATAAAAATAGAAAGAAAAAAATGTAAACGTAGGTTCTCACATCTAATGTTCCGCGTGTAATGGGGTAGTGTACTGCTCTCCAGTGGTGAATCACCCCAGGTCATAGTCACGACTTATTTGTTGTTGTTGTTCTTGGAAATTGTAGAAAAAACGAACGGTAAAGCCCATTGTGTTCCATAGAGGAACCTGAGGCAGAGGACTTACCATGTACATGCGATTAGACGAGGAAAGGATGGGATGGGGCACTTTCGCTCCGCAGAAGCGGCCTAGCGTTGGGGCATCCGTGCTGTCGCCGTCGTACAGGGAGATGTGGTCGTAGGCGCACTCCTGATGCGGCTCCAGCTCAAAATCATTGAAGATCTGCACAAAAAAATGCCCGATGGTTTATTAATAACGTTAAATTTATTTATTGGCATCACGTTGTATCCCGATAACTCTCCATAATCTCCATAAAACTTTGAGTCGTGTTCTGAAATCTCTCCAACGGTCAAGACATCGGATGTAGCACTTTGGCGACGCCGACTTTGAAGGTTTTGTACACACTGATAAAGCCTATCTCTAACAGCGATTGAGTCATCTGTCACGAGTACAGATTATCACGCGGGAAAGCACGAATGCTGGCTCAACACCAAGGCAGGCGAGGGCAGTTACACGTGTACTGCCGAGAACCGAGCCACTGCGGGGTTTCGGAGTGTATACTTTAAGGAGAAAACAGCGTGTCGTGTAGCAGGTCGTGAGCATACCAGTTTGAGGCGGTGTCCCGGCGTGGTGGTGAAAAGCCAAGCACAGTCCTTCCTGCTCGGGTAAGAGTCCGGGTAGTTGGGGCTGTTGATCTCACCCAATGGAGTCGTTATCTGCTGCGTACATGATCCTGCACAGCCATATCAGTCATGCAAGGCATCGTTACTGAATTGTAATTTGCATGATTTCAAGGTCAAACAAATGGAAAGAGTGCTGTTTGAGTAGGAAATCATTATTGCTGACGTGGCAGATGTGCCGAAGCAGGTAAAAGGGCACGCACACGTAGCGTGACTTTGTGCGCTGTCTGCTTTCCGATGCTCTTGCACAACCCTGGCTTAAATTGAGTAATCTCTGCGACTTAATTATGTCGCTTCACATTAGAGTATCATTTATGCCCGTGGGTACCAGTGTGGTTGTTCTAGCTCGTAAAAATTGCTCGTCAAAAACGTGTGTAATGTGGCATTGGAAATATGTGAGACCAGTAAGTACCCGTATAGTAGATTTGTTTCCTTTATGTACGAGAGATGGGAATGCACCAGGTGCGCCATTTTACTCACTGATGTCACAGGGGTTCTTGATTTGCGGGTCCAGTATATGAGTTCTCATAACCGTTCTTGTGTAACCCTGTTTCTGAGGTAACCCTCATTCTTAGTGACTATGATGCTTTCTTTGTTTGTTTCATGCAACGGTCTAATAAATGACTGACCTCCAACGTGACTACTCACTGACTACCTCTTCATCTCGCTTTCGATATGCGTTGATAACCGAACTGCAGCTTGTTTATCCCAAAGACGTCAGGACCCCCAGAATTTGAAACGTGTCCCCTCGTTTTAATTTTCCAATCTGTGCAAAGTAAAGGGCACGAGTTTTAATCGCTCTTACACAGCTTTGGGCATACTCTCGCTGTACTCTGCAATTGATGGTAAATATAAGACACATGTTGGGGACGATTTAGCATAAACTTCGTTATTTCTTCCAATATCACTAGTGAGTTTTGATTGGGTCATATCGGTTTGGAAAACAACATCAATGCCTTTACACAGCCATCGAGGCATACCGCATCTTGCATGAACAATTTCGATAGCATGTTATTTGCAGCATTGCAGCTTGATCTGGGAGATTACAATGGTGATGATATGTGCTAAAACTTTTGCTTGCAGCGAAGCAAGAGCAATTGCTGGTAATTGTCGCTAACGCTTCACGTGTAGCAAATGCAGGGCGACAGGGCGAAAAAAGTGAAGTACGTCTTTTTTGTCGCCATTACCGTTTCATATCGGGACTTATTGTTCGAATGAACCTTGGTGTGGAACTTCTCCATATGCTCTTGCTATGGAACGTGATCGAAATTTTTAAATCGTCTCACTAAAACTACCGTACTCTTACGTACGTGTTACGTTTACGGGCTACGTGCCTGTACTGAAACCGTATTATTAATAATAGTATGCAGCCCACCTGTGTATGAACTTCGTCATTACTTCTTTACTTGTGTTCCAAAAAGCAGGTGCAAATACCGTCGTGGTCGATGTGAGATGACTTTCTAACAAATTTACAACAAGCACTATCTTATGGTACCCTACGGTGCACTACGGGTGTGCATGCGACTTAAAAATACCCGATAGAGTGGTGGTGCGGAGGTGTGTGATAATTTTCCAGTAAACACTTTGATGCAAAGTAAACACCTTTATTGATATCAACATTTTTGGCTAAAGTCTCGCTGTTCAGATTTATGCCCTGCGTCAACCATAGAAAAGCATCGCAGAAGCATTTACCGTCAGCTGTTTCTACTCAACAACATGTACACCATAACAGTACACAGTCACAAAACAAAAAGCAGCTCTGGCTTTCGGAAACCAAGCTCCGAGACACACACGGAGGCATATCACGTGGCGGAACCCAAAAATACCACTTCCCAACTCCGGTCTATATATGAGAGTCTGTGTTTATTTCAGTGTCTATATCTTGGGATGATCTTCCGGATCAGCAGACTCATTCAGCGCCGTACAAGGAAGCCGAGAAGTCGCGAGGAGCCTAGCTCCCTTTCTGTTTGTGAACTAGAAGTACGAAGGTGCACAGCTATGGACTCCGCTATAAGGACTGTCTAGTACTGAATGCACTTTATGGCTCTCCATCTTCGTAGGCCATCCTTGTGCTTTCCAGTCCGTTCGCGTGCATTCACTTAGGCTCAACATATACCTTAACGTGCTACTTTCTTTGGTGTCTTCCATAAAGAAGGGATAGGCAACACAAGTATGGCACTCGCATTCAGTATTCAGCGATACTTTTAGCATGTAAAGCGTATGTGTTGTTTCGTGTGATGTCATGGCGTTCTGTCTCTGTCTCGTGGAACGTACAATTAGTCTTGTATTCGTGTACACGCCTCTACGTTGCAAACATCACACGCCCAATGGCACGATTTCGTTATGCCATCTGTGAGACTGTGAAGTATCTTTTGGAGACAGGGAACTGACTGAATACAGAGAACATGCGAAAACAAAGGAAAAAATAGGTGGGCTATGCGTCTGATATGCGTCCATGAGGCATAGCTTTCATCTGGCCCATATGTTATCAGGACGTCTTCGTTGATAGGGTGTCGGTCCGAAGACTCGCACTGGGCGACCGACGACCACAGACCACGGATATGGAAGGAGATGTGGCGGCTGGCGATGTTGTTCAGAAGGAGGAACCCACGGCAACGGAGGGAGCGCAGTTCTGTGTTCTCTGTGCCTCCTCGGTGGCGACACCGGCCATGGCGTTGCTAGAGACCAGCGATCTTTCCGGTGGTACTTACCCTCTTTGCAATCGTGCTTGTTCGGGTGGAGAACGAAGCCGTTCTGGCAAGCGCAAATGTAGCTCCCCACAATGTTCTTGCAGATGTGCTGGCAGCCGCCATTGTTATGTGCGCACTCGTCTTTGTCTGAAAGGTCAAGGTACTTGGGTTTGTAAGCGTGTTGTCATGGGCGGTAGTCGGAAACAGAGTTGTCGGAACAAAAGTTATGGGCGTCATTCTCCGGAGTGCAGCGCTAATCGGCACAATTTACGGCACCTTCTTATATTCTTTGGCTGGTTTTGGTGAGTACTGCGCTTCGACACTGAGGTTATCAACCATCTTACTAAAAATCGCCAAATAGTTACACCTTCTACTACGACTTATAAGCAAAGTAAGGCATGGACAGACACGTCTTACCAGGCTCAAGCCCCCTACACTCTGAATCTTTTCACACCTTTAAAGGTGTAATAACGCGCATGGCGCACGCCTTTTTAGGTGTAATTTTCGTAACACCATAATGGAGCACGGTTTCGCACAAATTTTCTTTACTCGTGTGTTGACTGTCCTCCAAAAATTCAGTCTTGCAACATCTCAACATTGTTCAACAGTATTGTAGACACTTGCGCGTGCTCGATTATCGATAGCGATGCATATATGCATTAGCTCGTACCTACGATATCCAAGACATAATGAAAGCAAGATATGCACTGGCACTTGATCTTTAGTAATGCTTTCCAAATTTTGCAAAATATCATCCTGGAGATGCAATGTTACGCAACCAGGTTGAATGTTCGTAACGCACACCTTTAAAGGTGTGAAAAAGTTTACAATATGCCCTGGTAGCCATTTCCAATAAGTCGCTTTCCAAATTTGTGAAGACACCTGCGCTACCTCATCCGAGCATCAGCTGCAATGGACCGCTGCCGGACATAAAAAGCTGTAGCGTACCGTTGCATTGCTGGCCGTTGCTACCCCAGTACACAGGTCCCTCATGTGGGTCCTATTGAAACGCTTCTATTTCCCCGTTGCAAGATACATATTGGATAGGTGCTACAGTGAAGGATGGTCAGCGGAACTGACCCGTGAGGAAGATGGCAGCAAAGCCGCTCTTCTGGACGGAGTTGTCTGAGCTAAACTCGAGGCGCAGGTTATTGTCCTCGGACGTGATGACCGGTGGCAGGTAGGAGCCGCAGAAGATGCCGTGTTTCCGCATTGTTTCGTCGCTCATCTTGCTCATGATGTCCAGGCTGTCGTACTCACAGTCTTGCTGCATGACACGGCAGAGAAAAGAATGGGTATCGACGACACATAACTGAGGAAAATTAGCTTACGTTATTGCCTTCAAGGTCAAAGTGTGTGAAGTTGAGAGTGATGCGATACTGCGGAGGCGCCACAATTTCCCAGATGCAGTTTTTGTTGGACGGGTACAGGTCTGGGAACGAAGGGCTTGTGATGGTACCGTTCGATGCTTGGATACGACCTCCACAGGCGTCTACGTGCACAACGGGCGTTCAGCATTAGATTACGCAGGCATGCAACAACATGGTTGCAAGATACATTCGTGAATGATGTTATTGCCAGTCGTCGCTTCTCTGCCGTGCTCCAATTGGAACAAACTGACGAAACATGTCCGCTCAATGCCATATTCATTGAACAGTCTGAAGAGGTTGTCACGATGAACCAGTCCTGGACCATAGCTTGGAAGTGATGGTACAGTGCTGTGCAAAAGTTTACGGAACACGCACCGGCGCATTCCTTCCTTAGAGTGACACGCTCGTAGCGATCGGTACCGTACGAACTTGCAAACAGGTGACTGAGTTACCTAGGCACGTGTCTGTAAGTCCGTACGGGTCCCATAGCGCGAGTTTTCTCAGGAAGGTGTTCCATAAACATTCGTCCGGCACTATACAAGTTTTCCTGGTACCCTTACTGCTTTATTCCGTACTTTGCATTCGAATTGTACCGGTTTTAATAGTCTACGTACCTTCGCACTTCTTTCCATCGGAGTGCAGCTCATACCCAATGGTGCACTGGCAGCGGTATCCCCCAAGAGTGTTCACGCATTGGTGTTCACACCCGTGGTCCTCGTTTTTGCACTCGTCATACTCTGCGATCGTGACAGTTGGAATATCATTCATACTCGCCATAGAAAATGAAAGGTGAGACACGATGCATCCTCACGGATAGCCAGGTCGACCCGCGTACCTTTCATGAAGGTAGCCGAGAAACCAGGTTTGTTGACTGATCCATCTGATACAAACTTCACGAGCATCTTGTTCGATGATGAGCGCAAGTCATCCGGAATTTTATAGCTGCAGAACTTTCCCAGCAGGGGGCTGTTCGCGTCATGCCCGTCGCGCACTTCTAAGTAGTCGTACACGCAGTTGTCGTGGCTCTCCACCTGCGCGGGAACGTAAACCCATTGGATTTGATTGGATTGGAAATGAAAGCAAAATATGGAGATGAACATGAAGCCATGAATGATAGCGCTCGCGATAATTTCATTACGTCCATGAAATCGTACGATGCCTTCGTGATCACTCACCTAGATAACATAGAAAGTTAGACAAAGACTTAGTTGATGCGCGATGATGACGATAGGGTTTTAAGTTGCACTACCCTATAGTATATCATTTACTTACATATCTCCATATTTTTCTTCTTTATACCAACCAACTGCTTCCAGCTGAAGTTCGATCAAGTAGAAAAGGAGGCGTTTGCCATAACAGGGGAATCTAAGAGGTTCGACGAATTTTTAAAAGGCTCGCAATTTAAATTTGAGACCGATTATACAGGCCACTTGTTGAATGTCATGCGTCCTTGGTCAGAATATAATTAATAGCTAGTTTTAGTGCATTGTACGCTATTGCCTTAGAGTGCGCAGTACGCAGAACCACCGCTCTACCCCTTGCGTACCCAAAGGCGATAGCGTACGATGCAGTGAAACACACTATGTCGCTATGTTACGCTGCGATCGGTTGGGATAACTCATCGTGCGCGTTACAGTACCCTCGTTTTTGGGTCGACATCCTCCACGTTTATACTCTGCAGTAATACCAGCCTGCGTTTGGTTGTACCTTCTGCACGTGTTTGTATCTTTTGTGATGGAGTATCATCTGAGTTATTTACCGGCGTCAAGAATAGGCTAGGCTAGAGAATCGATGAGGGAGGTCCGTTGTTGACTTCTCTATCTCCTCGAACTTTTTTGCTAGAGAGAATTGTATTACGCTGCCCACGTTCGATGCTTGAAACGATATTTTGCCCGTATGGACGTCCTGGATTAAAGATACATCTAATACCCCGTTCGCACTGACGCGGGATCCATATCGCGCAGACATTTGTCCTTCGTTCGTGAACGAGATTACACATCTCAGGTAGGATCGGCGCAGGCCCAGTGGCTTCTTGTCCGCTTCACCCCGTGCGGTTGTCATCAGATGAAAACTTGGATCCTCAATGTCAAGTGCGGACATCGGCTATATGTCGAACCGGGCAGCCCCAATCATGATCGAATGCCGATACAGGTTGTGTGCGGCAGTGCGAACGGGAAATAACACTATTCAATTCAATTCAATTCAATTCAATTCAATTTTTATTTTCGTGGTGTCCATGAACAACCGTTAGTCTGTCGCGAAAACTTTATGACTCGCAACAATGTCGACATCATGTTGTCGAAGAACATCATTAAAGGCTGTCATACCACGGGGTGTAGGAGAAATCGTCCCCGCAAGAAAAGTACCAAGAAGAGTAGTTTTCGTCAAACGGCGCTATAGCGTAGCGTCGTAGCGCGCGTGCCCAGCTGTGGGTAGCCCCCCCCCCCCCCCTCAACCGCATGGTGAACTGTCAAGCCTAAACTAACCTAACTTCTCAAAACTAACCTAGGACCTGGTTCTAACCTGAGTTCCCATCGGGGACGATTTTTCCGGGGACTTTCTTTTCCGGGGACATTTTCTCCGGGGACGATTTTTCCGTATCCCGTAACACGTGTTAAGTTCTCGAGTGGCTCAAGACTAACATCCCCCCTTTTTTTTTCTTTTACCGATCAATCAATCAATCGTGTTAAAATACTATGATCGCGACACTATTAACGCGCACGAGAAAAGGAAACGAGAAGGGGCGCACTTACCTCAAAGGACTGAAATTTGAGAGCAACCTGAAACTTTTCGGGCACAGTGATTCGCCAGACACATTCCTTATTTGGCCGATAGTCGTCGGGATAGTTGGGGCTCTGAAGGACACCTTCTTCCATCACCACATCCCCTCCACACACAGCTACGATTGGAATCGTGGGTTACTGACGTGAATACGCCATCGGCAAAGCAAACATGCGTAGCGCGTTTAAGGCGGACTCACTTCTTAAGAAAGTCTATATGAGACATTTTTGTTCGCAGACTCCTCGTAAACCTCGCTATTTCACGAAACAGGTACATTCGTGTTCCTCTCGAGTTTATCTAGGGAATGACTCGTTTTTGAAGGCTAAAAAGTGATCCTCTGATTTTTGGCGAATTGAAGTTTGTCAAATTTTCAATGCGTGGAAGTCTATGGGAGATGCAACAATCAAAAATCAATCAATCAATCAATCAATCGCTTTTCTCGGCACGCACAGCCGCGATATCTGGGCCAAAATGATGTCATTCTCTACAGTAACAGTCGAGGAATTGATTGCAATCAACAAATTCGACAAACTTACTGCAGTTTTCCAGATCCCTGCGTATGAAAATAATGTTTTTGTCATTTGCTAGCACGCTCTGCCCACTGGCGCCCTTTACATCACTTCCTTAGAGCGCAGCAGCATAGCAAAATAAAGAAGACAATTTTCGGAGGGTGCCGCCATCTTTAGCCGGAAGCGAACGTAAACTACAGGATGAATTTAGTAAAGGTTGCACACTTCGATCAAGTCGTAAAAATACAAGATGACGTCCCTGGTGCTTCAAACATTGCAGACTGATAGTCATCCGCCTGAAGTTTTATTCATATTTTTTTCATATGCTCTCACTTTTTAGAAAAAAAAGTTAGAAGCAAAGCAAATTCTCACCCCATGCATTTCCTATGGCCTATACCGCCCGCAAACCGCAATTTTTTTTCCTCTGCCTGCTTCACGTTCAGATCAAGACGTATAGGTGGCGCTACCTGGACATGAAGCAGCACCAGACTTGTGCGTAAGGCGTTACTAGTAATTGCGTTACTTGTAATCAATTACTTTTTTGAGTAATTTTTTGAGTAATCAGTTACTTTAAAGTCAAAGTAACTTTTCGAGTAATCAATTACTGTTCTGAGTAATCGATTACTCAGTAATTGATTACTTTCCCGGCAGAGACTAACTCATATTTTAGACGTTCTGCCCCAAGTCAAGATCTTCGTGCCATCGGCCTTTGTTCTGGAATTTCAGGACCTCTCCCCCTGATCTGTTCCTACACCAGTGTGGTGGTACCTTTGTGGTAGCTTTGGAGGTTTAGTGAGTCATGGGGAAGTTCCACACATGATCTTCCACAATCCGGTCAACGTCTTCCCGGGCGATAGCTACAGTAGACGTACATATTTTTGGGTTATTGCGCAGCTGTTCCACTGTTGAACTTCTCTTCTCTCTTTCTTTTTTTTTTTTTTTTTTTTTTGCTGAGGCACACAAAGACGGGTATAATTTGCGTGAATGCAGAGTAACGACCGGAGTAACGCGTTACTTTTCTACTCGTTACTCAATTACATTTGAAGTCTTGTATTGGTAACGATAATCAATTACTTTTTCCGTACAAGTAACGGTAATCAGTTACTTTTTTCGAGTAACTGGCACAAGTCTGAGCAGCACCAAAACCTATGGAACAACCAGATGAACCAGATGCAAGGTTTCGAGGCAGCGCCACCTATACATGGGAATGTGAACGTGAAGCAGACAGAGGAAAACATAGCGGTTTCCGGGCGGTATAGGCCATAGGAAATGCATGGGGTGAGAATTTGCTTTGTCTCTGACTTTTTTTTCTTCTCCGAAGTGAGAGCATTTGAAAGAAATATCGGTAAAACTTCACGCAAATGACTATCAGTCTGGAAAGTTTGAAGCGCCAGAAACGTCATCTTCAATTTTTACGACGCGATCAAAATGTGTAACCTTTGCTGAATTCGCCCTGTAGATCGCATGAGCCCGCCTTAAACTACGTTTAAGTTCTTGCCTTCGTAATGGGCCCTGAACCCGACATGCCCGACTTGGTTGCTCGAAGTCTTGTAGATGATGAGCATCCGATATCCTGTGCTCACTGTTTCCAGGATCTGTCCTGAGCCACAGTAGCGACCTGCATTATAAACGAATGCAGGATTATCATCACACATAGCCCGAACACAACGGACACTTTGACGCCGAAAGCCTGGTGTTTGACAGACGTGGCAGAACGTGTCCACGGATGAAAGACTGCGCCCTTTACGATTCGGGCCGTTCTTTATCTCTTTTTTTTTTTTTTTTGTTAAGGCTAGGGACGCTAGTATAAGATTCAGTTATCCCAATCTGCCAATAGTCCAGCACATTTGGAATATGAATGCAATGCGTGCCTTGAAATAGTACCTATAAGATATACGCGGATTTTATTGTCGCTCAAGCTTATACATAAGCAGGCGAGAAGAAGTAATCGTTGACGCTAATTGGTAGAAGCACAGCGTTTTAAATCGACTGTTTTTCTCTGTTAGTTGCTTTAGTGCCTTTGTTTCAAGTCCAACATACACGGAAGCCAGAAGCTGCAACCGATGGTGCACAACACAAACACCACGCGCTTCTCAAAGTAAGAAGCCACACCCTATATGAAAAGAAAAAAAGTCACACGAAGACATATGAGCAGATTGAGATTTTAAAGCAGGGATGCGCCAACCGAATCCTTGAATCCACGAATCCTAGGCAGGGATTCGAGATTCGGGAATCCGAATCCTAGTGCCCAAGACGGCGAATCAAATCTTTCGAATCCACCAACCACGTTTGTTCCTTTCCTTTTCAAATTGGCGCCCACGGAGTCCGCCGAAAGCATCATTGACCGACGGGTGTTCTCTTGTTTCTTTATTTACATTGCTCTGGACGGAAAGAGTTCAGCCAGGAACTGTTACATCACAAGTTTAAAAGTAATATGGTTTTGCTTTTGATTGTTGCTTTAGCTTTAAGGAAACAATTCAGGCTCGAGAATTTATGCATTTCTTGTAGTCGATGAACAATACCTTAAATAAATGAACTATATGGGTATATTTTCTCCCGAAACTGAACTATTATGATTTTTTTTTTCATTAAACGAATATATCACAATTTGCTTCAAAACAGTTTTCAGTAGAAGTTTTTTTTTCTTAGTTTTTTAAATTGTTTTTAAAGAAAGGATTCGAAAGATTCGAGGAGGAGGAGGAGGAGTGTCGTTGGGAGGAACCCGAGAGGTCTGGATTCGTCCCATCTCTATTTTAAAGCAACGACAACGACAAATAAGTCATGATGATGTAGTGGGATGTTTCGCCGCTGAGGCGTTACCCTATCCCATTGCTTGACGGGGAGAAGATGGTGAACGATGATGAATGTTCAGAGCTAAAGCACTGAAATGAAAAGGGAGAAACTTCCCACCTTCAACACAACACCAAACCGCTCCTGTCCCACGTTTGGGTCCCAAAAGGGGCGTTACTTTTCACTGTGTTCCCTTTCTGCAATCCTTCCACACTTCTCCGGACACTTCTGTTTCCCGCCTTCTATCGTCCCGCGTATATTCTCGTTTATAGGTAATTCCCGTACAAACGAATTAAGTGCAATTTCACGATGAAGTGACAGCCTGAAGTTCAACCGAAACTAAAAAGCAGCTCTTCCACAACAACAACAACAACATATATATTGTGATGATGAAGTGGGGAGGTTTTCCACTCTAGGAGTGGAACGCTACCCCATAGCTAGGGGTCTAATATGAGTGGTGACAATGATCAGTGATGACGATGAGAGATGACGGGAATGATCGAAGTGGCGATGACGATGCTGGACGTGATCGTGGGGGTGGGAGTGTCCGAGGGCGCTGCTGGGGTCATAGTGAGTCCTTTAGGCCTGTCGCCTCAAAGAAGTCAACCACGTGACGTAAGGCCGCCCTGGAGGCGGCCGCGGTGTCCCAAGGGCCGAGGATGGTCGACAAGTTGAAGGGGCGGCAGCCAAGGGTGGCAAGCTGCGACTGCAGTGTACGCCTCTCGTTGACATAGGTCCGGCAGCGGAGGAGTATGTGCTCAACGACAACCTTTCTTGGGGTAGTGCATGGGGCCGACAGTTGGGTTGTCTTTGCAGCGGTGTAGGCGGTGTCTTGTCGTTTAGATGATGAGGAGCAGTCGGTGCCGCCTTATAGATAGCACTAAAGCATATGTGTGAATTATCGAGGTACGCTAGCTATGGATATCACGTACCAAATGCGTGAACCGTCATCATTTAGTCAGAGATGAAAGCAACACCAACCTTAACAAAACGAAAGTAACAGAGGGAAGTACAAGGGTACAGCCGACGCCCAAAAAGGTGACGGTGCTGATGAAATTCAAGCAGTGAAGCGTTCTTCTTTATTACACAAGCTTTCATGTAGAAGACTACATTTCTTCGTTTGTAAAAAGACACCGTGTCTTTTACACCGGAAGAAGTCTCCTTCATGAAAGCTTGTGTGTGACAATAAAGAAGAATAAAGCTTTCACTGCTTGTGTTTCATCAAAACGAAAGTACTTAACTAAACTGATTTTGAAAGTATAACGACGTGAGTTTCAAGTACAAAGTAACGCTTCTTAAGAGTTCTGTTACCTGCTAAACTGTTGCTTTTCTGATATGGAACGCACAACTTGCCTTGGAAGTCCCAGTTTCTCCATATTATTATTTTCGACAACATCAACATCGCAGTTTTTCTGACAGATGCAGTTAACATAACGATGCCGTGAACATCATTACGTTACCTTAAACAGCAGAGTGCATCCCTTCTTTTCTACTTTACTTTTCAGGAACGGTGTTAATCGAAAACTACGATTTACGGGCCACTGTCGCAGCCTTAGGAAGGAGCTAAGATTAAAATATACTTCTTCAGGCGGGCACAAAAATCTGCGCCTGTCGGTTATTTGTACGCGCTGGAAAACCGTGCTCAATACGGTAAAACACTGTCAAAGCGAAACATTAGAAGGAAAGAGGAATAAAACCAGCCCAGGGGCATGTTTCCAGAAGGATTGCCTCGATTTTAATGCGACCCTGATCGCACCCAGGCGCAAGTGTTAATTTTGGAAGTCAATGATGAAGCCTGCTCGGAGCGCAGTTTAAGTGGAACCGGAACATCCGTCGCAATTACCGGAATGGATCTTATATGCGCGTGTGCTTTGTGAACCGACGCGGTCGTTGTGAAAATTGTTCGAAGTTGATTTCCGAGTCAGAACGTGGGCTCGTTAATTAATGATGGGGACTGTTGTTCGCTTCGATTGATCGATCGTTATAAAGGGGCTATCACGCTGCTTCACGGGCGCATAGTAAATCTGTTGTCGTGATTAGGCAGCCAGGTATAGAAAAATGCGCAGAGTATCACAGTTAAGCGGCGGTGGTTGAGGCCTTCTGTCAGAGCGATTTTTCTGCATTGTTGTATTCGTATAAGATTAGGAAAAATCTTTACAGGATCTGCACTGCAGAACTGCCCAGCAACTGTTCGGCCGTGTTCCAAGACACGGTCCACCAAGGCAGACCGCGTTAACAAAAGTGCGCGTATAATACGCATTAAAAAAATTACATGACTTGGACTGCTATGCACTGTTATGCGGCCAAGAGCAGAATCCATCGGCTTATAGTTTGTGTTGGGTACAACCTGTGTATTTTAGGAAAAATCTTCCCGGAAACAGCACCAGAAGCGATGCCGCCCCCACTGACCGTTTGATAGGCCGCGCATTCAAAGACACGGCCCACCCGGGAGCGGACCGCGTTATCAAGGGGCCTCTCTCCAGTATATGAGGGACCGGCTCCCCTTTGCCTCCCTTCATACGTACATAAGAAATTTTCCCACAACAACAGCAGAATTTGTACACTGCTTCGAACTGATTCGCCTTGCGTATGTACTATACTTTTGACACTTCTCCTTACGGTTGATGAGCACACTGGTGTTCCACCCAGTATGACAGATTGTCCTCCCTGTATAGTTATTACGGGTACTACTACCCTATACCGGACCCCCGGAAGACATCTCACAGAGTAAAGCGTGGAGTTGCGTGGGGATGAAGCTTCCGAACGTTTCTTTCTCTTCTCTTTCCCCCCTTTTCGTGCGTTTTCCTCTGCACAAACGACCTACCATACTTTTATCGGGCAACACGCAAGACGTTCATCTTACCAAGCGCAGGCTCCGACAAGATATAACACGCAGCGTAAGAAACGGTCGAGGGAGTTCGCACGAACAAGGCTTCAAATAAGCGACCTGATGCTAGCGCTCCATGGACAGCGGTTCCGTTTCCGGTGTTTCCGAGACGGTCAACTGACCACCACGAAAACTGCAGCTCGGTGTATAAATATGCACAACGTAGGTATCAAAAGCTAGAAGAACATAGCGGAGGCCATCTTCTGAAGCCACCTTCGATCATTCTTCATTACTTACAGTCGTATCTGAAACATCGTGTTGTGCGTAATAAACTTCTAACGCCTTTCTGCCATGGGCGTTTGTGCTGTTCTGTTCCCGCGTATGCTATCTAGCTTTGGAGCTGCATTTTTTTTAAATAAGCCCCGGCCCTAACAAATGAGGCAGGTAGGTATGTGCGCGTGGTAAACGTAGAGGAGCGCGCAGGAGCGCGCAGAGCCGCATCCAGAGGATTATAACTGTACCCTGGTCGTCCCCTACCTAATCAGGACGTAACCCCCATCGTTGGCCCTGATGAACCACATGGGGCCACGAATGCAATGGAGTCTCTGCCGCTCGCATTCCGCTTAATCTATCATTAATAAGGATAAAGCTACATGGAGCTTTCGCCAATACTATGGACATGTACCGACCGAAGTGGGGAGTCAATATAATCAGAGTTTGTCGTGCGCAGTGGAGTTGCCTGGCGCAGTGGACGGCATGGCAGTCAAAAACGGTGATTTCTGGTAATTGTTTTGGTTACATTCATAAAGCTTAGTTTGATGAAATTTATTTATTGATTTCAACGAAGTAGGACACGATACCAAAGTGGGAATGCGAGGCATTGTGTTTCGTTTGCGTATCTTCGAATTCCAGTAAGATTATCTGTATGTCTTACGTTATATATCTTATATTTCTTACCCAATTTCAACCTCAAACACCATAATTTTCTTTGGGAGTCTCAAACCCCTCACTGTGTTCTCACGGTGAGGGACTCTCACGTCTCACCTCTTACCTCAGAAACCTCACTCACCTCTAACCTCACGTCTCGCCTCACCTATGCACGAGTCCTTTCTGAACACCGTCGTTGTAATTTGGAGGATCACTGCAGCAATACGAAATACTCCAAAAGCTTGGAGAAGACATACTGTATAAACTGCGTGTACTCCGGCTTGACGAAACAGCTTAAAAACAATAAAACTGAGACGCTTCACCACGTATACAGGCTGCATCCTCAGTAACACAATGGGCCAAAGGTGGGCCATTATGTACTGATTTACAGCAGCTTTTACAGTTAAATGTGTTAGCTATATGGGGATGGTACATTTTTATTGAAAGCGCCTTTCTGTCTTGTGAAATTGTTTTAACATTTTCCCATTGTTGCTGCGGTGGCTGCACAATTTCAGCGTACCGCTAACACAGTCTCTAAACAGTACCGCAAACACATCACGTCGTGTGCCACGTGACATATCGCGTGGCCCAATAACGACACGGAAACCTTCGCAGATCACAGTGGTTGGACGCGTAAAGCTAAATCCTTACACGTAAAACAAACGTCTTTAACAGGCTTTGGCCCGCTGAATCGAACGGTAAATCAAATCGAATCAGCGTGAGACAGCTTCTATAAAACTGCCTCGTTCTCGTAATCGTCATTTTCTTTTTCTATAGACACGCGTTCACCGAATTGGCCCTATTGTCAATTCTCAGAAAGCACTCAAAGAGGCAAACACGAACGAGGAAATGGCACCAGGTAAATGGCAACGCTCTAACCATGCCATTCGAACGAAGTCGCTAACGCCCCCCTCTGAAGGAAATACTACTGCCATATCACGTCTCGCTTTAAAATAACGCAAACAAAGTTTCACGAGGAACGTCGACTCCACCCAGAAGCAGCTATCATTTGTCGGTATAAACCACTCGAATAATATTTGCATTTTCGCCCAAAGGACCAGCTTTGGTGAAAGAAACCACTCATGCGGTACTCTCTGTGTTTCTTCGCGTTGAAACAAAACCTACGCACGCAGCGCGCGATTTGCATAACACAACCTACGGTGCTCTACCTTGTGAGGCAGATTATGCGCAATCGAAAAGAGGGGCTTCCACAGTCGTAAGAATTTCGGTCCATGCTACGGCGCTTCCACGTTTTCCATGCTGGTACGCAACTCTTGTTTTGACTCTGGGTCGTTAAAGCGCGCCGCTTCACGCGCAAAACAAGAGGTGCACTCTCGTCGTTTCTCGTGGGCTGCTGCCGGTGGGGTGTGGGTGATATCATGGAAGAGACATCAACGCAAGGCAGCGATGACCATACGAGGTCTTTTAAAGGTCGTAAACGAGGGCATAGCTGTTTACGCCGTACACGCCAGGAAGGGTGTGTACGTTTCCTTCGCCTTGTACGACGCTTTATGGTGATTGAGTTCTGTGTACAGTTGTTTCAGAAGAAGCTACACGAAACAATTGTTCCAAAAATACTCGGCCCGTTTGATGCGCGCGCGACACTCACGGCCACGAAAATGACATTATCGTAGTGTCATTCGGATGTCGAGTGACGTTATTTACGAAGCTCGTGCCACGTATACCTTTTTTTAATGACTCTGCTCATTCACTAAAGTAAATTACGCGATACAATTTATAAAAAAGTAAGATCAATCTAATACTTTAAAATGTATAATGATGTTAGCATCATTGTACAACGCATACCGCGCGGATATTGAGTGAACGTATATCCACACAGTGTATTGGCGGGAAAAAGCTCGTATGACGAAAATGTCATCATACAAACGTTTTCACTTTTCAGCATGCAAACCACCCAGGAACATTGTGTCGTCCATAACTGTCCAATAAAATGCAGTTCAAGGTGCGTCAATGCCCAAAGTATGACACACTCAAACGCCATTTTGGATTCTTTGTGTCAACTGTGGCTCCATCTGGGGGACGTCGACAGAGGCACTAATGCTTGTTTGCGGATAAAATGCGGATATCCGAGCTAACAGCAGAGGCGCGCGGATTTCGAAAGGTGACATTCCTATCCGCAAACCACCATGTAGCGCGGATATCCGCGCAGATCCGCCAGTATCCCCGCACCCCCGCACACCTCTATGACCATGTTCTCTCTTTCTCCCTTTGTTTTTACACTACAGACCTGCTACTGTAATTAAACGCGTTGAAGCTTCACCGTTTCATTGCTCTCGGGTTGCAAAACGGAAGATATACTGAAATAATTGGGAGTAGAGTTACACGTAAGATGAGTCAGCCTATTTGTGTGGCGACATGCTGCACGTGCCACAGGGTAGGACTGTGGATATTTTCGACTTCTTTTGACCTGCGCCGGAAATCTCCGACACACGGTGCTGGAAGCAACGTTTACCTCCCACACATTGCTACCGTCCTATCACACTAAACAACAAGAACAAAAATAAATGATGGAAGAGTGACGATGACATGGGATGTTTCCCCGTGTAGCCACGGGGCCCTACCACACTTCAAAGAGAATGAGGATATGAATATGAATAATGCAAAGATTGGCAGCATCCAGTGAGACAGCAGGAGAAGCGCGCGCATACTTATCGTGGCTGTGTGGATTTGTAACGGGTCCAATCGTAGTGTTCCGTATATGCGCGGCATGATGCGCACTACTGCAATTTTTAATACCGATTCACTGAATTGTAGCCCACAACAGTTCTCGCGAATGTTCCACTGACAACGTTTATCTTCACGTCCTTTGCACAACGACGCCAGTCCGCTTCGCTACGCGCACTATGTTTTTCACCGGGGCTGTTCCATGGCGTGGCAGGCGCGTGCACGTGCAGCATGGACTAAAACACCTATGCACGAGCTGCAACGACGTTTACTGCTTAGCGCCGAAGCAAGAAAGAGTTCGGTTTAATTTCGATTGTAGCTCCATAACGGGATGAAAGTTTTGAATTATGATAACATATCGTGTAACGTAATCTGAGGTGAACTTGTTTTTGCATTTGAGTGTCCCTTTAAACGTATTTTTTTCCCGTGGTAAAACGCGTGATAAGAGAAACCGTGGTGTGGATGGAAGGATGGAAGCAGGGGTTAGGCAACAGCAGTACACTCCCAATTCCTGCGAGACCTAAGCAGTACGCCAAGACCACTCAGAAGGCTGTCTGTTCTTCTTGGAGGCATTGGCCTTTGCGATTATGCATGCCATTCCTTTGATCTTTCGCCTGGTAGCTACTTACTGATGACTCGATGAGCGGCCGCCTACAATGGCAGTTCCGCCACTTAGACCACAGGGAAAACTGATCAATCCATCAACAGTACGCAGAGGGAAAGGTCTGAGTATGGGATTCGCGGATATCTTGAACAAGTTACTGTTACTGCAGAGTAAGAGTTTTGCGTTCGAAATGCTATGAGGATAAAAAAACATAAAAAAATAAAAAATAAATGCAGATACGCATTTAGAGCTTTAGGTGCGCGCTATCTCAAGTGCAATGTGAAATAATATACAGGGTGTTTGCTCTAACGTGTCCAGAAATTATATTTAAAGCCGTTAAAAGAAAAGCAAGTGGTACTTTCCTGCTACTTGAGTACGAAACAGGTATTGCTTGACTAGCAGCGCCTGTTTCTTAGTCAAGTAGCTGAAAAGTAGCGCTCGTTTGACTTTTATCGCTCGCTTTAAATAAAATTTCTGGACACGTTAAAGCAAACACCCTGTCTGGAAGTAGTGGTATACTTCATGTTGCGTGCTGGATATGTGAGGGACAAAATACTGCATAATAATAATAATAACAATACATATACATAAATAATAAATACATAAATACCGCACTATCTTTAGACACATTCGGCAGGATGCCCACGGTAAGGTGTTTCCTAGAGAGGGGTATACGATAGCGAGAATCTAGCCTCGTAATATTTACGTTACATTTATTTGGTAGCAGTAGCGCTATCGCCTTACTTTTTCAAATTTGTAGTGACGCTAGTACTGCGCTACTTTTTTGTGGAGTAGCGGGTAGCGGTAGTCCGTTACTTCATTTTGGTGGCGGGTACAACACTGCCATCAACCTACCTTTTTAAAATGCGGGCTGAAACCCCTTTTTCAAGGCAGTCATTTATGGTCCAGAATTTCACTTTACTTGATGGTACATGTTAAGTTAGAGGGCGCAAAGATCACCTTTGAGCGCCCTCTAGCTTGGATTGGATTGGATCGGATATGAAAGAAAAATATGGGGAGGTTAGTCCCGACCCACTCAGGTCTGGCTGCTCCAAAACGCCTATGTTCGTGGAACAACAGAGCCAGAAAAAAGAAAAACAAACAAACATGAAAGAGGCAGAGTGGGTGAAGCAGAAGAAAGCATAACGGAAAATGGGGAACAGGAAAGGCTACGTTAGGCACCGAGAAACACTCCCTGGTTCATAATGTCAGAGACCGTGCGAACTTGACATGTACCGTTACCAGTGATTGTAGCGTTCGCACAGAGTCGTGTCACAGAGTCATGTCGCCGTTATTAGGTGTGGTATCGCTTTAGCCAAACAGCCCAGTTGTGCGAAAGCGTTCACTATTCGTGAAGGCGCCCTCACCCAACAAATAAGACTGGGTATATTGCGGGACCAAGGACGCCACGTACGCACGATAATCGATTAGACGATTAGGCCACACTTTATGACGATACAAATTGGTGTAACCGATAAGCAAACTGTAACAACAAAAAAGACAGACGGTATTCTGTCGTGAATCTGACCTGGCTATAGACGAAGGGGATGCTGGTGAACACACACGCTAATCAATCATAATTCCTCAAAAGCCAGACACATTATAAAGGCTGGCATGAGAGCATGGGGCAAACGCTGTTAATACCCTCGAGTAACGTCGGATGAGTATGGCCAAACACTTGCTCGCCAAGAAGATGAGCACAAAAGTGAGGGCTAAGAGGAGGTATCGAGCGCCGCACCGAAAGAGTGGATGTTTGGACGGCGAGAAATCAATAGCTGGGAGCAATATGAACGGCAGCAACAATATCGAGATCCATGGATTGACTGGCGACGGTAGCAGGGTGAGAATTGCACGCAAGGATTCCAGTTGGCAGAACCACGCAAAGACCTATAGTAGCCACACATCAAAAGCCTATCAGCTCCCGTGGCATAGTGGTTAGGATGCTCGCTTTCCACGCCGAGGCTGCGAGATGACACGGGTTCGAATCCTGTCACCGGCTGTGGTCTCTGAGGTTTTCCCTGGGTTTTTCCGTAGACTTTCCAGACAAATGTTGGCACTATTGCGCCTGAAGTCGGCCCAGGACGCATGCTAACCCCCCTGTGCCCCACTCCTTTCTGCTGTCCTCTCTCTATCTGTCCACGTCATAGCCGCAGTTGCTTCGCGGCTCTAACACACACACACAAGAAAAGTCGAAAGACTCACGAGGCCAGAGTTTTTAGGTAGTTCTTTTTTTTTTTTACAGTCGTGTTTGTATAAAAAATCGTAAAACTCTGGAATGTAAGACTACACAGCAGGAGGAGCGGCGCAGGTTGACGTTTGTATACGTCATCAATGCTGCCCGCCCCATTTGCCGTTTTTCTATTTAAAATACTTCAATACTCGAGCTTGTACCCGCGCCCACATGATAGCACTCCGCAGCCATGATCCGTCGGAAGAAGGGATCATACCTGTTTCGGAGCCATGTATTTGCTATGGGAGAAACAATCCAATTTTTCTCGGCAAATAGATTACCGATTTCAACGAGACCGGTCTTATTTGATAGCTTTTGACAATATAAATAAATGCTATTTACCAAAATGCTTAATTTCTTATTGTTTTCCTAAAGACGTTACGAGTGCGGAAAAAGCTGTGAATCGTTCGTTCGTGCTGTTATCGTCCTAATTCAGCAAGTTCACGTCACCCGTTAGCACATTTAGTCGTAGCCGATGGAAAGTTGATTATAATTACCCTAGAAGGCTGCGGCGGTGCGGTTAACTTCCACTCGGGGCCAACACTTTACTGGAAAGAACGCCAATTACCGCCAGTGAATAATTTATCCTTGCGAAGTTGGCAACAGTGTGCCTTGGTTTTAGAAGCTCCCAGTATAGGCTTGTAACTTTGAAATTACAACGGCTATAGTGAACAATGTTTGTGTGGGTAGGAAGCATATGGATGCACATGCAACAGGATGATGTAAAATAATAAATATGCTTCATAAAAACAAAAAACAAAAAGAAAAGAAACGGATAAATTGGTGCAGGCGGTGATATAGTTTTGGGAAGAAATCTCCGGTATCGGAAACCGTTCCGTGTCCTGCTGACCCTTGTACTTCGTTACAAATTTTGTAATTCTGTTGCAGCTGTTCAGCCGGCTCGGTAACTCGGTAACCACCCCGAAACCGAATAAGGAAAACGAAAGAGAGAGAGGGAGAGAGAGAGAAAAGCAGCGTTCAAGCGTGATCCAGGTAAGCCATCCAAAGAATGAAGCTCCCTATAGCAAAGTGTCAAATTGGATAACTGGGATAAGCGGAGTACATACTTTCAACATCTTCATTGGCATACTGCAGTGATGCGATATGCCTATATAGTTGCTGACAAGGATAAGTTCCTTTTTTTTTTTTTTTTCGTGCATGCCCAGAACGGCCCCTCAAGTGTTTTTCTTTTCTTCTTTCTTTCTACCTATTTACAGAGTACCAGACGAACTGTCATTACGAAGAGTGCAAGGCTTTCGCGTGATTGCAGTAGAACTTGAAAACTTTTACCTACGATTTTTTGTTATTCGGTTTTTATGGTCTTTCCCGTGCTCTCCAATATGCTAAATTTCACCTGCCCGTCGCATGTGGTCGGAATTAATACGACTCGAATATCGCAAAAACGTAAATGAACATGAAATTGGCACGCAGTTTCGTTGAATGGATTTGCAGATGGCATTTTTCCTGCGTCGGTACGCAAGAAGCTGACACTGCTAAACTTCGAACACTTAGAAATCACCCGTTCTCGTTAAAATATTCTCATCAGTTGGAAAGCCCTAAAGGGGAGAGTTTTACACGTTGGTTTAGACGTTTACACGTTGGTTTACAGAAGAAGAAGGAGGTTTTACGTTGCAATACTAGCAGGTGGAAGTTTATTCGTAATACTTGAGAGGAATCAAGATTTTCATTCGAGATATGGAGGCTGAACTATATAAGCAGTGAGATTCGGCGTATCGAGCTGGCAGCATATTTGCGAGATTGAAGTCCGTATATAGTTGTTGTTGGATCCTGTTCATTTTGGTGCTAAAAATAGAATACTAAAATTTCAACCACCACTTACATGGAGGTATCCGCACAGTTCTGAAAGGGAGCTGGTGTTGTGCATGTATACCGTCTTTCGCGTATATACGGTACGCGTTGCGCGGGGACACTGGCTGGGGGGCTAGCATTACGCAACCGCGCTTGGTTTCTTGTAGTCTACAGCTTAAAGTAACTTTCGTGTCCCTCAGCAACGGTCGTTCTTTCATTTAAATCAGCGTGACACGCGGGCAACTATTTTCTCTGCCGTACCCCCTATGTATATCCCTGCCTGCAGCAAACGAGGTCCGGAGACACAGTCCGTATGGGCCTCATGGGGCCCATCATTGGGCGAAATGGATTTTCCTTATGAGCGGCATGGGACGTTCACGTTTTACTTGTCCGCCTGCGTACAGCTCTTATTTCATCGTCCCTAAAAAAAGAAAATAACAAGGGGAGGGCGACATGTTTTAACACGTGTGAACCAGCTTTTCTTTCTTTCTTTTTTTAAAATCTATCCCGGTGGTGTCAACTAGCGTCCACTCTGAAGTTCTTTTTGCTTACGAAGTTCTCGATGCCCACTTTTGATCTTTACATTTCCAATACAGGGTTGCTCGGTGGCACTACATCTTCGATGTACGGGGACGATCAGATTACGTGGAATTTAAAGCTCGATAGGCATCACTAGGCGTTCCAGTTTTTCGGTTCAGTCTCGCGGAAGTGAAGAAGCCACCGTTCTTCTCTGCTTACTTCCAAATGGAACATGCACAACGCCATGCACACATGCGTGCCTATACTACTTGGTCTCGTAGCATTGTCAGCTCTATTATGACCATTCTTCGGCTGCCGTCTTGGAAATTTGCTTGTAAATATGTACTTCTGTTGTTCGACCGTCGGTAAACATTCCTCCAATCGTCAATGTGTGTGCAAAAGTACTCTTAAAACAAAAATGAAGGGAGAATGTCGAAATTGGCTCGCCGATGTCGGCCCCCCGCGCGTAGACATTGTCACGAACAGAACTTCGGGTGTTTACTACTGTGTAGTGTTTTTTATTTTACAGCACTAAGGAATTTGTCGGCGTCTCCACCGCATGCTGCCGATATTTTATACGGTGCAGTTGTTTCTTTGAAATATGTCTTACCAACGTATACAACACAACGCTCCCCCTGTTCGGAACGTCCACAAAGTATAATCTTCAACCCAGTGAATGATCTAGAGTGAAAAACAATCCGCTCTACAACAACGAAACGCGCTCAGCACCCGCTATAGTCGAAAGCGATTTCGGAATAAAGCGTGATGACCATTCCGTACCTGATTTCATACCACAATAACGGTATATATACGGCAACCAACTGTGCATGCATGGAACAACGCCGTCGTCGTTTTTCAATAAGAAAGCGCATCCTTGTACACACCGCCGCGATGTATGCAGTAGTAGGATCGCTGAAATTGCTCGTATAGATATATCAAAACTTCACCCCAGATCGCAATATACAGGAACCACTTGAACGGCAGAACTCGCGAAAAAGTAGCGGGGGAGTTGAACGTTATTCGCATTCCATGACGTTCGCCTGGGAGTTTTTGCGGGATGGGTTGACTGGGCCAGTTTCTCTTCAATCCTTCAAGCTGTCACTCGAAAGTGTTTACTCTTTCAACTTTTCTCGCCCTGTGGGGGAGGAAGAAACCAACACCAAACGCAACTCAATACTTCTCTATTTCTTTATCGACAGACATACTTGCGTTTTTTCGTGCGCTTCTGTGTGTGTGTGAAGTATAGATGACTCGTCACGAGAAGCGAAGTATATAGCTTGCGTTTGCTGTCAATAAGATACTGAAAGGCCGAAGTACGTGTCAGTGTGCATACATTACTATGACGTTTAACGTCGAGCTCAGGATGAACTGCGTTGGTTGATATTAGCGAGTTGTATAGTGCGTCGGAAAAATTCTACGAAAGCCATACGATAAGAAAAATGATCAAATTAAAGCTTAGCAATGTGATGGCACTGGCTCCAAAGAAAGAGAGAGGGGGGAGGGTTATTTAGAAAAAAAAGGAAAGGTTAGCCAGTAAAAGAGCCGGCTTGAGCCAGACAAAGAGAGTGATTGGCGTATCATGTTCCCGGAACTGTTATCGTGGACACCTTCCGATGTACTAAAACTCCCTATACTGCATTATTGCTATCTTATTATAGAATGCCGGTATATTGCACTCAAATGCGCCTTGAAACGTTTGCGTTCAATACTTGCGACATAGAACTATACGTCCGGCGCAAAGAACCCTGTGTGGTCGAAATTATCGGCTGTCCTGTCCAGCATATACAGGTCGTCAAACAAGCATGCGCAAACTCATCGGACGTGTGAATCTGTTCCAACTTACTTACAGGTACTAGAGAAGAAAATCCAATTTTCGTGTACGTGCATTTTCATGGCCAGTACCTCGCTCATAACCGGAGCCACAGCCAAGGTCGTGCTGAGCACTCGGAGGTGGTGGGTTCGAATCCTATACCACCGACTGTGCTGTCTGAGGTTTTCCCTTGATTTTCCGGCAGACTTTTCAGACGAATGTCGGCACAGTTCCCTATCAAGTCTGCCCAGGACGCATACTAACCCCGTATCCCCCACTCATTCCTGCTGTCCTCTCTCGGTCTGTCGACATCTGTACGCCGCTCATATAGCCACAGTTGCTTCGCGGCGGTACCACGGAATAAAAAAAAAAGAACGGAGCCACTTTGGATTTGACAGTATTTCCTGCGCGTGCCTTTAGGGAGGCAACTTTAACGAAGCACCGTGCTCCTGGCAATAGTTTCGATCCAGACTAAAATAAAGAGAAGCACTAGGATAGGATCTATGCCACAAGGTCGATTGCTTTTAAACCATTGATTTTGCTTCGATGCATTTTGTCACGCAAAGTCACACGAGGTGAAGCAGTTTTACAAAAAAGACACCTATGTATAGGTGTGTAGGTGTCGTAGGTGTAATTAAAAAAAAGAAAGAAAAAATCATACTTCGAAGCTTTCGTCTGCTTTGTTATCTTTGTTAACGAAGCAGACGAAAGCTTTGAAGGATGATTATTCTTTTTAATTTACTTATCAACTAATCTTATCAACTTTGAATGATGGCCCCATCCTCGTGTTGTCCGCTGCTCGCGGAAGATCGGTTACAGGATGGACCAAGATGTGTAGATAGATGTAAAAGAAAGAAAAAAGAATACGGAGATGGTAGTTCCAAAAATGCATACGCATAAAATTTCCTGATTACGGTTTGTGCAACACAACGAATAACGTTAAAGTACAAAGCGTATCCAAAGGCGTACACACGAAAACAAAGCGCAGAAATTCATACTGCGAACGCAGACGAACGCTTGGAATTTCCCCTTGTTCCGCAACAAAGTCAACGCACAGAGGTAGGCAAATTTTTCGTTGCTGCCAGCGAGTGGAGCAAAAAGATGGTCCAGTGAAGGGAGACCTGGAAAATAACTTCCCTTCTGTGTTTGGACCCGGAGGAATTTCGCTCTTTATTATCTGCGCGCGCCTTGGTTCAGTTCAACGCCGGCTATATTGCGGCCGGTGCCGTTCTGCTGAAGAGATTCACAAGGGAAGGAGAGGCGACACTTCTTTCTGTTTGTTTACAAACTGGTCTCCTCCCTCTTTGTCCCTTGTAGGCGGTCTGGACTTTCGCTTTCCCCACTGGAATGCGGACCGGATTGATTTCGCGCACCGCGCTGCTTCGTGTTTTTTTTTCTTTTGCTCTCTCGTGTGTAACTTTGTAACTCCTTGTAGGAGAGCCTAGGCAGGTTTCTATTTCAAGTACTTCTGGCCCAGGAATGAGTGAAGTTGTTTCTTCCAGCGAGCGATAACGTGAGAGTAGTGAGGTCCTGAGTCGTGCTCGTATGTGGATGTTTCGTTTCTTTTAATGCCAGAGGGCCAAGACAGATTACTATGGGAAAGGCGGGGGGGGGGGGGGGGGGGGCAAACACGCTCTGCGCCAACCATTATGCCGATTGATACAGTTATCGCTTCTGATTTGAGGAGAGAGACGGGGCAGTATACGCCTTTTTATGGCAATTCAAATTGCCACAAAGAGGCGTGCGCCTCTCATTTTCAACAAGGTGGGAAAGTGAAAGATATCATTCTGCATGGTGGCTGGTTCCGAGCGTCTTTAGTCGCGGAAGGACCGGAAGTATTCGTGGCACCGGAAGTCGTGACGGGGGCTTGTTTATCTTTACCCGAGAATGGCATGTATATTTCTTAAATGTAATTTATTTAACAAGTTGTTCATCGACTACAGGAAATACGTAAACTCTCCAGTCTCAATTCTTTCCGTAAAACTGCGAAACAATCAAAAGCTTTACTTTTAAACTCGTAATGCTGCTGCTGAAACTCTTTCAGTCCAGAGCAATGTAAACAAACAAACAAGAAGACACCCACCCACAGGCTAATCAGGCTTTCGGCGGACTCCGGAGGCGCTAATTTTAAGAAGATACAAACAAACGTGGTTGGTGGCTTCGAGAGATTCGATTCACCGTTTTGGTCGCCAGGACTCGGATTCCCGAATTTCGAATCCTTGCCTACACTCTTGCCACATCATCATCATCCATTCATCTATGTTGTTGTTGTTGTCTACACTCTTAGAAATGAGGCGGGGGGGGGGGGTCGAACTTTGCCGTTGTTGCGGCCGCCTCTTAGAAATGAACTTCACCGCAGAGCACGCTCCTATAGTCAGCCATAATCCCGAATGATATCGTAATCTGCCCTGATTTGCTGAAAACGGGAGGCGTATGCCTTTTTTGTGACAATTATGAACAGCATGTGTCACAAAAAGGCGTACGCCTCCCGTTTTCAACAAATCAGGGCGGATAACGATTTCATACGAGATTATGGTTGGCTAGGAGCGTGCTATGCGGTGAAGTTCATTTCTAAGAGTGTAGGACTCGAGTATTCGGGAATCGTAGTGCCCAAAACAGCGAATCTTTCGAATCTAGAATTCGAGGATTCGGGGCCCATCCCTAACCTTATCTAATCAACACACATGCTACACTCTAAAAACAGAACTTCACTGCAAAGCACGCTGTGCACCAACCATTGCCACGAATGATAGGGCTATCGCTCCTGATTCGGGGAGAGAGGAGGGCGTACGCCTTTTTGTGGCAACTATCATATATCCAAATTGCCACAAAAAGGCGTACGCCCACCACTTTCCTCGAACCAGAAGCGATAACCCTATCATTCGTGGCAATGGTTGGCGCAAAGCGTGCTATGCGGTGAAGTCCTGTTTTTAAGAGTGTAGCGGCAGGCGTGTGACCTATATGAGTCTGGCGTTATGACTTATATGACTCAGACCAGATTCTTATCTGTGATAGCGAATTGCTGCGATGTGAACCGACAGGAGAGTGGTCTTACCGAGTAGGGGCGACATGGACCAGTACCCGTCCTTGATTTCCAAGAAGTCTGTCTCGCATTTGTCCGACTCGAAGATGTCTAGGTGGGTGATATTCAGCAGGATGCGCTCTCCGTGTGTAGCCGTCACCCGCCACTCGCAGTGCTCTCCTTCGGGATGCACGCTGTTGGGCACCTCCGGAGACCTCACCTCCCCGCTCGGATCTTGCAGTGTACGACCGCACTCTGTGGAAGAGAAAGGAATTCTTGTAGTGAGATGGTGCGCAAGGCTGGACACCTCAGCAGGCCATATAGGATAGCGGTTGCGCTAGACACGTAAGCACAATATAAACAAACTACCGCCAGGTGCTAGTTTTTTTTTTTTTTCTTTTGGCATGTGCTAACGTTTATTTTGTTACAAGAAAATATAACGTTAATTCAATGAGCTGCGTTATCATGACGAGCTTCGTCAGGTCATCAATTCTGCTTCCGTAGTCCGCTTGGGGTCTAAACAGCAGTTGCTATTGTATTTGTGCATTTTGGTTCCTGATACTGACTAAATTTCAAGATTCGTTTATCAACACTACGTTTTCTAGGCCTTCCCATCTTAGTGTTGGTACAGCAACAGAGATTGAAGACACCGCCAAATCCACTCGACAACAATGTTCTGCATAGAAATCTACAGAATGTGCACGTGTACCGGCACGTGCACGGTAGACTTTCCAGATAAATGTCGGCATAGTTCCCCTTGAAGTCGGCCCAGGACGCACACTAACCCCCCTGTCCCCCACTCCTTCCTGTTGTCCTCTCTCCATCTGTGCACGTCAGTACGCCACTCATAACCACAGTTGCTTCACGGCGTTAACACGGAATTGAAACAAAAAAGAAAGAAATTGAGAACGGTTTGCGAAGATAGATAAAACTATTATCTAACCGCAGGATTATAGCCAAGTATTTTATGTTACTGTCCGCACAGGCTTCCCTTCGCACCGCAGCGGCACTTATTGAGAAGCACTGGATTGGATTGGATTGGATTGGAAAGGAAAATATGGAGAGGTTAGTCCCGACCCAGTCAGAACTGGCTACTCCAAAACGCGTTTGTGGGTGAAAAAAACAACAAAAAAACACTGGCATGACCTTGCATTCCACCAATTTCGCTAGCATCGTGATCCTACAACGGATCATAGCAGATTATACGAACCACCTGCTGCCAGTGCGTGCACCAGACGTTTCTTACACACTCGGCAACAGGTCGCCAGGCAATTTCTTTTCTCTTCTCGTGAGGCGCACTCATGCAGTCGAACTTTTCCTCTGCGGTCACGTTACGATGTGTTTGTGTTCGATTCTCCGTCTCTCCTACGCTCAACACACATCGGTTGTGGAAGACGGAACAAAGCATCGCGGTTGATGTTGACTCGTTCCTTCAGCGAGACGCCCCCCCATCCTTCTGTTATTTTTGAAGTTTCCTCCAGTCTGAAACGTGTCTTGCATTCGGTCGGAATCCATTCTAGTCGTCCGCGCAAAGGCATTGCGAACAATCCCAAGAAATGCGATTACGTTGGATGTGCAGCTTTTCGAACGGCAGCAGAACGCAAAACGCCTCGGGCGCGCCGCTTGCGGTCTACGCGAAAGAAGGGTAGAAAAACAAAACAGATTGTTTGCAGCACGTTTGTCGCATAGTGGTTTTTGAGAGTATATGTGTGGCTGTACGGAAAATCAAATTTCGGCGTCGAACGCGCGCAGTCAACGAAAACCATGCGTTCTTTATCATTTCTTCCCGTGTCGCTTGCGTTCTCCGCGCGAGCGTTATATTCAATAACGTAACATCATGCCTTTCCGGGTGTAAATGATTCTGTGGCTCACAAACCAAAACGCCAATGATATAGGATGTCTTGCGTGTCCGAGCTCAATTGCACGTCCTGCTATCTCTCTCACCCTTCCCACTTGTTCCCCTATCAATGCGAAACGTGTAACTGTTGGGCGAGTTTCCTTATCTTCTCACTTATTCGACGCTATACAACATTCTGCGCAATGTCAGCGTTGCATTAACTGCGACACACCGGCACACTATACACACTGCAGTGCACGAAAGCGAACAGCGGAATTCACCGCTGGACCGAGCATGTTTGTGATTTTAGATAGCGACGACGGAGTGCACTGCGATAACCACCAAAGCACACGAGGACAGAAAGTGGCAACCAGTAAATAACACGATACTTGTAGTCGTGTTCAACTTAGGAAGGAAAAGAAATCTAGTCCGTCAGCTCTGAAAATATTACTGCGCCACAGATAGGATGGCTGGGCACAGAGACGTCACTCTCCCTCCTCCGCAAGATAATGTAATCCATCACACTCACTCTGCTTCCGTATTGGCTATTAAGACTGGCCGCATGACACTACGCGAGTCCTCCCCCATGGTGGAGCTGCAGTATTTCGCCTGGCGCGCTGTTTTGTCTCCTCATCTCCAACGGTGTATGTAGATGATGGACTAGATTTTTATAGCACTCTAGTTGTAGTGTTTAGTTCAGCGGTACATTTACAACGTTGTAGACTAGCAATGGTTACCATATAAGCTTATTGCCTCTCACTTACTTTGCGTTCCTTTAAAGATCGAGAGAAAAGGAAGCATGTGTTTGGTGCAATTTCTTTCGCTTTTACACCGTAAGAAAAAAGGTATAAAAATGAGGAGTAAATTGCAACTGCTGCTCCCCACACTCTTAGAAATGAGGTGGTGGTGACGAAATGAACTTGGTCACATAGCGCGCCTATGGCCCACAGTCATCCCGAGTGACGTTGTTTTTTCCCCTGATTTGCTGAATACGGGGGAGGGGGGTGTAAAAATGGCGTACGCCCCCCCCCCCCCCGTTTACGTGAAATCAAGGGAGAGAACGTTGTCATTCGAGATGACTGTTGGCTACACTCTTAAAAATGAACTTCACCGCATAGCACGCTGCTAGCCAACCATAATCTCTTATGATATCGTTATCTGACCTGAGTTGTTGAAAACGGGAGGCCTACGCCTTTTTGTGTCACTTATGCTGGTCATAATTGTCACAGAAAAGGCGTACGCCTCCCGTTTTCAACAAATTAGGGCAGACAACGATATCATTCGCTATTATGGTTGGCTAAGGGCATGCAATGCGGTGAAGTTCATTTTTAAGAGTGTAGGAGCGTGCCATGTAGTGAAGCTCCGTTTTTAGAGTCCCTGAGTATTTTAGTGCCTGTGCTGCACTGACTGTTCTTCTTTCTTTCTTATCCTTTATTTAGTTTTATTTTCTAATGTTAATTTTGAGTTTTTTTTGTAATAGCAAGCCGGCATTAGCCTGACTGACATCTCCTCTTTTCTTTCTTTTCTTTTCTTTCCATTAAACATATCCCCCCCCCCCCCGACCCCGAAATTTACCCCTCCCCCCCACTGCAAGCGGTCGTTAGACTTCGCATAAACTTTCATGCAGTTAGTGCTCAAACGGACTAAGAAATGACGCTTTCTTTTTCCTTTCATTCTTTCGAGTGTGGAAGCAGAAACGCCATGGATAACCGCTCGATGTGACAACGAGGAGCCAGGGCTACATGCGCTGTCATCCCGCTGTTACAAGTGTATCATCTCACCCGGATACAAGCGCAAAAGAAAACGCGAAAAGCAGTGGCTCCATCGAGGCCATCTTGTAACGGGGGCGTAACGAAGGTCCCTCAACGATGGTTCTATTCCATTCGATGGGGGCCCAAAGCAGCAACAGCTAATCAGGATCGCTCGCTCGATTGACTGGCACTCACCCAAACGAAATGAATACTCCAAGGAGCGGTCAATTAAGAAGGGAGAGCTACCCGGGGGACCGTAAAGACCACTAATGAGAAACGATGACACACCAACATGAAAAATGCCTCCTTTGTAGCATCCAGAAACAACCCAGAAAAGGTACGGCGGAAGAACTTCTCCGGGGGGCACACGCTGGCATACGTCCCTTTTCATCAGTTTGCCCCTATATAAACGACCGTGAAAGGGAAGAAGAAGCAGAGATAAAGGCTGATAAGACGTGCTCCTTCTAAAAGGAACCAAGTTCGCTCGGATCTATATAGGGGTCTGCATTACTTCCGTTTGATGGGCTCCATTCTTAAAAGATGAGCGATTTCTTTTCTCTCCACCGCGATTTGCCATTCGTTTCTCTTCTTATTATATGCTCCTGCGAGAGCAATATGTTCGCTTTTCAAATCTCTTTGGCTGGTCTGGTGTTTCCCATCCAACGACGAGAAGGAAGGACGACGAGGTTCCTGTTGCTCGGCGATCTTGCCGAACTGCAGACAGTTCAGTATTATACTGCCACTATAATGGCTAGCCTCCCTGTTGCCGCGTTATTTGTCCTTATATTTTTTTAAAGGAGCACTAAAAGTGCAAAAATATCTCCTCGCGGAATCAAATACGTCGTTACTTTGGCACCAACTTAAAAGGAACGAGATTCACCCATTCAGTCGTTCGTGATTTATGAAGAAATTTCGCGCTTTAATGCTCCTGTAACCGCTATCGGCTTTCAGATTTATCGGTGATTCAGAAAAACTGATGTCACCCATAGATAATGCCACTTTACGTACACTCTTAAAAATGAACTTCACCACATAGCACGCTCCTAGCCAACCATCATCCCGAATGACAACGTTCTCGCCCTAGATTTGTTGAAAACGTGAGGCGGAGCCTATTTTGTGCCATTATGCTAGGAGCGTGCTATGTGGTGAAATTCATTTCTAAGAGTGCACTCTTAAAAATGAACTTCACCGCATAGCAGGCTCCTATAGCCAACCATCATCTCGAATGATATCGTTATCTGCCTGGTTTGTTGAAAACGGGAGGCGTATGCCGTTTTTGTGACACTTACGCTGTTCATAATTGTCACAAAAAAGGCATACGCCTCCCGTATTCAACAAGCGCACATAACGATATCATTCGAGATGATGGTTTGCTATGATTGTGCTATGCGGTGAAGTTCATTTCTAAGAGTGTACACTGTTAAAACAGAACTTCACCACATAGCACGCTCCTAGCCAACCATCATACCGAATGCGATATCATTTTCTGTCATGATTTGTTCAAAACAGGGGGGAGGCGCCTATCTGGGACAAGATAATCTGTCCCAGATAGGCGCCCCCTCCCATTTTCAACAAATCAATGCACAGAATTATATCATTCGGAATGATGGTTGGCTAGGAGCGTGCTATGTGGTGAAGTTCTCTTTTAACAGTGTATGCTAAAAGAATCTCTGTACCGCCTATTTGATCACGTCGAACAGCGAACAGTACCAGCATACGCAATGTCTGTCGTCCAACGGACGATGCGACACATGTTCATTGCAGTTCGGAATATAATGCGCCAGATACTTTCGCGGAAGTTTGTTCTCCACTCGCGAGCTTTCAAACCCTGCAGCCTCTCGAAGGTAGAAGCCTCTCAGAGAAACGCGATGTACAAACAAGGCAAGTGCGTTGGCGTGGAAGCCCCTCGCTGCAACGTGGGTAGCGCCCGTCTGTTGGTCATCATTATCATCATCATAAGGCCCGTGAATGTAGGCGTCGTTGAAGCAGAAACAGGCGCGGTGGCTTCTTCCGAGACGTGAACAAAAGCATGAAGAAGAAAGCGAGCGAGTTTTTCTGTGACTGTAAGGGGCTGATGCGCCGGAGAAGACAAATCTGCCGCCCACGCGCTCGCTCGAACACTGCTCGTATATGTACTATAGCGCTGTCGTAAAAAGCTGCGCGTTGCTTGGTCTCGGTTCAATGCTCTACCGACATTTATTTTATTTTATTTATATTTTTTGCCGTTTTTCGCGAAAGACATTCCGGACGGGGAAACCGCAAAATGCTTCACGGTAGCCACCTCTGTGAAATAACGTCGTTTTCGTACGTAGCACAATAAAAAAAATTATTGAGAAACAGGAAATTAATTCAATCAAAGGACTCCATTGTCGTTTCGGATGACTCCTGTGCACGGAGAAGCTGATGAGTTTAAAGGCGTTGTCGTACATTGCGCGGACGACGTCAATCTAAGATCGTTATGACTTTTCCGGGTTAAAGGTCCTCCCCGGATACGGCGGGGAATCGGGTTGGTATGTTTAATCTGTAATTCGGGTTGAAATCGGGAGCGGTTGGAATATTCGAGTGTTTTTTTTTTGTTGTTTTTTTTGTCTGTCCAGCAAGCGGCCTATTATAAAGGGTACGAGGTAATATTGTACGAGGGTACATACATTGCTAAAAGAAAAACAACAATCATTTTTATAAGGGATCTCCTCTATAGTGCCCCGATTGAGCGGCTCTATAGCGTGAGCAAAGATGTTTTCGCAATTAAACGAGGCAAAACTCAGTGATGTAAACTTCGAACACCAGTTGCTGCTCAAGTGGAATATGTATAAATAGCACATTGTTCATAACTTCCATGTTTGCAATAAAGCCTGTTGATGTCATGTCTTTGTTTGGAAAATTCGTAACTGATAACAGTAACAGTAACTTAGTAAGAGCGGCATTTCGGACGCTCAAGCAGGTCTTTATAATATATTCTTATTACATTAACTAGGAAACTAATTTTTGTGAAACGTACACCTAAGGAAATCACATATACAATGTTTCAAACACCACGATGTATTCTAGTGGTTAAATAGTATACAGAGAGTAGGAGAGCCGCCAGCAATGCCGTTCTTAGGTTCAACATGACTATATATAGTCACTGAACTTCTGATACCACTTCGTATATTAGTTAGAAATGCTTACCTCACGAGTTATATAGTCACAAGCACTAAATATTGAAACATCGAACGTGCTTTGTGTAGTGTATTGCTGCATTCGAATATTTACTTCAGGCTTGCATACAGATTGCTACTAAAGAGTCTACGTGATTGGAATTCGGGTAGAAATCGGGTTGAACCCAAATTGGCCCGAGACAGAGATTCGCGGGAGGTGTGTGTGTGTGTGGGTGGGGGGGGGGGGGTGTAACCCGAAAAAGCCGCACGCTACAAAGTGACGCTTGGAGGGCTAATAACGTAATATGACTGGATATATCATAGATGCGAGATCTCTTTCACCGAACATTCCGCCGTATGTTCTCGGCGCAATAATCCATAATTATGAGCAGAGAGTGTTCGTACTTACTTACTTGGGCAATTGTAGAGCTTGTTTGTCTGCGCGATGTCCCCTTGTGACAGTCGTACCCGCTGTCCTATCTCCGGCCGCACCTTGGTATCCGCGCGCTCCTGTGCCAAAATGGTGTCCAGTTGCGTGCTCTTGGAGAAGGTGTTGCGAGCGTAGTGCATGATGGAGTCGAAGTCGTACGCCATTCCCAGGGAGTTGACCTCTTCGTCGGTAAGTTTGTTGAAGTTGTACTCCTGGCCCGTCATGATGTTCTTCATGATGATGTCCACGTGGCTGTCCCGGTCCGGACGCGTGTGCTCATGCCAGAAACCCACGACGTGGCCCAGCTCATGCACCACGATCCCGAACTTGTCGCAGTTCTTGCCGATCGATATGGCCTGGGGACCATTTCCACGTTTGCCCACGAAGGAACAGCACCTACACCATTTGCATGACGGTATGGGTTCAAACAATGGTATCACCTAAGAAGGTGCAACTAATGGTGTGATCAAAACTTCAGCGCTCGCTCGCGGCCCTAGACAGTCGACAGTCGCCCTTTTAGTTAATCTACGTTTCTGGGTACCCGACGCCCGCATCAAAGCCAGTTTACGCTGCGTGCCTTGGTCTCGTTCCTGTCTGAAATTGGCTGATGAGAAGTTTTGACTTATGTGCCTCTGTTTCAGATGGTTCTCTGTTTCTTTCGTTTTTGTGTGTGTGACTTTTTTCTCCTTTTTGATTTTTTTATATTTTTCTGATTCCCCCTTTTTCTGATTTCTTTCTTTTGTGTGTGTGTGACTGCTGTAACCCTGTGTGACTCTTGTACCTGAGTGTTTGCAGTCCAGGTATCTATGTACGTTCATGTGTTCAGTGTTGTTCACGTGGTATGGAGTAGCCCGCTTCCACGTTGATGGTGCCAATTTCTCCATGTTTTTATTTTTTTCTTTTCACACACTCAGTCACTAATGGTCTGCGAACGTAACCTCTTCAAATGCGCCTTCACCCCCAATGTGAGAGGGTGAAAGAGCACACTATCGCCTCTTGCGTCCTGGAAAAAGAAAACAGAAAATGCAACCCAAGATAAAGGCAGTTCCGATAGCGTCACCTGTTTTGTTTCGGAAAGTTAAAGCTCATCTTGGACGCATGAGGCGACCTTGTGCTCCTTCACCCTCTCACATTGGGAGAGAAGGGAAGGCGCGTCTGTGGAGACGCGCAGTGAACAAAATAAAGAAAAAAGTTGTGTTCCTTCACTAATTTTTTGCGGACGATCTATGGAACGGATTTTTGCTGACAACGGCTACGGTATCAGGTGATCGAAGGGACCAGATGTTCTCGTTGGAACAACTTCTAGCCTTTATAATTAAAAAAAAGTTAATTAACGATTTTTAGGTAATTAGTCATTCGACGGTTGAGCAACAGATGACCAAGAGCGTCCGCCGGCCCAGAGATGATAGAAGTGAAAACAAGATGTCTGTGGCCCTTATAGTTTTTACGAAAAATCCGTTTAAAAAAAAAGACACCCTGTATAGTAGAAGATTTTGTGATGGAACATTCCGAAACCTCCACGCTCGAGCCAGAATAGCGCAAAGGCCCGCACGTTCCAAACGCTCCTTGTATCGCAAAGACGGTGCGTATATGCTAAAAGCTTTGTAAGTAAGACATGAGAACGCTCTTATCTCGAAACGCAGGTGGAGCAGAAAGAATGAGGGACTACTTGAACTGCTTTGCAGTTGGAATCGGTTTCTGTGTGGTCAACAGGGGCACAAGCAGAGCTGGTAGAGCAACCTTACTTGGAAGAGGGAAGTGCAGTAACCGTGTGCACACTAATTCCTATGCTAGACACGCGCCTTCTTCGCAAAGGGAAGCTAAGTGGAGCCATGACCCGCATGCCTTCTAACTTGCGGAAGTTGAGTTGTGATTGCCAAGTAAGCTAAACAAGAAGGTCGTAGTTGAAACTTCAAGAAGGTTGTATAGCTGCACTAATCTCCGAATCCTCGTGTCCACACTCTTAGAAAAAAGGGTGCAGCAGTTACGCCTTCTAGGAGGTAATAGTTGTCGCGTATATGTTGTGCCTAAAAGGTTGCAAAGTTCTACCTGCTACCTCACTCTCTGCCACGCATGATAAGGTTACCGCTTTTGATTCGGTGAGCGAGGGGGGCGTACGCCTTTTTGTAGCAATTTGGGTATATGATAATTGCTTTTACTACCCTTTATCAGACGCTATGGTAACTATAAAAAGTTACCACATTTTCACACTCTTTTTCTTAGAATGCACTGTCATGGTGAATATTTCGTTTCTCAAATCGCGTTTGCCTAGTGTAATGCAGCCTTGAGGGCGGAAGAAAAAGATGGAAAGAAGCAAGGATACACAATTGCATTGCGAGGATGATTGCAGGATGCAAGGGGTAAGGCGCTCCCGTGCTGAGGTTGTAAAACTACATTCAAGTGTGTAGGTAACTTTAGGCGATTGTTGTAGAAATGCAGGCATTCTCAGCTTGATATTTGGAATTGTCTAGAGTTAAATTATCCGAATAGCATTCAAATAGCGGCAGTTCAGTTTGTACCCGAAGTCCGCAATAAATGGCAGGCCCATACAAATCCGCATGGCTGTAATTCATAATATCATGAGACCATAGTCCATAGTCCACAGTATAATAGTTAATAAACGAACGATCCCACCATTTGTACCATAAGGGAGGACACACGTCTTTCAGCCATGTCTCAGCACGCAGAGAAAAGAGACGTATAGGAGGTTAAACGGGGTTATAAATATTAGAAATTAATAAGGAATACAATTCCCACTTGCTCCTTCACCTGTATATATCTGTGCATGTATATATAGATAACAAAAATAAATTTGAATCTGAACAGTTACGTACCCACACGGTCGCTCCGTGAATACAATATAGTGCGGATGGTCCGGGCCTCGCTCAACGAACTTGACGCACGTGTTGTTCTCCCAGTGGCGCATCGCCTGCTTGAACAGCGCGCGGTGGTCCCCTGCAGAAAGGCACGAGTACGCTACATGAATGATACGCTGCACGATGTCCCATGCACATCCATTCGTCTCTTTCACCCGAAATCTGCTCGAAACCTCGCAGACTATATAGCGTGCTTCCTTCAGGTACTGGAATATATGACGACCACCACCAGTGGTTCTCTCCATACGTACACCAGGGTTGCAGAATGGGGCCACCAATTCCATTCCAATTCCATTCCGAGGAATCGAGATTTGTGATAATCCAATTCCTTACAATTCCTCGGAATGGAAAGGTGTGGTCAATTCCCACTGCTGGAGTGGCTCGGCAACCCCATTCTATTCCTATAATTCCATCAAGGAAAAAGAAAGAAAGAAAAAGGTAACTGTACTGTCTAGCCAAGCAGTGTTAGAAGAGTTTGGTATTATCCAGCACGGAAAAAGCACAGAGACAAAGTGCGGAAAGGATCCTAACATTACAACAACATCGATACACTACTAACTGTGATGACATTTTTTTTTTCTTTAATTGTAATTTGGACACGTGAGCAATATTGCTGACCAGGGGTATCGTGTGTTCAGGTTCACAAACATGGGGTGCCAGAAAGAGGTGCCTGATAAGATAACCAACTTCGCTGTGCTGTCATAATATGCGAAACTGTGGAAAATACTCGTTCTATTGCTGCTGCAGCTGCGTGGGGTTCTTCTGGGTGACCGCGGAGAGCTGCCATGTATTATTATTTTCGAAATGAAGGAGAAAGGAAGACCCGTTTGAATATATTAATTCGCTAAATATTATTTGGCTAAATATATTTTCGCTAAATATTTATTTCTAAATATTATTTCGCTCTTGACCATGTGCTGGTGCGGTGCGTGCGTGCAAAGGGCGCGTGGGCAGAAACCAGTGGGTTGAAATAAAAAATACCACCGGAGCACCCAGACCATTCCAATTCCATCCCCATTCCATTCCCAGGACAGTTCCCGCTATTCCATTCCAATTCCATTCCAGGCTCTGATAAATCTGGAATGATTCCGGAATGATTCCAACTCCGATATGGCAACTCTGCAACCCTGGTACACACATCCGGCATTCAATTCATTCTGTGTTCCCACATTGTAAAACAAAAAGTGCGCGGAATGGTGATATCCAAGGCATATCTGAGTGTTTGCACTCCAAGTGTCTGTGTACGTTCATGTGTTCAGGGTTGTTTACGTGGTATGGGAGTACCCGGCTTCCAGGTTGGTGGTGCCAATTTTCTCCATTGTGCTTTTTTTTTTTTTTTCACTCACTCACTCGAGGCGAGTAAATACCATCACTCTAAGCAAACAGTGCGAGCGTTTCAAACGTTCTGGCCCTATTTGAATGGTGGTGTCTAGTATAGCATTGTATGCAGGGACGGCTTCATAATGTTGAGTCCCTAAGGAATGGTCGGCGTGAAATGATCTTCAAAGCGACGTAGATGTGTGCTCCACGCAAACAGAAAGTTCGCCTTTGTTCGTCGCTTTTCCTTTCGCGGCAGTTCGAAAGTACAGCTTCTATTCCCTTAGTCCCCTGTTCTAGTCTCCTAACCCTGAAGCTTATTCTCCACCACTAGAGAAACAGCGCCTATAAACTTGGCATAAACTCCCGTGTATTTAGTCCCGAAAGTGACTAATGCTTGTGGCCACGTATCTGTAGTCCCAAACAGGATTAAAATTACTCCTTCTTTATTTATTGATTAAAATTTATTATGAACGTTATACACAACATGTGCTCCACACAAACTAAACCGATGTTTAAAGTAGCGTGCGCCACTCGCGCATGCTCGAATAAAAACTAATCAAAACAAGACATCTTGGCTTTGCGATGCGAACACACCAAGAACCTGCTTCGCAACCGACCCCCCCCCCCCCCTTTTCCTGTCCTTCAACATACGGAAGGAAATCTTCGACTATTACGGCGAAAGAGGGACCTTCGTTGATATATGATCCCCAGTTTCGTACATCGTGAGCCCAGATGCGAAATTTCTATCTCAGCCAAGCGGGAATACGAGCACATATCCTGCGTGGAGAAAAGAAGATTGAATGCAATCCGTTTGCTTCTGAATTTGAAAAGCTAGCTTTCCCGAGTGAACTGTTCACGGTGAATTCGGCTGTCTCGGAAGGAGCCCACCAGGAGCTACAAATGCGACAGAAAGATATGACGTGGAAGCACAAAATGAGATGGCTGCAGCGCGCACTGTCAAAAAAAAAAAAATGTGGATACGCGTTGTTATGTCTCCGGGCGAATTTTATGTCGCGACGCGCGTAAAACTCCTGCGTGAGTGTTTGTTGCTACGCGTGCTATTTTTTTTTTCTTTCTTTCTTCTCTCTCCATATGGGCGAATATTCTCCGACGTGTACGCCGAAGGTGCCATGACGCTGCAAAATGTTACATCTTATTGTCACGCGCACGACCGCAACTTACTGGCTTCCCCGAGACAGTTCTTTCTTTCCAGTGATTGGTTTTGTAAGATATTGTAAAAGTTAATAGTTTATAAGCTAGATAAGTTTCGAAAGGGAGGAACATCACGGCGAGGAGAGGATAAATCCAAGATGATTTTTTGAACTTTTTTTTTATTCCGTGTTAGCTCCGCGAAACAACTGTGGCTATGAGCGGCGTACAGATGTGGTCAGGTGGAGAGAGGACAGAAGGAAGGAGTGCGGGACAGGGGGGGTTAGTATGCGTCCTGGGCCGACTTCAAGGGGAATTGTGCCTCCATTTGCCTGGAAAGTCTTCGGAAAACCTCAGACAACACCAACAGACACCAAACCATCAGACAACACCAGCAGATAGGTGGTAGTGTTTTCAAATCGTCACTCAAACTGTACTGCCCTTTACATATAAAAAAAAGAGTTTTGGCTATGTCGTGTAAACTGTTTGTAATGCGTACCACTAGCGTGGTGAACATGTACGATCACACGCGTACGCTGGTCGGGGTCCTGCAAACGGTGGACAAGCGACCGCAACGACAATTACCCACTTGTATTTGCGCATAGTACTGCAAACTGTGCATTGTAAGCTAAGAGAGAGAGAGAAAGAAAAGATAATGACAAGGAGTATAGCAGATTCCAGTCTCCTCCTATGCTTTAGGCAACTGCCATTATTTCAAATGACCACATTTGGAAACCTGTTGGAGGTCGTGCGACGGTTTATAGATGTATGCATTGTGTGGGAGTGCACGTGCCAGTTAAAAAATGAGTAAATTTTCAGAAAATCCCAGAGAGCTTAGTGCCGCTTTGAACTATGGGAGCTTGCTGGAAACAAAGGAGGAGAAGGTCTCCAAGATGTTTCGGTTCCCTCTCTCTCGGCCGATTGTCCACGAGGAGTCAAGGTGAGCGAAAACGAAACGTGTAAGGACAGTTCTCCCTTCATCATTTCAGTAATCTCCCAGGATGCAACGCGTGCGCAAGGAGCACTGGGATTTTCTGAAATCGTCTATTACAGTTTCTAGTCTCCTGGCCCCGAAATTTACTCCCCAGCATTGCAAATACTCCCTATATACTTCGCATAAACTTCCGCACATTTAAATGTACCATAAAGCAATACAACTGCAATCTCAGAAGACTTTTCTATTCGATACCCTGAGTCCTCAATACTCTTACGTACAATTTTCGTCCCAACTGCGCTCATAATTTTTTCTTTTTAGAAAATGAAAATTAAAAATAACGGACTACACTGTGTCGAAGACGCCACCAACTGCGCATTGCTCGTCATATACGACGGCAAAACTACATTGCATGCGCATAACACTGGGTCTAAAACAAAAGACGTCGGCTACGCGTCTGCTACGTAGTCATCATTAGCAGCAAGCCAGTCGGAAACATCGATCACCGTTGCTTGACAAATTGGGAATAATTTCCTACCAGACGTCGCCCCGAGTCGTTACCGCAATTTTTCTTGCAAATCGTTAAAACAGAAAAATAAGCGTTCCCTGTCACACGTATAAATTGCTGTGCAGGGTTTACAAGCGAAAGCCCTTAACCTACGTCGCCGACATAACCTGTCTGCCTGCTGCTCGAATGGTCGTGGCAATGTATCCGGCTAAAACTGGCTAAAATTACTCATTTTTTCTTTAGACTATTTACACATTATGGGGGCATAGACATTGTATCGCTAGGTAGAACTTTCTACCCATCTCGGTAGAGCTGTATTGCAACCACATTGCTATTCAAACCAATTTTACCTTTAGCGTATAACTGCAAAGTAGAAACTGTCGTTATACCAGCTTGGGTAGGAAATTCTACCTTTTTTTTTCTTTTTCTCAGAGCGAACGTGAGAAAGCGGAGCTAGGGAAAGGGACGCCGCCGCTTACACACGCGGAAGAGAAGACGCGCGTGGATTGGCCCGAAATGGTAGAAGTACTGTCGTTCTACCAGCTTGGGTAGAAAATGCTACCTGTTCTTTTCTTAAAGTGTAGCGTATTCCTAAGCGGTATCCTAATTACCACCAGACTGGTTTGTACGTTGTATTTCTCCAAGTGACACTAAAACGCATGCGTGACACACACGTGACACTAAAACGTGCATATTTGGGACGCCTTGAGAGCGGGCGTCTGGGCGCCGATGGCGTTAACGCATCGATAATGGCATCGCGCGCATATCCGCTGACAGAGTGGGAAAGACATGTATGGAGGCTACATCCCGATACGCGAACGGGAGACGGGTCTGCACCCCCACGCTGTGCAGCGAGTTGCCTCTCCAAGGCTGAGCTTTCCCAAGCAGCACAATGTACTGAAAGTCGGGTGCAATAGGGGTGGACGGGTAGGTAGAAGGCCTTGAACAGACTCGTGAAACTAAAGATCATTGATATGACACATACCGTCCACCCCTATTGCACTCGACTTTCAGTACATGGTGCTGCCTGGGTTCCCTCCTGCTTCGCATCCGATCTCGTAGTGCCTACACGTGCGCCCACACTTTCAAAACTCGGCCGCACTTCCAGTCCAAATTGTCGCCAATGCGGTGAGCCAGAAACGGAGGAACGCATTATAATGGTGCGTCCGGCTACATCCGACGCCAGACGGGAACTCCAAAAAGCAGCGCAGCACCCTGGAACATCAGAGCTACAGATTGAGGAGATCGTCCATCCGCGCGGCAACCTCCAGCGCCACAAGTCCGTACAGAAAGCCCTGCTGAACTTTGTGAAGCCAGTAGACCCTCACCGACGGTTGTAGGGCAGGGAACTGTAGAACCAGACGGTGGTGAGCCTTCCTCTTCGCCTACCCCCTTCCCCCTTTCATCCTTACCCCGACCAACGTGCCGCCAATCTAGGCAGAGAGACCGCTTGAAATCCCCCCCCCCCCCAGAGTGCGCCATGTGTTGCCCACACTATCTATACCTTCGCTCACGATTTACATGATGATCCTGTTCACCCTCGCTAACGTCTTCAGCAAATCACAAAACTGTAAGGAGCAAGACACACACGCACACGCTCTCTCGCTCTCTGTCTGACGAAAAAGCAAATGAGCGGCTCTTAGCAATACGTGCATCCAAAAATAATTAGTCGGGAGAACCACGTTCTTTCATTGATCCCCTTTCCCTCCCTGCCTTCCTTCCTTCCTGCCTGCCTGCCTGCCCTTTAAAGCAGAACGTCGCGCGCAACTACTCTCCTCGTGTGACGAAGCTGCGCACGCTAGAAATATTTCTTCAGAACGAGGAGGGGCTCAAGAGAACACGGAGAAAGTATTTCCCAAAAGAGAAGAAGAAGAAGAAAAGAAGCCTGCTATCATTATATCCTGCCTCCTTCACCTGAGTCAAGAATCACGCTGTGTTGACAATGTCTGCGGCCCTCCAACGCTCGAAACACTGAAGCGAAAAAAGGAAAAAGAGTGATATATATAAAGGAGATTTTTGTTTTTTCTGCCCCTCCCCTCTCTCTCTCTTCTTTTTCAGGCACCGATAGTTTCTTACGCTTAATAGAGCGGGTTTTCTTATATTACCCTCCCCCTCCCCGAGGATCCTGTCAGAGCTAAGGGTTTTTACGCGGGTAAGGAAGGCGATAGATGCTTCCTATTTTTTATCCTCTCTTCCTTCGTTAAGGTTGCCGTCCATATTTTTATTTTATTTCTTATTTCACAGACGTTATTAGCCTTTTATTTTCATTTCCTCAACGCACACACACACACACGCGCGCGCGCTTTTCTTCCTGTTTCACCACACCATTCTGCGTGAAGAGGTTTACTGCGGGTATTATGCGTACTAACGCGTTCTTATGATCCTAATCCTCTTATCGAGGGAATTCAGGTTCCGAGGGAATCACTGAAAGGTGGAATTGCAGCGGACTCGTATAGAAAAGGCTTCCCTCGCGGTAATTCTCCTAATGAAACCCCGTATTCGTTCCGCCCTCGCAGCTTTTGTACCTTCTGTAGGTTGTCTATATACGGGCTTATGGTATTACATAAGGACACGTCTGAGAAACGCAGTATAGCGGAGGACAGGGACCAAGAAGAATTCGGGCCTGTGTCGATTGGCCGACGTACGCGCCGCCGAAGTAAGGGATCAATTACGGTTCGCGACGTGCAGGTTCAGTACATCAGGATATTGAGAGCGGAGGGATGGAAGAAGGAAGGATGTGTAGGGTATAGAAACTATGAACGCATTCCTATACCCGGCATTTTATGAAAAACCAACAAGAAACGCGATTTCCAGTGGTGCGAGACCGTGAGCCTTCCCTGCTACAGGTAATTACGTTTTTTTTTTTTTTTTTTCGTTACAGATACAAAAACCTGCGCGAAAGCGAAAACAAACTTATCATAAATACGAAGAAAACTAAGGCTACGATATTTCGATCTAAAAATAAGGCAATTTATAAAGATATTGAACTTAAAATGGCTTCGAATTCTGTTGACATATGGTGGATAGATTTAAGCTATTCGGAGTATATTTTTCTCGTACAATGTCTTGGGATGACTACTATCAACACATGCAATCTAAAGTATCTTCAGCAGTAGGGATGCTTTACAGACATTCCTATCTTCCTGTTCTAAAGTTAAATTGGTAATATACCTTGGCCTATGTATAATGGCCTTACTATATTATATATTAATATAATATATGGCCTTACTCGTTTGTCACGTACAATACTGTCACCTTGTATGGGGAATCTCGACCAAGAAAAATATTGAATCCCTTTTAGTATTACAGAAAAAAGCTGTACGGGCAATAGCAAATGTACGACACGAGCACAAAGAATTTATTTACAAGTTTATCCCTCATAAGGGTGGCAGAATTGTACAAATATCGCAAATGTTAACTTATAAACTCATGCACAACCAAAATAACTATAGCTTTCATAACCTTGTTAAACTATAGTGAAAAATGAACAGATACACTGCTTACGTTCCCTCCCGACATGGCTTGTTGCAACTAATACCATACTGTTGCCAACATTACTAAATGACCGCATAGGCAGGTTAACTTCCTCAACTTAAGCAAACCTGACATTAGCTAATGTTAGGTTTGCTTGAGTTGAGGAAGTTAACCTGCTTATGCGGGCCTAGGCTCCTATACTCTTTGCTGCTGACTTTCACTTGTGTACGGTTCTTGTCAAGTGATAGATTAACGTAGCCTCCATATGTTTTTGAACATAGACATTCTGGTATAGTACTCGACTGTGCATTACGTTGATGCACATAGGCTCTCTTCTCCGCTGTTTTTTCTTATTTTTTATTTAAGATGCTTGTGTTATTTTGTATCGTTTGTATCGCTTGTACTTAAATTGTTTGTGTGCTCCACTGCTGAAGAACTATAGGGCTGGACTCGTCACGCCACATTGCGTGGCTTTTTTCTCACCACCCTGGGCTTACTGTAGAAGTAAGCAGAACAAATAAAATGGACGAATGAAACGAATGATCTCCTCTATGCTGATTATCACTCCATTTGAATCACTGTACGCTAGACCTCACTCTTTTGTTGTCAACTAATATGATGGTGATAATGCGTGTAGCTGTCGTGTTGATTATGATTGCTGTAGCTATTGTAAAAGACGTCTATTCTGATTGATTCGACTTGACTTTAAGAAAAATAAAATGGAGATTTCGGCTTCACTAGTGTGAGGGCTGCAACCCCACATCACCTGCACAAGTTACCTTGGTGGAGAACTCCTGTAATAATGATGCAAATGAAGAGGATGATTATGGCGATGATGACGATGATGATTAGTGGTGGTGGTGGTGATTCCGACAGAAAACAATTGCAAGCACACTGAGTTGTCCCGGAGCACGCAAACAGTCGAACAGCAAAATCCACAAAACATAAAAAAAATACGTCTATTATTTTATCGTTCCATCACCAGCTTTGCTTAAGGGGACCACGCAGCTACTGTGCTAATGTAGTGTCTGAAAGTGGAATAGATTTGATTAGATTTAGGTGCAGTGCAGAGAAGCAAAGCATGCGCTCTGTATGCCTTCTCGGAATTACTCGTATAAATAGATTAGGGGATCTGGTTTCTGTCTCTTTACGCACCCGAACTGTCGTGGACGCCGCTTTACCGCAGGGGTTGGAACCGTTATTTTTTATTTTTTTAGTTTGGTTCGGGTTTGGGTTCAGGCATATTGGTTCGCATCGGGTTCAGCTCCGCAGCAGCGCAAAATGTCGCTTCGAACCGGTTCAGGAGAGTTAATTGTGAGCAGATTGCCATGGGGTTAAAAGCAAGCATATCCTCACAAATATCAAATAACACAAATGTACTTTTGTTGTTGTTATTGTTGCCGACACAGCAGTGATTCGCGTCAACAATGCGTGATACAGATCTGCATTTCAGGTGCAACATTAGCATACAGTGCTTTCTATGTTCACTCATCGTATACAGCGGCCCACCGTAGCCGCTCCGCAGTCTCCATCATGCTTTCGAACGGGGATAGACGCGCCCTCTTGTCCGCGTTGACGTGGGCCCATGAGGAATGGTGTCATGACACCACCCGGTGGTCGCTTCTGTATGCCTTTGACCCAACTCTATTATTTGAAATGCCGGGCGGTTTCCCTCGCCTCTTTACGCCTCTTGTGCATCGTTTACGACTTAACGTTGCATTCACCCCTGCACTCCGGTATAGGCTGGGCCACAGCAACACGGCTCTGTGTACAACTTGTGGTTTCCCGGCAACAATCCGACGCATTATAGAAGACTGTAGCCAGTACGTATGCGAGCGATGGGCCTTGAAATGTCAACTTGAAATGCTGACCATTCAGAGGCCATTCAACATCTGCAAAGTTGGATGGAGTAACCCTGCACATCAGTGCCGTGCACTTCGCGCTTTTCCTTGCTTTCTGAGGGCCACCGGCCTCCTTCAAGAACTGTAGGATTTCCTTCCCTCGTCATCATTTCATGTGAACCTTTTCGGACTGGGGTAGGGTCCTGCACTCAACGCAAGGAAACATCCCACATAATCATCACCATCCATTCATCTATGTTGTTGTGTCATCGTATACACCCTGTTACATCCTGCTCAGGAACTGGCCTTTATTTTCACAGCCCAAAATGAATACTTGGGGTTGTTGGACGACGAAAATCGCGTACAAGGAAGCCTACAACTGCCAAAAGGACAACCTCAAAACTAACACAACTGAATGAACGCAATAGCTGCGAGGAGGAAATACCTCGTGGAGCTTGGGCTGCAGTTTCGTTTTGTTCACTTTCGATTTCGAATTTGTTGGGCAACGCGGCTCAATCCGCTGTGTAAACCGTAGTTCCGATCTCTCACAACGTATACATTACGTCTGAACCGTTTTGCGAACCGGTAACCGCCTAGACTTATTTCGGTTTAGTTCCGGTTCAGCGAACAAATACGGGTTTTTAGCGGTTTTCGGTTCGGGTTCAGTTTCGGTTCCAATCCCTGCATTACCGTGCGTGTACCCAAGCAGCACAACATCTTGGACCATTGGGCCAGTATTGCCAATATTGGTCTAGTATTGGGCCAGTATTGCCTATATTGGGCCAGTATTGCCAATATTGGTCCAGTATTGAGCCAGCATTGCCAATATTGGTCCAGTATTGAGCCAGCATTGCCAATATTGGGCCAGTATTGCCAATATTGGGCCAGCATTGCCAATATTGGTGTCAATTGGTGGCCAAGACGATGTGCTGCTTGGGTAACTGCGTGAAACACTGCTCCTGGATTGATGGCAGAAGGTGTCGGGAAATATGAGTAAGATAGGATGTTTTACCGCTGAAGTTGGCCTCTATCTCGTAGGGGATGACAGCTTGCTCCCAAAGGCGCTCAGACCGCGCCGTTGCTGCTCGCGTTCGCCTCCGGGTCTTGCTCTGCCGATCACCCCTGTGCCGATGCCGCCGCCTGGAAAATAATTCACGTGAATTAACCTTGGCCTAAAAGTTCCACTCCATTGAGATACAGGTTAACGAAACAAGTTCACGCGGCCAAAGTCTAATTGGCAAAATTTAAAACGGACACACACGCATACAACAAGAATCTCAGTTGGCATTGCTCTTTCATGTCTGTTGGTGGTGGTGGTGGTGGTGGAAGCGTGTGCTAGTATGCAGTACGTCTCAATTAATATGTACAAATACTTTAAGAAAGGGCGAAGCGCAAATGAAACCAACCGAATTTTGTTAGCAGTCGGGCAGTCGGGTATCCCATACACTCTTAAAAATGAACTTCACCGCATAGCACGCTCCCAGCCAACCATCATCTCGAATGATATCGTTCTCGCCTCTGATTTGTTGAAAACGAGGGGCGTACGCCTTTTTGTGACAATTATGAACAGCATAAGTGTCACAAAAAAGGCGTACGCCCCCCGTTTTCAACAAATCAGGGCAGATAACGATATCATTCGAGATGATGGTTGGCTGGGAGCGCGCTATGCGGTGAAGCTCGTTTTTAAGAGTGTAGTCGTCAATATTTGCGTGTAATGGATAAATAAGGTCACATTAATTCGCTAACCTTTAAAATGTTGGTTCGCTGGCATTGGTGAAAGGGCCGACCTGTCAACTGCAAAGTTGTAGAGTGCCTTGGGAAAAACCCGGCCGAAGTGTTTCCAGCAAACTCGCGTTTTTGGAACAGAGCGCATACAGCGGTTTTTATTTTCTATTTTAAATCTTAGTACGTGATACTTGGGACACTTTGTATGTGGAAAATGAAAATGAAAGTGTCTGGTGCATGCGAGAAGTCGGAAACACTTTATAAACGAAGTGCAAGTGGAAGGCGCGGTCGGCTTCCCCCACGCAGTTGAGGCACTCTGCAGCCAATCAGATGTCTGTTTAAACAGTTTAAGCACCAAACCTCTGACCTGCAACATCTAAGATCGGCAGAATTTTTCGTCGGCTACTTTTCTATCAAAATTTTCCCAGGCAATCCCACAGTTCCCGAAGATTGATGAAAATCTTCTTCAACGTTTACCGTAAGGATAAGGCTCCCATCTCCCAAGCATGACCGTCCATTACCAGCGAGGGGGAGGGGGGAATATATGTTTATTATTTTAAGACAAAGGAGGGAAAGGTTAGCCTGCGCTACGTCGGCTTGCTATTCCCAGCGAAGAAAGAGGGGGGGGGGAAAAGAAAAGAAGGAAAAGCAAAACAAACAAACAAAAAAGGGAAAACAACCACGAAATATGATCACAGTTCACCCAGAAGGCAGCGAGGGCATGTAACGGAGCCCTGTTGAGTAACGGGTTTGCCGCCAAAAACAGTGGATCCACAAATTGCGTACGACAAATTATAGTACGGCTATCCGATGTCGCGGCGCCTACAACGAATCATCGAGCCCATGCGGGCTCGTGCTCCTATTACCCCCTCTACACGAGACTCCTCATTTTTCATTGCATACGTATTGTCTCGATCGTTAGAGACTCTGTGCGACAATGGCGGAGAGGGACAAGCATTAAGGGCTATCTCCGTTGGAGATAACGGTTTAACTTCCGTTGGGCGTATACGTGCATTTGTATGTTACGCTGCACACAGCGATGATAGAGGAGATAACGATCAAAGTCGGCAACACCGACATTGCGGCTAAATTCCACCTACCGCGTGTTGATTGATCTGATCTGATTTGATTGTATTTTAAAAAAAAGAACAAAAACGTTGCAACTATCCCCCTTCTTCCCCTACTCTAGCACTTTTAGGGTGGCGGGACGCGGGGCCACCTGGGTGAGGAGCCAGGTATCCTATAGCCACTAGACCACGCCGGTGATGTTTGGAAGGAAAGGATCGATATAAAAAGAAGCGACTGTAACCAACTAGAAGTCAAGGTATGAACAAGCCATAGGTATAAGAAGAGAATGCTTCCATCGGGAGTAGAACTCGGATTGCTCAATTCAGGGCCCATAGACGGCAGCCACTTACATCATGGGACTAGTTGTAGGCACTAGTTGACAGCTCTGAATCAACTGCAAAACCTCTCGCAGACTACGTTAACGGCCTTTGATTGGTGATGGAGCGTGTTTGAGAGCATTGGGACGAAATTGATGGATGAGCCGTAGATGTCGAAGGTTGCTCTTTACGTTTCCTGTCTGGGTCTGGGACACGCTATGCTCCACAACGTTTCATGAAATTTCTTATGCGTCAGACACGGAAACGATCGGAAATACGTAAATTCTACGTAAAAATGTCGTGTTCCTTTTAGTTTCGTTTTTGTATTTATAAGTGTTTACTCCCCACATCTCAAAGCAAATGGAAATGGAAGAAAAAAGGAAAAGGTGTAGGCTCCATCAACATGAATGTCGGCTACTCCATAGCGTTTAAAGCTGCATACAAGCAAATAAGTGCAAATTAATAAAAAAAATAGCGAAAAAATAAGCGAAGAAAAAAAAATATATGATAACCTATGGCATTCCTCCAAGATATGTTTGGATCGTGCACATTTCATACGGTCGAGAAATGACAGTATGTGTGAGAAGGGTAGGGCGCTGATGTTTACTCGTCCAGGCTACACCCTAGCAAAACCCATTAGTTGAGCTCGCTGAGGGCTGATCTATATAATCCCAGTTTCTCTTTACCGCTCGTAAACCATTTCTGCCTCTTCCGCTCGCTTCAACGAAACTCCGAAATGACATGGCGAAGCGTGGCATGCCATTTTATTCACTTTTTACTTGCGTTGCCTTCTAAGCATTGTGAAGTGACGCTTAATTTGTTTGTTTACCTTTAATGGCCGCGAGGATATATGATCATAACCTCGCTTGGACGGCAGGTCTCTGAAAGGTTTTACATGTTCCCTGCCAGACGCCCCTTGTCATTATAAGCCACGCCATCGTGAATTATTCCCATTAGGCTATGAATTAATAGCGCGCAACCGGCGGTCCCGCCGACATGTGTGAGTAAATGACATCCTATGAAAGACGGCTCCCGAAAAAAAGCCCGGGTCGTCGAGCTAGTATGCTTGGTAGGGCGGCGGGTCTCTTTAAATTGAACGTTGTATGAGCACATGCCACGTTTCACTCACAAAGGAGTAGATACACGGAGAAAAATTATACTTACGCTACATTGATTATATAATGCCTGGAATGCACCCGAAGCAAATGCCCTGGAAGAGATTTTCGAAACGATCTTGCGCGAATTTGGTGCCGCGATATACCGGAACAATTAACGTAACTTCGTGTCATTGAAAAGCAGCAGGCTGCGAAGAGATTTGAATGCCAAGAAATATTTGGGCAGTGAGATGTCTTTTATGGATTGGATAAGGAGGAGGTAAGAAGCATGTAATATCACGAGCAAATATACGCGTCACAGTCCGAGCAATTCCAAGAATTTTATGCCTTACACGACCCAAACATAACAACACGAACATAGAAGATTAAAAATGAATATACCGTATTTTTCGGTGTATAACGCGCACCCCTAAAAACGGGCTCAATTTGAAAAATGTTCGATGTGTAACGCGCACCGCAATTGTGCTGCAAGCTTCTGTACTAACACCACTATACACAATAAACCAAAGCGGTGTATCTTATATATGTATATGCCATATTTGAAACACATTTAGTCAAATCCGTTAAACTCCGATGAAACAGCGTCGCTGTCATAGCATACTTCAGTGTCCTCTCTGCTTTCCGTTTCGCGCCCCTTCTCAATCACGCCATTCTTCTGAAATGAATTCAAGATTATTGACTGCTTTAGAAAGTTCAGTGCCCTTTCGCCGGTTTTGTCAAATAACACTAAGAGCAAGCCACAGCACACTCAGAAAGAGGCTAGAATTTGTACGTCACCGACCTGAAAAGGAACTTTGCAGGAAAATATTTCCGTGTATAACGCGCACGGTTAGATAACGCGCAGGACCTGTTCAGAACATTTTTTTTTACTGTATAACGCGCGCGTTATACGCCGGAAAATAACGTATGGGACGCTAAGCACAGGGACGGGGCCTTTAATGCTCTTCTCAATTTCATTGTGCAATCTGGACTACTAGACGGTGCGTGGACATTACTATGATCCTTGATGTGAACGGCGCGCTCGGTCCTGCGTGGTCGCGGTCGAGACGCTCGCCCCGGTGAACTTTTGCGGTGCGCTCGCACCTTCTGTGGTGCAATCGTACCGTTTCCTTTCTTTTTTGGGGGTAGCAGAATTCGCTTGCGCGAATTCAACCTCCCCTTGTTATTTTATCAACCACCAACCAACCAACCAAAATACGGTAAGTGTCCCCCTGGATAATCAGTGTAATGGACGTTACGGACATATACTGCTGCGCCAAATTCTCTTTCTTGAAAAATGAAAAGACCTCGAGACTGTACCTACCTTTTCGCGTGTAACCGGTACCCTCTGTCGGGCAGGCTGATGCCAGTTGCTGACTTGACTTGTCGACTCCGCCGACGAAATGACTCTGTTGGCACGGCGATGTCGCCCATCACCAGATCTGTGTGAAAATAACCAGCAGTCAGCAAAGTCTAAAAAGTTAGGAAAAAGTACACACGGCGGACAAGTTCGAAATCACATGTAAGAAAGAAGAGTTGTCATTCAGAATTCTCACAACACGAAACCTCGGGGCGCGAAGGGCATTATAGGATGTAAACCGGAGACAAGAACACCTGCGGGCGCCGTCCGAAGGAGCGCCTTCTCCGAAGGATAGCTCCTCGTGGAGGTCCGAAAGACCTCCAGAAGGAGCTATCAACAACAGGCGCAGGCGGATGCCATTTTGTCACAACCTTGCGTATGTGCAAATTGCTTTACAACGACGTTACTTTCGGTGAACATGGGTAAAACTTATCGGATTATGGACTGCGCTTGTTTTTTAATTCAAACCACAATCGTTGTTGTTACGGAAGTCGAAATTTTCCGCGTATATATGCACATAACTGTTTTACAACAATAACAATTAAATTATGAATGATGATGCCATGTTGGGGTGTTTCTCCGCTGTTTTACACCTTTACAAGACGACCGTTAAGATTCGTTGAAGTACGTACTCGGTTGGAGTAGTACGAGGTCATATTGGTTCATAGGTGCACTGAGCGACAATCTTTGAAACTTCGGGGATTTTTTGCTGTTTCAGCGCTTATAGGCGCAACTGGCCGCTCCCCAAGTATTATCCCACATTCGGTATTCGATGTCTTATTAAAATATTAAAACAATTTTCTCTTCTTTTTTTCTTTATATCGTGTATTTCAAAGCCCTTAGCGGAACACCTTGTACGGCATCTCGGCGTGCCAGTACGATATTCCTGTATGTTGCAGCATGTCAAGGCTTTATAGCCCGCCTTTTTTGGTAGTTCCAAAAGTAAATCGGATGCTGTACTAGTCTTAAAACACGGTAAAACCCATTTTTACCCCCTCCCCTTTTTGTTTATTTTGAGTTTCTTTCTTTTTTTGGAATAGCAAGCCGGCATTAGGCTGGCTGACATTTCCTTTTTCTTCTTTTCTTTCTTTTCATTCTATTAAACATATTCTCCCCCTCCTCCCACGGCGCCCCAACATGCATCGTCGTTACTTGGAATATACATATCCCAGAAAAAAAAAAGGAAATCTGAAAAACGAAAATGACCTTGCCGAAGTGCAAGTTCAGCGTGCAATACGGGCACTGAAGAACCCATAAGCACCACTCATTCAGCACATCTGCTCAGCATCTCGTCTCATATTCATCAGAAAGGCGAAGATCATTTTTGTTGTCCACCCGAAGATCCTCTTGTCCCACCCGATATCGCTCGATTGTAGTCTATTTTACAATTACAAGTCCTCAAATAGAACCCGAATATGAAAGCCGAAAACAGAATGGTCTTTGGATAATGGGTTCCTCGTCTCCTGTTTCGTTCGCGTTGCGCATTTTCCCGATACGATTCGCATTGCTTCTTGTAGCGGGAGCTTCCGTAACGCCCATGCTATAGAACTAATGAACGGTAGCGGGATTGCCGGGAGCTTAGATGGGGCAGCGGGAAATGAAAGGAGGCCCTCTCTTTCCTTTATTTCTTTCTTTTTTTGTTTGTTTGTTCAGCCAGCCATTCGTAATCAGTACGAACAAGGTGAATTGTTTAGTTGTCGCTGTGGGTAGCCTTCTGCGAGAGAACATCTGTGATTCTCTTTTGCCCATTGAAGCACGCAGTGCATAATTACAATTATACCCATGATACTTAGTGTGCGACAGTCGCCGTGCTTAGTGCGACGAAATGGCGTACTTGTCTGCAGTATTGCTGACCGTATATCCTTACTTTGTTAAAATCTCACTTGTATATTCGCGTATGCACTGGGCTCATTAATGTTAATGCCGCTCACCCACATCAAATTGTCTATTTGTTGCAAATGAGAAAGTACTTAAAATCGCTAAAAAAGACACCAGTGCTGGGTACGAATAGGATGACACAAGATTGCACGACGACACCAGCACTGAAGTTCAATCAGTGTTTCAGAGTGCTTGTGTCGTCGTGTATGTCTTGTGTGTCGCTGTATTTATACCCAACACTGGTTTTTAATGGCGATTTTAAGTAATGTACCAACCGGACCAAGTTATCACGTTGTTTGAGAAAGTACGTTTCCCGTAGTCAGTGCATAGATAATACAGGCACCGGCTGTGCTCTGGGTGCACTCTTAAAAAATGAGGGGTGATGCTGAAATAGCGTGCCGTTGTTGGCCGCACAGGATTGTGCATCGTCACGACTATAGTCAGAAAGAAATAAGGGGGGAGGGGACTCACTCTTACTCACTCACTCTACTCACTCATCCTCCTAGCCAACCGTGCATCATGCCATTGTTGACATTGTTCTCTCCTCTAATTTATTGAACACGGGAGGCGTACACCCTTTTTGTACAAATTATGTACTGCACAAGTTGTACAAAAAAGGCGTACGCCCCCCGTTTTCAACAAATCAGGGGCGAGAACGATGTCATTCGGGGTGATGGTTGGCTAAGCACCGCGTGCCAACCACGTTCACCGTGCCAACCACAAACGTTCATTTTTGAGAGCATGTTTTCCCCTTGGGGTGGGGGGTGGGGGGGATATGTTTATTGCAAAAAAGGAACAAGGTGGGTTTCCCTCACATGCTATAAGATGCACAGTCCCCCCGAACAACATGCTGCCACATTCTATTTCCCCCCCTTTTTCTTGGGGGGGGGGGAGATCTGTTTATGGGAGTAGCCGAATTTGTCGTGTGACGTGTCTCCCTATTATTTTTTTCGCCACATCAACACCGGGGTAGGCATATCGCTCGGTAATAAAACGTCACCGCCGAACCAACAGTGCATAGAGTAAGGAATATCTTTAAGGAATCAGACATTAGAACCTCCCAAACGACGCTGCGAGTTCGATATGAGAGCACGGAGTCCTTCTGCCGAAGCAGTATACCTTTGCCATCTCTTTTAATGAAGGGGACATAAGAGGTCATTAGAACCAGCCGGTACGATGCCAGCACTGCCGAGGCATAAACCTGCTCGACGAAACTTGGTGAGTGAAGCGGAGATAGAATTGGCCTATTACGCCTTATTGCCCAGGGCCCGATCTGGATGGACGTATGAGCTCATTAGGAGAAAGCCTGATGATGTATCGACTGTGAATGGCTCTCACTTTCTCAAAGCGAGTGCTCTCTCATAATGAAGAGATGATGAATAGTTTTAGAAAGTTAATCCTCGCTCATAGACAACTGAATCGCGTGTTCAGCTATGCATCTGCGGTATGACATTGGCGTGATGGTGATCATGCAGACTTGTGCCCGTTACTCCAAAAAAGTAATTGATTACCGTTACTCTTCTAGAAAAAGTAATTGATTACCGTTACAAATTACTCGACTCAAAATGTAATTGATTACCGTTACAAATTACTCGACTCAAAATGTAATTGAGTAACGAGTATAAAAAATGCGTTACTCGGGCCGTTCATGCAAAAATTTCCGCCCCTGTGTGCTTCAAAAAAAATAGAAAAATCCCAACTCCCAAAGGATTGGGACAGCTGAAACAGCGCGAAAGACTCACGCGTGAGAAGTAGCAATAATATTTTTCCCGCAGCACATAAACAGCACCTCATAAAGAATAAAAGGAATAAGTCAAAAACACGCGTATGCTCTTCGTTCCCAATGTATACCAACCAACTACCTACGCTGAAGAAACGTTTCACTAAACAAACGGCGCGAGCCAGATAGATGTGCTCCTCACAACAAAACTGTCCATTTGTATGCACACCCACCAAAAACATTCCCTCTATTGAATCACATCGTGTTTCGTGTTCCAGCAGTCAAACTTGTCCCACTATTAGCGTCCTCAAGCTTTCTCTCCCAGCAGAAAGACGGGGGGGGGGGGGGGGGGCTGATGCGACGACGTCCGTCATTTTTCGAGTATGCCATTGTGTGTTGTGTGTGTGTGTTCATTTTCTCGCTCGTTGAGACGCACCTCGGGCCTGTCAATAACACCAGCAGAGAGCAACACCTCGAAGCCGGAAGAGGGGCATCGATCACAGGCATCTCACGTCACGTGCATGTGCGCCTAAAGAATCTTTAGCGCTCCAGGCGCCCCCGAGTTTTGACAGTTTGGTCGTCAGGTTTGGAGGTGTCCGCCGTGCCCCGGGAATAGAAGTGTGATCGGTGTTAAAGAGCGTTTCATTAGCCTGCTCTTTCTTTTTTTTTTTTTTTTTTGTCGCGCTTCCCTAATTTTTTCTCCGTTCGTTTTAGAAGTGTCAGTATAACTGAGACGTGTTGCATGCCCACGGTACCAGTGAGGTCTTGTGTGGTGAAAGATGATGAAAGATGAAAGTCACTGAAAAGGTTAGCCAGCTGTAGGACAAGAACCCACATCTTCTGGATTGCCGGTGTCATCTTCTTGTTCTGTGCCATCTTCTGCTTGTGTGGTGCTTAGGTGGATCCTGTCGCTGGTTGGCATTTGGAGTGTGTAGCTGGCAACAGTGTAGTCGCTGTCCGACAGTGCTAGGCGTGATAGCCAGTGTGTGTGTGGGGGGGGGGGGGAGTTCGATAGTCCAACCTCCCCCCGAAAATGTACCTTTGGTACTGCATTTCCATTTTTATTTTATTTAAAAATAAAATAAATATTGAACGAAGGAAATAACATAAATATAGAACGGCCAGATACAAAAGTGATTAGGATCCCTGACGAGGAACCTGGTCCTCTACAAGCAGTCACAGCGATTTGGGAGGCGGAAACGAGGGTACATTCTCATACTTCAGAAGTTCTGGCACAGCGAAGGAGTACAGGCAGGACAGCACCTGTGTAGTTTATTCCTCTAGTCCTGTCCTGCTTGCACTCCTTAGCAGTGCCAAAACTTCTGAAGTACGAACCAACTAGCCCACCGTCAGGCTTTGGTAAATTCTCTCCCCCACGTAAAGTTCCCGTACAACTTCCGAAATATTTTTCTAGCTACGCTACTGACAGCAGGTAAAAGAAGGATTACTGTGTAACGAGCGTTTGGGTTGGTGGAACAATGTAATGAACATTTGATATTGATGAGCCTGTTAGGTACAGTATGCTCCGACACATTTGCTACGTCATGCAGGCATACATATACTTGTGTCCAGTGCTCGAAATATTCCATCGAGTATTTGAAGATTCCTCTTCACATGATCTCGTCGGTGATTAACCACAACGTGGAGTAAAGTTTTTATAGGTTGGATTTAATTTTTTAAAACTCTCTATATGCTCTTTTCTTACTATATGTCCTTGTGAGCGTACCGACGTCAGTGCTCCACAGGATACATCCTCACCATACAGATAGAACACTTTCTAGGAAGCCCAGACAGCTAGAATAATTACTTCACCGGTTTCGGCTGAACGTATTCGGCGGATATAATGCTATCCGCTTATCAGTAAACAGTGTTGCACTTTGTGATGTTCCTTCTTCAGGACTATCGTGGAACGCACATTCTTCTATAAACATGGCAGCAAAACACACCACTGCTAGAGTAGCCAGCCCGGCGTAGAGTTGGGCCAACCTCTCCTTCTTCTTTTGTCAAATCAATCCATCGGCTCTCGTTACACATTCAGGCATATTCCAATGAGATTTCTTTTTCGCCGCCTATTTTTGGTAAGACGACGCTTCTCCCTGACAAAGTGCAATAGCCAAACATGAATAAGTCAGAAGGAGATATAGTATGCATGCATCGAGCAAGACGACATCTTGACCTTGACAGTACAGCCATTTTGCAATTATTATTTTCCGAGACCATCCTGCCGCAACAACGTCACTTTTTTTTCCCCTTCAATCTTTCGCAAGAGCCGAAGTAGGGCCAAGAATTACAATACGTCCTTTCAAGGTGAATTGCAATTCAGGGGCGTTGAATCGGAAAGCGCTTACTCACGCGCTTCTTCCAGCAACAATTATGCCCCTCAGTGCGGAGAGCTGTCTCCTAAGGGAACACATTATGTGATTCGCCCTTGCGTAACAGAAGATATTTCACGTATGCAATGTCAATGCCAAGAAATTGCGCGAGTGCTAGTAACGTGCCGGCCATATGAACCGCTGGAGGAGCCTTCCATCAAAATATGAATACGAAATCAAGACGCGCCATCGAAGAAATGACGACACTGTACAAGCGTACGCATACGAAGAGCCTGGAGGGTGTTTCCTTTTGCTTTGTGCCTGTATGTGTACGCAGCATCTGTGAATTCGTTCGGCTTCGAGGGACAGAGTTTGTCTTGTCAGAGACCGTCTTGTCTTATGCTGTTCGTGTGCTCTGTGCATTAAACCTCGTGTCCTTCGTTCTACCCTTTTAGATGATGATGGCACGGGCTGTTTCACCACTGAGGTGCCCTGCCCCATTACACATGAGACATTAAACTAAATGTGTGATATGAGAATGAAGTGAAATGGGTACAGAACTAAAAGAGTGCGAAATGAAGGGGAAAGCAGCGAAAGGAACACAGAGGATCAACACAGCATAAAGAAATAATATATGAAAAACACAGTATATAACGCTGAAGAACATCGTTATTCTTACATACACTAGAATATTGAGAAAGTCAACTTCAAACACATTTATCGATTCTGGAATATGCCTTCGTTTAATGTCACGTGTGCGTGCGTGTGCATTGTTTCATGGAGTTTGTTCTGCTGAACGTGCGCATTCACTGTGGACTGGACGCATGGAAAGTCTGCCTGTAGATGTAGGATGTCTTACGGGATGGAATATGACCAGAAGCGCTAAACTATCTCAGAATTGGACCCTCTTGTTTCGAAGCCGGAATTATGCCACGACAACACTACAGGGCAGCTCTACGACGGCTGTATGTCAGGGCAGCTCTACACTCTTAGAAATGAACTTCACCATATAGCACGCTCCTAGCCAACCATCATCCCGAATGACAACGTTCTCGCCCCTGATTTGCTGAAAACGGGAGGAGGAGCCTATTTTGTGCCATTATGCACGGCACAAAATAGGCTCCTCCTCCCGTTTTCAACAAATCAGGGGCGAGAACGTTGTCATTCGGGATGATGGTTGGCTAGGAGCGTGCTATGTGGTGAAGTTCATTTTTAAGAGTGTAGGGAAGGCAAATCGCGAGGCGTCGTTGCACCACCCTAGCTTGTCGTCAGAAAGCGTACACCGGTTAGCACGTCACTGAGGCATTTGCTGCTTAAAATAGCAGTAGCGCTCTATGGTGAGCTAGAATTTAATTCAAGCTCACCATAAGCGCTCTTTTTCAGACTGACCCTTGCAATCGCTACCCGTTTACACCGCTTTCTGTGAAATGCGATAACGGACTGCATTTGAAATATTGTTTCATTCAACAGGAATGCGGTAACTTCGCCAATAATCCTGGTGGTTACCGTGGTACAGGGAGCACCCCAATTAATGTCTCCTTAGGGATACTCGCTTGGTTTTTGTGGTGGGTAGTTCTCTTGCACAACCCAAATCCCAGAGCAAGAGGGTTAGCACACACCCTCCCTCTTCTGTGCCACCATCATCTCTCCCCTCCCTCCCTCGTCTTACCCTCTTCTCCCTCCGCTGTGTGCACCGAGCCGTCACCCCAGAGTAGGCTGACCGCACCTTACCCCTACATCACCCCCCCCCCCCCCAATCATTCAACAGGAAATTTGTTACCACATATATACATGATTGGGGATGGCAGAAAATTGTCATAAGATTATCCCGTTTAGTTCTCTTCTTGCTAGTAGCACGGTAGCACCATTCGTGATATACCATGAACAAGCCACAACCACATTATCTAGCGATTCACAGCTTTGATACAATCCCCTTGGAGGGTTTCTGTGTTTCGTCCATTTATCTTTTCCCCCAAGCCCAACGCTATCTTGATTAAAAGCGCTAAAACGCGCAGAAAGACAACACACAGACACACACACCGAGCGCTCAAGGATATGTTGCCAACATGTTCTTTTTTCTTTCTTTTTTTTCTTCAGAAAACCAAACTATCAAGCAAGAAAGAGTTCTCCAGCTCTTTCATGTGTCATGCACCTGTCAGAAAAAGCTGCTCATGTCTTCCTCTATTAATGAAACATTCTTCCGCCTCAAGTGACAATGCAACATATCGCGCAGCACGACAGGTGTCACGTCAACCGGACTTCTTACGCTCGCCAGTAGACGATAACCCGTGTCTGTACACATCAATTCGGACAACACCTGTCTCGTAACTTCCTGCTCATCTACAGCCGCGATCGAAGCCAAAATAAAATTCAGGGCCAACCGAGCCTCTACTCCCTCCCCTGTGAATGCTGGCATCCCGCATTGACAGCTTTAATTGCGCGTACGGCTGAGTCACCTTGGCGTTTGGTCGTCCACTATTGTCCGGGCGAGGCATAATTATGCGGTAAGCCGTGACAGCATTCACTTACAGTACGTGTTCAGGGAAGTTAGCTATGGTGGTTCGCTTTCAGTATTTGTTGAAACAAAAGGTCATAGAGAGCGCGCACTTGGTCCAGTGAACCCTAGGTGGTCAAAATTAATAATAATAATAATGGTTTTATTTAGCGCCCAAGAACGGCCCAAGGCCTCTGTGTTGGCGCACTATCTGAGGTAGATATACAGAAAAAGCATATGCAATACACAGCATAAAATTAGGTATGATGCGAAACAATAGAGCAACGGAACAACAAGGTAATCTACACGACAGCAAAACAGGTACGAGGCACAGCAAAATTCAAAATTGAAGAAGAGAGGAACTTGAAGACCATGTCAGGACAAATACAGTACAAAACAACGTTGGACATTTCGACATAGGTATCCAAAAGAGCAAAACACAGGCACAGTGCAATGCAATGGTTGGTTGGTTGGTGGTGTGAAAAATAACGAGGAGGAAATATATAAAATATAATAATATATGTATACATATATAACAAACGCAGGGAATATATGATGTTACATTCGAAGACTATGGAAAGATGCAGGCTGGGCGAGTATTGGAATATTGTATGGTATGGGAATATTGTATAACATCCGCATATTGTCCGCATATACTCCGTACATTGTATAACATTACCCGCAGTCCTACCCTGCGCGGCACGTGCAGCATGTAGCCACACAATTGTGGGCGGACCCGCCTTACGTATAAATCTACACCCAATTATTTTTTAGTCCAATGGAAGAGGGGTACTAGGGATACTCAAGGAACAGCGGCATGGCCTAGCGGGTTAAGGCGTCCCGCGCTCTCTGAGGTTTTCCCTGGGTTTTCCGAGTTTTTTTTTACACGAATGTCGGTACAGTTCCCCATGAAGTCGGCCCAGGACGCACACTAACCCCCCCTTGTCCCCGAGGCTTTCCTTCTGTCCTCTCTCCATCTGTCCACATCTGTACGCCGCCCATAGCCATAGTTGCTTCTCGGCGCTAACACGAAATTACAAACAATAAAAAAGAAAGACCATCAAGACAAGAAATTGGGCTGGTTGGTATTGATCCACGGAGAATGTAAGCGCTGAAAATTACAAGGACGTAGAACACACACACGGCCGACAAAACAACAAATAAGCAATGATGATGGAGTGGGATGTTTCGCCGCTGAGGCGGCACCCTATCCCATTGCTTGATTGGAAGAAGATGGTGAATGATGATGAGCACACACGGACGACGCGCTACTTACAACTGTGGGTTTTATTGCATCTTGAAGTGAGCGAACGAATAAATAGGAAAATCGATGATCTAATGTACAAACCCGCCCCCTACCCAATTAACCGCCACGAGGCCGAACCGGGACAGGGTTATCTTGCGTTGATTCCCGTTGTTTCCAAAAACGCTACCTCTCTTGCACTCAACGCTAATGAAGGTTGGCTGATACACTCTTTCGATCCGGCCCTGTGTGGGCGGTATAGGCTTCGATTATCTCCCTCGTGGTCTGAAATTTTGGTCCCCACTTCCGCGATATGAAAATTCGGGTGGCACCCACAATCTCATGTATGGACAGCCAAATGATCCGAAGGCGTCGATATTTGAGCCGCCGCATGTTCACGTAATTGATGCATCACCTCCCGATCTGTCCTACATATATACCGACGCCCGCATGAAAGCGGGGTACTGTAAACAACATCCTTCTGACATTCCTTGTACTTATTGGTGTGGTTGATGTCGCAGCAGGGGTTTTCCCTGTATATGGGAACCACCGAATCTGGCACAAGAGCTCCTTAACTCCCCTGGCATTGAAAACACCACTGAGACGTCAAACCTCATGGCCACCTTTTTGAGTCTGTGCGGGCGATAATGCACGCATGGGAGCACCACCGGTCTCTTTTCAACCGACTGTGCTTCGACCTCCCCCGGCTCCATTAGTCTGACCAATAGAGGCTGACCTATCCCTGTGATGAGGTGCGTTGGATATCGGAGATCAAGCAACCTGGCCATTTGATTTTTGAAAGCAGTGCCCATACTGTGAACGCATGCTTTTTTCTGGGGCGGACCCCAAGCAGGCTTTTGATTGATTTTAAAAGAAAAAAATGGAGAAAATGGCTTTTGTTATACCCCTTCTTACCAACTTCGTGTGAGATGGGTCATAACTAGGGCCCGGAATTTTAGGCATTTGCCTATAAATGCCTAAAAACGCCTGAAATGCGACATTCTGGGGGTCGTTTCAACACGCGTGGATACGTTAGAAACCTAATTAAATTCTTCACCCCCCCCCCCCTTTCTCCAAGCATGAAGAGCAGTACCACCCGCCCGAGGAACTTCGTAAAAGCGTCCATAACTCAGAGCCGACACTCTCAATCCCACATTGACTTTCCACTCACCCCTCAGCCATTCATCTCTTCACCTTGATACCTCCCCACATGCGTATATTCGACCAATTTTATGACAAGGTTGGTTTTACGGAAGAAGAATGGAATTCCTTTCTCCCAGAGGGGAGACGCCCTTTGGAAAGCTGCGGTCGATGTCTTAGGGTCCAATAAGCCTGCCAGTGCGTTTTCACTTCCACTTTTTAGTTTAGCGCTTTCACTCGTGTTAAATAGGTATTAGAGGCGTTGACGTGTCGCTTCGTAACGATCATATCCGGGTGTGTAATGGAGCTACTCCTTTTTGTCGCGAGCAATGAAGCAGAGTGTCGCCTGTGGAGATGGAACAACTCGGTCATGATGAAATAAAGTTGTTGTTGTTGTTGCCGCTGCTTTCTCTCTCTCTCTCTCTCTCTCTCTTTAGCTACGGAATCATAACGACAATGCGAACCGAAACCGAAGCTCACAATTTTTTGCCGCGCGATTCCTTATCCTGATTACATGCAGCTCATCAAACGTTTCAATAAAATTGACAGCCAATTATTCGCAGTTCAATTTTATTTAGTGCGGATTTTCTCCTATGTCGTCACCGGGAGCTACTTCCGTTCTCTGCCCCGTGCAGCTCCGGAGATACCAGGCAAGCGCTGCTGTTGTCCTACCCCTCCACACACCTCAAGGTGCGCATGCCACATACTTGGGCCGATTCTAAATGAAAACCGCGATTATTTGATAATAATATTTAATGACTCGTATCTTTACGTTGTGAGACGACTATGACCATGAAGCAAGAACTGGTCAGCCCGGAGAATAATTTAACCCATTTGTCAGTGCTTCCACACGTCAAGCGTCCTGGAACAGCTGGTCGCACCTGTGCGATCTATGTTTCCATTTTTTTCTTTCTATTCCTATTCAATTCTATTCTATTCTATTCTATTTAGCCAATTTGTAAGTTCTTTAGAGTGCGCTTAAATTTCAGCAGAAGGCATACAGTGTTTAACGTCCCCCACGGAGATGGCGTTCATATAAGCAACTTGTATCGTAACAACAAGTTGTTGGCGGCCTTAGCAGGGTTTCAACCTCCACTCTTGGTATCAGTCAGCGCGTATACGGGGCACGTAGTAGTAGACAGTAGACATTAGAGAGCTTTAGTATATCTATACGCTAAGGCGCTAGCGTACGATGTACTGAGACTCTCTATTCACCGCTACCGGTCATGTACGGTGCGTTGATTTTGTTTATCGCGTAAATTGCTTTAATATTGTGGCGGCGAATCATAACATCCATACAATGACATGCAACACACATCCTGCCATACACACTGCCAACATGTGATTTTATTCGGAGGCAGTTAAACCGGCACCAATAACATACACTCGCGGATAATGTAACCGGAATCATAATTTATCTGAGCGAAGTACGCGCCGAAACAATGGCGTCACATTATAACAACCATTTCTTTCCCCTTTTCTAATATATTGTAGTACGCATAAAGTTCATTAGAACTCATCTTGCTTTTGTCGACAAACTTTCCAATAATTACACGAAGTCATTATACGGAGAGCCGGCAAGAGCTCCGAAGCGCTCGATTAGAAGAAACTTAAATGAAAGACGTTTTTCGCTTATCTTACGACCTCGTTTTGACAGTTAATGATACATTTGGCGGAAGTGAATTCGAGTCGCTTAGAGAATTGTAATGGCATCGCACATCTTCCATGATAACCCCATCCTATATCGCGCGGGAGTAGATAATCTCCACTCCTGATTGCGCCATTTCGGTGCTGTGTTCTCCGACGTTAGCGGTAGACCTATAATTGTCTAGATGTTATATATCGCGGACGTAATTCTCGCGCAGGCGGGTCGGTTGGGCAACGAGCTCCCGAAGCGGCGTACTTCAAAGCTCGTTTTAATACGACGAGACATCAGAGATAATCGTTGAAGGGTGCAGATGCAATGGAAACTTTTAGTGGACCGTATACGCTATATCTCTCTGCGTATATATATACGCTTGCAAGTATAGCGTTGCTGACATTGCGGGTGCGCAGTGATAGCGTATATACGCGAGGACGGCTTGCGAGCGTACTTCAAAACGCTATACACTCTGAAAACAGAGCATCACCGCATAGCACGCTGTGCGCCAACCATTGCCGCGGATGATACGGTTATCGCTTTTGATTCGAGGAGAGAGGGAGGCGTACGGCTTTTTGTGGCAATTACCATATATCTAAATTTCCACAAAAAGGCGCACGCCCCCCTCTCTCCTCGAATCAGAAGCGATAACCCTATCATTCGTGGCAATGGTTGGCGCACAGCGTGCTATGCCGTGAAGCTCTGTTTTTAGAGTGTGCAGAGCACCTCGCAGAATTTCGGCTGATTGAATATTTCTTGTTTCGCGTTTCATTCATTAAGATAAAAAAGCAACTAAAGGTATAGATTGACGTCAAATAGTAAAAATAAAACTTCGTACATCAGGTGGTTGGTTGGTTTAAAGGAAGAAAAATACGGGGAGTAATACAACTGTACGCAGTGGAGATGTGCAAGATCACGTGTCCTGTGTGAAAACGATAACACAGTGATAAAATTCCGTTTATCCACAAGACTTCGTTTTACGCTCTTGCAGTGCTCCACTAAACATAAAATGCAATGTTTTCGTACGTAAACTCTGAAAGGTCAGGAAAGGTCTGAAAACTCTCAACTGCCAGGTCCCAATGGCATTGTTAACAACGCGATATTTTTTTCAACTTACACGTAACAAAAACTGAGAGCAGGAAGCGGTTCAAGACTTTACGAGCTCAGCTAGTGCGAACGCTTCAGCTGCACTGCGAACAGCTTCCATAACACTTGCGGAGAGACATAGCTGAGGAAGCGAATAATGCTAAACGACTGCGCTCCCACCGGGCTTCCCGATCGAGTGCACGAAAATCCATACCGCACGTTCGTTGACACAATTCTCGCTTTCAGTTACGTACTGAGCCGGAACGCGGCAAAGGCACGGTGCCTCCAGTAAGTGCTGCCATACCATGCTGAAGATCCAAAGTGTCCCTTTATTTACATATAGGATTGGTACAGACACCTCGAATACAACTCAATGTCCTGAACAGAAATTAAGCTCTATTTGGTATGCTCGCTCTGTCTACAAACATCCAAACGTGACCAACTCTGTTCGCATGGAATTATGCTTGCTCCATGCTGGGCTTTCACTGGGGGAGGGGGGGGGGTGATATATTTATTAGACGAAAAGGGAAAAAAAACGGGGAAAGGTCAGCCAAACGGGACGTCGGCTTGCTATTCCGGAAATAAGAAATAATAATAAATAAATAAAAAGAAAATATAAGAATTAAAGAAAGAAAGAAATAGGAAGGAATGAGAAATAAATAAATAAAGAAAATTAAGAAATAATAAAGAAAGAAAAAGAATTAGGAAATAACGAAAAACTAACAAATGATGAAAGAAGGATGAGGTAGATTGAAGACAAAGATGACTAACAAACGGTGAAAGAATGATGAGATGAATCACAGAAGATGACTTCAAAAGGAAAGCATGAGGTTTCACTGTGGTTTCACTGGACAGTTCGCGTAGCGCATGAATTTTTATTTGCACATGTGGTTCTTTCACTAACGCTACGAAATGAATAAAAATAACATGCGTGAGTACTATGTGTAATTCTAATCATGCGATGCACAAGAAAATAGACAAGCGCTTCTGTTTATGCCTATGTGTTGCCTCGCGTCATGAATACCTACTCTTGAAATAGAAGCAAAACGTATCCATAAGGTGAAATTATGTCATCAAAGGAATAAGATGACGTTTGCAGTACGGAACTTGCTGTCACACAGTCACACAGTCATTGAACTGCTGGGCCGTTGCCAAGTTTCTTATGACCTTCCTCTCACATATCCGTACACCTTCGTCTATACTTTCATACATGAGTGATTCGGAGAGGCCGGTTCCTCTGATTTGGGAACCTACTATCTCCACATGTGTTTCTTCTGCACCGGACGTAACCTAACTATAACCGAACTTTGAGACCCTCTTGACTACTTCTCCAGGTTGCCAGACTAGTATCCGTGTTATATTGCAATGTGGAACAATCTAAAACAGAACTGTTCGGCAGATATACTTTAAGAAAAAAATAGAGTATACCCAACTCTTATGCAGAAAATCTTTGTCACTGAGATCACTTTTTTTTAGCGTTGCCACTCCTTTTTTTTCTTTTAAAAAGCATGCATGTTACACTGTCGCTTAGGAGTGTAACTTAACCCTGCAAGGGAGTAAACATTACTCTGCGTGGATGAGGAGTAAAATTACGTTACTTTGTTTGTGCTTTTTGTTTACTGATGAAGAGTGCCCCTTTAACGTTCTGGCCCTATGCCTGACGTCGCGCTGGGCGTATACACACTGAGAGGGGTTATGTGGACGGGCGTAGAGACGTTGAGACTTGGACTGACGAAGGTTGGCTAACGCGCACATGCTTTGGCGATCACTCACAAGTCCCGATCTTAGAGTGCAGGTAGTCAACGGACGAGAACCTGCGTTATTCAGCGTTGTATGGCAACGTCATAGTCGTCGTAGCAGGGTAAAAAGAGTATCGGAAGAGTAATGCGGCGAGATCAGAGTAAAGATGGGCAGAAAAGAGTCTAGAAAGAGTGTAAAAGTCATAGTTACACTCCATTTACTCTTATTTACTTTTTTTTTCATCATCAGTTTCTTCTTCTTCTTAGAGTGTAGCACGTTGAGAGCCGTCCATAATCCAGAATGACGTCGTTGCGTTGATGCACGTGGAATATGTTACGCTTCACTTCACTGCCGTGTGTGTAGGAGGTACATCATGTGTGACACAAAATGACACTGTGACACAAATTCACGAAGCAGCCAACTATATATAACACTGTTTCGAAACCCTAGTAAGAAGAGAATGCGGCCACGCTGCGGCATATATCCTTGCTTATGCGTCAACAGCACTGCTGCACCATATAGCAATGACATCCTCTTTGTCATCCGTCACGAACCGCATGAAAGCGAAAATTGCAGGGTTATAAAAGCGTGTCATAAATGGCAAATTTTCACGTTTTCTTTGCTTCTTATATGGTATTACCGGTGGTGAATGACCCACGTACCACATCATCATCCCATTTATGTGTGTGTGTGTGTATACATATATGATATTACTCTTATGTCATTAATCACAGTTGCATGTCTCTTACGCATTTACAGCATAAATAATGGAATACCTAATGAATTCTTTATGCCTCCTAAAAACACACACACACACACAAATGTGATGATGACGTGGCGGGTCATTCACCGCCTCCCAAAAGGGATAATATATTCGTCCGAGAACGTGGCAAAAAGGACAGTGGAGCAACACAATGCAGGTGACAAGCGCAAGAAAAAAATAGCAACGAAACAACAACCACAGGTAGATGATGATGATGATGTGTGACATGTGACAAGATGATCGCCGCCCATTGTTATGAGAGTCGTAGCTTTTCGTAGCTGCCCGATATGTGTGACGAGGATCAATTTTCTTTTTTTTTCTTTTTTTGCGTTGCATTTCCGAAAAAGAGAAGAAGAAAAATTCCTATATAGCTATACGTTTCGCTTTATATGGTATTAGCGTTTGGAGAACTCTTAAAAGAGCGATACATTAGCAAGCTCTCACAGTTCATAACAGACATGCGGGACTTTCAAGTTTAAACTTGAAGTTTTAGCTTATTCTGACGAGGGCATAATTAAAACATGCTGAGAGCTGGCCTTAAATTAACGGCGCCTGTTTGAGCGAGCCAGCGTGATAAATGACCGTGAAGTTGTCCAAGGGGTACAGACTGATTAAAAGCCCACGTTGCGTCCAACTTCATTTTTAATGTAAAGTTCGCTACAGCCGTCACAGGCAGCCCCGAGGAGAGGTGCGAAATTGAAATAATTATATGCAACCGGGTAATTAATTAGCCAGGTGTCATCGAATTTCCGCTGCACGTTCCACAATTTCTGGTATACAGTCACATTTCGAATGAGCTCGTAAACGCATGGTTAGTTTAGATTTCATGAGCAACACATTGTGCTATACACAGGTGTTACAGACGCGGAAACTGCGCGGAAATCGCAAGTTAGACGTCACTGAACGTCAGTTTTGTTTAATTGTTATCCTACCAGCTCCCGTGGCATAGTGGTTAAGATGGTCGCTTTCCACGCGGAGACTGGGAAGTGACACGGGTTCGAATCCTGTCCCCGGCTGTGTTGTCTGAGGTTTTCCCTGGGTTTTCCGAAGACTTTCCAGACGAATGTCTGCACAGTTCCCCCTGAAGTCGGCCCAGGACGCATACTACCCCTCTCCCCGTCCCCCACTCCTTCCTGCTGTCCTCTCTCCGTCTGTCCACGTCTGTACGCCGCTCATAGCCACAGTTGCATCGCGGCACGAACATGGAATTTTAAAAAATAATTTATCCTACGACTGCAGTCAGTATTTGCATGAGCGGTTGGCTGGTGGCGGGCGCGTTATCATGAAATAGTGCTGCCGGACAGGCTGTCTGGCACTATTATTTCACGATATTCCGGCTATAAGTAGCTATATGCCCGCCCCGTACAAAATTAGTCTAGATAATTCTGATATATTTATCTCCTAAGAGATTCAAGAGGTCTACTGGCAACAAGTACGTTTGAATTGTTTTTTTTTTTTTTTTTCTTAAATCGAATTTGATACTGCAACTTCTTTAGCAGTGTATTTGCATCGGTGCCACGTTGGTGACTACTTTTCGCAATTTTGTTTCAGTTATCTTTCTGTACAAGAAGGAGAAGGGCCAATCAATAGTTTCTAGGCGAACAGTGATCTGGAAACCAGTCAAGCAACACATCATATTGCCAATATTAAACCGATATTGGGACAAGATGTTGTGCTGCTTGGGCAGTGTCATAAAAACGAAATAACTAATCTGATAACTTTCTTTCGTGGTGTGGAAGACGTTGTAACAGTAATAAATATCATAACAGCTCTTCATATAACTCTCCATGTTGGGCGTTTCATAGCTCAGCATGAATGCTAGACCGTGATGGGAAAGTACACTCTAAAAACTGAACTTCACCTCATAGCACACTCTGCGCCAACCATTGTCGGGAATGATAGGCTTATCACTTCTGATTCGAGGAGAGAGAGAGGCGTACGCCTTTTTGTGTCAATTACCATGTATCCAAACTGACACAAGAAGGCGTACGCCCCCCCCCCCCCCCGCCCCTGTCTTCGAATCAGAAGCGATAAACCTATCATTTGTGGCAATGGTTGGCGCAGAGCGTGCTATGAGGTGAAGTTCAGTTTTTAGAGTGTAGCTATAATCACGCACATGGACATCAGCCTCATGACATGTGAAACTATTTTCTTTTCATAATGCGCCGTACCATAAAATCACTTACACATTCACCATGCACCCTACACACACAATAAAGACAAGTACAGCGATGTATAGTTGCATGGCTAAGTGGATATAAAGACCTGTTCGTTGTTTCCGTTGTCATGAGCAGCCTTACACTCTTAAAAATGAACTTCACCGCATAGCACGCTCCTAGCCAACCATCATCTCGAATGATATCGCTCTCTTCTGATTTGTTGAAAACGGGAGGCGTACGCCTCTTTTGTGACACTTATGCTGTTCATAATTGTCACAGAAAAGGCGTACGCCTCCCGTTTTCAACAAATCAGAGCGGATAACGGTATCATTCGAGATAATGGTTGGCTAGGAGCGTGCTATGCGGTGAAACTCATTTTTATTTTTAAGAGTGTATAAGGTGATGATAACATGACATATAAATCGGGATAAATGTCATAAACAACGGCAGAGTCACCTCGGAATCGGCATATGACGTATACTAGCCCCTTTGTCTCCCAATCCTTCCCACTGTTCCCTCTCTCTATCTCAACTACTCATTTTTGTACACAGCTCATAGTCGCATTCGCTTCGTGGGAAAACAAAATCTCTACCCTAATTGAATGCTGGCGTTGTGAGGCGTGTGTTCTGCTCGTCCTGTGTGTAATTGCTTCATACACAATAGCATTATCTCTACGCTATACACTCGAAAAACAGAACTCCACCGATCTCAGTTGTCTGGCGACGTAAACACCCAATTATTATTATTATTATTGAAATCCACCGCACCCCCCCCCCCCCCAGCACGGTGTGCGCCAACAAATTGCCACGAATGATAGTGTTATCGCTTGTGATTGGAGGACAGAGGGGCGTACGCCTTTATGTGGCAATTTTCATATATCCAAATCGCCACAAAAAGGCGTACGCCCCCCTCTCTCTCTTCTAATCAGAAGCGACAACGCTATCATTCGTGGCAATGGTTGGGGCGGAGACTGCTATGCGGTGAAGCTCTATTTTTAGAACAGAGCTTCTCACCGCATCATATCGCTCGGACGAACAGTCACTTAGAACGATATCGTTCTTTTCTTCTATACGTCATCAGCAGCAGCAGCATATCGTTCTGTCTCGTGACTTGTTGACAACAAGGAAGAAGTGCACTCTTAGAAATGAACTTCACCACATAGCACGCTCCTAGCCAACCATCATCCCGAATGACAACGTTCTCGCCCCTGATTTGTTGAAAACGGGAGGCGGAGCCTATTTTGTGCCATTATGCACGGTACAGAATAGGCTCCGCCACCTGTTTTCAACAAATCTAGGGCGAGAACGTTGTCATTCGGGATGATGGTTGGCTAGGAGCGTGCTACGTGGTGAAGTTCATTTTGCAGTTACGTGAGGCCGACGACGGCAAGCCCTTTCACCACCGCCACCACCATCATTTTTGCAGAAGAAGGAAGGTCTTGCTTAACGACCCATCTAACACTTTGCTCTCCCCGACGATCTCATGCACCCTCTGCGCATCTCCGCCCTTCATCGTCCATCCTCCATCCGTCTGGCTTTTATATTTCTTTCTTCTTTTCTTTCTTTCTTTTTAGCTATAGTCGTGACGGCGCCCACTTCTGTGTGGCCAACACCGGCGAGCCGATCCTGCCATTACCCCTCCCCTTCTTTTCTAAGAATGTGACTGTCATCAAAAGGCGTACGCTCCCTGCTTTGTACAACTCGGGAGAGTGCCATAACGATATCATTCTGTGCGATGGTTGGCATCCGGTGTGTTATGTGGTGACGTTTCGTGCAGGAGGACACAGGAGCTGAATTTCAAACGCTACGTCCGGTTTTGCACTTTTCCCCCCACACAGATCCCTCTTTAAAGTGTCGAGTCACGCCATCCTCGATGATCCCACCAAAGTTCTCTTCAAATCTGCACTGCGAGTGCACGGAATGATGAAAGTTGTTTTCCTTCCAAGTCTCAAGCGAAGCACAATGGGGAGGCCTGCCGAAACAGAATCAAGAGACGCCAGCGTCAAAGCTTCTTGTGTCTTCGCGCTTTTACATTTCCAGTCCGGCTGCCACAGATATTAAAGGACTGCTTATATTGGTAGTGGCACACGAAAGAGAATGCATGCATAACCACCCTTTTGTCAGCCTTCGCGTGCAAGCTGTTTCCCTGGTGTGAAAAATGGTTCGAGAAGGTCTTATTTGCGAAGCACGCGCATATGCGATAAGAATGGCGCTGTGTGTGTGTGTGCGTCTGATATTTTTATTTTTTATTTTTACGCCGGACGCTCTTGAGCGTAAGGATTTTCTGTGCGGTTTAATTTCAACTGGCTGAGTCCGATAAGCAAGCACGCGGACGGACAGTGAATTGGCGCCTGTGCCTTTGAAAGGCGCCGAGTCCGTTAAACGTCCAGAAAGGAGAAGATGAATGACTCGAGAGTATTATGGGCCTTGGATTTTATACTGAACACAGCCGGTCTGTGTATCTTAGAACAGTGAAGCGCAATCAGCATTTCGTGAAGCGTGTGGTCTCTTATCCAAAGGCTGTCCTTTTCTTGCCGACTGCGTACGGTAAGATATCATGCATTGCGTGCGCCAAGTGTAAGGGGAAAAAATTTGTGTTGGGTGTGCGTATGTAAGAGAGGGAGAGAGGATGGCGGAGCAAAATATCAATGCGCCTTATTTTTGTCAAGTTCTTTTCACTATTTTTATCACGTTACGATGTGCCGCGTTAAACGTGTGTACTATACTGATAATGAAAGAAAGAGAGAGAGAAGGAGAAACAAAAAGAAGTTTAAACAAAATACGAAAGCTTTTGATTCTCGAGAAGCGCACGAGACACCATTTACCCGTGGTGGTGATGGTGATGGTGGTGACACCATTTACCCGTAAATATCAGGACGCCGAAAACCTAACCAATATTTCGTTGCAACTAAAAATTTATTTTTATTTCGCATCTCTCTTCGGTAACTTGGCACTGATCTTCATAGCGCCTGCGTTTCTGCAACCAACCACAGTTTGCATATTTGCCTTTCCATGCGTACACATATCGTCCCCCATATCGTCCCCCATATCGTCCCCATATCGTCCCCATATAACCGTAACTGCCCTATATGTTTTCCACCGAATAATCCCATCGTGCATCCTATCTAATACCAAACATTTTCCATAAACCAAAGAGAAACCAACCAAACAGCACACTGCTATATCTTCGTTCCTCGCTAAAACAGCGAAGAACACCTGCGTCCAACGACAACATCCCTTCCCGAACATTGTCATCGCTAACTGGAAGGCGATGCCCGGCGAGGGAAAACACGATGCACGCTGGGGAAAAAGAAAGGGAAAATGCCGGTATCGTATACACACACACACACGCAAGAGAAGATAGTTGCCTATCGGGAGACCTGTCTAAGCGTGCGCGTCAGCTGGGCTGCAGATAAACGGAAGCTTTTGCAGTCTTTTGACAAGCGCGGGCGAGGCGGCTGCCTCATCTATTCCTGCTCTTGTTTTTTTGTGCGCTTCATTCGGGCCAGAATGGTGTAACGGTCTGTAGGAAGCTCCTACGGTAAGGGTGTTTGAGCGACGTTTCATCAACCGAATGAATTGCTCGGTATCGCCACTCACATTGCTGGGGAAGTGCGGGCAACAGGAGAAATAATAGCGAGGTTGGTGAAACGTGGGCGTTTCTGGTCCACCCATACGATGTGATGTGACGTCATCAACAGGGTGGCTTTTCGAGATGAAAACAACGAACTTATTTTGAGATGATGAATGGGGAGTTTCATCGCCAGGGGCGACACTCTACCTCACATTGCTGGTGACGATGTGGGGAATGAAATAATGAGACCCTTCACACCAAGGGTCGAGGTCCTAATATGGTGTCCAAAATGGTCAAAAATCCTTGGTGGGCTGTATTTGGCCGGGAACCAATCAATTTTGACAAGTTTGAGGTGCATAAATGAACAGGAACCAATAAATGAATCGGGAGAAGGAAGCATCGGACAGTGCTGAACGCTGTTTATTACGCAGCCGAACTGAGTGGAACTACGCAAAAATGAACAGAGTGGGACTTTGTGCAGGGCTTGCGCCTGTCAGATCAGTCCGTTCGTCTGTCCTTCGTTCGCACGATCAAAGAGCTAGTACGCGTACGTTGCTTACTAAATGGGAATGCTTTTTTTTTAATTCGGTGTTAGCACCGCGAAGCAACTGGGACTATGAGCGGCATACAGATGTGGACCGATGAAGAGAGGACAGCAGGAAGGACTGGGGGACAAGGGGTTAGTATGCGTCCCGGGCCGACTTCAGGTGGAACTGTGCCGACATTCCGCTGGAAAGTCTTTGAAAAACCCGGGGAAAACCTCAGACAGCACAGCCGGTGGTAGGATTCGAACCCACCACCTCCCAGTCTTCAGCACGACCTTCGCTACCGTCAACGAGCGGGACGCCTTAACCCGCTCGACCATGCCGCTGCATGGTGCCAGGGAGTGTCCCGCGTTTCTCTCGAATTCAACGCGTAAATTGCACCTAACCTAATGGTTGGATATGGGTATAGGAGAAAACGTAGACTGCGCGATACCAGGCAAGCTAAAGCACCGCCTCTTGCTAGGGGAGCAGGAATTCCTGCGTCAGTGGTCTAATCGGTATACATGCGTGAAGTATGGGCCCGTTGCTCTGAGGAACCTCGTTTTCTAACAAGGGATTCAGATTACGTAAATAGTGTAAATAATCACAACCAATTTTTCAGTCGAATTTTGCCTGATATGTGTACATACGAATGGTAGATTGTACATATTTTTAGCAGTTTGACATTCTTGTAACGATATATATATATATATATATATATATATATAGTTTGCACGCAGAACATCTACGTTGTTATTGTGTTAGTTAGAAGCAAAGTGTAATCTGAGCAGTGACTTGTGTACTTAGATAATTATGTTAATAAAATATCCTGAACAGCTAAAGCGATGTAAACACATACACTAATCGCTACAAACATATGTAAATATATACACATGCAAACATATGCGCACGCGCATGCTGGGTAAGGCAGTGGTTGTCCGCAGTGGCGTAGTCAGAGGGGGGTGTTCTGGGGGTTCAACTCCCCCCCAAATCGCACCTTTGATAGTGCATTTTGGAGAGGGGAAAACGAGGGTGAAATCCTCTCCCCCATGTAAATTTCCCGTAGAACCCTTCCCGAAATATTTTACTGGCTATGGTACTGCTTGTCAGATATGGGCCCGAGCAGGAGCATCCTGCGTGTACAGTGTCTCAACTATACCGCAGTGCATCAAAACATTTTAAAGCGTCCTCTACCGTTCGCCTTTTCAACTTAGAAAAAAAAACTGCAATAAAAATGCACCAGTTGTTTTTCCTACCAGTTGTTCAAGTTGTTCAATTACCTTTAAGGCTATAAAAAACCGTTTTTCACCTCGACGGCCTAAAGAATCCGTGTATGCTGTGCTGAACAAGTGATTTGCACACCCTACTATACGATGCGAAATAGCATTTCAGTGCTCTGCTACGAAATCCCTTCGCTGCGCGTATAACAAAGGAACCTTCGAAATATCCGTGCCAGGTATTCCCATATACTCAACAGTTCCCCACACGAGTGCGCAACGTAGCAGCTGAAAAAAAATCAAAAATCAAAATAAAACGTCATCAGGTGTTATTTCCACGTGGCAACCGCGAACAACACACGCCGCTCGAAGATTACCTGATATCTCTCCTCCACTTGCACACTGTATACGTGCGGCTTTGCATAGGCAATGCGGGTGCGTTGGAGCTTCGTTTCGATCTCAGTTCGTTCGTAAATTTTTTAGCACGCGGAACGCGCGCTTTGTTTTCAAGCGGTTCTTTATGAAGAGCGTTTTTCGTTGCTTGTGCGTACAGGGTGTTTCGGCGCCGCTGTCTTTCGTTCCCCCGGTCGCATATTTTAGGCCACTTTATGCTCTCTCTATCTCCCCTTTTACAGCAGCGGCTGAAATAGGTTCTGAACACCGTCTGCAAACCCACTTCTTTTTATGCTTCCGGTGGATTCCCATACATGCAGCGCTGCTCAAAAACAGCGGGCCATCAATCCAGTTTTCTTCTCTAACGTTGAAGGAAGCAAAGAATTGCCCTTTCTCGTTTTCCTTCCTCCTCCTCCCTCTTCTTCTTCTTCTTCTTCTTCTTTTTTCTCTGCTCCCTTTCTTCCTGCGTTTTTGTTTTCGTCCAGGTTATATTCCCCGCACAAAAGATATAGCGCTATATCTTTTGCTCGCTCGAGCAAAGGATGTGTAAGTCTTGTTCTAGTGATGCCGCGTGGCGGCGACGTGGTGGAAATCAATAACACGTGTTTCTTAAGGATGATGGAAATATCTCCGGAGAAATCCAGTGTTCTCCACAGCATCTTCGTGAGGAAGAAAAATGGAGCGAGAGCGCGGAAGGTACGAGACTCGTAATTTAAGACTCGAGCGAAAAATACACTGCGGCTGACGCAGTGATATTACTGTATACTACTTTCACTCCATGATACGGAGCGCGTTGTTGCTACTTTCTCTGCACTTGATGTCAAACAGACGAACTGCAATTAGAGCACAGAAGGGGAGAACTGTGTCTTGTGGCACCGAGAACTGTATTATTAGCATTGCCCTTTGCGATATTTGTACATAGCATTGTATAATTTATTGGGCTGAGCATATTTCATTGCCCATTGTATAGGTATACCATCACTTATTCGATGACATGTAAAAAAAATATCCTCTATCTGTATTTCTGTGTCTTTTAACGTGCGCCGGAAGTCTGCAACACACGATGTTTACCTCCCCAACATTGCTACAGTCCCCAGACGGATTCGAACCCGCGATCTTGAGCTCAGCCAGATATACCGGCTGAGCTACCGAGGCCGGCAGTAAAGCTGCCCCGCAAGCTGGAGTGAATAGTACGGCTGTAAGAACCGTCAAACGAGGCTCATTTTCTTCGACTGTCGAGGTATACAGGGTGTTTGCTCTAACGTGTCCAGAAATTATATTTAAAGCGAGCGATAAAAGAGAAACAGGTGCTACTAATGAAGCAGTACCTGTTTCTTACTCAAGTAGCAGAAAAGTACCACTTGCTTTTCTATTATCGCTCGCTTTAAATATAATTTCTGGACACGTTAGAGCAAACCACCCTGTATACGCACAACGTAAACATTCACGACTTTCGGGGACGACATACGTATACCTTTCGAACGTGCTCCTACACACGCACGCGGCAGAAACTCGGCAGAACTCAAAGCTACCTTCCAGTTCAACTGTGCCCATACACTTCAACGTGCACGTTTTACGCCCTCGCGTTCCGTGCAATTACGGGCGCAGAATCACCAGCATCACCAGCAGCATTGCATCTATATACGCAGCCATGGTATAAGAAGTAGAAGAACAACGAGGGCAGCAAAGAGACTCTCGCCACGTGGCCCGGCCAGGAAGACATCGTATACAGGGTCCTCCAATTTCCCGTGACTCTCATGGAATACGTGACTGCCCCGAGTAATTCCACCACCCACCCGCGCTTCAATCTGGTCGCACAAACGAAAAAAATAAATAAAATAAAGGCAAGTGTAGAGACTTATCGGCTGCCGACGGACTCTGGCTTTACGGGGGCGCACCGCGTAATTAGTTGAAGCTCATTAGACGCCAGCTGGCCCGGATAATCACCGCATGATATTTTAGGGGATCTATTATGTTTAGGGCGTCTTGTATATGCCCTTTGTGCGTACGTATACCTGCCTGCGTCTTGCACACACTGGCGCTCTTTGTTAATTACCGTCTGCACTATTTACGTATTACTATCATCTGTTCCTTATTTATTACTTACTTAATAAAGAACGTCTAAATTAATTAATTAAGATGCGCGAATGGGGATCGGCTCTGGTGAGCGGGGTGCGAGGATAATAAATGGATAGAGCGACAGGTGTGCATCCTCAGGTGATGCCATAATGCAGTTTTAACGTGGCTTAGATCAGCAACGGAACGCGTATTACTATGCGTCCGACCAGAGATTAAACAGGCAGCGAATGAAATACCATTAAAGTGGGAGCTTGACGAACAGCAGGACCCAGTATTGTTCGAAATCGGTCTATACACGAAGATAAAATATGAAAAGATTGTGTCAGGGGGCCTTTCCTCGTTTGATGAGGTAGAAATGTAAGCATACTTCTCTACGCCCGCATCCTCAGAAAACCGTCGGTAGCGGTATAGAAAGAAAGGTAGGGAGACTAATGGGCCTTCAACATCTCTAGCCCAGAACAGTTCAAAGTAACGAGAATCAAGTAGAATGTTGTTCATGATCAAGTATAGATTTGGTGACTGCGTCGATGTCACATGGAATCGTAGATAGTAATTACAGTAGATTTACACGTAAAGTTTGTTTGTCTGTCTGTATGTGTGTGGGGTCCACGTGCAATGGGGTAGGGTACCGCACCACCGCGGTGAAACACCCCATCTCATCGTCACCATTTATTATTGTTGTTGTTGTATATGGTGCGACAAGCTGCACGTGCCGCACGGTAGGACTGCAGATAATTTCGACCGCCTGGGGTTCTTTAGACGTGCGCCGGAAATCTCCGACACACGGTGCTGGAAGCAATATTTATTTTCCCCGACATTGCTACCGTCCTCGGCTGAGATCGAGCCCGCGCGATCTTGAGCTCAGCCAGCCAACACGTTACCGACTGAGCTAGCCGACAGGCCGGCCGGAACCAGCCGAGGTGGCATGGAATCAGACAGCCCATTTTGGCGCAGTGTGTCCTGAGTAGCTGATGCGCCATTAAAACCTAAATAATAATAATAATAATCCATCCATCCCCTCAGCAACGTTTTCCGCACATAGAAGGGGCAAGCCTGTTTATAGCCTATTCTGCGCTGACACGATTCCTCCGGGAATCTAAACTCCTGGGCACTCTCTGATACGTCCTATATGACCGTCTGCACAACGATTAGTGGAGGAGCTGTTTTTTTTTCTGTATTTTTCTATAATTTTCTGTGTCTCTGCTTCTTTTATCTCCTTTTGTTTGTTTGTTAGCTGTTGGGAATAGCAAGCCTACATCATGGCTAACCTTTCCTTTCTCTTTTTTTTTCCTTTGCATTAAACATATCCCCCCCCCCCCTGTTTATAGTATAGTGTATCGTCGTCATCGGCATTATCAAGCCTGTATTTAGCAGTATGGTGAGCGTCATATAGCAGATTCGTGTCTGTACTATAATCATCATCATCATCATCACTGAGTAGATCCGTATCGCTTGCAATGATGTAGGATGTGCCACAATGTCCCTCTCCACCCCTCTCCCCTCTCTTCACCAAGTGGTTTGCGTATACCTGTTGACGGCCGTACTGTTCCTCACCCCCCGCGCACGGCATGCACTTCACCGTGCTTACACAATATTTATTATGCGCATGGCACAACAACCTGCAGAGACGCTGTCTTATCAATGATGTAGGCAGGCGCTCGAACGCTACCTCCTGTGACGTAGTACAGACGCATCATACATTTCAAATGGCTATATACTATACTGTCCGCTAAAACGCCTTTCTGTAAAAGAGACTTGCATTACTATACAAAATTTACCGGCGGGTACACGCAGTTGCCTGATTCTTTCATGACGCTAATCACGAAGCGAATATAGAGAGCGTTACATCATGTTTCTTATATACGCGGCCATAAAAGGTTTCAAAAGGGACGAAACGAAAAACACCACAACCAACTAATATAACGTTCCGTCTGTCGTCGCAGGGCACCGAGTAAGATGGCAGACAAAAAGCGAACACTGAAACTTCGCAAAACACGTTGCGAAAATCGGTTTCAGCACGTAACATACAGTTGTTGACGCATCTCATCGTCATCATCTATTGTTGTTGTTGTTATTGTCGCGATAGGCCAGTTGCACGTACACCACCGGAGCTGCATCGTACGATTCCTAAAAAGAAGCAGCTCCTTCAGATCGAAGAGCAGAGACGAAGAGAATAATGGACGTGGAAGACATATATCCTCCCCCACCCCTTTTTTCTTTTTCTGAACCAGCATATACTTACGCCCTCCGCTAATCGGCATAATCGAAATCGTCGTTGCCGCAACTATAACACACGATGCTTACGCGCCTCGGAAGACGGACAATGTTACAAGACCTGTCAATAAACGACACGCCTAAACAGCATTCATCGCACCCACGAAATCATGTTTGTCTGTACATATTTTTCGAGTGTTATTTCCTTATCTCAATCCCCACGTTTTTCATTTCGGTAATTTCAAGAGCGTATATAACTTGCGCGCTACGTCAAGTAGACCCGACGTACGAAGTCCCACTCGTCCTTCCTCATTTTGAATGCATGAGCATAAAACCACGCCGAGTAAATGTGATGCACGGTAAACGTCTGACGCAACCCGTTTCTTGTTAAAGAAGCCCCTGCTCTTGCTTGTACAGAAGCAAAATAAGAGGGAGGAGGGGCGTGTCAGGCTCTTTCTGTGTATTCTTCCTGCCACATCCTTTGAAGGAAGATGACGGATGTCCAGACCGGCACGACAAGTTCACCGCGCACCACGGTTCAGATGTTGCCGTGAAGGCCTTCAACTAGGGCACGAGGAACATTGTACAGTGACCTTCCGTCGAAATTTGGGAGCTTTTCTTTGTGGTGGTCACATTGCAACGCGTCAACTCTTGAGACTTACTTGTCTGTATGGTGCTCAGGTTTTCAAGCGTGAAAGAAGATCTGGATTATTTGGTCTGTCGGTCAGCATGTCGCGATTTCGTGTGGGAATTGGTCGGTCGTAGTTAAAGTCTATATAGGCCTGTTGGGCTACTGTTACAGGAATGGTGTGTAAACAAATCAGTCATATTGGGACTTATTCATATTAGACTCAATCATATTGGGACTTATTCATATTAGACTCAATCATATTGGGACTTATTCATATTAGACTCAATCATATTGGGACTCAATCTTATTAGGACGCGGTGTTTTGTTCGAAGCGATGATACGGCAAGGAAGAGCTGTTTCCAGGAAGATGCGTATTGCTTAGAAAATCGTTCATGCGCAAAGAGTACAATGAAGTTACCTAAATCATTTGCATCGTTCGAATTAAAAAAAAAAGTTCGAAACATCACAGAGATCACCGTGGTTATGCGACAATAAAATTATTTTGACGGTACTAGAGCGAGAACAATAAGACAATGACAATGCTACTCGTCTTGGTGCAGCGGTGCTATCCATTTCGAGCTCACTTCTATTAATGACGCATCGTTGCACAGGACGTCGCCCGTTAAAGCAACTGTTCCACCCCTGCATTACTTTAACGGTCCAATGAATCTATTGACTACCATTCTTGTAATGAAACTTATTGAGAACACACTCACAAACTCAAGCTGTGTGCGTTCTCATGCATGCAGCTTCATCGATCATCCGAGTCAACTAATTCCGTCACAACTATTATTTCCTTAACGCCCCCTAGTGGCCCCTGTTATCACCTGTTCAACCACCTGCTCTGCGTTGTTGTCGTTGCGCCATAACTCCCAATCATCATCATCATCATCATCATCGCCTGCTCTGCGTCATACGAACTGGCTCTGTGTTTCAATAAGCCCTTGAAACAGCACTTCACCACATAACACATTAGGTAGCAGTGTGTTATGCAGTGAAGTTATGTTTTAAAAGTGTGGCACAGTATAAGCATCTTTCGGGGCGCCATGCTCCCTTCAATCCTGCTTTCGCCATCATCTGTGACAATGTTTTCTTGCAAGCGTTTGTATTTTCTTCCCCCCCTCTCTCTCTCTACAAATATGGCTAATCTGCACTGAGGTAGATAACGATAGCCACGTGCTGAGAGTATAGCGTCAACTGTGCTATATACGGTCGATGTTATCGGGCGGCGTTGCATATAGAGCGAAGCGTACGAGCTGAGGGATGTGAGGCATCGATCTTTTTCCTATATACAGAGACTGGCGTGAGCAATCTGGAAGATTCCCCACAACAGGGCAATATAGTCTATTGGGAACTACTCCTAAGAGGAATTCCCCGCTGCCCTCGTACATCAAGCCACGTCGGTCGCCTTGCAATAGCGAGGGATGCTGTGTATGTTAGGGAGGCACGAGGCCAGGGAAATGTCCCTTGTGAACGTAGCCAGCGGAAAAATGTTGCAAAATTCAACGGTAGAAAGCCGCAAGGAAGTCGTTGCTCTTCTATCGTCGTGCATAGCTTTACACTGCCCTTGTTTTTCTTTTTTTGTCTTTGCTCTTTTATTTTTCTATATTTGTGAGTATTCTCTATTCTCTATTCTAAGTATATGAACAGGTGAACAAATTGATTGCATGTGTGGTGCAGACGACACCTAACTGCTCAGATGATTGATTAATGGTACCCGAGAAACGAAAGCAGGGATTTTGGGCGGGGTTTGCATCTTAAGTGCGTGCGATACCGCAGTAGCTCACTGCCGCTGCGTATATACCTCGTATACGTTATATTCAGATCAGAAAATTTGGAGCGGGAAGTGTTGTAAAATCTTCGGTGGGTTACAGAGGGGGTGATGGGGGATTTAAAATTTACATTTTGGATTTACAATGTAACCATGATTATTTCTTTCTTTTCTTTTCTTTCTTTTTTTTTTTTTTTTGCTTGGTTCAAAGAGAAATCATTTGTTGCCGTCGCAGAACTGCTCGAAAATGAACTTCCTAACAATCCGATTTATTGATTGGTAAAGAGATAACAACGGAGATGTTAGATGAATTGATGTTCCTAACAGTCTGCGCCTGTTCTGTCTGTGCACCCCACAGATATACACGTACTCCGAGAAACGCACGAGAGCCCAGTGTCTCGCGTGCTTCCTTCGCGAAACGGAGCTAGCTTAGAGAACTCTGCGATATATGTCAGGTCAAATATTCGGCGCCCTCATAATTCGAACTAGCTTAGATACGGACTAGTACAGGTCAGCTGTCGATCGTTCGTGATCTTCCCCCTACCCTCACTTTCTCTCATCATCTTATCCTCCAGCTAACAGACGTGACACCGCAAACAACTATGAGGCCAACAACGGCGAGCTGCTCACACCATCACCAACACCACCTGTACCTATTTTATGTATTATTTGTGCCCATTATTCGTGACGATGATTATAACAGAGAAACTAGTTTTATTTTGTTTTCCGTCCGACCACGTTCCACCCGCGAGATTAAGAAATTCCCACGAACAAACACTACGTTAAACGAACGTCTCAGCTTATTTTGCGCGACAGCTAGGTCATCGCATAATCTCGTTAGATAGTGCTCGCACAAAAAAAAAAAAAAAAAAAAAGAAAACGGAAGAAAAGAAAAGAGAACGTCATTTCTTCTCTGTACACTTAAGCCGTGGGCTTAAATCGAATACCCTTCATTTGCGAACGGCACTCTTCTTTCATTTATTTCGAGAGCTGTCTTCAGTCACAAGCGAGACAGCGACAGGCCTGACAGGCAAATTCGGATGGTACTTTCTTCAATTTCCCTTAGTTTTCAGAAGCGAGTCGAATAACATTCATATTCAATCGCACAGAAGAATTTGCCGCCGGTGACACATCCAGCTTCTTTTTCATGTGGAATTACAATTCGAGTCTGCTGACCGGCCGGTCCAGTTTGCAACGCTGGGCGAGGCATTATTGACCATAGAGTCTCCAAATCGTAGCAAGGAAATTCACCCTTATGCTATCGTGTCGACGGATGAAAAACTTTGGCGTATTAAATGACAATGACTGAGAGGGGACGTGGGTTCGAATCGCCGCACCGTCTGTGCTGTCTGAGGTTTTCCCTGGATTTTCCGGCAGACTTTATCCAGACGAGTCTCGGCACAATGGCCCTTATTGAAGTCTGCCCAGGACGCATACTAACCCTCCCGTCCTACCGCTCCTTCCCGCTGTCCTCTCTCCATCTGTCCACGTCTCTATGCTGCTCATAGCCACAGTTGCTTCGCGGCGCTATCACGGAATTTTTTATTTAAAAAAATGACAGTATACGTAGCAAAAAGAACTGTTCACCTGAGAGAGAAACTATGCAGGAGAACTGTTTGGAATATTGGTGGGAGGCCCCCGACCAGATTTGATATTAATATCTCAAATACAGCATTTATCAAAAATGTTATAAACTTTCCTCGCGATATGGCATGGTATGAGTTTTCTGTTCTGCTACTCAACCTATGTGGACTGTACTGGCTGAGCGAGAAATGACGAAGAGAAGAAGATTGAATTATGAAGAAAAGGGAGGGGGAGGAAGAAGAAGACAACGGAAGAAGAGTGTGCAGACCAGATTGAGTTTGACAAGCAGAATCGCTCTGACGATGTCCTCACGACTACAGGGTATATGCTGTCCCGTATAGCATAGAACTCACTTATACGGGGGCGTCATGGAGTAGCGAGGGTTCTGTATGCGGGTGCAGAGGGAGCCCAAGGGGTTGCGAGGCTATGACCTAAGGGTTTGCAACGGAAACATCCAACGAAGCTCGTTAGGGTGCAGAGGGGGTGCATTGTGAGATCGAGTCAATGGATGACTGACTGTATGACGTCAGGTCAGGTAAACTTCCACGAAGTGACCTCATAGTCATATGTGACTGAGCGCTACCGCACGGAAAGTCCCACCCATACCTGCAACGTCGCTGACTAAGCAAGCGGGGTTCCCTTGGCGGTGTTCGGACAAAAAAAAAAAAAAAAAAAACGCAGTTGCACTGAAGGTGCTATCGGAGTAGTGGGTGCCTGAAATATATGTAACCGGAATATTTCGTTTCGAAACAGTCGGAAACGTTAGAAAATGAATTTAAACGGATTTTGCGGCGGGCTGCGCGCTCCCGGCTCAATTCAGGCAACAGTGTGCGGACTGACGTCACTGGAGTCGGTTATGAAGGCCGGCTGTCCATAACAAAATGCGGTCTTCCGACTCGCAATCTGCTGCCGAACAGACGCTAGAAACATCTGCGTTCATACTTTCGGTGGTATCGGCTTGCGATCAGCCTGGCGACGCCGTCAGCTGAGCGATTGGGAATCTCGCCGGCAATGCCAATGACGTCACCGGAAGAGGCGAAGCAGGGAAGGGCAGTTTCAACCGGAAGATGGCAGTTTCGTTTCGAATTCGATGTTTTCGAGGTTTTGTGAAAAAACACGAACAATTCTGCTACACTTTTTTTTTCTTCTTTGAAGGCATCTCCATGTGGATATCACACCTCGCCGACTCCACCTTTAAATCTCAGAAGCTTTGCGCTACTTTGGCGTAGGGTAGTGCACCCCAGCTCTGAAACACACCACGACGTCATCATCATCTACCTGTACAGCACTTCCTCATCAGAAATGTGCTGTACAAGAAACAAACAAACAAAACAAAAAACACGGATGAAAAAGAGCAACACAAAGTATTACATGCGAAAGGCGCAAACGAACCGCACGAGCTTAAGACCTCCCGCGGTATTTGACAGCGAGGGCCAATCCCTCGCCTCTTGTAATTTTAATTACTGCTCCAAGGAGCGGCTTCGAGACAAAGGAAAAAAAATGAAAGCAAAGATAGAAAGAAAGAATCTGAACAGTACGTAAGCCCACTGTCTTTCTGTCATTTCTGTCCTTCTTTCTATGGTTTCATCTTCTTTCCGCCTATCTGCACATGTCTCTTAATTAGGACTACTACGTGTATGTCGTGTTCATTAACGGCAGAATGGGCCGATTCGCTCCGTCTCTTTCATATTCCGTCTCTATTCACGCATGTTGGAGCAATGTAGAACTCTGTGAAGCATGAACGCACCAGTCGATGTCCTCAGGGAGCATGAAGGAAGGACCTGGAGATGTAGATGTTTACACGGTTGGATGACCAGGATATAGGTGTGCGTAGGGGGCATTAAGCGTTGATTACACATCTTCGCGTGTGCGTAGCAGGATTTTGAAGGCTTATCTCGGGAAGGCTTATCTTTGAAGGCATGGGAGGGGAAACGGATGAACGTTTTCTGATCCAAAGTACAACAGGGCAAGGGTGCGAATGGGTTATTACCTTCTTTCATTTTTCTCTCTTTCTCTAGCGGAGGGAAGGAGGAAGGGAAATTGTGAAGATGGGGGGGGGGGTGAACTTGTCAATGCTAGCGTACAGTCTTATTGAGTCCTTCGCCTCGGCATTCGTCATACCACCCGCATGCGTAGTGCAAGGACGACGCCTTTCGCATTCAACCTCATCAATCAACATCTGCGGAACTCTATGCTATCATTTGCTTTCTGCAGCACATCGTTGCTTTTACCCCGCGGGAATGGGCAGTCTTCACTGACTCAAAATCTGCGCTCCAAGCTATTGAAAATTCTGGCATACGAGGCTCATCCGCATCCCTAGTCACGGATGTGTTAATGGCTTACCACCATGTGTACGAAGCAGCCCACAGGCTGGTTCTCCAGTGGGTTCCAGCCCACTGTGGGGTGGTGCGGAATGAGCAGACGGACAGCGCCGCAGAAGCAGCTCTCTCGTATCGGGAGCGGACCAGTATTGCACTGCTGCGAGGAGACCGTTGTTCCATTCTGCGACGCCTCGTGACACCCCTGGCTTCCCGCCTATGGACAACCGACATTCTCCCCCCATATATGCTGAGCAGCGTTGATCCAACGCTCGCTTTCCGCGTGCCACGAAACACCGCTCGTCATGATGCTGCATTAATTCATCAAATGCGACTCGCCCTGGCTTTTACAGCTCAGTGGCGTTACCGCTTGAGACAAGTTGACTAGATGCTGTCACTGCGGTGCTCTAGAGGACCCGGAGCACATTTTTCTTCATTGCCCATACTACCAACCTTACCGCACCTCACTCTCTGGGTCTTTTAGTCAACTCGACTCTCGCCCCTTCTCTCTATCAAAATTGCTTTGTCCCTGGCCGAACCCAGCCCACCAACGCTCTGCCCTCAAAGCTCTTTTGACCTTTTCGGACACAATAGGACTTCGATCCTTATTGTGAAGGGGCTCATTATTTCGTTACCTACATCACCACCAGCAATGGGGTAGAGTATCGCCCCTGGCGATGAAACTCCCCATTGATCATCTTTAAATAAAGTTATTTATTGAGTCCTGTTGAAACAGAGGTGATGGTGGTGGTTGGAGTTTTAGTGGCGCACGGACGGCTAATGTCATAGCGCCATTAAAACTCCAGTCATCACCCTCAGCATCACCATCACCATTTTCAACCAGTACGGGGTCAGAATGATATAATTCGGAATGGTGGTTGGCTAGGAGCGTGTCACGTGGTGAAGTTACCAATTAGCATTACCATCTGTTTTATCATTTTACTCTTCCGGATGCAAGGCAGGAAATGTTTCGATGCTTCGCGAGTAGAATTTTAAATAATTTGCGTTGTAAGAGTAATATTAGGCAGCGTGTTCACACTAATGCGATATCAATCAATTTACGGTAGTTATCGTAAACTATACAGGTTTTGTGTTAGGCCGGCGTCAATGTGTTGTATATTATGGTTCGAGGGAATGGACAGCATTCATGACAAGTTCGAAGCCAGCCGAAGATCGTGTTCTAAAGCTAAGAGGAAAACCACTCGTTGTTTATTCGGCCGTAAGGAAATACGTAATTTACGTGATGCCGCGTGGTGTCAAACATTCGAACTAAAAGGCATGCGGTGCGACGCCATTGCTATACTAACTGGCCTGTCAGGGGAGGACAGTGGATGCGAAAGTAAACGGATAAAAAGGAAAAGTGCTTTAGTTCTTTCCCAAGTGGAATCACGTTCAGTCTCCATTAATCAAATTAATGAATCGAGCTCAACTAACACTTTTTCAGATGTCTCACGCACGTAACATGATTGGAAAATAGAGACGCGGGCACACAGGACATGACTCTCTCATGCGTCTCTCTTTCCCTCAGTCCCAAAGAAACGTCGCCTTATTCACGTCTATACACCAGCCTGCTTCTTTTACGTCCAATAAGCTTTCTTGTTTTCTTGTCTCCCATGCCGCTCGTCGCGGGCGAACACCTTCGTACGGCATGTTGATACAACCCATTCCCTGGAAAACATCCGTAGCCGAGATTAGAGGGGACATTAAACGGAGCTAAAGCATATTAAGCGCCATTAAAATGCTTGTCGCGTGAGCTGCGGCTATATAGGTGTGTGTACGATGTCTTGCCCATTGTGTATGCTGCCCGTTGTTCGCATTACGGGGGAGGAGGCACGTAATGGTAATGACACATCATTTCCGACGGTCTATTCCAACGTAGGTCTATTGAAGGCAGGCGCCATTTCTGTTCATTATGGTTGCATAATGTGAATTTTCCCGTGTGCGCGTGAAACGATTTGAGACGATAACTGATGCGGGAGCCTTCAGCGGAGAGGCGACGGTGAAGACGAGACCTACACGTCATTATAGAAGCTCACGAAACGCGCATTTCTTTGGTACCATTTATGCGTGGAGCGGATATATGACTTCTGATTTGTTTATTGTGATGATGATGACGACGTGACAAAAGAAAAAAAAATAGAGATGTGAGTCACGATGAAAGTCGAGCTGGCTACCCCGGGACGCTTACACACAGAAATTACACGAGTTAAAGTGATGGAGTTCAACAAACATGGTAGTTCAAAAGTTTGAACCAAGTGAGTGTGACATGTCGGAATCGCTAAGGGGCATACACAGCCCACATTGTTTGTCGTACTAGATAGAGCAGGATAGACATGTATAGATTAGAAAAGAAGAACATAGGTAAAGCTTGGAACGTTCAGCACTAATGTCGTGATAAGTTATTGTGTATATACGTCGGTACTCCGAGAAACAGAGACAAACCATAGTCATCTCTTATATTTTCTAGCAGGCCGAACGAGGTTTCCTTCCGTAATTTGACTCAGAACCAAAAATGAACTGAAACAGGAATCAAAGGTTCATGCTGCTGTCACAAAACATTTCTTCAGCAAATGGCGCGAGGAAGAAATTGACTTGAACCGGGGTATTTCCAATAGGCTGCCTGGTATACAGGAAACACAGGGGCACCAGAACAAGGTACCGGTGTGCCAAAAAAAAAAAAAAACAGAGGGTAAAGGTAACGAATACGTTATGCAACACCTACTTGTTTATTCTTTATACTATCTAACACTACCTATACAGAACGTCGACCACCTCTTCTACCACTTCGAGCTCCCCCACACCTAGGTGTCCGACATAGTTCACTATACACGTCGTATCTTTAAACATACGTATTACATCATCTTCTGTTACACTTGTTGTTGTTGTTTTTTGTTTTTCTTACATTTACAATTACATATCTCTATTTTTTTTCTCACTTTTTGGTAGGTGTAACGCACTCCCCTTATAACTATGTTGCAGAATATAAACGGGGCAAATATTATCTTCTCGATTACTCGCAAGGAGCGCCACGAAAAGCTGTTTAGCACTCGACATTGTGGTAACTGCTCTCTGCTACTCAACCTCAATCACGGAGAGTGATTTGGCTTTCCATTGTGCGCGGCGGCTTCAAGACTGGTCCTGTAGGCAAGAAGACGGTATATATAAGAGAGAAGACCCGGGGGACAATTACGGATAGTGGGCTTGCCCGCTGTGAACCGAACCGTATATATATATATATATAGTTGCTGGCAGCCGTTGTGACCTTTGTATAAGCGTAGATTGCCATCAATCGCATTCGCAATCGCTATGTATTGCCAGACAGTGTGCGGAGCACCATCCATCCATTAGTTCCGTAAGCCTAACAGTGCATATGCCTCCTCTGCATGCTATGTACGCTCTTCCCACCCGATTCTCAAGGACATGCGTGCTGATATAATTTTTTTATTCATTCAGTGCTTCCACGACACGTCAAGCGTCCTGGAACAGCTGGTCGCACCAGCGCGACCTACGTTTCCATTTTTTTCTTTCTATTTCTATTCTATTCTATTCTATTCGATTCTCATCTCACTCGCATAGTAACCAACATGTAACATGACAGAGTACGGGAATGAATTCCTGCGGTGAAGCACCTCATATCATCATCATCATCATCATCATCACCACATATTTGTTTTTGTTGTTGTCTGACTACGAATAGTATACGTATATTCGGTGAAAGTATTTACTCCTGTGCGTGACCTGAGACTTCCTCGTACAGCTGCTACACAGACACAGGGTTGAAAAAAATCCGGACATTTTTAAAAAGATCCTGTCCAGTGGGCTTTTTGGATAACACCCGGATATTTTTTGGTTATTTTTGGAGAATATAGACGAGCCTAGAAATGGTGACACAGTGTAAAAACAAATGTGTTTTGCTGCTGTTCTTGATTTCGGGTGACCTCTCATAGCTTCGGATTATGGAACTGCCTGCCTCAGTAACATTCAGTTTTCAGTAATGAGTTTTCATCGTTTTCCGAAACGTGGAGTCCCATGCACGCTTGGATGAATGGCTATACGCCTGAATTAGCTGTCTTACTTCAGTTTCAATGCCTCCAGGATGCAAAAGAAAGCCTCTCCCTGAGTGGGCAGATCGAAGTATAGAAGAAAACGGGGAAAAAGTTGAATCGGAAGAGTTAAAAAGAGTCAAGTTACAAAGTTAAAAAAGTTAGAAGTTTGTCTAGTTTGATTATAGAAAGAAAAAAAAAACGGAAGAAAAGAAGTTAATGTTGCGCGTACCTGGGCTTTTGTAAACCGTCAACACTACAATAAAATAAAGCGGGAGTTTTCCGTGTGCCGTCGAATTAAAATTGTCTTTCACATCGCATCTGGGCAAAATATCTAAAAAATCGGAATTAAATTGTGTGGATTAAATCCAAAAAAATCCACCGAATAAAATCCATGTGGATTAAATCCAACAACCCTGCAGAGACATAGTGGAGAGCTGTGCGGTTGCGTGAAGACCTTGCGGGTGTCCCACGAAATAATGGCATACATAAAGTAGTATACATGGCATATATGCATAAGGTTGAAATATGTGTTGTAGGAAAATTTAATACGACGTGGAACGGTCAGTACATGGACAGCGCCTCAAAACAATATTTACAATTTATGAGCTATGAGGCTATGAGGGGCGATATATACATTGCTACACTTCATGATACAAAAGGGATATGCACTATTTACATTCGATGGAGCATGAGACGAGTGATGGGAGTGATGAGAGATGGGAGGGGTACTGTTCACGGAGGGACACCTCGGACAGACACGGAGCCCCCTTGCACCGAAAGCGAAGGGTGGAACCGCCACCGCTGCAGAAACTCGTCGCCGCCGAGTGCAAAGAGTTCTTGTTGCAAGCTATTAGACACGAGAATGCGCAATTGACGAACAAGCAGGAAAACGGGGATGTTCCGCCGCCGTTGAGCGACAGCCTTGCAACGGGCCTTCCACAACACTGCAGCACCACACGCAGTGAATAGCACACTCAGCCTGTTTGGGCACCTTTGATCACACTGCACGGGACAAAGCACATTCGTGCAACGTCTAACCAAGTGCCAGAAGGTGCGGGAAATGCGGCACTCGAATAGTACGTGGTAGTTTGTTTCTGCCCTGCCGCAGTACGGGCAGGCCTCCGTTGATGTGATGTCCCACGCATGCAGCCGGTCGCGTGTGGGAAGTATCCGCCAGGCAAAGGACCAAATGATGTCGCGCAGTTGACCAGGAAGCCACGGGCCGACGAACGATGTCCAAGAGATGCCTGAAGCATAGTCCACCCGTCTTCTAAGGCTCTCAGTGGTTGCGGCAGAGTCCAGCAAAACTAGTTTGGTCATCGTTGAAGGCGAAGTGGATTGCAAACTGGAAGCAGCGGGGAGCAGAGACGAGACCTTCTGATAGTAAGCCCGAACCGCCGCGTGAAAACGGTGAGGAGCTGCACGATGGCCATGTTGGAGGGCGTCCCACCAGAGGCCGAGCAAGACTTTAGTTGGAGAGTCCGCCCCATTGAGAATTCGCAGTGTGGTGCTGAGCGCAATGCCCCGGTTCATCAGCCCAACATCGGGAAGGTTGACTCCGCCAGCAGACTGCGGGAACGAAAGCATGATTCGCGAGACCGGTCCCCTTCGCTTCTTCCAGAAGAACGACGAGAGGCATGAATGGATGCGCGTCACAGCAGCGTGTGGGGCGATCGAAACATGACTGAGATGCCACACGCGCCCGAGCAGAACACTACGCACCAGGTAGGACCGCTCGTGATACGATAGTTCATAGCAGCTTGCAGACTCGCATTTCATTTGCACCTCTTCGAGAGCCGCTGACCAATTGTCAGCAGTTGGCCCGCGTGTGTTAAACACCACACCAAGGATCTTAAGCGATGAGGCGCACACGAACGGCAATGACATATACTGCGCCGGACTACCGAGTGGCATACACTTCGTCTTCCGATAATTCAACGCTCCTCCAGAGACAGCTGCGTAGGATTCGTATACGCGCATAACCTCGACTGCTGCGCTTTCGTCACGCAGAAGCAAGGTTATATCATCCGCATATGCGGCCACTTTCCATTCCCCAGAGAAGGGGAGGGGAAAACCACGAATTCGCTCAGCTGTGTCGATGCTCCACAGTAAGGGATCGATTGCCAAGGTGAACAAGGCTGGCGAAAGGGGACAACCTTGCCGCACACCTATAGACACCGAAAACTGTCCAGAAAAACGCTGGAGGAGGTACAGGCTGCTCCGGTGATTACTGTACAATTTCTTGATGACACCAACCATCCACTCTGGGAAACCGTATACCTCCAGCACAGTGAACATGTAGCTGTGGGCGACACGATCGAATGCCTTCTTTTGGTCGAGAGACAGCAGGCAGCCGTTGGGAACGGTCGGGGCCACGTAGTGCAAGGCATCCCGCAGACCGGATAAGGTGTCGTACATTGTGCGTCCCGGCACGGAGCACGTCTGCGAGTGGTGGATGACTGACGGGAACACACATTGCATCCTGCTTGCCAGCACGGAAGTTACGATCTTATAGTCACAATTGAGTAGTGTTATCGGTCGCCAGTTTTCAGGGTTAGAAAGGTCACCGGAGTTCTTGGGTAGCAGAATAATATGGCCGTATCCGAAAGATGTCGGGAAATCCGCGCCGCCCAAGCAGCTACACAAGACTTCAAAGAGGAATGTTCGAATGTGTCGCCAAAACGTCGCATAAAACTCAGGGGGGAGTCCGTCCGGCCCAGGACTTTTTCGGGAAGATGCCCGACGCACTGCGATGTCCAGTTCTTCTATGCGCAACGGCTCTTCAAGACAACGCCGATCAGACTGGGATAGAGCCGGGAGGCCATCCAGGAAGGCAGCTGTCTCGGTATTGACAGGGGCCCGAGCATACAGACTGCTGAAGAACTCTTCAAAGCCGGTGAGCACCTCGTCGGGATTTTCCGTAACAGATCCGTCAGGACGCCGGAACTCAGTGGCTTGCCGCTGATCAACCAACCGCGCAGAGTCAAGGAACCGAGCTGCACCAGGACCGGCAAAAGCCTGAGATCTTGGGAAGCGTTGCTTCGCCCTTCCAGAAGGTGATTGAAGTAGCAGGTCGTAACGAGTCTGTAGCGTCTCCAGGTACTCCTGCATTACCGGCGTTAACGGAGCGCCCCTCCTTACAATGCGGATCTTCGCTGCCAAACGGCGGAGGAGGGCAGTGCGCTCACGGGCGCGCCTCCGCCCCCAAGCTTGAAACAACTCTCGAACCCAGTGCTTGAAGTTCTCCCACTCCCCTGCTACCGGTCGCCGAGCTGCAAGAAATCCTTCTATCTTCGCCCTCACGTCGGACACAACCCCTTCGTCGTACAGTAGGGAGGTATCCAAACGCCAACGATCGGCACGGCTGTTCCCAAACGCTGACGTATCAAGGGACAGGATCACGGCGTCATGGTCACTTATGTGGAGACCTTATGTTGAAATATGGCAGTCGTCGGCTACTTTCCATACATAAAGTCACACTGCTCAATAAAACACTGCCTCGGGATGTTCGCTATACTTGTCGTATAACGAATGAATGCTATACCGCGTACGGGTGCCGGGGTAAGAACGATGATATGTTTGAGGATAAATCTCGGTTACTGTGACCGGCACCGCGAGTGTCGGTTCGTCCGCGTCAAGTGGTGAGATTTATTCCTGATTTATTTTGGCAACCGAAGAAAAGTATATTTATGGTCTATTTCTCCTCGAGTTGTCACGTGAAACGAAGGAATGAATGATACTTTTGGAGCCTTTTTTTTTTTCTTCCTTTGCGGGGTGGGATATAACAGGTGATATCTTTCTTGAATTGAAAGAAATTGAAGATGAAACTGAAAAGCCGTTTTGGAGGAACGACATCATTTCAATCGTGTTAAGGGGGGGGAATAGCTTCAGTACGCGTGCCGGCGATATTTCGAATCAGAAACTGCTCTTCTTCTCTGTTCGAAATACCGGCGGCTGTCATTCCGAGGCGGCAGAAAGACAGGTTATGTAGCCGGCGCAGTTATGCAACAGTTTGTTGCTACAATTAGTTATACTAGTGACAGGAAATGCTATTTTATTTTTTTTATTTTTCAAGTAAAATTATGGTTAAACGGCTCGGGACGACGTCTGGTGGGAAATAATACCCACTTTGGTCAAAGCACAATTATCTATGTTCGGGACTGGCTTGTTGCTGATGATGACTACGTAGCCGACTGACTCATTTGTTTCAGGCACAGTGTTATGAGCATGCAATGTAGTTTTGCCGCCGTATTCGGCGAGCGGTGCGCAAGTTGGTGTCTACTTCGACACAGTGTTGCCCATAATTTTCCATCTTAATTTTCTATATAAAAAAGCTATGAGCGCAATTGGGACGAAAGTTGTGACGTAAGGCAACCTTGTGCTCATGCTATCGAAGAAATAACTTTTCTGAGATTACATCTCTACTGCTTTAGAGTCCCCTTAACGTTTCCTCCTCGGTTCGCTGGATTTTCTACCTTTCTATGATTTAAATAATCTAGGATCTATAATTTATAATTTAAAGTAAGTCGTGAAGCGAGAACCTTACAATGCATCCACGCGCCGCAAACATGGTGTATACTTGGATTCCATTACAAGCCTACCGTCCTTTTTCAACGATCAACAACTTCACTATATCGCCGCAAAATGGATTATGGATTTGTGCTCCCCAGCATGTGTGTATTGTAATCAGGTTGCAGCAACCAGTTGCAATTTATCTAGGTGCTCCTACGCAATAAAACAAAGCGAGAGCAAATAGCGGAGTAATCCCTGAACTTCATTCCGAGCTTTCGGCTGCTCTGTAGCTCAACCATGCGGACCCCGCCTCCCTCCCTATAATGTGGGCGGCAATATGTAGTATTTTGCTCGTAGGAGTCTTTCAATGCTTCCCTAGGGAAGCACGCACAACAATTTGGAAATCACCGAGGTATACTTTAAAACCAGTGCCGTAACTTTTGAAAGCGGGCTCTCCCACATTATACCTCACATTGCTGGGAAGCACGCTTTCCGTTTTGCTCTTCCTGCAAGATTGGAAAGAAATGTCAGTGACTTGGATGGGCGTTTTTAACTTAGAAATCACACGAACGGAATATAATGCAGTATTTTTCGTGCACTCTTTTGACGGCACAACCAGCCTATCCAACCTCTTGGCTGTGTTTGAACGAACAGCGTCTTCTCCAGGGAAGCACGGGTTACCCCTCCGGTCACTCACCATAATCCTAAACCTTTCATTATCTCCTACCCAAAGTGCACTAATTAGTAGTTGCATAACAAGACTCGTGTGAGGCTGGGTGGCTAGCGAGTTTAGGCACGCCTGACGGGAATTTAAACACACTAAAACCTCGGCTCGATATGTCTTCCTCTCCCATCCCAAGCTCTTCCGTACGAAATTATCTTGCAAAGACGCGGACCACTACACTGATTAAACACACGTCATTAGGCACTAATAAGGGGCAGTGAACCTTTATCTTGTACTCTCTATATCTCTCACCCTCTTTTTAAGACTGGAGGATGGGCCAATGCGCAATGCTCAATCACATAGCCTTTCAAAAATATTACTGTTCCTGCCCTACATACGTCCCGGCTTTTGGAATATATTTATATGGGCCACGACCAGCAGGCCCGCTTTATTGTCCCACTCCCAGCAAATACTATGTCCCGCGTTTAAAGAGAAACGAATGGAGACATAGAAAACACTCACAGAGAACCAGGTCTTCAAGAGAGTTTACTCTGTGTCTGGAGAAAATTCAGAACGGCTCTGGATCATTTCCAGCACCGTAGTGCTGAATGTGCGCTTTGTACGCACGCGATGACAATTAATAAGTATATATCATCTGGCGTCGCACTGAAGGGGAACTTATTTCCTGCGACGTTGTTTTGCTCAGTCGTATGCGGCAAGCACGGGCGCTCGGCGAACGGAAGCCTGACGGAAATTGCCTGCGACGTGCCATCAATATCAAACACTTAAAATAATACAGGCGGCAGGAAAGCAATTGTTTAGAGAACATCAAATGGGTTACCATAAGCAATTTGTACTTGTGTATTTTTTCCCCTCTCGATTCTATTAAAAAGTTAATCAACGTAAGAATGCTTATTAAGTCCCTCACGTCATGAGCACATCCGACCAGCTGCTTTGGTCGGATGTTGAACATCCGCAAAAGTTTGTGTTGAAAGGCGCTACAGTTTTGTCTCTTTTTGTTTTGACACTTCGTTCTCTCGTGTATGTCTCAGTAAACAGAGTGTAAGACCTGCTGAGATGCCGCCCGCCACAAGTGTGTTCGTCTGTGTGATTGTTGGAGTGACTTGCAACAATGTAAGAGAGAATGGTTTGAGGGCGATTTCGTTTAGAAGGCCTTAATCTATTGTCGTCAAGGAAGACGCAAAACCGTGGTCGAATAAAGAAGAAAGAACGAACGTCTACAGACGGGAATAATCAGGCAATAATCAGGCAACACACAATCGGGCAATAATCAATATGGCGTCCCCACAAGGCGCCCCCTGGCGTAGAACTTGCAGTTGTACATCATTTGCAGTACCCTGAAGCTATTCAGTGACTCTAAGTCCGCCTTAAGGGGATCGGGATTGACACGCACGAAACGAACCAACCAACCAACCAACCACCTGTTTCAAGAGTGCACCACTGCGGTCTCATTCACGATCTTTCGCCGTAAAGACCGCACTCCGTCGGCTCTCCTTCCTTCCTTATTATGGGTTTAGAGTGGTCAGCCAGACGGTATCCCTCATCAATATAGTTACCGCGCTCTGTACAAATCCGCCGGTCCCATCAATTGTGCAAGACGATATAGAGGCCAAAGTCGGTAAGGGAACATCACCGATTCGGAGTCTCCTTCGCGAATTTGGACGGACATGCTACTGTTGCACCAAAAGCAATCACACGCAAGAAGACCAAGATCTGCCGCAAGGAAAGGAATGCTTTTCACTTATTCAGAGTCACTTGAAATGTATGGGAGGCAGTCGCGGTGGCTCCATTCCGATTTCATTCCGAAGCGCCTGCAGCGTCATAGTAAGGTGACGACTGTTCCTTTCGACGTGATATAACCGAGTTTTGATGTGCAACGAACGTTATCGAAACAATGTGGGGGTACAGCCTTATTGGCTAATGCATATTACAGATGTCGCCGCTTTGCTCCTCGTATAGACAGCGGAGCTTCAGTTCTTCAAGGCAACATACGGTGGAGGCATATGACTTCTGGTCCTTCTCAGCCTTGGAATGCGCATAACCGACGTCTTAAATACTTCTTAGGGAGCTCTAAGGTGTACACGAAGGGATAGTGTGGTGGTTCAGCGCACTGCGCGAAGCTCCGTTTATGGTTTGCGCGTGCGCAGTACCCCCAACGCTATCCCTTACGTACGCAAAGGCGACAGCGTACGATATACTAAAACTCACTATTTCCAGATTTTTTTTACCGTATCGTCTGCGTACGGGGCTTCCAATTTGCTAAAACCTCCGTATTATCTCTCTCTCCTTTTCTATCCTTCCTCATGTATCTTTGGCAGCACTATAGGAGATATGTGTCCGTTACCCCTATTGCTCCCTAGCAAAATGTTTTGTCTTCCAGTTGCTGGTGATTTGTGTCATGAGTTGTACTGCTTGAACTGGTTTGCGCTACGAATTTTGTTTGGGTCGAAAACTTGGCCAGCGTTTATTGCGCTACGAGGTACGAGGTAGCTAAATAGGAACTGTATACAGTTCCTGTCCAGTAGGTCGTTATTTTGCAACACGATATATCGTCCCTGCATCTCTGTCTATAATGATGCAATATGACGAGAGGCAGGCGCTGTTCGCATGTGCCAGTTTCTGCTTACACGACAAACGGTCGGCTTTCAATCTCCGGTAATTTGTGGCCGACAGAATTGCTTTCCGTCGCCATTACCGGTAAGGGGAAATCGGCGTCCGGATCTTTCCCCAACTTGTCCAAAAACAAACGTCCCCCAAACTTTCGCGGTTGGAGTTGTACGAATCTAGTTTCTCGAATTTGGACCTCACGCAAAACTACATTGCAGTCTAGGTCATAAGCTATAGCATTGCGGCCGGAACTTTTACATTTTCTCGGGCAACGGGAATCTTCCAACCAATAAGAAGTAGCCGAGACGGCTCCGTCCAACGACGACACAAACACATATTTCTCCAACGCTAGCGACTGTTCCCTTTCCTTTTTTTTTTTTCTTTTTTGCGCAGGGAAAAAAAGTGACTGGTATCTGACCGGAGATCAGGAGGGTCTCGGTTCGAACCCAGGCGTCGGCCCCTTTATTTTTAACCCTTTATCTTCTGAGTTGCTTGGATGGGTTACTTATTCGCAGTCAGAAAAGATACAGAGGAAAGCACAGTTTATGAACAGCTTCCCCTTCCCGTAAACACAGTGCCTGGTCTCAAACACATCTTCTCGGCGCTAATATTAATAATCAACGTCGCGCGCGCGTGCTGGACGCTTGCGCTTTGATTAGCTCGTCTGCCGCGATATGGCTGCGTGTTTGTATCTGTGTGTATAGTTTAATGCGAGCCAACTTAGATTACGAGCAGCAGATCCGCCCAGATGATGATGGCGATGTTTTTCTTGCTCTTTTTAGTTGCTCGTAAACGCCAGATGAGTTGTACGGATTAATTAGCGTCAGCCTGCTCCTCGTTCCTAATAAAGTTTCCTATGCCCGTAATTTGGGCATGTTCTGCGCCTGGGGGATTCGGGCGGAAAGAGCATCTAGCATCAAAGTATATCCAGAACACGAGCGATAGTACGGCTGAGTGCGATCAGTCTCGAGAGTGATGTGGTCCCCTTGGTAGAGCCTCGTGATTTGGAATGATATTCTAAGATCAAAGAGAACCGGATAGCCTATTCGTAGGGTTCTTCGTTTGCGGGTTTTATGATTTTTCAAATTCGGGAGGGAAAAATCGGGTGCTATTTACGCACGAGAATTCGGGGAGAAATCGGGCGCTACGACCTCTGTTTGGTGTGTCATCGAGTAATTTTCGGGTAAAACGAAAGGCATATGAAACAAGCCACTGCTGTGACACTGGGACGAGGAACAATAATCTTTATATTTCCACTCAGAACTGAGGCAGTGAATGACCACGGTATTCGTACACTTGCCGGAGCTCCACAAAAGCTCGTATTTGACTCCTGCAGGACGGGATTATAAAAGGAGGACAAATAGGTTGTCGCATTGCTGATATTATGATTCACGGTTTATCTGGAACGACAAGTTGAAGGGCCGCAAGGATTTCGGGTAGATTTCGGGTTTTACTCGAGTTCTTGAAAACTTGTTCGGGGGGGGGGGGGGGGGGGGGGGGGGGGGAGAACGATCGTGAAAAATCGGGTGAAATATGTGGGTCGGCCCACATATCCGATGACCAAAACTTTGCGACCTCTTCGCCTCGCGTCGAAAATTTCCAACACACGGCACCGGAAGCGAGGTTTCCCTCCCTCGCATTGGATACCGTCCTTGGCTGGAACGCACCGTTGTCGACGCATCAGTTCCTTATAATACGTGCATTCAATTAGCGCAACACGGAGTAAGTTTCTTGCAGTAGCCCATCTATACATAGCGCGCCGAGTATCGTTTCCTTGCCAGCAGAGAGTATATGCATGTGCGCGTGAAATGTGATATAGCCACCCACTCATATGTTATGCGAGTGGATAACTAACAACAACAAGTACACTGATGAATGGTGAAATTGGATGACTAAATATATGCCCGAGCTCGGTTTCTTTTTCTTCTTTTCAGGCGTATTTTAACCAGGTGACCAAAATTAGACAGGAAAATTGCGTGTTTCTTCGTGTTTCTTATTCTTTCTTTTCAGCAGTACCTTGTTAGAACTTAGATTCCGGACAAGTACTACCTCGTTTATACTTTGTTTGATTATGCACCCGTCCGTCTATCCGGTTCGTCCTCACCTGACAGGTTGTCGTCAAATCGGTTTCCATTACATGGGCTGCTACGTCTTAAGTTTCCTGCTACGTGGCCATATGGATTACGTAACGCTTTTGTCAGTATACGCAAGTGCAAAGGTTGTGACACTACATTTCCTTATACAGATTATATACAGATTATGCGCGCTGGAATAACGGCATTTAAAATTAAACGCTGTTTTATCGACCATTGCTTGTATAACGACGCCGAGAGAAAGCGGGAAGCCCCGTTTCCAAGCATGCATATCGGCACAGCACTTGCGCGAAAGTGACTTTTCAGCGGACCCGCTGGTGTTGAATGTTAGATAACTCAAATTATTTACTATAGCGTCCTATCAACCTGACTGCGTCCTGTTCCGTTGGAGAACAGGTTATGCTATTCTTTCTGTGAGGGAAACCCTATAGTCTCGGCTTATTTTTGTTTATTAACTGTATTTTTAATTTTATTAAGCTTAATTTTATTTATTTATTTATTTAGGATACTGTTGACCCGCCGACGGGGGTCGTTACAGGAGACAGCCGGCATATAACAAACCTTCCAACTTTTGTATAAAAGCGGAAACGTCTATTGCATCAATATCACTCTCCATTTTTTCTTTCTTTTTTATGGAATAGCATGCCCACCTTGGTCTGGCAGACCTTTCCCTCTAATAAAAGTATATCCCCCCCCCCCTCCAGAAGTCAGTTCCTGTCGTGAATTATTGTTTTTGGGTAAAAAGAATTCTTAAACACATATGTACGGGCATAGGGTTCTTGTAGATGAAGGTGATGCTTATGCCTTGAACCCATAGTGTCTTTGACCAGGCAAGCGACAGGGCGCAAGCTGCTGAGTAGCTGGAAAATGAACTTAAGCCGTAATGTCTTGAATTGTAATTCTACAGTATCTATTGTAATTCTAATTAGCGTATATTCTATTATTGCATCTACAACACATACATGCAATGACAATGAGTGACGAAATTTGTCACGTAAGAATAACAACAACAACAACAACAACATTAGTTTAGATGATGAATGGGGAGTTTCATCGCCAGGGGCGATACTCTACCCCATTGCTGATGGTGAAGTGGGGAATGAAATAATGAGTCCCTTCACAATAAGGTTCGAAGTCCTATGGTGTCCAAAAATGTCAAAAGAGTTTTGAGGGCACAGCGTTGGTAGGCTGGATTTGGTCAGGGACCAAGCAATTTTGAGAGAGAGCGGGGGCGAGAGTCCAGCTGGAGACCCGAAGAGTACGGTTAGGGACGGTTGGTAGTGCGGGCAATGAAGAAGAATGCGCTCTAGATCTTCTAGAGCACCGCAGTGACAGCATCTGGGAGAGTCAACTTGTCTGAAGCGGTAACGCCACAGAGCTGTAAAAGCCACATCGAATCGCATTCGCGAAGAAAAGCAGTGTGTGACGCTGCTGCATGATATTATAGGCCAGGGGAACTATAGAACCGATGTCAACGTTACTTTTCTTTGGTGTATTAGTTTAGTTTCGGGTGCATCAGTTCGTGCAGGCACTGGAAAGAAGGAAAGGCAAAAAGGACAACGACAAACTAATGCCCCCCTTTCCCGCATCACCCAAGACAAACGCCATCTCGCGAGCAATCGTCGCAACAGCGTGTGCGACCGACCGCCGAATCGCACTCATTTATCTTGGCCCTTCGGGAAGGCAACGGAAAAAAACTTCTCCTTAACGTCGCAGCGGGTAGCTCTCAACACGGCCATAGATACTGCCCCCCCCCCCCCCCCCCCCCCGGAATGAATCTCCTACCGGCGACACTCGCCTCTTGTTCCTCCATCCCGCCCTCGGTTGCGTTAATGAAATCGCCTCGGTTAGACACAATCGAGCCCCACGTCTTAGGGGGCAATTAGGTCCCTTCTTTTCTGTCCTGCCCATTTGGCTTTCTTCGTTCCCTTCCTCTCTCTCTCCTTCCCTCTTTCTCGTACACATGGTTGCTCTTGGTGTGCGTCCGCCAAGGGCTGTGGGGCGGACAGCGGCGGCAGGATCGACTTTCACAGCGTTTCTGCCATTTCCTGGATGTGGGAATGCGCGAGCGCGCGCTCAAAGAGGTGGATTGTTCTCTGTCGGCCAGGGTTAGATTGAGTGAAAGAGTTCAATGGAAGGGAGAAGATACGAGGAATCAATAGAGACGGAAGGGATGAGAACGGCTTCTGCCTCATATCATCCATGTCGAGCGTCGTATATTGGAAGCGTCTGTGTTAGCTTTCGCGCTGACGCCAGCGAAATTTTTGGTTTCCAGTAATGTCTTATGTGGCACAACAAACGGTCTTTTTGTAATACTCATGTTAGACAACAAAAATAAACCTCCGATTTGAAGAGACGAAAAAAAAACTAACGTGTTCTCAACTGTCATATTACCCGCATGTCGATTTGCTACGACGCCCACGCTCCAGGGGTTTCAGTACGATACTGTGTTTTCTAGTAACCGTCGGTGCTGCTTCCAGTGCTTTTTTTCCCTTCATTTTGTCCTTTCTTTTTCTTTTTTTGTTCTGGATTGCACAGGACACGAGAAAATACTTAACTCATTTGCCTTCATTTTCATGTCACAAACACCCCCCTCCCCTGTCATCGTCATCAACTATTTATATATATTTATTACTATTTTGTATTGATTTGTATAATTTTCCCTTTCTTCTTTTTTCCCCACCCTCCTTCCCCCTTCATTTGCTTTACACATATATAATGAGCCCTAAATAACCCGTCCTGGGGAAGCCAGTGCCGAGTAGATTGGGACTAACATCTCCAATTTTTTTTTTTTTTTACCAGTCAATCAATCAACTATTTATTGTTGTTATGACTGGATCTGTTCGTCATAATTTCATTAATCTTGATAATATTGTGTCGTACATGACTGATTAACGAAATACAAGGAAACAACCAACACGGGCAACATAATCTTGGCCACATCCACGCCGTGCAGGTGTTTGTGCGATTTTGCGCAGACTCCAAGTTGGTGCACACAAGTGGTGACTGACAGTGTGTGTGAGTGACTGACTGAGTGTCTTTGTCACTCATTGTTCTTATTGTAGTTAGCTATTTTTGTTTTTCTAAGTGATCTGGAGTAGCCGGCTCTTGTAATGAGTGCCTCTTTCTCAATTTTCTCAAAAAACTCAGCTCAACTTCTTGGCCATGAACTGCGGTTCTCCTTAGGAGATTGTTGCATATTCTGTAAGATGCGTATCGCCGTCTATCGTTACTGATCGTTATTAATCATACATGCCCGTTACCCCGCAGGGTCGTTTGTGAGCGTGACGCCTTTTTTACAGCAGCAGCATATGCCTTTGTTCTTATGTACTACATAGTGCGCAGACGCACGCCAATCCACACTACCAGCGAGCTTTACCATCGCCCTTATCGCCCCAGTGGATCCAGTTACTGATGTTCACTTGTGTCGAACGGCGAAGAAAGCGGACCCGTGTCCTGGCTACCGCTATCGTGTTCTCGGAAGTAGGAGGGGGGACTCCTTCCACATTCGTTAGCCCCGGCTCGAGTTCCGCGGATGGCACCCACAAGAGGTCGCTGTGACGATCATCACGCACTGCGGCGAGGATGAGTCAGTGAACGAAAATCACGCAGGAAAATTGTTCCGATGGGGGTATTTTTGTGAATGTAATATCGCCGATATTAAAAGCATACGCTTCCCACAGAAACGTAAGGTCCAGTGTTCTTCCGTTCACGTTGCTCAGTATGACGTATGCCGTAAAGGGGTGTTAATATAGAGTTTTAGTACATCGTGTACACTATCGCCTTTGCGTACGTATGGGATAGCGTTGCTGGTTCTGCGCGCGCGCAAGACACAAGGAGAGCTTTGCGCATTGTGCAGAACCGCCACGTTATTCCTTACTTACGCAAAGGCGACGGCGCGCGTTACACTAAAACTCGCAAGTATCTCTTGTTTCTCACTCTGGTATCTCTTGTTGAATATCTCACTGTTTGTAGACGAAGTAGTGTGGTTGAATCACTTGTTTGTTCTGTGTCATTAAGTCAGTAACTAAATCAGGAATCCAATCCGGGGAGATATTAAAACAGTCAAGGCTTGTGTCTCTCCGGAATCATAGGCGATATTGTCTCCTATGTAATGTTCCGCAGAAACGTGATAAATGACTCCTCATTTGTAAGGGACGGCCCGAGCCAAAGTAGAATGTTCGTTCAGAATACTCACGGAATTCTTAGAATTTTCCTGATCGATACGTTCATTTTGGGAGGGGGTGACATTGTGTAATCACTATTTGCCCCCCCCCCCCATCTCTCTCTCTCTCTCACACACACACACGCGCACACACATCCGGTAGCCGGCTTGATTATCTGATCACTTTTTGACCTCTCCACAAAAGGAATGTGTTATGGAACGTGCACTGCCTCGCCAAATTGAAAAATACACATATTGGAGGAGGGGGGGGGGGGGTATGTTTATTGAAAAAAAGGGAGGAAAGGTTAGTCAGGCGTAGGCCGACTTGCTATTGCTTCACACACACACACACACATATTGGTTCTGCTGTGTTCTTGTACAACTAATATTTTTTTTCTGCCATTCCGGTCGCTAGTCTTCCACGTATTGAACTATTACATAAAGCAGCCACACCCGTTGACGTCATCCAGTTACACAATCACAAGAAACAGAGCGACCGGCGGAAGGAAACTTAGCTGAACTTCACGCGATTTTCCTTATACAGTCAAACTCCTTTACAACGAAACTCGGGGGACAGCAAAAAAAAAAAAAAAAAATTGCAGTAAAGGTATTTTCGTTAAAAAGGATGTCCATTATTGGACCTATAGGGCTCCAGCGGGACCGCAAAAAAATTTGCTGTAGTGGTATTTTCGTTAAAAAGGTGTTCGCTATAAAGGAGTTTGACTGTACGTATTGCTTCGTGCTGTGTGTCATTTTCACGAGGAATACCGAAGTAATGCCGTCGTCCTCCCGTTGCTCATCACTCTTGAATGCGTAACTACCAGAGCCGTTTTGGCTTGCCATATCCCGTGCATAACATAGCATCCGCTGACACGTATGGCGACATTTCTCAGAGGACACGCAAGCACTGTTTAGAAAAACCGTGGCCGTGTCGCGTGAATCGACGTAATGCCCCTCTCCGTACATATTGATATGGTACAGTATGTACTCTCGAGCAGCGGCTATAAATTTTCCTGAGGTCGATTTGCTCATGTAGGAGTGTGAAGAAGCTGAAGCACATGCCGGAGGCCAGACATCATATAGAGTGGCTTCACAGGGAACTGTACCGACAGCGTGTGAGGGAAAATTAGCGAAAACATCCAGACAGCCACACGTGTTAACTTATTACAGTTAGAAATACAGTTGTTGTTGTTTTTGTGACACCGAGACAGCTCAGTCGATGTCGGGGTTCGAACCCGGGTCACCTAGTACCGGCATCGAGGGCCGTTAAAAGTCAAACATCACCACAAATCAGTTCACCCTCACCTCTCACCCTCGTGCCGCATTACTCTCACCTTTTCAATCTTATTTTTCTTTAATGTCGATCTCATACCTCTTTCACCTTTTCAGTTTTATCCTTTAAACCCAATTATTTTCTTGCGGAATAGCAAGCCGACACACCGTTCGGCTGACATTTTCCCCGTCTTTTTTCTCATTTCTGTTCTAATAAATATATCCCCTTGGGTAGTAATTGAGGTACAAGCCTTACAAGTAACTTCCAACTCCAACTAGTTTTTTTTTTTTTTTTTGTCCAGGTGAACCTTTTCTTTTTCTTTTCTTTCATCTTCTTCTTCTTTTTTTTTTTTTTTTGGAGAGTAGCAAGCCAAATATTCGCTGACCTCACTCAACACTTAAAAACAACAACAACATAGTTACTCTTTCTATGAACTATAGTTACAGCACCGCGTTACTTTTCCGAGGCAGTAACTCGTAACTATAACTGCTTACCACGTTTAGTGAAAACAAGTGTGCACTGTATAGCTGTTTTACTTTAACGTGATAACTGTAGTTGTAGCGCTACATTTCGCAAAGAGTAACCGTGACACAGTTACTCACTCAGTTACTGTTTTCACGAGCTAACTGCAACTGTAACTTAGACACCTTTTTTAAAGTGTCTTGCTCTGTCTTCACCCAATGCATGGTGATGGTGGTGGTGAAGAAAGGACTCGCCGTTGTTGGCCTCACAGAGGTGGGTAACGTCAATGACTAACGCCCTGGAGGAATGTGCGTCCTGGGCCGACTTCTTGGGAACTGTGCTGACATGTGTCTGAAAGCGCCCGAGGAAAACCCAGGAAATACCCCAGACAGCATAGCCGGCACCGGGATGCATGCATGGCTTTTGAGTGTCGGTGGCTGCGCCCGTAACGAACCACCAGCCATTGTCGCAGGAGAACGTTGTTGTTCCTGTTAGGCCTTGTAACTCGTAAAGTGACATCCAGCTGTAATCCTGAACTATCTGTTATCGTCAATCTCAGTATAATCGAAGAACCTTTGTCAACATCTGTTCCTGACCTCCCCACCTTCCTCAGATCTAGCACGCACGTCTAAGTACGGAACCTGCAGTTGAAACCCCCAGTTGGTGGCGCTTAAACCAATTCGAGAAGAAGTAGCCGCGCGGCGGGCGAGCGTATAGCCCATCTCCCGCGGCGCGCCCTGTGCTGTTCTAGATAGCGCCCTTTGCGCCCTTATACACTTGCGTGGAGGCTTTATTCTCCATCGAAAAATATGTCTCGGAGTTCCGCGGCATGTGAGCAGAGCAGCGATGTGGTTCACTTAAGGATAGGTAAGAGTATAGTCAGGAGTATAGCCCGACTGAGTTAAATTAATTGATCGTGGGTATTTATAGCACACACACACAAAAAAAAAAGGGAGAGAGAAAGAAATCGCACGCGAATGTGAACTTTAGGCAGTTGCTCCGTTTAATCGTACTCAGAGTGTTCAGTGTTCTGAGTATTTTTGCTGCTAAATGTAGACTATATACACATGTCACACGGCAAAGTGAAACGTAACAATAAACGACTCGTCATTTGTTAGAAACCGCTCATGCCAAACTGTTGAATGTTCGTTCAGAATGGTCATCGAATTATCGGAATTTATCTGATCAACACGTTCATTTTTTGAGGGGGTGACATTGTGTAATCATTATTTGCCTTCTCTCCCTCACACACACAGACGCACGCACGCATCCGGTAGTCGGCAAGATTGTCTGACCGCTTTTTGACTTCTCCACTGTAGGAATGTGTTATGGAATGTGCACTGCCTCGAAAAATTGGAAAATACACTTATTGGTTCTGCTGTGTTCTTGTACTACATTTTTTTATCCGTTTCGATCGCTAGCCTTCCACTTATTGAACTATTACATAAGTCATAAGTAGCAACACCCGTTGACGTCATCCAGTTGCAGTGTGCAAGGACCCGAGCGACATTTGTACTTGGATACAAAACGAACACCTTTACAGATACTGGGCGACATTTATTGGATAAAACTATTGTAGTATATGAAGCCGCTTTGATTTCCCGACCTACTGCGAAGTGCTATTTATGCAAATAAGAATTGGTTATGCTTGTAGTACAATTAAATTATAACGGAGGAATAGTAAAAATAATGGTATTAAAATTTGCTTCATCACTGGGCGTTGTGCCAAACGCGTTTGAATGCGTCATTGCCGGCTCTAACCCTTTGGTCACGTGGTCCTACAAGGCTACACACGGAGCTACACTGTAGATGGCCCATATATAAAGCTATTGTTTTAAACATGTGTGCCGACGAATGATACCTGAACACTACGCGCATACGTATATGTAATCATAAGGGTATACCAAAAGGGGAGTCAAAATCTCCATTTTATTTTTTCTTGAAATCAAATCGAATCAAATCAGGGCATACTCACGTTTGTGTCAGACCAGAATAGAATAGAAGTAGAAAGAAGTGAAAAAAAGGGCCTCGTTTATGTCATAGCAAGTCACAATGAACCAGAATAGAATAGAATTAGAAAGAAAAAAAAAATGGAAACGTAGGTGAAAGCACTTAACCAGCAATGAACCACTTAGTATGGTAAGAGCATTTGAATAGTTTATTTTCAAAGAGAACGTAAACGTAGCCAGCGTAAAGGCGGACACTATATTTCACACTATATTTCGTATTTTGCGAAACCTAATATGGTGGCTGTTGCCTTCTAACGGGGGAAACCATGGGGGGAAACGAAAACCGGGCTAGTCGTACTTCGAAGTTCGTTCGGTTTAAAGTCGCCTCATATTTCCGGTCTTACAATTCTCCAAACTTGTGCGCGGCGGCTCGGTCGCTCGATACGAGCGAACACAATATACGGGAAACCAGGAAGCTGGACGCGGGCAGTTCCATTTCCGGATAGCGGTCCTTTCATAACACTGCGCGAGCAGCGCTTTCTCCAACTGAAATAATTGTGCCTATGCGGACCCCGTTTCAATGTCATTCACGAGCGCGACGGATATCGGTGCCCATTAGAAAAGAACTTGCCGTTCTAGCGAAACGACCTGAATGGGCGGCCAAATAAAGCCGAGTATCTCGGACTCCGTCGGTGTTCAGGTACTTCGCGGGTGCCAGAGCCTGAGCGGATTGGCCTGCACAAAAGGACACGAACGTGGCTCGGTGTTAAGATACGTAATTTACTCAGAAATGTTGAACAATCGTATTCCGAGGAGCAACAGCAATGACATACGCATGATGTGACCGGATGAACGAGGAAATTTGCCCAATAGTTTGTGACTTACTAGCTCGGGGCACACTGGTCAATGTTCCAAAAGAGTCCACTAATAAGAACGTATAAAAAACTGATATTTGACACATAACGTGCTATGAGGCATTCGCCCAGTGTGCGAACTTTTTCACATATTTTCTTATAAAAAATAGCGTTCGTCTTGCTAACGAAAATGTGCACATTGTCAGTGATACGAATTATGTCGATTCTATGCAGACTTTGTGAGTGTTTATGAGTCTAGGAGAACGTGTTGGTTATAAATTGGTTGACTTGATTCTCATGAAAGTGAATATTCGCATTAAAGAACGCAACAAGGCACACATATGGACGGACCACAGGGAATGAACGCTGTCTAGCAACCTTGGACGGCGCTCAGCTACAGTCCGTGCACCTTATTGCGTTCTTGCAATACATATGTGTGAATATTGACACTTTCATGGGAACCGAACAAACGGAGTGAACAACAACAACAACAACAAATAGGTAATGATGATGTAGTGGGATGTTTCGCCGCTGAGGCAACGAAGTGAAGTAAGACACGTCGTTCTGGATTAACTGAATGCAACTGATGTGGACTGATATCTCCGTCTCGCAGAATTGAGTTACAGATGTGCTCTATGGAACAAGCGCACGTCGGCCGCGGTAATGCGGCATTCTGACACAAATTACGGAGGAAAGAAAAAAAGGCACGTCGAAACGCCTACGAGATCGAGCCGAAGATGAAACAAGTCCGATCCAGCACCTAATATCGTGTCGGACAGCTATGCGGTGTCAAAACCACTTTCAGCGTGTCGGAAATTCCTCCCTCCCAACGACGCCGGGTTTCCACATGTTTCTTCTCAGTATGATTGGACAGAGCGTCCCTTGTATATCACGGTCTCTCTTTTTTTTGTATTTAGGCCTCCGAATAGAAGAAATACAAAGGCAATATTCTTTTTTCCCGCTCATTTTTCTCGGCGGCGAGAAGCAAGTTGCAATGTCTGGTTGTCCTCGGTCGCGATTAGGAGCAAGGAACAAAAATGAGTGGCGAAAGGCAAACTTCCTATGCCGGAAATTACACTGTCGACCGGATTCACCGTACCAGACACAGGAGCGAGGGAATGTGGCCAAATGCCGGCAGAGAGCGGATGGTGTGAGAGAGAGAGAGCGCTTTCGGTGGTAGCCATACGTGGCCCACTTTGGCGAAACGCTATATCCAAGACTGGGGGCCAGTCCTTCTCCGCATGTACTGTGACCAAAGTGACGTGGGCGAGGTTCTTGCTTTCTCTAGTCCTGATTAGCTGTCGCGAAAGTTCCAGCTTCAATGAAGATTGCAGTTTTGATAGCATTCGCTCCTTCACAATGAGGATCGAAGTCCTATCGTATCCGGAAAGGTGAAGAGAGCTCTGACGGCAGAGCGTTGTAACAGAAAAACAGTAATTTTATTCCTTTTGCGGACTAGATGCAACAATTCGTCCTCATTTTGGGACCGTGGGACAAACGAAAGCAGATGTCCGTCTTTCGACCCTTTATCAAATTCCTTGAAACTACCGGTCTGATCGACTGCCTCTAAGACCCCGTCAGCGTCCTCAGCATCATCCTCATCACCATCCTCTCATTTTTCCCCAATAGCAATGGGGTAGCATTCTGCTCAATGAGCGGAAGTCATCCCCATATCGTCGTCATCATGTATCTCGCTCTCTCTCTCTCTCTTTCTCTCTCGTCCTCTTCGGGGCTTAGCGCACCTGAGGATGTGCTATGCAGTAGTGCTGGATAGCAAACTGTAGGGTTAGGGGAGTAAGATGGGGAGTAACGGCAAACCAAGGGACTAGGGACTGAAAGTGCTGTCATATTTACGGTACTCCTTCTGTTCTTGTAGTGTGCTTGTTTTGTCTTTTTGTGTCTTTTGTCACATTTTGGGTTCTCAGTCATTTTCTTCACCAACCCCGGTGGACGTGATGTGTAGCGTGTCCGCCAAGTGATCTCGAGGTTGCTGGTTCGATCCTGACCGAGGACGCCAGGAACTTGGTGGTCGGGTACAATGTTGCTTCGATACGCCGTCTTCCACGAGTGAAGTTAAATACGGTGTGCCGCTTGGCTGAGAGTTTCTCAACTCAAATTTTACTCTCTGTAGCGCGCCTTCTCTCACGGCTTGAGCCATTTATGAAGAAATAACATCACACCCCATCGGGAGAAAAGTAACTATATGTGTGCCAAGTGTCATCAAGAGTTTACCACTTGTACGTAATTTTTCACTGCCAGCTACGAAAGGCCACAGCCCTCACTTCAGTCACGCTGCACGAATCATCTCCTTGTTCGCCCCCGCAGTCTATTTGAGCAAATACCCCGACGTGACGATTTATAAGTGACCCTCGAAAGGCGTTCATTTCTGCTGTACCCTTTCCTCAAGGAATGTGTCCTCGTCCTTTCTTATTATTTTTTTTTTTTTTTTCGCCCGCTTAAATCTGTGAGTCGTCTGCAAGCGGATGGTGACGGAGAGCGATATTCCTTCCGTGCATCTCTCTCGTGAGGAGAGACGTTCCACTCAAGCGAACCCAAATGGGGAGGACGCGCTGGCTTAGGCACCGTCGCTCCGCTTCAAGGGAAGGAAGACGGAAAACTTCGTTTAAACTTTGTGTATATCATGTGGACGCGCCGCGGGGAGACCATGGTCTGCTATGTGAACGTTTCCGGGGAAGGGGCATCAAGGAGGTCTGCTGAGAGATGTGAACCGTATAAAGGGGTGCCTATGTGGAGTGGAATGCGAATCTTTGCGGGGCATGCTTTCTTTTGGACATATACGGTACTCGATAACCACACTCTGAGAAAGAAAGGTTTACCATGCAGCATGGCCGAGCGGGTTAAGGCGTTCCGCTCGTTGGTCGTGCTGAAGACTCGGAGGTGGTGGGTTCGAATCCGACCACCGGCTGTGCTGTCTGAGGTTTTCCTTGGGTTTTCCGAAGACTTTCCAGACGAACGTCGGCACAGCTCCCTCCTGAAGTCGACCCAAGGACGTATACTATCCCCCCTGTCCCCCCACTCCTTCCTGCTGTCCTCTCTCCGTCTGTCCACACCTGTACGCCGCTCATAGCCACAGTTGCTTCGCGGCGCTAACACGGAATGAAAAAGGAAGGAAGGTGTAATTTTTTAGTCCTCGGTGATAAGATACATGGCCAGAACCGTTAGACGCTTTCGGGACTAAATGCATCGAAGTTTGTGCAAAAATTAGGGACTATTTGCAGCGGCGCTGGGGAGTAAATTTCAGGGTAAGGAGACTAAAATGGAGGGGTCTTGTATCGCCAACTGGAGGGGGTCTTTCTTTTTTTCCCCCCTTAGAGTGTACGAACATTTTTGTATAGTTGAGTTGTTAACCGTCGGCGGCAACTGTAACAGGGCAAGGTATCAAGAAATTGCGGGTGTGGTGCGCGCTTAGGTGCTAAGGACTGCGGTATAATAAAGTAATATAACGCAATACGTTACTTTTTATTTTAATGCCTCTTGGTCATCTTGACGTTGGTTTTTCTACTTTCTTTTCTATTCGCGGATACTGGAATGGCATGACACGACTTTGTCGGGTCTCACATCTCCATAGTTTTTTATACACAACCAATCAATCAAATAAACGGAGTAAATTGGGGAGCAACTACAGCTTCTAGTCCCCCTGGATTGCCGTTGCTGCCCATTTTATTCCCATATGACCCTGAAATTTGCTTATCACCACTGCAAATAGTCCCTAAGCTTGCCATAAACTTCCGTGCATTTAGCCCCGAAGCGAACTAACGGTTGCGGCAATTCATGTAGTCCCCAAACGGACTCTCTCTCTTTCTCTCTTTCTATCTAACACAACGCCTTCCCTCTCTTCTTCACCAACAGAAATGGCATCGCGGCACCAGATGGGCTGTCTGTTTTCTTCGGACGCTTTAAGGCACAGCTCCCTGTGAAGTTGGCCTAGGACGTGCGATTCCCCTCTCCCCCACGATCCCAGCCAACCAACCACAGAGAAACTTCCGTAAGAAGTCCCATAATGCTGAAAAGGGCAGATCAGTATGCAAGAACCCTGCGAAGCAGCGTCTGCTTCTGTGTTGTTCGCACGCAAGAAAAAGAGGAAAGCTCCTCCGGAACCTTCTTTTTATGGCAAGGTAAGGCCCGACCGTTCGCTATGCCCTGTACACCCTTCTTCATATACATCCGCTTCATAAATCACAAAGCTGGAATCCAGCACCACAGGGCTTATTAGGTGCTCTTCTCTCAAACATAACACTACTGACTCTCCTCCGCCCCCTCCGTATCTTACACACGCGCGCGCAGACGTGGAACCGCGCAGCGGAGCGTCGCACGCGCGCACCCGATCTTTGATTTATGTGCCGCGCACATACTTTTAAGTCCCTCTAGCGACGATACAACGGGACGGCTGCTCCGAAACAGAGCCCTGACAGCCTCGATTTGAGGTGATGTATCATCCGACGGCAGACGGGAGGTTTCGAAGACGCGTCTAACGCAAAGATTACTGCGTGCCCCCCCGCATCGCCAGTTGTGAGGAATCAAGATGATAGACTGTAAAAGGGGTGAGGGATAGAGAAGGACGAATTTCTCCAAAGACGCTTAGGGTTGACGTCGTGCCCAAGACCCGGGCTCGCGACGTTGGGAAGTGATTCCAGACAACGTCTTACTTCGGGTGATAGATGTCGAAAGAGGGGGCTGGGAGGGGCATTCGAAAGTTTGATGTGGGTATAACGACAAGCTGATATAGTTATGACTACAAGGATAAAAACGATGTCATCTTAGGTGAGGATTATAGTGTCCTATGTACGGGGAATGAATTTGCGGTGTATTTTATCACCTTTCACTATTGTTTCAATAGCCACTTTACGGCACTTTAATCGTATCGTTGTTTTGTTGCCGTGGTGTAGGGCAGTGTTTCCCAAAGTGTGGTTCGTGAATTGGTTCTCATCGCTTCCGGGGGTCCGTCACCACCAAAAGTTTGGGAAACACTGGTGTAGGGTATCGCACATGGCGATGAAACCTCCCAGCTCATTTAAATAAAGTTGTTGTTGGTGTTTTAATCGTAATTCTTTGGTAATGACTTATCTCGATTACGTTACGATTATTTACTCGCCGCTGCGTCTCGTTACGATCACTTGCTGTACTTTTGCGTTATGTGCTGTCGTGATGCAGAGAGATAGATACGCAAGAAGCAAATATCCTCCCTAAAAACGACCGCGTTTTTGGGCATCCTGTCAGTCGCATTTGAATGCGGTAGCTTTACAGGGCCAGCTTGCGATCCAGCACCTCGGGCGGCCGCAGTCTTTTCGGTGCCATTGTATACCTTCTTTCTTTTTCCCTTCTCGCTTCTTCTTCTTCTTCTTCTTCTCTCTCCACAAACGTTACGGACGGACCTAGACGTTGGTGGGCTTTATAAAGCAATCGCTTTCAAACCTGTAAGCGCTTGTGCTTCCAGGAAGCAGCTTCACCAGTAATTGTTTTCTTTTATAGCGTCCTGCATATCAATTGGATTAGTATGTATTCAAGGGCGTATAATGATGTTATTGCAGAAACACACACGCGAATCTAATATCTGGGCTTAATATTGAAGCTCCCCCTTAAACGCTTCATGGAGCAGCTTCATGCTCACGTTAGCAGGTCGCCCTTGACAACCGATACCATAACACAATTACAAAGTATCGGAAGCGTCCATCATACGTGTACGTATTCCCATTTCCCTAATGTCAATCCAAACTCGTTTCCGCACATTCATGAGATATAGTCAAGGCTATCTGGCGACTGACAGTTTGCATAGAATGCAATGTCAGTCACAGCCGTCTTTCTTTCACCCTTTTTTTTTCCTTTTTTCCGACACTTTTCGTGAGACCTTCACCACTCACTACTATCACTACAATTGTTTGAGATATTAATTCGCACTGAAACTTTCGATTTAGACAATGTGTTCATATGTTCTTGACATGCATAGATATGCCGATAACATTTGCAGCAATTTGCAGACTTTTTCATTTGGGAAACCGTTCGCTTCAAAAATGGCCTCAAGCGTAGATTTCGCGCACTGAAAACAAGTTCTCACTAATTAAGCAGGGACGAAGGAGGTTTCTGTTTCAGTTCTTTCTCTTTTTCCTTTCTGTTATCACGTTCTTTTTCTTTCTTTTTTTTGTACACTTAGCCCTTGGGAATTCTAAAGTAGGACGCGGCTCGGTAGTAATTACTTATTCGAGTAAAATCTTAAGACTCGTACGATATTATGCGTGGAATGTAGCTTTTAAGAAAATTCCATTTTGTAGGTATGTGTTACAACGAGAACAGCCTCCATTGCGTGTGCTGATATAGACTGTAAGTGTAGGGTCCGAACTATATACTTCGCGTTCATATCGTATAGGTGTGACATTCTGTATATAGTCTTGAAGGGGAGGGGTCCGTGACGTATCTTGTCGGGGTGAACCTCTCATACCTCGAGCTATAGGAGATCATCCATTACGCCCAACGATCGTCGACTCTTTTCCTCATCTCACCTCATCACCCAGCTACAGTCGCCGCGCTGCCCACAATATTGTGATGCTAACAAACGACAGTCTTATAAAGTGGTTCTGACACTTTTTTTTACTTTCGTATTTATTTCCAAAGGAAAAGGGAGGTACAACAAAAAAGCTGCAGAGGCAGCTTGACAGCAACCGTACCCCCAGATACCAGGGTAACAGCAACAGAAAACACTCTGTACAAATCAAGAGCATGTCAATCTACGCAACAAGCATTAAAAATATAATGGCAATGCACCACACGCTGCGCGCGCACATTTTATACACAGTCTTATTGAAACAGAACTGCATCTGTAATAAATAAAAAAAGAGAAATGTTTAAGCGTAATATCCTGACCTACTTCACCCCTGTGGCAAAGTATTTCTTTAGTTCTCTCGGTGGCATTACAGATATGGCTGACCCGGCGTAAAGGTATGTATTTAATATGCGTGGAATATTGTAAAGTAACATCTGTTTTCCGTATTCAGTTCTGACTGTTGGGGTAACCCACCTGCATTCTTGTCGCGTGTTATATGTTGTAGATGTTTCTCGTACATGTGCTAACCTATTGACATAAGAAATAAATACACCGCCCGAGAAGCGAATTTTTTTAGTAAGAAGAAAATTATAAAGGTCGCGAACACGTACTAGTCTGAATTCATTATAAAGTGGTTCTGTATGCGCAGTGTAAGCAACATTCGCAACACAACGAATAACCTTTTTTTGTAGCAGTGTTAGACGTTCAATATTTGTTCGTTCACGTTCACGTTCGTTCACGAAGACGTTCACTTCCTCCTTTCTTCCTCTATCACATCACATCACATCACATCACATCACATCTGACACTTCACCCCAATTAACAACAACAACAACAACAACAACAACAACTTTATTGTGAGATGATGAATGGGGAACTTCACCCCAAGACCCGGGGTTCAGCAAACCCCATCAACCAAAACTCATCGGGATCTGATATCACGGCAGGCTTGCCCGTGAGTGGGGCAGACGCGGGCCAGGCCACGTGATCACGAGAACCAATGGGAATGGCCGAGGCTACCGTGACGTCAGATTGATAGATCGATTTTTAAAAGAAAAGATGTTAGTCACAGATTGGCGTGTAGTATAATGCGCGCATAGGGCAACGAACCACGACTATCAAAGGAGGGATCCTCAGGACGAGAGCGATTTCCTCAGGACCGATATTTCGAACAGGAACTGCTGCTCTTCTTCTGGGCCTATAGAGGAACAGTCTCTGTTCGAAATATGGGCGGCTCTCGTCCCTACCAGAGTCCTGACGATCCTCCATTAAAGTTCCGCATCGGTTTTCCTACCACTCTACACATCTATAAACGTGTCGCGACTCCTCTAACATCATCACCATCACCACGACCAACGTTCACCTGCGTTAATGTTGCGTGATACCCTATTATAACCAGCGGCATGGCCGAACGGGTTAAGGCGTCTCGCTCATTGGTGTTAACCAAGGTCGTGCTGAAGACTGGGAGGTGGTGGGTTCGAATCCTACCACCGGCTGTGCTGTCTGAGCTTTTCCCTTGGTTTTCCGAAGACTCGACTCCAAACGACTTGTCGGCACAGTACCTCCTGAAGTCGGCCCAGGATGCTTACTAGTCCCCCTGTCCCCCACTCCTTCCTGCTGTCCTTCCTCCACCTGTCCACATCTGTACGTCGCTCATGGCCACGGTTGCTTCGCGGCGCTTACAAGGAATATATATTTAAAAAAAAGCTCTATGATAGCGGCACCAGAATATTGCCGTATTGCCAGCCAGACCTCGTAGCCAAATAAGCATTTGTTTCGCACAGAGTCTCTAGTAACCGAAGAAATGATCTGAGGAGGACCATTTACGTCAGCGTCGCTTTCGACGCTCATTTCCCACTTATGTCATCTGCAGAGGGATTTGCTCGCTCCTTGCTACTCTTGCTGTACCAAACAGGAACGGGCATAACGCGGAAATGAGGCAATGCCCTGTAGCGCAGGGATGGAGAAAATGACATTTACCGGACGTCAGAATAGGATTTCTTTTTCTTCGAGCCTGCGCTGCGCTGTAAGCGCATCTCTTTGGAGACGTCGTTAATTACCAGCGTCTCGGGTGTTCGCAAACTATGATGTGTGAGGCTCTGCGTGTTGTTAGGCTGGAATAAAACGCTGTTATCTAATCTCGTATTACCCCAACGGTGTTGTTGATAAGAGACGACGTTATAGTGACACTCCCGTTATATTATATTGCGCTCCGGAAGCTCGCTGTGGTTGGATACCCGGCGGTTGACAGTTCAGGTAAACAAAGAATTCGCTGACGGCGGGGTTGAGCAAGCGCATATTAATTGCGGGACTTTCCTCAGTGAGAAAAATATATGCGTAACACGTAAGGTAAATTAGATAATGTTGTTTGCATAGAAAGCAGTATACCGTGTGAAAAGGTATACTGTTTTCTAAGTTGGGGTCGACGAGCATCCCGATGTCAATTAACGAAACAGAGGGCAATTTATGTTTATTACTGTCCTGTGTAAGAGTTTGATATGATAAAATGATTGTGATGCTAATGATTGTCATGATTTAAAAAAAAAAAAACGATTTTGTGCAACGAACCTCAGCGTACGAATTTATCAGCGTACTTAGTTTCAACCTCGTCAGTGTCGTGCATCCGTAATTTTTTCGTATCGCTATAAGACAACCAAACCTTCATTAAAGAGAGAGGAAAAAAGTGAGAGAGAGAGAACAGGACTGGCTTCCGTTGAATGTGCAGGTATGCTGAGCTTTCATTGCAGTTCCATGTATCTGGTCGAACAGCCTGACGGCATTCGCTTTGTGACCAATCCCTTGTTTCGGAGAGACCTAAAGAATGATTGCTAGATTGTGAAATAACTGTGTGAAATAACGAAATGTGACATATGTTATTATGTTATTACTTACCAAAACTTAATAGATACTATTCTTAATCGTTATTTATCTGTTGTTGTTAATTCGTTATTTGTCACGAGATGAACTGCATCAATGGATGCTTTGTAATGTTGTACGCACAATGTAAGATGCATGCACGCAATGTGGGAATCACTCTGCGAAGAAATAATCGTAAACTCAAGGTATCTGGTTCTTTTCATTTTACATGACCCTTAGAAATGTGCGAGAACCTCATCCCTAGTTTAGTCTCTCTTTTTTTCCAATATCCCTGATTTGTGACGTGTGTAGCAAAGGAAGAAGAGGAAGGAAGCAATGGAAGAAACGGCGATAACTTTCGTTCATATCACGCACAAGCTCCGTTTTATTTCACGTACACAAGCCGATGTCATGCACCAGCTTGGCCAGCCTATGATTAGTTTCATAACTATCCCGAATAATTTGTTTATACGTCCGCCATTCTGACGTCATAGAGCGGATCTGTCGTCTAACTTCGAAGAAAGAAGAAAAAGCACACGAGCGACCCGCTATATAGCATTACAACCGCGGCTGTTGGAAACATGGAGACAGCGGTCCGTTATGTGCCATAAGAGTTTCCATCAGCCTCACACCGGGAAGAAAAAAAAATGGCTGTGGATGTACATGGCTGGTAGGTCGTTAAAACACTTTGCGCAAACACGGCACACGCACCAGCTGGAACCCAAGGCCAGGCGCGCGCCAGAACAGAGCTTAAAACGAGATTTGGCCCCAGTGTAATTGGGCTACGGCTTGCCAGCTCCCCAACCTTCTAATCCTTGTAATGAAACAGTTGGGACTATTCCAGTCCGAGCTCGGAAAGCGTTAACGATAGCGTCTTTCTCTCACAAAGCTGAAAGCGTTTTAAGTGCACGGGTTCTAACGACATTAGCTATATATACGGCGGAACCATGGACTCCGTCGGAGTTGCTCGCAAAGTGGTGGAGAAGTAGACGGCGCAGTTTGCGTTAATTTGGAAGGGTGAAGAAGTAAAATATTTTTCCTGCTCAGGGCCGTGGGCATGCATGAATACGTGGCGCCCATTAACGGGGAATGGTTATTTCGGTATACGTAAGCGCGCGCGTGCGGGGTATAAGAATCAACCCCGTGAATGAGTTCACCGTTATGTTGAGTTTCGTGTACGTTCTAACAACTGCGCGAGACACGTATACTTCGTAGCATACCTGGGTAAATTACTTCTAAAATGTAATTAAATTACATTACTCATTACTCCAGCTAGAATTTGATTACATTACTCATTACTGCAATTGAAATGTAATGACATTCCAAAGTCATCACTGCGAGCTTAATCGTAACGATGTTGAGGATGTGGAAATTCATTGTGGCCGTTGGAATTCTTTTAACTCGCCAGCTGCCAACTCTCTTTCTGCCAAGTACCAACACAGAACACAGACTCGATTCTTTTGTAGAAAGTGATGAGTAATGTCATTAAAATTACTGCCCAAACGTAATTAAATTACATTACAAATTACATAATGGCAAAAGTAATGCATTACATTACAAATTACATAATGGCAAAAGTAATGCATTACATTACAAATTACATAATGGCAAAAGTAATGCATTACATTACAAATTACATAATGGCAAAAGTAATGCATTACATTACAAATTACCAGAAAAAGTAATTCATTACAGTAATGACATTACTACCCAGGTATGCTTCGTAGGTAGTATTATAAAGCTAAACGGAAAGAACGAAGGTAAAAGAGAGGGATGGATGGATGTCGTTCGAAAGAGAGAGAGAGAGAGAGGTTGGGGGAGAGGCAGACAAGCAAACCGTGCAGGACGTAACCAGTCTCTCTGATGTAAGAATTAGTTTTCGTTGTTCGCGACGAAGATGTCGGTATGTGTTGTGGGAAATGGATAACGCGGGCAAAGAAAGTTGGTACAGGAACAGCCTTTTCGCGGGTGGAAGTTTTTGTGTTCTTTCTCGTGTTTCTGTTGTCCCTGCATATTTCCGAGGATACGTGTCGTTTTCTCAAAAAATCATTACTACAGTCTCTTACGCGTTGGCTTCTGCTTCAAAATTCATCGCTCTCTGCAAACACAAACAAAGCAGTATGAAAACCACTAGTGTTGCAAATGCAACGGAAGAACTATCATCATCATCATCATCACGAGAACGTGATACGCGTAGTCACTTACTATGACCAGCTATAACAGTCATACCACAGTATGATTTTTGCTTTTCTTTTTTTTTCTCTTAATTCCATGCTAGCGCTGCGAAGCAACTGTGGCTATGAGCGGCGTCCAGACGTGGACAGATGGAGAGAGGACAGCAGGAAGGAGTGAGAGACAGGGGGGGGGTTAGTGTGCGTCCTGGGCCGACTTCGGAGGGAAATGTGCCGACATTCGATCGTCTGGAAAGTCTTCGGGAAAACCTCAGACAGCACATCCGATGGAAGGATTCGAACCCACCACCTCCAAGTCTTCAGCACGACCACAGCGTGAGACCTTGTAGAACAAACATCATTGTTCAACTGAACTGAACTCCCACGTTCACGAAAGACAGCGCAGCGCTAACCTGCTTTCCCGACGAACAGCTCTCCCTATACTATACTACTTTTTTCTTTCTTTTTTTTTTTCGTATTTCGAAAGGACCATACATCACCACCGAAGAACTTCACTTCTTCACCGTTCACTTCTTCACAGAGAAGTGAACCTGAAACTTTAACGGCTCTGGCATCGCAGTTAAGCGGCGTCGTTTACCAAAAGAGGTATAGAGTGCCGGCCGGAGGTCCCGTTTTTCCGGACGCAAAAGCAACATCCGCGAATATATTTGCCCATCACATGGTGTGCGCACATGCCCGAATAAATGGCTTGTCAAGAGTTAAAACCAGGAGCTCTGCGTGGAGCAAACTTCTGTGTTTGGAAGGGTTCAGCATAGCAGGCAGTTGGCAACGGTGCGTGAGCTCGTACGTTCCTTGGAGTATATTATTTATACGACGCACGACAGCGCTTCTGGGTCAAACGGCGGCGTGGGCGCGACCCCAGTGACCTACGAAGCGGAAAGGCGCTATGAAGGGTATAGAGGAAAGAACATGTGAGAAAGGGTATGGAGAGAGAGCGAGAGAGAGTGTGTGTGTGTGTGTAGAATACAGTCTGCCCGAGTGACGTTGAGTGATGAACAGGGGAAGCCACCATTCATTCATCGTGCCTGTACACTGGTGGAGTTTTCGCGTGATGTTTACGATTGAAATTACGAGTGGCCACTTTGCGATTTTTTTTTTCCAGTGCATGTCAGACGAATTGCGTGCCAGGGGAGTATAATGGTATGTGAGCCTGTTGGATGACGTGCTTTCTTGAAACTGAATCTCGCATGCAACCTCCAGTGAAACGTCGCTGTCGATCACCACTGTCGATCACCACTGTCGATCACCACTGTCGATCACCACTGTCGATCACCACTGTCGATCACCACTGTCGAATGCATGCCAGTACTGATGGATAGATATGAAAATTGAATAAGAAAGAAAAACATGGAGGCGAGCTACTCTGTAGCGCGTACTGATTATAATATGTGGATATGAATAATATCGATTTCCATCACAAGCAGATATGTACACTTATATAGTTATGCGCTTTGTGCGTGGGTTGCTCGTGTACATGCGTCATATACCGTTATGCATTTTTTTTCGACAATAACTGAAGTACATATAAAGTCGCGGACGCCCTAGCACAATTAGGTCCACCTTAAACAACGAGAATTGGCTCAGGCAGACCACAATTAGGAACGACACAGACACGTGTGCCTTAAACCTCCAGAAATTAACGAATTCAAACAACTCTGGCGTCAGCACCTGTTTTCCCTGAGTTGTTTGAATATAGGTCTAACAGTTGGCTTGTATAGGTGTCGAATATATGGTCCTGCTACAGCAACGTAATTTTATTCTGTAATCGAGCGCTGGCCATGAAGATATGGCGATAATCCGGTTAACCGGTGCAGCCTGCAGGTATGATCCAAGACAGCACACACCACACAGATTACGTGACCTCATCTCGCCTCAACCGTACGATCGACTGAAGCGCCATCAACGCCGACAGATAATGATTATGGTTAATAAACACGATAAAGAGCTGTGAAGGGAAGCAAAGGGTGGGTCCTGTTGCAGCAGCGCCTGGTTTTCTTTTTTTGGCAACGGCAGCTGCAGCAGCCTCTGCGTTCTTCATAGTTGGTGGTGGTCATTGATGTTCTTGTGTTGAATCGATCCCGCAATTACCTCTCGCCCGCGTGACCACCGTCCAGTGCTACAGTGATGGTGGTCGGGGTTATGTGCCCTAATGGGACACGCCAGAAGCAGGCCCCGTTTTCGATCGACAAGAGAGCATATGTCTCCGACGAGGTTGCGGTCTCTGGCAGCAACTATCACCTGCTCTGAACTAATCTAGCGAAGCTTTCCTGTAACGCGGCACGGTTCATTTGCAGCAGTATATGTGAAAGGCTGGCAGAGCTGTGCAAAGTCAGTTCTTCAAAGTTTTGGAAACATCTGTGCGTATCCTGCTCGACACGAAAAAATAGGGAGCGATATTGTCTCCTTGAATCGCTGTCGCTGATCTCGTGTAAGATTGATTGATTGATTTGTAAAAGAAAAATTGGAGATGTTAGTCCCGAGCCACTCTGGACTGGCTACTAGAGGACGTGTTATTCAGAAAAGAAGGAAGAGAAACTACACGAAGAGAGATTAGGCTCTCATTCCTATAGGCTAGTAGATATTGAAAAAAACTGCACAATTATTGCAGTGTGCATGAGTGAAGCGAACGACTGTTTCGTCTTTCTCTCTCTCTCTCTCTTTCCCTTGCTATACTTCCTTTCTGTCACATTTTCTCTTTTCGCTTTTCAAGATTATTCACGAGTTACGGAAGAGACGCAGCGACGATAAAGCAAAAGGGAGACACGGCTTCCGTTTCCTGCATCAGAGACTCGATTGCACTCACGTTGACGATTTAAGACCGCTTTATAAACAAACAAAAAAGAAAAGCAACGCTGTGACTTCTTTACGAAAGTTAACGGATAATGTGCATTTTGAGCATAATGAGCATTTGCTCCTTTGTCTCTATATCTCTCTCATTATTGCCAACGACCACTAAAGGTACAAATCTATTTCTTAATTTTTTTAAGCGTTAAAACCCCTAAACGCTGGGTACAAACAAGGTACAACAAGGAGACGAAAGGATTAGATTAGACTACAAGTAGAAAAAAAAAATGGAAACGACGAGAGCGTTTGATGACGCTTGACGAAAGGAAAGACGACGAACGCTCGCTGAAGGTGTGCTTCTTACCCCATTTTTCACATATATGCCACGAAGTGAAGGCTGTGGCCATTTGTGAATATCACTATATAAGAACAAACTTTATACTATAGTTTTATTCATTTAATTTTGTCCGAAAAGACGTTTCCCTTCAAATACAGCCCTACACACAAAGCAAACCCACGCTCAGCAGTTGGATCGACGGAGAAAGAACGTATACTCTCCTTTATCGAACGTAGTTCGGTATACGGGAATACGCCACGAAAGAGAAGACAAAAGGGAACGCGCTACTGTAAGTTGAAGCCCTCTCGGCAATCGATCAAGAACACGCAGGAAGTGCCGGATAGTTCTCCACTGACCGGTGAAGAACGGTACCTTCCGCCGACAGCAAATTATAGAAGTTGTCTGCGCGATCTAAGGTGTTCATTGATTGCCAGGCTAAAGAGAAGCCCGCCAACAGCCGGTTGGTTGAGCACAGGCAGAGACTGAGCATTGATCGAGGCCCAGACGGGCTTCGTGTGGGAAAAGAACACGCCTCTCTTCCCCGTTCTGCTGACATTGTCTGTATACACCGTTATGTCGGCCACAATATGGCAGGAACGATGGAGCAGAAGAATACACATTCTCTGTGGCACACCCATCACGAGCCGTTGTTTCGTCCGCGATGCGCTGTTTACATTACGTCGAAACAGCAGTGGCTATTACAACGATGTTCATTTGTTGTGGGGGCGTGCTAGGTGGTGCAGGTGGACAGGACAGGCATTTCGGGATAGACGGGGGGGCATGGATGCTCCTTAATGTGCCTGTTCGTGATTTCATTTTTCGTCGAGCACCTTTCGCCGGCACACGCACGTCTTTTTTTTGTATTCTTTAAGCGTGACAGAAAACCGTTCAAAGAACGTCGCTTGCTATCGAAAATGCGAAATTTGAACTAGATCGCCAATTACTCCCCATTTAAGTCCCCTGGCACTGAAATTTATTCCCCATGACTGCGAATATAGTCACTGAACTTTGAAAATAGTGCCACAGTCTACGTAAATAGGTGCTCTTCGTGACTTTGATGGAATAAGGCGATAAAACTTAGCTAACTTGACAATTTTCCACCCACACAGATGAAGAAATAGTTAGCGGTTCGTTCTGGCGAAATTGTGCCCCATGCATGTCGCAAGATTTTATATCACTCGACATATCATCACGGTTGACGGTTTAATTCAAGGTATTTTCATTCGTGGACACGAATTATGTTCCTAAAAATTCTTCCCTAGTTCTTAGAACAGAGCGTGAAATGCAGTCCCCACCCTGTGACATTCATTTAGTCCCATGCATTTACTCCCGAAAGAGACTAATTTTTGTGGCAATGCATTTACTCCCTAAAAGGACTAAAATCACCCCTTTTTTCTTAGAGTGTGTAAATGACACGTCATCGCATAACTCGTTTCAGACCGATTTTCTTTTTTTTTTTTTCTATCTCCACTTGAACTCCTCCTCCTCCGAACCCACTCCTGTCCCTTCAAACTCTCCACCGGCCCGTCTGACCACTCCCAACGTCACCACGGCATAGTATCTTCATTATAGCCCGAAATCTCGCGATTTCTCGCGGCAGATACATCTGACCAAGAGAGGAAAGTCATTTCTCCCAAACGCACGTTTTCCCGCCAAACCATCAGGAGCGGGATATATCCAACCAGCTAACGATATATCATTTCCCACATACGTATATATATATATATATAGCGGCCCCACATTATTATCTGACGTTAATCGATCAAGCTGCTACCCGAAAGAAGAAAAAAAAAGGGGGGCGCAAATGATTGGGCGCTGATTTGGCGCTAACGACAGTCAAGAATCATTTCGACAGAGTTTTCTTCCGGTATCATTCGGTGCAAACAGAAAAAAAGAAAAGCAACGAAACGGCCGTAGAAATCCTCGCATTTGATGACACATCGATACTTCCCTCTTTTTGAACTGGTTGTACCTTGGGAAAACACAGATCTATCTCGCCTTCCCAAATGCTCCTATGCAGCCATTCTGATCATTAGTGGGGACGTATAATATCTCGGACATCATCTATAATGTCCGCCGCCTAGGGAATGGCTCTACATTACTCGCATCCGTTCGGATCCATTGTGACAAAAAAAAGGGGGAAAAAGGAAGACCCAATAGGGAAGCGTCTCTATTGCTGCTCGGCAGCCGATCTGTACTGCAGATAAAACTGAGCCGAGCGGATTAAGGCGGATAAGCCTGGTTCACGACGGAGAGATAGCGTCCAAGATTAATGCTATAGAATTTGTCAATGCTATATACTCCGGGATATAGATTGCTGGGTAATGACATCGAAGATAGCAACAATGGCACTCTGTGAGGAGCTTCTATCAGGGCCATATATCTCGATCATATCAGATCGGTCAGGGATCTGGTGATCCGTCAGTGAAAAGGGGAAAAAAGCCCTTTTGTTCAGGGTCTTTTTTTTTTTTTCCGTAGGCATTAACTGACTGATGCGGGCTAGATCCCGTGCTCCCCTGGTGATTCACGTAATTCTGGTTCACTAAGGGGGAAGAGTATGCCTTCAGTGAGTGAGTTATGGTGTGATACGCCAAGCCTGTGCCATCTAGATCTCATGTAGCCAAAGTGCTGTTTCATGACACATCGTATGGCTATACCTTTGTCTTTTAAGGGGGGGGGAGGAAGACTTTTACGGGGCCTTTGTTTGCTCTTGGTTGAGCTCTTCCGTTCCTGGTGAATCATGAAAACAGCAAAACGCGTACGGAACATGTATGCCCGGTAAAATTTTTATAAGATGCGAATATGAATTGATATTCAGTCTTCAAAAACAAACCGGCCGCTTCCACATCTGAGAAAAACGGGAGTACTTTTTGTCCTTTTGGGGCCTAGATGACTTGCAACAGAAGTTTATGCGAAGTTCGTGGACCATTTGCAGCGTTGGGAGTAAATTTCAGAATCACGGGGCTAAAATGGTAAGTAGTATTGCAGTCTGGAGGTCCGGAGTTGCTCCACAATTTACGGTTTTTTTTTTTTCTTTCTTATGGTGTAACCGATACTGCGACCCGACTAAAACAACAACATCGACACCTGGTAACCAAGGGTGCAAATATGAGACATTTTCGGTGTTACAAATCATTACCAATACTGCACCCTTAAAACAGAGCTTTACCACATAGCGCGCTGAGGGCCAACCATTGTACAGGTTGATACCTCTATCGCTCTTGATTTGTTGAAAGCGCGGGGCGTACGCCTTTTTGTGACAATTAACATTTTTGCATAAGTGTCACAAAAAGGCGCACGCGCTCCCGTTTTCAACAAATCAGGCGAGAGAACGATGTCATTCGGGATGAAGGCTGGTTAGGAGCGTGCTATGCCGTGAAGTTCATTTTCACCCTCTACCTCACTCACCCTCTCTGGCACCCTAGCGGTCATCCTCTACCCCGGCGGTTCTTATGCCGAACGTTCCGCTAAAACAAGAAACCTTGTTCTATTTCTGCAGGAGGCGGGTCTTGCTCAACGACCCCTCTAACACTTTGCACTCCCCGACAAACTCACGCACCCTCCATGTATCTCCACCCTGCGTCAGTCTTTTTTTTTTTTTTTTGCTATAGTTGTGACGACGGCCTCTTCTGTGTTGCCAACAACGGCGAGCCGATCCTGTCATTACCGCCCCCCCCCTCATTTTTAAGAGTGATGGGTGCGCATGAATACCGATGGTAACGACAGGATGTGCATCCACGGCTGTCGGAAGGTTAAGACAAAAGGAAAGTTACTGAGGATGGTTTCTATCATCATCGAGCTCTGCATTTACAACTGTCATCGTCGCGGCGGGAACCCATGGTTCTGGTTACGGCGGCCATCTTGTAAGTGTACATAAATCACAAATCGCTCAGCATTTTGTGTTTTCTTCTTTGATGGCTGCACGATTAAGTATGCCGTATGCGTAACTAGGAATATCTCCTTTGTATAACAACAACTATACTTGCGGCGACTGTATGGGGTCTGGCCTCTTGGGTTCAAGTGACTCTTTGTCAGTATTTTTTCTTTTTTTGCAGTCAACTTGTCTGTAGAGTGACATATATCTGTGACATATGTACACCTATTTCTTATTCTTTTTGTTTCTTTACCTTTGATTAGCACTCAGCTATAAGTGCTATGGAGTAGCCGGAATCCATGCTGATGGAGTCTACACCTCTATTTCTTGAGGAATGTTTGAGGAAATGAGCGATGACACCTCACCATTGGCATCGCTAGAGGACATCTCTGCTTCTCACCGTTGGCATCGAGACTGGCATCAGTATAGTCCGACGTCGACGGCACCGGTTCTTTGACACCGGTTGGATCAGCCGACAACTTAGCTCAAAAATAAATAATATAGATATAAATCAATCAAAATCAATAATTCGCCATTTGTATGCAGTCTATATCGCACGACCTACTTCTCCACAGTTACGTCTATATATACCATTGTGCCGCTTGCACGAATGTTGAGGAAATCCCTGAGTGCTATGCTAAGTAGCTCTGGCAGTGCTCTACGCACATGCAGCATTGAGGACTGTGGCGCGTGCCTGAAGCACTACTGAAGCTACTGAGGACACCACTGAGGAATCTCCTCAAGATTCGTGCAAGTGGGGCCCCGGTTCGTCGACATCATGCTGCCGCGATCTCGGGTTCTCGGGTTCGTAACCTAAGTTGGGAACTGCTGCCCCAGAGCACACTCCACTGGTTAATGTGACTCCCTTAGACGATTGTAATCTTAACTTCCACAACATAAACATTAATAATAGAAAAAAATATCAGCCTCCATTGCCACTATTATTATGGTCCTCCACAGAAAACCGAATGCAGTCTAGTAACCTTGAAAGGGACGTTGACCATATCCAGACGATGTTTATGGATATATTTTTGGGTTACACGAAATTGAATCATCCCTAAAGGCTAACGTGGGCGAGTGTAATATGAAAGAAAGCAGATTTCTTCTCAGATAAATAGCGCCCTCTTCACCAGTCATTAGCGCTCTTTACGCATTACGTTTCGTTTTTGGTTTCGTTTCTTTCTTTCTTTTTTTTTCGCAGGTCTTTGTTCTTTGTCTTTACTTTCGCCGTATAAACAAAAGAAAAGAAAAAAGAACTGCATTTGAATTCATTAGCACTATCTCACGTCAAAAGAAACTGGAAAGGAGAACGTCGCTGAATAGCAATGTCTCCCTAACAGCGTGCATTTTGATATGGCAGTCTCGTGTGGTTCCTAATCGTAATTAAGCTTGGGAGAACTTGGTACCACTTTTTCTTCTTTTTTTGCTTGCGTTCAACAAGAAATGGTAACAAGTATCTCTCTTCTTCTTTTTTTTCTTTTCCTAGTCTCTGGAAAGGGTGCAGCACCTTCACCAGTTGACTCCGTCCCAAGTTTTGATCGTGTGTAACTGCTACCTGAAAAGTTACGTCGACTGTTTGTTATGAACAATTCTCGATATGGTACCCTGTCATAAATAATATGTGCCATCATATTACGTAATTTCTAGGCAATGCTGGTAACATCACGCATGACTGAGGAAAGCTGTTAGAACGGCATTCCAAAGTTGTTAACGTGTTGTGCTCACCTTTGTCGATTGTAACATCTAAAACTCGCTTTCTTCTTTTCTTCTTCCTCCACACTTCATATATTACTGAATCTCATCGATTTCGATTTTCAACAGCGAAATGTTCCGAAAAGGCGAAGGCAGTTCGCAAGAAAAAAAAAAAAAAAAAAGAAAGTCGGCGGGCGTCAGCCTTATTTGATTCATTTTACAACCGGAAGCTTGAAGGGCAAAGTAGCACGGAGGACCAAGAAGGACAAAAAAAAGAAAAAAGAAAAGATTTTAGAAGCTTGCGTATGTGACATGTCTCGTGGGGCATGACTGTCAGTGTTAGAGAATGACGACTTTCAAAATCTATTCGACTGCCTATAAGAAACAGCTTCTGTTGTATAGGTTGTGACAGGTTCCCGTCCCAGGTAAAACTCACCCGCATAAATGTAAGAGAGAGTTATTTGCATCGTTGTGAACCTATACAGCAAAGGGAGTAGTAGGTAGAATTTCACAACATAGCACGCTCCTAGCCAACCATTCTTCCGAATGATATCATTCTGTGTCCTTATTTGCTGAAAATAGGAGGAGGCACGTATCTGGGACACATTATGCATGCCCCAGATAGGCTCCTCCCCCTGTTTTGAACGAATCATGACACAGAATGATATAATTCGGAATGGTGGTTGGCTAGGAGCGTGCTATGTGGTGATGTTCTATTTTAATAGAACATCATAATGTGTGTGATGAACTCGTGCACCTCACCGCATCCCCATCCTTCAACCTCCTCTATCCTCCATCCGTCCGTCCTTCCTTTGTGTTTTGTTTTGCTATGCGTTTTCCTTTTCTTTTTTTGGCTATAGTCGTGACGACGGCCACTTCTGTGTGGCCAACAACGGCGAGCCTATCCTGACATCACCCCCCCCCCCCCCCCCCCTCTATTTTAATAGTTACGTATGAGACACGTGCCTGCTCGATCTGATTGGCGCTTTTCCTTCGGCCACTCATATATATATATTTTTTTTTTATCGGAAGTAGAGTGTTTTCCACACCGCGATCAAGACGTTGACAGAATGGAAAACCAGCTACAAAAATCACATAGTCTGTGACACGCCTTGCACTGCGACCTGTAAAAGTTTCGCGAGAGAGTTTACCATCGAATACTGCAGTCCAAATGAAACAGAAATTCCATCCGTTGTATACAGACGAAATCTAACGTTGTCGGGTTTGAAGCCATGCGGAGGCAGCCTTTCTTTCGTTGCGTCGCATTCGACCAAAAATCCGGACGAATTTCATTTTCCCCACTTCCTCGGACGCGACGAGACTACTGAAATCAAAACCCACTACTCAGCGAATTAAAAAAAAAAGTAATACTAATAAAAATGAGGAAAGTTACATTCTGAACCTCAAAGCACGTTCCTGCGAGAGCCCCTTTTTCTTTCTTTTTTTAAATTCTTTTCCCCTGCAAGACCTTCTTTCTATTCATCACCCGCGAGCAGGAAAGCCATTCAGCAGTTGAAAAATAAAACTTCTTTTAACCTCTCTTAAGCCAAATGTTGAAAGAATAAACGTGTCCAAGAAAGGAACGGTAATCAAATATGTTATATCCACCTTACGATTTGCTTCACTTGGATTACAGCACCGCTCTCAACATTTTGTCGGCACTTGAAAAATTCGGGGCACGCGTTTCTTTGAAGCGAGGGGCCCAACCAACGGATAGACATCGACGGAATAACAACAATCCCGCGCTGGTCGGTTGGTCGACAATCGAGTGGGCGAAGTTTGCCTACGCAATACGTACAGGCGTGGACAATTCTTTTTCTCACAGTTATCTATGGAACGAATATTCGAGAGAATGACAATAATGCTGAAGTTTTTCTTCTATAATTCTCCTTCAGGACCGGTATTTGTTGGTTTCCGAGGTGTGCCGCTGGCTTTGCCACGCGTGGAATACAAAGGAATGTCGCTCGCTATTCGTGTTGCCCTTGAGAGATGTTGTGTCCGGTTGTCTTTCGTTTGGACGCTGTCGATGCATGCATTCTACCTTTCTTGTATAGCAGAGATGTATGTGTTATGCACCTTTGTGGAGGAGGAGTGAGCAATGTAGTGGCATTACATTTTGGCCGGGTAATGTGTAACGGCATTACGCATTCTTTGGTTTGAAAAGTCAGGCATTGGCTAAAGCTAGTAGTTACAAATTATATCTAGTATATACAGGCAGCTGTTTTTACTCAAGGAGTTTTTTTCTTCCTTCTCTATTTTTTTTTCAACCACCTTTGTTACTGTCCTGCCACCTGTGGAGGGAAGACAGAACTGTGGTTTTATGCATACTGCAACTGTGGTAGTTTATGCATACCGCTCCCATCTCTGCCGAAATCATTCATGCGCAGAAATCGATTTTGCGGAAGCTCTAGTTGCTATCATCGGTATTGTGCAACGAAGTAAACGACTTATCACGTCTATTTGCATTCATGCGCTTCAAACACCACGTAGAACTGTGTTAGAGACTTCTGGGAAAATGTAACGCCCCACTAATGTCTTTTTTTTTTAATGAAAGTAATGCATGAAAATGTAATGAGCAATGTGATGTATTAAAATAGAAGTAATTTCTCCAGCTCTGTCTTTGTAATGTCTTGCCATATATGCACATATTCTGTTCTTTCTGGTATTGCACAAAATGAAAGAAGGACGGACTCTGCGCTTTTAATAATAATAGTAATTGGGATTAGAATAGGTATACCCGTAAAGTGAGTCAGCCTATGCATGGTGCGGCGACATCCCCATTTTTTTCTTTATCACATCACATCACATCACATCACATGCTGCACGTGGCGCAGTGTAGGTGTGCGGGTTATTCTGTATTATCGAAGTATATACATTTGGATAATCTTTGCGTCTGTGTGATGAGCATAGAGTAGATTTCGTTCTTTAAATGAGATAGAGAGAATACAAAAGTAAGTAAGCAAGGTCAAGCAGAATACTATTCAAGCGAAGCAGATATGCTTAACGAATGCTGGCAAACAACTTAAACGCAGCAACAGTTCTCTTTCAATGTTGACCTTTTGATGGCATACCATCAAAGAGGCGCAACGGCTGATGATTTGAAAACCGTTTCTGCGTTTGCATAATGGGTTCCTATTGTAGGTGGCGTGCAGACGGCTGGCCGTAACACACGAAACCGCTTGGAAACACCGGCAATATTTCGTCCCATATATCTGTACAATAGAAGGATGTTTTTTTCTTTTTCCTAACTTTTCTTTTGTGACTGCTTTGTATAGACAGCTGTTGGAAGCAAACGTGGTTCGGTTAAAGTCCCGAATCATGCCCGCTCTAACGCACCTGTATAGCATGCACAGCAGTGTTTTGTTGTTGCGCCCTTGTTAGCGCATAAGTTTGCTGCAAGTGCGCTTGAGGTTTACAAATGCAAGACAAGTTGTTGTCTTCCCTTTGTTCTGTTCCTTGGGCTATTCTCCAAGCTCAGAGATCCACGGCATGCCGGATGAGTAGTGTTTTCTTGATGCACAACTGCATAGTTAGCAAGGAAGCCCTCGACACCGCATTTAATACTGTTTATGCGAGTGTTGCAACATTCCGTTGCGTTCATCCGCGTCCAACTTTCCCTTACACAAACAAACAAACAAACGTCTGACAACTGACTCTGGCTTGAAAATGGGGAGTACTTTTACTCCCATTTTACCAATTTTTACTCCACTAACCCCAAAATTTACTCCCCAGAACTCCAAATTGTGACTGAACTTCGCAAATAGTCTCCTGCACTCTAAAAACTGAACCGCACAGCACGCTCTGCGCCAACCATTGCCACGGATGATAGGGTTATCGCTTCTGATTCGAGGACAGAGGGAGGCGTACGCCTTTTTGTGTCAATTATCATGTATCCAAATTGGCACAAAAAGGCGTACGCCTCCCTCTCTCTTCGAATTAGAAGCGACGACCCTATCATTCGTAGCAATGGTTGGCGCTGAGCGTGCTATGCGGTGAAGTTCAGTTTTTAGAGTGTGAATGGAACAGTTTACGCAAATATGTGCTCTTCGTGAATTTGATGGAAGAAGGCGATATAACTTAGCTAACTTGGCAATTTTCTACTCGCACAGAGGAAAAAATAGTTAGAGGTTCCTTTGTTGCGAAAATGTGCTCTATGCGTGTCGCAAGATTTTATATCACTCGACATATCACGGTTGAAGGTTTAATTCAAAGTATTTTCAGTTACGCACATTAATTATGTAGTTGGGACTGTTATAGAACAGAGCGTGAAATGCAGTCACCCGCTCCGTGACGTTAATTTAGTCCCGTGCATTTAGCCCCCCAAAGGAGTAACATTACTCTTTTTTTTCTCTCTCTCTTAGAGTGTGGTTCGCTGCAAAAAGAAGAGAAATATTGACTGTATTGCGCATATACACTCCACGCAAGACTTACAGTAACAGCAATAATAAATCATTTGGGGCCACATAAGGCACGAGAACAGATTTTTTAGTCAACGTGACAAAATATAGGCACTTACAGCGCAAGAAGACTTCTTTGAACGTGCCCCCCTCGTCTGGAACGTGCTTACTAACCCAAGAGGCACGAAGCAAAAAAAGAAAAAGAAAAAAAAGTGCTCTGACTAAACGTCCGGCGTCTGGTCATCACTTAGTATGTGCAGGATAGCACGGACGTTGCCCTCGTACACTGCGAATACTATATACGTGCGTCCTGATAGAAAAGGAACCATACGTGCGGTTGCGTTGTTGCGAAAGCCTTTTGCGGCCCAGCCTGCGTAACTGCTGTAGTAGGGCCTGCGTTTTCATTCCTGTGTTTTGGGTAAAACCCGTTTTTATCCCCCGAGTTGCATCCCCCCCTAAAAAAACGAATATTTCTTTTATTGTGTGTTAGCGCCGCGAAGCAACTGTGGCTATGAGCGGCGTACAGATGTGGACGGATGGAGAGAGGACTGCAGGAAGGAGTACGGGACAGGGGGGTTAGTATGCGTCCTGGGTCGACTTCATGGGGAACTGTGCCGACATTGGTCTCGAAAGTCGAACCCGAAAATGAACTTGCAAACTACCAATTCTGTCGCCAATACGGGCACTGTAGAACGCAAAGCATTGGAGACTCAGCACATGCAGCTGTTCCGCATCTCATGTTCATCTAAAATGCGAGAAGCGAGTCTTTCTCTTTTTTTCTTTTTTTGCACCCGAAAATCTGCTTTTCCACCCAATATCGCCCGATTTTACCCTACTGCTCCTGAAATACAACCCGATTTTCACCTCTTATTTTCAAAAACCAAAAACCCGAAAACACAGCGCCCGATGTATGGAGCAGTATAAAGTTTGCAACAAGTGCTATGACTTATGAATGAGTTACATGAAACGCTATGTAAGCTACTGTCTTGACAACTGATATCATTCCGTCCATAGTCCTTGGGGTAGTGGGTCGCACCTCATGTGGCGAATTTCCCCATTCATCATCATCATCATCATCATCGTCATCATCAATTTATCCACGCGCTCGCGTAGTACGGTAGTTACGGTGCCCGCCTTCCACCGAGGTGACGCGGGTTCGAATACCGGTTTTCCCTGGGATTTTCAGAGGTTTTCCCGCAGATTTTCCAGACAAACGCGCAACACGCAACTTTTTAAAATATCGTAAATTTATCTGTTGTTGTTGTTGCTTCTCTCTCTATCTTTTCTGACTCTATTGTTCCACCCACAAACGCGTTTTGGAGTAGCCAGTCCTGTCTGGGTCGGGACTAACTTCTCCATCCTATCTCTCTATTCAATCCAATCCAAAGAGGGCCGACAAATGAATCTTGTCTTTTCCAGGTAAGCCATCATGCTGCGCCTTTCCATTGTATCAAAACAAAAGTGGTGCCATTTTGTGGAGCAGCTGGTCTATATGGTTAAACCGTTGATGTGTAGTACAGCGACGAATCTGTGTGATCTAACATGCAAAGGCAGTGTGCAATAGCCACGTTGTAACTGCATAGCCATAGCCATAGCCATAGCTGTAGCCATCGGTATGGTAGAGTGGATACAAAAGTCGCTCGTTCTCGTGTGTGGTAGCTCCATGGTGAAACTGAAGACTGAGAGGTGGTGGGTTCGATCTCTTCTATCGGCTGCGCTGTCTGAGGTTTTGCCAGGATTTTCCAGCAGAGTTTCCTGCCGAATGTCGTCACAGTTGTCCGTGAAGTCAGCCCAGGACGCATACTAAAGCCCCCTGTGTTCCATTCTTTCCTCTTCTCTCTCCATCTGTACACGTCTGGATTCACGTCATGGGGGTACGCAGTCTGCAATGCGTCCGGCAACACTGCTCACCGAAGGTCGATTTCCGTCTCCTCACCACAACTGTTGGCAGTCTTCCAATGTTGGGTGAAGGGCGGAGATGCTCGCGCTATTGCTAAGAGAGGTGAGACGACGACTCACGTTGACGTCACGTACTCTCGGAGAAACCGAATCTATGGAGTTTCCCGGTTTCTTTAAAAAAACTCGTTGAGGGATACGAAATAAAATAAAGATCTTTTTTCTTCAGCCTCTAGCGACACTAAAAATACCGGTCGAGACGCCGCCATTTTAATGCCACAAGGATAAAAGGACAAACACTGCTGTCGCAAAAAGCCTGTCGCTATAAATGAGAGGACAGAGAAAATAAAGGCAGGCGATTTTGTTTATTCGCGTCGGTCCTGTTAGCGGGCTGAAACATCCCGTCGAGCAACGTCGCCAGCGAGGGTAAATCTCTCGCATGACATTATTACTGGCGACGAAAGTGTTACGGATTCTTAAACACTTAAATGACACTGTATCTAACCCTGACTGTATCCGTCTCATCCAACGGGCGGCACAATTTTCTGAATTGGCTTAGCAGCCGCGCATGGCATGAAAGCGGAGGCTCAGGTTGAGCCTATCTGATGCCGGAGTTGGTTATGCAGGGCCAGCGTGCGCAAAAGTTTGATCTTTCTCATCTCATTAACGCTTCTTTCCACGACGTCGTTAGGCAGTCGCAAACTGTCACAAAGTGTCACACGTGAAAGAATATTGGCTATATATATATATATATATATATATATATATATATAGGACAAATAGGTTAATATATCAGACGGCTACGAAGTTGAATAAAAGTGAAATAATAAGACTTGGACTACAGATTACAGGAATGTTAACAAAAACTAATTTATTTAATGGGCAATTTAACACATAGATTAAAAAAAAAGAGAGAACAACGAGAGAACAAAGAGAACAACGTCGACCATTCTTTTTTTTTAAATCTATGTGTTAAATTGCCCATTAAATAAATTAGTTTTTGTTAACATTCCTGTAATCTGTAGTCCAAGTCTTATTATTTCACTTATATATATATATATTGGCTACATACAGGGTGTCTTTTTTTTCTTCGATACAGATTTTTTATTATAGGCTATAGACATCCTGTTTTCACTTCTATCATCTCTGGGCCGGCGGACGATCCTGGCCATCTGTTGCTCAACCGTCGAATGAATAATTACCTAAAAATCGTTTATTAACTTGTTAATTATAAAAGCTACGAAGTTGTCCCAATGAGAACATCTGTTCCTTTCGGTCACCTGCTATCGTAGACGTTTTCAGAACAAAAATCCGTTCGGTAGATCGTCCGCAAAAAATTCGTGAAGGAACACCTTTTTTTTTCTTTATTTTGTTCATTGCGCATCTTCGGAGACGCGTCTTCCCTTCACCCTCAATGTGAGAGGGTGAAGGAGCATTGGTATAGTGCTCGATGAGAAATATCCCAGTCACATTTTCGTAATGGTGCATTTACAGGTTCGTCTATCATTATTTCGTGCAATGCGGGCAACTTGAAGCATACCTGTAGAGTGTTGAACAGATTTCTCCACCTGGTGTTTAAAGTATCGTACTTTACAGACTAGCTCCGTAACGCAGCTTCGCCACATGATCTGGGAACACCGCGGGGGTGGTGATAGCACGCACCAGCGAAAAGTATCCCACAACAATAAATTGCCACGCGTATCATGTGCCACGCTTTGCATTCGCTTACTTCTCACGCTTGTCAGCGTTCACGTTAACGTGTTAATGCGGGTTAATTATTTACGCTGGATTCGAACAATACACGAAACGCGGGCGCTCTACGCTTTGCACGAATACATGACATTGTTGTTGTCCCGAGTGTTGTTGTTGTCGTCTGTGCTTGGTGGAGAAAATCTGCCGCGAGACCGTATTGAAACGAAATTTCGGGCTTGTAGGTGCATTCTACCAACCCGAAAGATAGTGAGCAATGCAGACATACTACACGTCTGCATGTTGAACGAGGGTGCATCTTATCAGCATATTTCGAATATGTCTCTAGACTATGCTCACTTCTTTTTTTTTCTTTTTGATGTACGTGCTTCTGATTTCTGCTATAGGTCGTCACCCGGTCACAGTATCACTTCAGTACAGCCTTATGTCGCTCGCGGTGTATGTTTACGTTTGTTTGTTACATTGTGTTTATGTTTTTATTATCTCGCGCCTCTCATTCGGCATATAACAATACAAACAACACTGAAGCTACCAGTTTAATATGTACAAGCTTCGCGTGGTGGACCACGCGAAGAGAGACAGAGAGAAATACATGATGATCTTGTACATATTAAGCTTATCTTAAGCGTTGTTCTTTGATTGTTATACATTTCATTTCGGTCTTGGCTCTCCTTGTATACACTCGACATTCGCCTATCAGTGAAATGTAAATCAAGAAAATCTATACGGACACTCAACAGTAATCGATTGTGCCTCATGGAACTGTAGTTTACTTGCATTTGAACAACAACAACAAATACATGATGACAGTGTTGTAGTATGCAACTGAAAATATATCGCGTCCCTACAAAAACACGCTGAACGCCACAGAACGATACCATTTTCACTACTGATTTGTGTAAAGCGCTGGGCGTACGCCTTTTTGTGATAATGAACACGACTGCACAATTGTCACAAAAAGGCGTACGCCTCCGGCTTTCAACAAACAATCGGGATGATGGAAAGCGAGGAGCGTGCTAACGCGGTGAAGTTCTGCCTTAAAGGGGATCGTACGTCCTGGGCCGACTTCACGGGTCCCTGTGATGTTATAGGAGTCGAGGGTTGACTTTTCAACGTCATTTACGATTACTGCAGGAAGTTTATATAAAGTTCATTGTAATCCCAGTGAGTGTTTCTCATTTCCTAACGTCTCCCCCTTTCCATCCCCCCTTTCTCCTTTATGCTTCCTTCTGCTTGACCCGCTCTCCCCCTTTCCTGTTTGTTTGTTTCTCTTTTTTCTGGCTCTATTGTTCCACCCACAAACGCGTTGTGGAGTAGCCAGTCCAGACTGGGTCGGGACTAACATCTCCACATTTTACTTTCACATACAATCCTTGGCCGTTGCGTAATTGTGTTTACTGCGTTATACTTATTTTCAGATTCTCGTAGGCTAAGGGAAAGCAAGAGTTCCTGTTTCAAAAATGTGAAGTACAACCTTTTCCTCTTCTTCCTCTTTTCCTTTTTTTTTTTTTTTTTTGAAAAGGGAACACAAGCAAATACCACGTTTTTCATTAAGCCCCACGGGCGATACCTCAGGCATTCCTATAGCCAAGCAACTTGATGTTCCGAGGGAAGAAGAACCCATTGAAATCGATGCGTTAATGAAGCAAGGGTGAACGTAATTCCGTGACACCTCCGACAGCCCGACCAAAGAATTGGAAAGAGGATAAGGGTCATCGATGCATCGATTCGCTTCGAAACAGTTCAGCAACTTGCTTTGACGAGGTCTCTCTCTTACTCCCCCCCCTCCCCCTTCACCGATTTCTTTATCTTCAATTCGTTTTTGTGGCGCTATTTATTTGCAGAGAAAGAAAAAAAAGAAAGGAGAGGGAGAGGAGGACCGAGAATGTACACGTATACAAAAAGACAACGTTATCGATCAGAATGCTTTAGTTATGAACGCCAGTGGAAATTGATCCGAATCCCGACTCACTCAGAAGGACAGTTCATTATTACATGAAGTTCCCCCCCCCCCTCATCGGAAACGTCCTGTTTATCTTGCGTGGAGTCAATTCGTGGTACGAAGCGGTTCTCTGTTGAATCTTTACTGTCGTGGCCATTCTGTGTTACTAAAGAAGATGTACGTAGTTCAGAGTTCGCGCATGAAAGAGAGGCAGGTAGGTAGGCATGGGCACGAATCAAAGGCAAACGGAAATCTAAATAAGGATATATATCGAACAAAAAACGACATTAAGACTGTATAGGACATGGCGAGGGTACTACACCGTTAGCAATCCTGAAAAATTCGGGCCATTTTCTATACGTTGAACGCGTCTTTTATTTGATGGCTCCTTCTGAAAAGCAAGCGTAGCAGCTGTTCTGGCGGTGACAGCTTCTGTTGATAATACGAATCGTGCTGGAGTCAGGCATTTTCCAAGGCAATATAGGTCGGCTGCCGCGTTGTGCGAAAAAAAAAACAGACCAAACGAAAAAAAAAAGAACGATAAGCCGGTGAACGTTTCTGCCGAAAAACCCGGTTTCAACCGAAAAACGCCGATTACATGTGCAAATGACAATCCAACATACACGTATCTAAAACGGATATAATCTTGACCTCATTTCCCAAATAGCTGGCAAATGAAGGGTCTGCCTTTTTATGCTTTTCCTATTTTGTTTGTTCACGCACATGTAAGCTTTATTGCGCTCCTGTAACTGCAACAGAGGCTATGAGACCTCTTTAGTCTATCTAGCCGTTGGCTCCAGAGCCCCCAGTGTACGCTGTAAATAAACAATAAAAAAGAATTAAGCTGCGAAATCGAAACCAGACACAGACTAGTGTAGCATTTTTTTATTCATTTGTTTGTTTTTAGGATGCGAAAGGGGAAAAGCAATTTCCTTTCCGGCCCATTATTTATTTGCCATTCAAGTTCACTTCGCCAGAACAGTAATTTAAGAATACTAATTAGAAATCCTGTCATTTAAAACGAAGAACCCGCTACGTTTCCTGCGAAACATAGATCTTTAGTGAATAAACAAAGCTCCTCCGCACTGCAACGAAGAATTTGTCTGTTCGTAGTTCTTTGCGCACAGGAACGCACACACGTTACATCATTGTCGAGCCGCGACAGTTCGTCTCCGCCGCCCTCTCAGGCGAAACCTGGAAGTTGTTAACCTTCAAGCACACAAAAAACTCAATTCTGTTTGTGCGCGTGAATTTAGGGGCATTCGTCGGCGATGTGGGAGCAGAGACTCCAATGCCGAGCCTACGAAAGTAATAGGTCCCGGCCTGTCGAAGATTCAGACATTCAGGATCAGTCCTGCATAGGCACGAAGGCGCTGCTGCGAAACAGCTATTACGTCACTTCTCTCCCATTGTCCACGCAGCCCGCGTGGCACTATCTGTCCCAAAGCGACCGCCACAGGAACGATAATGAGCCTGCCTGCCTCCTTCAAGCCGGAGAATCAATCCCGTCTCCTGCGGGCCACTGCAAAGACTGACGCTTGAGGAACCGCAATGTGCAACACTGAGCAATGCGTATACGGTTGAACACCCCGCATAATTTTCTCCTGGTGACTTATTTCCCCTTGCTTTTTATTTTTATTCTTTGTTTATTTTTTTTTTTTAGGGATGGGGGACTTATCGGTGGCCCAGTAAGATTCCGATTCGTTAAGAGTTCCGTACGGTTCCGATTGGCTGTTAAAAGAAGGAAAAACAAACTGTTTTCTACACGCCTGGGTTCTACACATTTTTCGATGTAGTTTCTGCCGTCTACTTAGTATTATTGTCATAGCGGGGCAGCAGTTTTTGAATCTACGCACTTGTAGAATGGTGCAGCCGGTGATATGAAATACCATATGCTCAAGGCTCCTTTCATAACTATACATCTTTGAGGAACGCCGGCGGCAACCAATAAAATTTTTCAGGGGAGAGATCGATTAGGGTGTTTAATCAAGGACGTGAAAATGTGCATGCCGATTAATATCAAAGCGGGCGGGCGGGATTATGTGCTCCTACGAAATCAAATTTATCTCCCGCCGCACTTTTGTGACAAGTGCGCAATTTTTCCATCTGCGCGAGTGTGAAAAAAAAAAAAAAAGAAAAAAAGAAGAAAAGAAAACAGAAAACGTAAAGAAAGAAATATCGTTCCTCAATTATTACTATCGAGATTAAGCATCCCTCAAAAACGCCTTCTGTATAGGTCTTAATTCACTCTTGATATTCGCTTTGCAAAAAAGAAAAAGAAAAAATCTTTCCTGGCCCATATTTCCGACGATGACATATGGATCGCGTGAGAGAGGAACTTTAGCTCATATTCATGACTTTCTATTTAAGCCGCCCGAAACAACGCAGGAAAAGCAATGGAAATTTGCATTATCTACCAAACGAGCTCATTTGCAAATCACCCATCGAGAGGTTTGAGGAATATTAATTATACGAAGGAGTACGAGAGCTTTCGATTTAAAGTTGAACTTAACTAACTCTTTCCAGGAAAACGGCGCGATATATAGTTGGGAACGGTTGAAAGTACTCTGCTCTTTGCGTCCTTTATGCATTCTTAGGAGCACAAGGCCCGTGGGAATGTTGAGCGGCGGACCCCAGATGTTCGGAGCATCCGGTGCTAATCATGAGAATGGAGTCTGAACGCGACATCAAAGTCGGCATCATACTTAAACGACGGGCTTGTAAGGAGAAGAGGGGACATTTAGTTTGTCTCGCTTAATAGCGCGCAAATGCGTTAGTCCCGGTTAATGAGTTGCGCTGAAAAGTATATGTGTCACTCATCCCTCATGTTAGTCTTCCGTTCACTGTGGGAAATCGGGCGCAGGCATCATCAACAGCATGACAACGGACGCCGTGTATTCATAGGACGCATGCCATTGAATCGGTGTGTTATCCACGCGTGAGTGTTCCCAGTGTTCCCGGTGCATACTGCAGACACGTCACGCCTTACCGGCAGTCTCTGAGGAGTGCCCTGGATAGGCTGAACCGTCTACCACTCAACGTAACATAGGTGCTGGAGGTGCTGGTTAGACAACCAGCAAAGACAGCAAAGGCAACCTGCACTTTGCACCCTGGTGCGCTTTGTGAGAGACTTAGGAGCACGCGGCCATCTTTTACGATACAATGCTCACTATAGTGAGTTTTAGTATACCGTTGATAAGGTTATCGTGCATATCGGAACCAATCGCAGTGGTGCGTGACTCAGAATCTTGTCCACTGATTGGTTCCGGTTGATACGGTTCGACGCTAGCCACGTTATCAACAGTCTGCTAAAGCTCTCCATTATCTCACGAAAGCGATCGTGGCCGAAACGTCTTTTTCCTCCTCCTCCTCCTCCTCCTCCTTCTTCTCTCTGTGTTCCCGGAAGACTCAGTGCGCCCCGTGTTCTCTTCTATGTATCTTGCGAAACGCTGGATATTGACACCAGAAACGAGAGGAACCCCATTTACAGAAATTGCTGAAGCGCTTTGGAGGATGTCAGACTTTTCTTATAGGCTTCTATTATTTCTATCAATGGCATGTAAGAGGCGCGAAGCAACTCTGGCTATGAACGGTGCACAGACAAGGACAGATGGAGAGGAGGTAGCATGAAGGAATGGGAGATATATAGGCTGATTACTATGGCATATAGGGCTAACTTCACGAAGAACTGTACCAATATATTAATGTGGGAAGTGGAATTCCACGCAAGGGTCACCGACGAGAAGATCCTTCATCCGTTCGGCCACGGCGGTTGTTACACAAGTTCCGTCACGGTGACAATAGTAGGCATAGAGAAACTGTTACGTAACGCATGTGTCGTTTGTTTATGCGCAGGATGATAGCCAGACAACATCCCCATTTTTTTTTCTTTATCACATCACATCATATCACATAGTCAGACAAATATTTCGGGGAGAGGGTAGAGGGTTGTATGTATGGAGACTTTACGCGGGGGAGGAGGATTCCCACCTGTTTTCCTCTCCCAAATGCACTACCAAAGGTATGATATCGGGGGTTTGAACCCCCCCCCCCCCTCTCGGCTACTTACCTGGTTATGTGAATATACGTAACGAAACCGCATCCTTCAAAGCATACAGAGATGGCGGAAATGTAAGTATTTATACAAAACAAAAAAGAAGAACAAGCCACGCCACGCCACGCCACAAAGTCATTAGCACAACCATTACTCCCTTTCAGGACTAAATGCACGGGTCTGTTTATTTTTAAAAGAGTAGCAAGCCAAATACTGGCTGACTTCTCTCATCACTTAAACAGAAGAAGAGAAGTTTGTGGGCTATGCATACAGTGTAGGGTAGCAAATTTGAGCGTCAGGGGACAAAATTGGGAAATAATAGCAATCTAAGGTAGTTGAAGCTGACATTGCTCCCCCCTCTCTCTCTTTCTTTTTTCTCCTTCTTCTTAGTGTGTACGTAGCACTACTTCTACGCGCCTTTTTGCTGCTTTGCTTCCGTTCTGAAGCGTTTACTTCTACGATAATGCATATGCACGCAGATGACATTGGGGATACCGTTGCCAAACACCTGGTCCCACGCGTGACGCCTACTTTACGCTTGAAGCAGACTTGCTTTATTTTTTCTCCTTTCTTCGTAAGGTATGAAGCAAAGCCCCCGCAGGCATGGATAGGAATAGCGAACGCAAGCAATAAAGCTGCCTGACCTCTCTATCTCGTAGAGTGTGTGTGGGAAACACCTGTTAGTTGCAACCAGCATCGATTGACCTTTCTTTTTCGTGAACTATAACGGAAAGATGTCTCGAAGGACAATCTTTAGAGTAATTATGACTTTGTGTAAAAGTGACCGGAAATACACGGTCAGCGGGAGACAGCGACACAGATCGTTAATTTCCTTTCCAGAAAGCAACGGACGTCGGAAGTCCCGGTCAAGGGTTTACAAATATCCCTTCAGTCCAAGCCCCCCCTGATTTCAGTTTCGACAGCCGGAGCACCATGGGTCCATGGAAGACAAAGGCAGAAAAGAACGAATCGACAGCGACAGTGAGCTCGTCACCTTGAACAACGACGTATTTCTATAGGGCGAAATCCGGAAACAAGCAAAGATTTGTAGCAGTGACAAGAATATCACTGGAAGAGATTTTGTCGGACACTGACAACTCCAGAGAGCTCAAGAAATAGAAGATAAGAGAGAGAGAGAGAGAGGGAGAAGAAGAAAAGAGCTTTTGTGAAGTACCGCCGATATATAGAGCGAAGTGTCCTATCTCTTCAACAAGGTGCCTCCTTTGGTATGGACAGGAGCATCTGTTGTCAATCTGTCGCTTTCCTTCGGCAAATGAGTGCTCTTTGAGTCGACTCGCCACGTGAAGTTCGGCCCGTTCTCCCGTGGCGTGATACGAGATGGCTGTCGTCGTCTTCGCCGTATAGTCCTTTGAGATGCCGTCGTTTTACGTAGACGACGTGCGGTGAATGTGATCGAGTGATTCTAGAAGCCTTTCGTTTGGAAAGCGGAGCTCGAGGGAATAGGAGGTGTTGCCCGTGGTGGTACGCTGTCTTTGGTATACAGGATGCCTGCCATATAGATGATTAAATTAATGAGCGCCTTTTAGCGAAATTTGCAGCGCCAGAACGCGTTATAAATATATGTACGTATAAATCCCTTCTGTGTTGGGGGGGGGGAGGGGGTTGTAATTTGCGTGAGGGTAGCTGAGGTAATTAAATAACTATTTCTCTCTATATATGCGCCTGAAAGAAATATAAAAAAATAGCACTATATAGCGCGAGGAAGTCCTGTTAGCAGCTCCGTTAAGCTAACAAACTTAAACTGAAGCATTATTGTATAGCGCTGAATCGATTTTATGGAAACTAACTTCATGTTTTCGGAAAGCTGTTAACGCACATAGAGCTAATTGTATTACGGCCCGTCCCACTATAAACGGTCGCCGTACGAAGAAAGGGAGTGCATGCACGCAGAGAAGAAACGCGAAACCAGTGAGTGCATTATCGTCATAGCATTAGAGCTGGACGGACGATCATTGTAAAACCGAAGTGAATATAGGGACATAAACGCAGCACATACGAAGCCAGCCTTACCAAATAGTCTAGTAATTCATACTGAGGGGTGTTTTTAAACTTTCCCATGGCGAACACCTTTGGGGATGTTTCAGAAAACCCAACAAAAGGGTGTGCATGTGGACACCCTTTTAATACCTGCAGTATACCTGCAGTATAAATACGTTATATATATATATATACATACGGATCTTACTGTGAAGGAGCATTCGCTCCGTTTCATATATACTCTCTCGTGCCATTTTCGGGCTTTGCATGGGCTTGACATGGTTTGTGACATTCGGAACTATTCGAATACTATATCCCGTTTGAAAGGGACATCCTCTCGATTCAAAATTGGAATACAGAATTCCATGTTAGATTCGCAACTAGAAGTATTAGTATTAGATTAGTGAGTGTATAGATTTGTGGCCTTTCTTCTTTCTCCCTCACTCTCCTTTTTCCTTCATTTGTTTTATGTATAATGAGCCCTAATTAACGCGGTCATGGAGTAACCAGTTCCAAGTGTTTAAGGGACTGACGTCTCCACTTTTTTTTTTGTTTTCAATCAATCACTCAATCAGATTCGCAATTCGAATCGAATACACAATTTTTCGCTTAGGTATCCGAAAATATCCGAATACTTGCACAGCTCTAATTGGCATTAAAAGAGGTCTCCGCACCTGTGTTGCTTAATTCCACTATACTTTCTCTCTGGGAGTATGCAGGACGGCTGATGCGCATTATGTAGCGCTTATCAACAGAGAAGTTGTGTAATCCGAGCATATAGATTGTACCATTTCTTTTTCATCTACAGGGAAACAAGTGCCACTGCACTCGTCCGCGTGCGAAGCAAAGATCGCGCTTTGACGTATACCTGCCGATAGGCAAGTTTCCAGCACTTCACTGCATGCAGGATCCTTGTCAAGCTAACCTTGCCAGTTACCTAACAGGCCCGTCCACACTCCTTCCTCCCAGAAGTGCCAATTTTTCCTTTGTAGTCACCGCGACACACCGACACAAGTTAAGGGGGTAGGCTAATATTCTTGTTTACTTCTCTTGTAATGGCGCAAAGACGGTTCCAACATACCTGGCAACTTTGTTCTTTTTTCTTCTTTTTCTTTTTTTGAGACTGTCCAGTTTTGAAAATAGTCCAAAGGCCGGGAAGAATCATGTTTATTCCTTAAAAGCACACTCCTGCACTGCAACATAAAAACGGTAAAATATTCTACGTTTCGTAACCAATCCTGGTTTACCATCATCGGGAAAAATGATGGTCAATTGATCAAGTCTTCCTGACGATGGAACCAGGATTGGTTCCGAAACGCCGAATATTTTACCGTTTTTATGTTGCAGTGCCGGAGTGTGCTTTGAAGAAATAAACAACACTGTACGACATGAACAGTTAATAACTCATTTATGACTCATTACCGTGAAAGAACTGAGACCACGTTGTGTTGTGTTGTGTTGTATAACCTGCGCTGTGTGCCCCAGCGAATTACCTCAAGGACATACGTGCTGAAGTTTTTTTGTTTTTTTTAAATCACTCAATGCTTTCACACATCAAGCGTCATGGAACAGCTGGCCGCACCAGTGCGACCTGTGTCTCCTTGTTTTTTTTTTTTTTTGTTTTTTTTTTCTACTTCTATTCTATTGTGTACGTTTTTATTGCTCGCTTTCAATATGTATATAGTTTGCCAAATAAGGACCGTCGCTGGAAATTGCGTCGTGCCGTCTCAAACCGCAATGTTGTGTTCCTCTTTCAATGCGGCAGAATGCGTCCTCGCCGAAGGACGGAGTCGTAACAATTGAAGGAAAATATCTGGGAGCTCTTAGATTAATAAGACTGTCATACATTCTTCGCCTGCGGCAGATCGAGGCGCATAAGGGGAAAGAAAAACGTTGCGCTTCTGCGGCTTTTGCTTTGTGACGCTATATACTCGGGGATAACATGGAAAATAAAATTGGTATGCGGGTACGAAAGGTGCCGTAGCTTTATATATGAACAGCTCATTATTAAACTCTGGTATAGATCGTCGAAGCCCGTAACACGTAGCAAAACTGTGGGGAACTCTGCTGGAAAATTGTATAAAAGTTCCCAAGCAGCACAATATCCTTGCCCAATATTGGCCCAATATTGGCAATGTTGGGCCACTATTGGTCCAATCTTGGTCCAGTATCGGGCCGACATTGCCAATATCGGCCCAACATTGGGCCAAGATGTTGTGCTGCTTGGGTTCTGATCGGCATACGTTTGGCTGCAAATGAATGAGAGAGTGAGAGAGAGTAGTCCTTCGTGGGACTAAATGTGTTGTCACCGTGAGTCCTGCTACTTCCCTTTGGGACTCAATGCATATATGTTCGAATATAAATGGAAGCTTTATACTGCTGGCGAGTAAATTGCGTGGTCACGTGACTCAAATAGGAAGTGATTGCTATCTTCTAGGGGTCTATAAGCTGTAATATTAGTCACCCAGTTTACTTCTCCTTTCTTAGAGTGTACCAAATATTATTGCTACTTGCTAGTTACCAATACTTGTTAAAAAAAACAAAAACGCTCATTCTACATTGTCAGTGGACTGTACTTGAGGGAAGCGGGGTATCACTGAGCTGCATATTTGTTAGAGGCAAAACAGCGAAATTGCTTCGGAATGGAAAACAATCGTAAAGTGAACATTATAACAAAGTGTAGTATACGTAACTAACCACGGCAGCGATTTTTAGTTTTCATTGCCTTCTTAGTGTCTGCTACATCCCCAATTCCTCATCACTACACGTATTTTTTGCTGTTACGTCCTTCACTATAAACTCCCACTTACAGACCCTAGCTATGCATTACGTATCTCGTACCTCGCCTAGAGCAAAGCTGTGCTTTACGTCAATGGGCTGTAATGTTGGAAAGGTCAACTCAGTATCAACCCTGAATCCATCCAGACCGTCGTTATACGTTATTTACTGCTGCTATGCAGACATGGAACGGCCTTTCACACATATCCTTATCGCTCGCGGATTACGGCTGTTTGCCAAGCCATATATCGTTATGCAAGTATAACTGGGGTAAAAACAACGTGCGCTAATGCAGGTTGGCAACGAAGAAAATTTTCCAGCCTGTTGCTATACGGTGTCACCGGGCCGAAACGGACGGCTTCTAATCCGCATAAAATGTAAAACAGCATCATCTTTCGTTTTCAAATCGTCGAGACAAAGCCCACTTTTGATGGCGTTAACGAAGTAATATAGAGAAACAGCGCTCTCCCATCTCTTGCCCTATTCCGGAATTCCAGAGTTGCCGAGACAGGGGAACAATGGTAACAGCGAAGGTGTACTGCGATCTTTCTCTTTCTTCTTCTTCTTCTTTTCTTTTTTTTATCGATCCTATTTTATTCTTACGAGAACTGTGTAAACATTTCATGCATCGAAACCTTTGTGTTCGTTTGCGTAGGGATCAGTGTGTTTTAGAAAGCGTGGGGTCGGAAAGATTCCTTCACTTCACTTCACTTCCTTGCTGGTTTCCATGTTAAGCTAAAACAGTAGTACAGTATACAGTACACTAATACACAGTATAGAACACTATACTGTCATATACTACGTGTGTTGATGATACCACGATGTGAAATGATATGGTCCAAGTCCTTGGTATGACATCATGACGCAAGTCCATGACGTCATTCTCAAAGTAACACCGTCCCCTGCCGTTGCACAAACCTAACAGTCACCGCGTGAACCCGCCATGACCGGACAATGTAATTGTACAAGGAGTAACAGTATAGGAGTAAGTGTGGAGGAGCACTTGAGGACGTGTAAAGAATGACAGTGTACCTTAAGTCCAGGAACGAAACTAATGATTGTTGGTTCTGCGTGATATCGGGCCAGCGAGAACCAGCACTGATGTCAACGTGAGCCGGTACAAGCGGGAACAAGTCAGAAAGTGGGATATTGTTTACGTTGCCTGTACGATTGCGTAATTGATGCATCGGCGAAGAACACGATGTTCAACCACGAACCGGCTCAGGACTTTTTAGTTGGTTACGAGGCGCATAGGCCCTTCCATTTGTCATAAGCTGTAAGGAATTCAAAAACACATTTTCTTTTCTCGTCGGTGTTCCGTCAAGCGTGCCAGGGGGCTTAATCGCTTGCAAGCGTTACGAGCTAACGAGGGGCAGGGCACTCGTCGAAGGGGCACGTGATAAAACACATGCACGGCGCTATTCGCGCGATACGTGAAGGGCGTGGTATACGTCACGCGCAATATGTCACGCACAATATGTCACGTGCCCATTTTGAATTTCCCGCACGCCTTTTTGAATTTCCTGCCACTCGTTAGCACGTAACGACCGTAACGACGATGAAGCGATACAAGCCCCCCGGACCTACTGGGACACTTCTGCACCGGTTTGCAACGTCCGAAGTGGCCGATAGTTTCTCCAGACAGTCTATTAGGCGTATAGGGGGGCGGGTGGAAGAGGGTGAAGTTGGGGTAGCGTCGTAGTCTGCCCCCCCCCCCCTTCGGTGCTGGAGGGAGTGTGGTGACGAATTCAGTTGCTCCCCTTTCTTCCCCTGACCAGGGTTCGAATCCGGGGGACGGCTGTGCTGTCTGGGTGTCTTTCCTGGGTCTTCCTCAGACGCTTTAAGACAAATGTCGGCAGATTTCCTTGTGAAGTCGGCCCAGGACGCTCGGTCCCCTCTGCGATAGTCGTGGCGTTGCTCGCCTGAGCGTGGCTGACTATACGGCAAGTGATTTCATCATCACCGCCATCACCATCACCACCACCACCTCTTTCCCTCAAATCAGATTAATTTTGCGTAAGTTCGTAGATCCCTATCTGTCCAAAAATACTATAGAAACCATGGTTTACCTATTTATTTATTTCAATATACCTCAAAAGGTCCCTTGAGGGGCATTTAAGTTTGGAAATGTGCAGGTATATTGTGGAAACAATTGATCAATATAGTACCAGAGGAGGGGTATTGTTGCCACTGGCTTATAACTTTATGTCTAAAACCTTCCTTGACAGAAAGACCATGTCAGCTGAATACAAATGTCCGCAGTGTACCGGAAGCGTCGAGATAGACATACCTCGTTTGTGAGCCCTTAACACCGATAGATGGTTATCTCGTGCACCATTTCTTCACCATTCCGCATACGCAAGGGGATTATCGTCTTGCTCGCCCGTATGTCAATACCCTTGTCGAGCCTCACGCTCAGCAATACACTGAACGTTCCCTGAGCAAAAAAGAAAAAAAATCTCGAGATCGGACGGAACAATCCAAAAGTCGTCGAGAAGAACGGTACATATGTAAGCAGCTTTGTGGATTCCATTTTCCTATGCCCTTTCAGCAAAGATGTTGCACCGCACCTACAAAATTGAAATGTCACTTCGTATTGAATTAGCTACGCCGCTTTTGCATAACAAAACCCGAAGGAGGCAACGTATTGCATCATCAGCTGCATGAAAAATGTGGCTTGTATCTAGCAACGACACAGGATTGTTTGTTTTGCACACAACAACGAATGGCAGGTAGCAGGAACAAACTCGAGGATTTAGAGCGAAAAATTCCTCATCGCGAAACGAATGCGCAGCTGCTTTTGTGTGTCCCATACATGATATATGAGTAAGTGTAAGGAATTGGGCTGGTTGGTGCATACTAAAAGCGCTAAAATACCCCAGTACACTTAAAACAAGGGCAAAATGCGGAACAAAAACGAAGGGCTGGTTGAAGATCAGTGTTTGTGCTGTATGTCCTTCATTTTGTCCTTGTTTTAGGTGTTTTTACCCGGCACTGGTGTATTTTAGCGCTTTTACCATGATATATCTTCGTAGCTTTTGGGCAGAGCTTACCAGAAGAAGCGTTGTCTGGTATCATATACACTCGAGGAACGCGCAGTAATTTCTCTTATTTATCGACCAGGCCGAGTGCAGGCTTTTATGGGCATTACGACAGTGAGATGGTCGGCATCGCCGTATATCGTAACGTTGATATGTATACGTTTCAACAGTTTCTGAAGTATTTGCCGTTAGCATCTGCAAAAAAGCATTCTGGACCTGGACGTGCACAAGCAGCTGTGAACATCATCTCTGCGTCTTCATCTGCAAGTTCATATCTGCATATGTACGGCTAGAGGAAAGTTGATCCTAGGCAAAATGCACTGAGACGCCTGATGCCCAGCCTGCGTCACCTGCCAAAATATGTGGCGCGCGCTGGGCATATTTTGGCACCCATACTAATGGCAGGTATAGAGACTGCACCCTCTGGCCTTCTTACAGGAAGTGTGATATTCTAAAAACAATCACGGCAAAATCACCACACACCGCAGGGGATGTTTTATGCATTTTAGTAAGTAAATTCACCTTGTCGCGTTACTCTCAAACCACTATAGTCTCCGTGCGCTCCTTAGCCTGGTTCCCAGCGGCGACAGGGGTGGACTGCCAAAATCGCTCTTCCCACTTAACGTTATCTAGAACGTTATCTATACCGAAACGGTCTCATATAACTGTCTTATCTTTACAAGCAGTATTATTCTATCACTCCAAGACGTCACACAATACTTTTTCCTTCTTCTCATAACTCAGCATAAAGTGAACGCATTCAGTATGCATGCACTGCTGAACTCAGCGCTGAAAAGTAGGGTTTCCTCTACCGAGCGGCGAAATCGTTGGGCAAGACGTTACCCTCCAGTGCACGCGAATAAACACCCTTGGGTCCCGTAAAGTGCGCAAAGGAGCTATTCGATGTCTATGCTGCTATTGCATTTTTACTCTTCGTTTATTTTCTTGCCCACTGTCGTATGCAACGAAGGTCCATTGCCCGAAATAAATTACCAACCGAGGCAGAATGTACGTACTCTAGTTTATGTGTATAACTTCAAGGAGTGTTTTACGATTCCCCTGCGTTTACTCAAAGTGCATAACGGTAAAAAAATGCACGGATATTGCGACTAGTTTTGTGCTGTACCTGTTCTGTTAAATGAAACGGACGAAAGAGGTGGGGGGGGGGCAGTTGTCCTTGTCGCATTTAAGGGCAAGGGCGAAAGCGCGCTTCTGGAGGAGCGACCGAAATGGCCACCAGTGGAGATCCGCCTTTATTTGCCGGGCTATTTCCTCGCGCTATTTTTCGGCTCGACTCTTATTCTGACTAACGGCAAAGGCGTCAGCGCACCGAAAAGAACAGGTGTTGTCACTGTATTCGTGTCAGCTTCGATGTTCCATAATTAAAAAGTTCGTTAGCCAAAAGTAACGAGGACAACACTTCAGGTGGGCGCCAGTGCGGCCGTAAGGTGGCCCACTATAGAATATATAGCAATTTATTGTAATAACAAAAAAAAAAACGCCGTTTTTCTATTTCATCAAATTATTTCCACAGGTGGCGCTAACACCCTATATGTGCATCAGTATGGTCGTGACGAAGACGTGACAACAAACAAGTCATGACGTCGCCATTATCGTTATTTCCTCCTCGCACATAGTACGGGTCCTCCTCCTGAGTATATGGAGAGAGATAAGCGCGGAGGACAGACACACGCGAACGAGACGGTGTGTCCTTTGTGCGTATCTCGCCAGATTCAGGGAAATTTTACCAACAGCTACGCTCTTAAAAACGAGGTGGTGGTGATGGTGCTAACGAAAGAGTTCGCCGTTGTTGGCCTCGCAGAGTTGGGCAACGTCACGACTGACGCCCTGGGGGAATGTGCGTCCTGGGCCGACTTCTAAGGGGAACCGTAACATGGACTTCAGCACATAGCACGCTGCTAGCCAATCATCATCATCTAGAATGACATCGCTGTTTCCCCTGATTTGCTGAAAATGAGGGGCGTACGCCATTTTTGTGCCATTGTTCATAATTGCCACAAAAAAGTGGCGTACGCCCCCCGTTTTCATCAAATCAAGGGGGAGAACGTTGTCATTCGGGATGACGGTTGGATAGTCGGGTGCTATGCGGTGAAGCTCTGTCCTTAGAGTGTAGCCTACACCGTCTTACTTGCATTTTGTTTCTTTGTTTTTAAACAGCTTATCGCTCATGCGTTTCTCTTACTCTCCTTAGGTTACCTTAGTCAGAACATGATTTATTTTGGATTTTTAAAACGGAGCTTCACCGCAATAACACGCTCCTATAGCCGACCGCCACAAAAAATGACAACGTTGTGGATTCGTTGAAAACGGCAGGCACACGCCTCCTTGTGAAACTTATGCAGTTACAGTAAAACACTTTTATTTCGCGATCCTTTAATTTTCGCGAATCGAGAGAATACGCGAACTTTAAAGGTACGCAAAAATTTCAAAACAGATAAGGATGAGCTCGAGCAGATTAAGGAGCTCGCGAAATTTAGTGGTCGCGAATAGATCCCTATTACTCGATTCGCGAAAACTACAGGGTTTTACAGTAATCGTACCTGAAACACGTACGCGCCCCGCTTTCTACCAATCAGCAGTGATGGCACGACTCTGTGCAGTGATTGGTCTTCAGCCGGTTGCATGACGAGGTGTGACCCCCGGCAAGCCGGTTTTCGTCACCACCACCGTGACCCCCCGCGTGACAATTAACGTCACTGCATTTATGTCACAAAGAGGCGTACCCTCCCGTTTTTGACAAATCAAGGGAGATCACGTTATCATTCGGGATGACGGTTGGCTACGTTCGTGTCATACGGTGAAGTTCTGTTGTGCCAGCTGTGCTGTCTGGGGTTTTTCCTGGGTTTTCCTCAGATATATGTCGGCACAGTTCCCTTAGAAGTCTGCCCAGGACGCACATCCCCCCCAGGGCGTCAGTCGTGACGTTGCCCACCTCTGTGAGGCCGAGAACGACACCTTTCACCAGCACCACCTTTCCACCACCTGTTTTCAGGGCCGGTCCACTACATGTTGACAGCATTTCATTTTGTCGTGTCATGTAAGAAGACCAACATAGTAGAAAGAGACCGCGAAAATGCAAGAAAGGAAGAAAAATAATGGGGTACACCTTTTTACCCGCCTGCCAGCGGTGTACTTTTGCCTTTGCCCCTTCATCAATTAGCCGATAGGATTAATTAGCTTCATTAGCTCCTACTGACAAAAGTCTTTTACTTCCTTGTTAAGCGCACAGGAGCCGCTTTCTTACCCATCAATTTCACTTTGAACAAATGTGTCGGCAGTGATTAGTGTAACGCACAAGTGCACGAAGACCGAGTTTACATCAAGGAAGAAGACGTCACTAAAACACTTCTTTTCTTCCCTTTTAACGAATGAAGATTAGTTAACTTGTCTAATGGTGGTCTTTCAGGGGTTATGCGTGCGAGGAGAATGTGTAAAGAAGATTATGCAGATAGGTTGGTCACAAAAAAAAAAAAAAAAATTACTTTCTGCTTCTCTGCATTTGTGGGTTGCTAGCTGCTATAGAAAATGAAAAGAGGGGTGTCCAATTTGTGCGATGCACCGAAATATGCTTAACCGGCATCGACGTGATCACGTGACGCGGTTAAAGACTGGAGGGTGGTCCTGTGTCCCTATAAGGAAATGTCCGGGAACCTTGATGGTCAAACTCCAAACAATGCGTTGGTAAAAGAAGTTGTCTTAAGGTCAGGCGAAACTGTGGCGAAATGTAACACATTGCGTAACAACCTAGAAACGTAAATTTCAGGTAGCCGGCAGTTGAAGAGGCGATGAGAAGGAAAAAAAAATGGAGGTTTGGGGCAACCGTGGTTCATTTTGAGCAGAAATCTCAGCCAAATTTAACTTTTTGTTCCGTTATTCGAGGGAGGCCCCTTAAAATAACACGGTGACGTAGCATTACATCACCGTTAGGCAAACGTATCACTATGAGGAGCCAAAGGAGTTTGTCTCCACACGATCAGTGCATAGTCACAGCTGCTTTTGAGAAAAATGAAAATATCACCATCGTGTCTTGCACTTTGGGGGTCGCTTCTTTTTAACTCGAACGAAGTGTTTGGTTACAAAATGAAGAAAGAAGAGCTGCGTTTTCTCAGAAAGGACCAACTGTGACACATAGAGGAAAAAGGGAATCACGTTCTTCATATACGTCATATTTCAAGCGATGCATGTAACCGCAGTGACGGACAAGCACGAACAGGAGGTACTTGCATGACAGTTTAACAATCCATTGCGGTATCGACAGGCTAGGTAAATCTCGTCTGCTGCAATTGACACCAGGACGATTAGGGCAAAGACACAGAACACGCACCTGATTTGCACGGATCCAGATCCTGGTCGTCTGAAACCCTCTTTGGGAACCGTGTGCGCATGAGTTCCTCCACCGTGAACCGTCTGGCGTCCGTGCACGGCCAGCCCCGCACGATGAACAAGATAGCCGCGAATGCCAGCGCGGCTTTCAACCCTGGACCACCGCACCAGAAACACATCCTCCAGCGAATCCCTGTTTCCCTGGATGCATGCACCACGCCGCGCGGGTCCATCGCGCGCTCAGTCACTGACTGCAAAAATCTAGCTCTTGAGTCTGCCCCACGGCCCCCGAAGCATGTGCGACGAGTCACTGCCCGAACCCGGCGGCACTGCAAGCACAAACACAGGCACTCCCGTAGGGAGTTGCAAGCGACGCGCTCCGCTTTGCACGAGCCGCTTTCTGTGACTATTGGCGCTCTATCGTCTGCTACGAAAAGCAAGCGCTCTTTACTGCGCGTGCGCCGCAGGCCACCCTCCTCTCTCACTTCTTCTCTAACTCTCCGCCCTTTCTCCATCTGATGGCTACAAAACATGAGGACGACACAAACGTTCTTGGTTTCGGTATTGCCTTCTGCAATTTTTGTTCCCAGTTCTCTTTCTCTTTCTTATTTATATCGCTTTTTTTCTTTTCTTTTTTTTTTGTAGGCCTCCGCATTCTTTCCTCTTCGTTGTTCCGAAAGACGAGATGCTTGGGAAGAGGGGGTGGCCGAAAGAGGAGGACAAATAAACTGGGCGCTAATGTAGCATATGGTTGGAACATATTTTCGCAAAAGTTGGCGGTCATCATTAGACTATGTTGTTGTTGTTGTTGTTTATGCTATACTCGTCTTTCATGTTCGTTTCTTGTGGTTTCTGGTGTAGTTGCCGTTGCTCGTAGAACAGCGAGAGGCGGCGTGTCGATAGAACTACTATCTTGACCAGTCGTCGTTTGGGCTCCCCATACGCTTGTATTCCGTAAATCCCTTGGCTGCAAACTACATCATTTCAGCCTTGAACGAAAGCGTTCGCTAAAACTGCCGTTCACTGCATTATCATCGCTGGAGTCCAACTTTTTCTTTTAAACTACTTCTTTAAACTAAACTCCGTAGTTCTGTCGTTCTAAGCGGTTCAGAGGTATTATATTTTAAATTACAGTTCACTTTATTAAAAAAAACGAAAAAAGACAGAATAGCTTAACAGGCGAAATCGTATTTATAAAAAGAAAGAACAAAGTAGTAGAGAGAGGGGGAAAGAGAGAAAGCGTCTCGTGAAGTAATAGAACAATTCAAAAGCGGCCTTGCTCATGCAACTCAGCCGAAACTCGAACTTGACAGAAAAAGAAAACGGAGACAAAGAGGAAAAATACTCTTTTTCTTCCATTTAACTTCGATCTCGGTGAAAATCGATGGAGCGTGAAGATCGATTTGGAATTCCCTCTGTTTTGTTATTTTTTATTTTTTCTCCATTCCCTTGTTTGCTACTTCAGGGGGTGGACTGCGATAAAATTAGCAGTGTCTCGCATATATCTGCATAGGCTGGCTGAATTTCTGCGCGGAAAAAAAAAAACGAGACAGAAAAGGCGGAGCAGCGTTTTTCTAGAAGTGAATGGAATAGTCTGACATAATAACTATGGGGCTCAGGAAAATTACCTTTCAAGGGTCGAGTTTCTCGTTTCTACGGTATCGTAAAACATACATACATACATGCTAAGAGAAAATGAGCACTATTAGCCCTTTTGGGTGACTACATGCACTACCACAACCTTTTAGTCCCTTTCGAGACTAAATTCACGGGAGCTTATGCGAAGTTTAGAGACCACCGCTGCTGCTGCTGTGCTGGGGAGTGAATTTCAAGGTTAGGGGATTAACAATGCGAGTACCTGAAACCCAGGAGAAGCTGTAATTGCTCCCCCGATGTACTCTTTATTTCTGTCTTATAGAGCGTACATTGGACGATATGATAAACCATTCAGGAGGTGATACACACTGTGGAGCCTCAAAAAACATGTTATATATGTATATATTTATATATTTATATTTTATTCTTCCCCCCTCTATGTTGAACAGAGTTGATCCCACGCTCGCTTTCCGCATGCCACGAAACACATCTCGTCAGGATGCTGCATTAATCCACCGCATGCGCCTCGATGTGGCCTTTACAGCTCAGTGGCGTTACCGCTTGAGACAAATTGATTCTCCCACCTGCTGCCACTGTGGTGCTCTTGAGGATCTGGAGCACATTCTTCTTCATTGCCCTCACTACGAACCTTCCCGAACCACACTCTCCGAGTCTCTTCGTCAGCTGGACTCTCGCCCTCTCTCCCTACCGAAATTGCTTGGTCCCTGGCCCAATCCAGCCCAGCAACGCTCTGCGCTCAAAGCTCTTCCGACATTTCTGGACACCATCGGACTTCGATCGTTATTGTAAAGGGGCTCGTTATTTTATTCCCCCCATTCCACCAAGCACTGGGGTAGAGTATCGCCTGTTGCGATGAAACTCCCCACTCTCCAAGACCGAAAATAAAGTTGTTGTTGTTATTTATAAGAACAAAGAAAAAAAAAGGAGGAAAGCTCAGCCTATGGGTGGCAAACTGTATGTCGGCTTGCTATTCCGCAAAAAAAAAAAAAAAAGAGAAAAGAAAAGAAATGGAAAAGAAAATAGTTAGGAACACAACAAGGTACAACTGATCTGTTCACAGTTATTGAAATGCGTGACGTTCAGAGGGAGAAAGAATAATAAAACGAATCGAAAGTCGGCATTTCGACAACATTGGGAACAAGTAGCCATTTTCGATGCTATCCCGCTGCTTGATAGCAGTTGTTATAGCTTGATACAATAGCAAGACGTATACACGTACGTTACTATACGTTGTCTTATACCAAGTTAGTGGCGTTAGCCAAGAGGGGAAAGGAGGGGGGGGGCTTCGAGCTTTCAACCTCGGCCACCCCCCCCCCCAAAAAAAAAAAGATCGTACTTTTGGTAATGCATTTAGGAGAGGGAACACGACAGTGAAACCCTCCTCCTCCATGTATTGTTGCCGTATAGAATCCCTCCAGATCACTTCTTTTTTTTTTTTTTTTTCTGGCTACATTACTCTACCAAATGAACTGAAGTGAAGAAAACAGCATGGACATGCGGGCTTTATCAACGCTACTCCATAACACTTATAGCTGCGTGCGGCATGCCAATGAAGGAGAAATCTACTCCCAATTATTGTAATTATTATTAAAGATAATGGAGCAAGACTAACACGAAACGGCCATCTTTCGAGAGGACGAAGAAATAAGTGTAGACATATGCACGTGGCTGTGGAGACAAACTGACTGCCAAGAAGACCGACAAAAAGTCACTTAGTGAACGGAGAATCCAAAAACCCAGGGTGTCAAAATACATCCTCCACCCCGGGATATCTTGAAGAAAGTACATCGGGGGATCCACCAGAGCATGCTGCCAATTATACCAGATGTTCCGCTTTATTGCGATAGGTAAAACTTAGTCACTCGTAAATTCGGTCTAGCAAAAAAGGGGGTCAACTTCTCAACACGGATGTCTAACGTTCCTCCCCTCCAATAAATAAAATAAATAACTAAATGCCGGTAAACGATCCGTTGAAGGCTCTAGTCTTCCGTCGCGTTGCGTTTGCCCCGCAGAACTTCATGAAATTGTGCGCCGCGCTCGCCCTATCTCTTACACGCCCCATTTGCAGGGTCAATATCGAATTCAGACTGACGTTCCATGCTCGTGCGTTGGGAAACGCAATAGACTGAGATGTTTAACGATCCCGTTTACAGCGCTCACTTCCCTTTTCCGGTTTACTTTTGCACCGTTCATTTTGTTGTTGTTGTTTTTTTTCTGTTCTATAGAACATGATCTTCCCATTTGTTGCGATAGAGTTAAAATCACGGAAGAGAAACCTTTATAGTGTGCCTTTTCTTTCCCTTTCCATCTACGTACCTACCAGCGCTCGTTGGCGGTAGCCAAGGTGGTGGGTTCGAATCCTACCATTGACTGTGCTGTCTAAGGTTTTCCCTGGCTTTTCCGAAGACATTCCAGACGAATCTCGGCACAGTTCCCCCTGAAGTCGGCCCAGGACGCATACTAACCCCCTGTCCCCCACTCCTTCCTGCTGTCCTCTCTCCATCTGTCCACATCTGTACGCCGGTCATATAGCCACAGTTGCCTCGCGGCGCTAACACGGAATAAAAAACAAAACAAAAAACATCTACGTATCCCTAAAACCTTCGTGGCCTTTGTGGTTGAGATAACCGTCTTATTCCACGCCGAGACTGGGAAATTACCCTGATTCCAACCCTGGCACCTGATGTGCTGTCTGGGCATTCTCCCTACGACGCTTCCACACAAATATCGACCCAGTAAAGTCGGCCCGTCACGCACGATGCCGCAGGCAGAGAGCTCGGCAAAAGCAAACGCCACAAGCAACAAGCAGTTACGCGAAGGTGTCCTTCTCTAACGAGCTAAGATAGTAATACACATGTTTAATCGACGCATCGTGGCTTGGTTTGTATTGTATTAGTTTGTTTTGTATTGTATTGCATGGTAGAACGCACTGAGCATTGAACTGACTAATACGGAGAGCGTTTAGCGTATCAGTCTTTGTCCTCGGTGCGTTCTGCCATGATGAGTTCCGACCAACACCCTCTCCACCTTAGCATGGGCAGAGTCGTTCCGACAGGAGGACGAGAGTTGTAGCCGCCCGGGGCGCGATAGCTGCTCCCCACTGATTCTTTGGGAGCAACAGGACGTTCACCGTGCGGGTGATTATGGTGTCTGCATGAGCATATCCGTGCCAGCTTACGACTACTTGATATAGTCTGGCGGCAGCACAAATACAAATCAAGTACAGAAATGCGACGAATATACCAGGAGGCGTTGTCTCTCCAGCGCGAGGCATCGACCTCGGTGTGAGGTAACGTGGCCCCTTACTAATTCCAAGGTTGCGGGTTCGAACCTGGCATGATAGAAACTGCTTAAACGCCTCTTCTTCCACAAGGAACCTTAAATACCGGTTGCTGAGACTTGAGCGCACATGAAGAAACCATATAGAGATGGGACAAATCCAGATTTTTCCGAATCCCCAGAAAACCCAGGAAAAACCCCAGACAGCACAGCTGTCACCGGGATTCAAACCTGGGTACCTCCCAGGTTCACATCCCAGCCAACCACACAATATTACGCCACGTTGTGCAGTGCCGTGTCAATTCTCGGTATATAGCTTGTTAGAGGTTATCCCAATACCTTCTACTTTTAAAAGTAAAAACGCGTATAAATTTTTTACCTTTCTTAGAAGTGACCATTTTAAAAGTGTAATAATTGGCACTGACATGATCTCGTTTTTGGATGCTCGCTTCACGCACCGTCACACACACCTTCACTACACGCACCATTGCTTCATGCACCCTTATTGGAGACAAGTCACAGAGAAGACACCACCACAAAGACTGCTACGGACTGTGACCGGATCCGACATTGCGGAGGGTGATCGAACGTCCGAAGAGGGTCCTGATGAGACCTCCGAGGAACGTTGTGACACCCAAGGGAATCAAGCGAAATCGTCATCGCGGTGGGACGTCCACTAAGGCGTCGAGGAGACGCAAGCGCGACACCATGGACGCGTTCGATCACTACTCACTACACTCGATGCTGCGTGCTCACGAAACGCAAAACGCCACAGCACGAAACATTTCGGTTAAACTTGAGGTCTGAGAGGCATGTGTCATAGCAAGCGGATGCGTGCCTTCTCTACTGCTTAGCACGAACCTCGTCTTGTCTTGTCTTGTCGTCAGTCTTTCGTGGAACAACAACAACTATAAAGGGAGAAGTGATGATGACATGGGACGTTTCCCCGTGGTAGCCAGAGGACCCTACCCCACTTCACAGAGGTTAATATGAGAGGATGAATTAATGATGAACGTGACGCGAAGACAGGTCGGAGTTCTGTTTAGAGCTCTTCGAGGAGGCCTGTGGCTTGCACGAAAGCAAGAAGGCAGCGAAGAGCCCGGTACTGATGCGTAGGTGAGCCCCATGGGCCAAGTACTTTGGACAAGCTGAATGGTCTGTGGTCAAGGAGCTCAAGTTGGCATCGAAACACACGTGTACCGGTCACAGTCCTCGATGATATGGGGAATCGTAGCTGGGGTGTGACAAGCTGGGCACGGCGCCGTGTTACTGTAAACCAGCTTCGCCCGGAACACAGGGATGAAGGCGACGTTGAGTCGTAGACGCCGCAGAATTAAGTGACGTAAAGCTGCGAGGGAAGCCACCTGGCATCTTAAATGATAATGGCGGGTCCACTGCATGGAGGAGTGACCATTGAGTGATGTCATGGCGCCATTGCTGGCGGGCCAAGGGTGACACCAACGCAGACAAGTAGAAGCGTCTATGGGGGAAAAAAAACGCGCGAAAAACTGGACAGACAGAGAAGACACTTACACACGGGGAGCGCTGTGTGTGTACGTGTCCCCGTGTGTACGTGTCTTCTCTGTCTGTCCAGTTTTTCGCGCTGTTTTTTTCCCATTCGCGATGTACCAACTTGCCCATACTATTGCCTTAACTCAGAAGCGTCTATCTCCGTTGGAGAGGGCACGGCTCTGGAGATCTGGGGATACGGTAGAGAGTCATGGTATTTATCACACCACTCTGACCGAACCGCGTCGTGCTGTTACATCGCATCTATGCTGGTATGCAACAACACACACACAGACTTGTATTAATCAAAAAGAGAAAAAGGATCGGAAAAAGAAAGTGAGTGATTATGTCTCACGGAAAAGTGTTACACAGACTGCAAGAACGATGAACGATGCATACGTGTGATGTTCCCTCTTATCTGGTCGTCGCACAAGTTTATCGTGGTGCAACCTAGAGGCACAGTTGATGGTGCAACGTGATGTAGAGTTCCTGCGCCGCTGGTCTACCCGTTATATTTCTCTGAGGAAGGTCGCGTGGTTGTGCATGTTTACTGGTTTTCCCTGGGTTTATCCGATAGTGAGTGTCTTAATGTAGTTATGCCTACCTTGTAGTATCTGCCTGAGTAATAAACAACATCCTGATCAGAAGGATCCGCAACCAAAACGCAAATGTAAGTATCGATGCTGACATTTCATTGTTCCTCCAGTAGACATGGTAGGTAGGCTAACGAGGCTAACGAGCAGCAGCGAGCGCCATCTAGCGAGGAACACAAAACTTAGATATGGTTAACTTAGAGCCACCCCTGGCGCTGGCACACTATGGCTTTTCCGTGAATTACTGTAATAGACTTTCTACCAGTAGTCTTTTCATTTGAGGACCACAGTCTTGGTCATGAATAGGACATCATATCTTGTCGACAGAACACCAGGTGGCATGCAGCAGCGGCGTAGCAAGAAAAATAATTTTAATTATATTATATAATTAATTATTATTATTATATAATAATTACATGGCGGAAGAGGAGGATTTCCCCTCGCCCCCCCCCCAATGCACTACCCGAGGTGCCATTTCGGGGGTGAACCCCCACCCCCCGACTACGCCCGTGGCATGCAGTGTTCGCACAAGACCAGCAGAGGTTCTACCGGTCCAACTGACTAACAGTGGTTATGCTGGTCCACCGGACTCGCAGATGTTATGCAGTCCAACCAGACCACCGGAAATCCTGATGGAATATGTCCCAAATTACGGAATGGTGGTCCTGATGTCAGCTGGCCTGGTGAAATTTTTAATACGGTATGTTTGTATATGACGTGCACACTACTGTTCATGTGTTTCCTGCCGTTTGCGGGATCACTGAAAACGAAAATATCGGAATAGACTCTTTAAACGCATAGGTCTGCCTTCTTTATTTTCATTTTTTTATTTTTAAATAGCAAGCCGGCATCAGCCTGGCTAACATTTCCTCCTTTCTCTTTCCTTATATTAAACATATACCCCCCACCCTGGTATAGTGTGATGTTCATCCTAAAAATGTGTACCCGCAAATGATGTCGAATTAAAACCAGAATTTAACATATAATCCAGTAAGTGTACAAATCCCTTTTCTTTCCTATTTTAACACAACGTGGGAGTCGGATACGCCCCCTTCTATTGGCACCTATAGATAATGGACGTAGATAATTTACGCGGATAATTTTAAAACTACGATCCCTAACGAGGCTGAACGGGGTTATCGTATTTCTTCTTTATTACGTCGCCATATTTATACGTATATATAACGTGCAGTATAAACGTTGAAGAGTGCGCTATTTCTCCTGCGTGGTACGCCGCTCCTGCTATTCGTAAAGAGCGAATGTCTGCTTTTCACGGGCACGCATAGGGGAAGAACGCCGAGAGCTCCTTTAAAATTACTCTCCGTCAGTTTAATATCCTTTTCACGTAGAAATTGTTTTTCGTCCAGGGACCATTTTGGTCGTCTATGCCCCTTACGCTCCCGTGTCGCTACGATTAAAAATGCACTATTCCCCGGCGTGCTTTTTCTTTCGTCGAATAAGATTTACATATATTTTAGACTTGCGGGCCCATGAGAAACGCCCTCGCAATTTATGCTACACGGCGGCAGTTACTTCTGCTCGACAGAATATGTGGTACTTCAGCGGTGCTTTGCTTCGCCGTTTGGTGAGCCCGCTATTTAAAAGGAAGGAAGTAAGCAATTTTTCTCAACGCCTTCGTATAGGCCACCAATGTTCTCCGGAATTTATGGTACCGGACGGACGTCTGCTAAACTTTGGCACAGAAGCACATTTTGATGTTGGTTGATGCTCGTTGGTATGGCCTGAGCATCAGCCAAAGCGGTAGTTAGGGATTTCACATTGCGCTACATGCTGCAATGAGGTTGCGTTGGGAAATTAAAGCTTTTTGAGAAGATGGCGAGGAAGCTGGCGAGCTGGGGATGACGGACATCCATAATTAAAACCATGAGACTGAGGGGGTGTCGTGCGGTTGGTGTGTACCTCAGTCTCACGGTTTTGATTATGGATGTGGAAGTTTATGGTTACATGCACTTCCGGCGCAGCATAAGATGGATGTTGTTGTAGGATTGTCTTTTTATAGTGCCAGCAAAATCCCACCAGGATGCCGATGCCAGTGGAACTTGCAAAACAGTGTATAATAGCAGAAAGTGCCAGCCGCAACCGGCAAGTTTCCATAGCAAGCGGAGATGATTCCTGAAGCGCAGACCGTGTAGTCTATGTTTTTGGTGTCCAGAGAATTACGGATAAACAAATCGGGGACGCCGGACGCGATGTGCCCTTTGAGAATTTTTCCAGAATTAACTTGTTTCGAAACTAGCCAAAAGGCAGCCCCACAAGACATGGAGTGGCATCCACAAAACATTTGGTGAGTTCATCAGCATGTTTATGCTTTCAGGAGTTACTTACGAGCAGTAGTTTATCCAGAACCGCAAGCTCGTGGGTGGGGGCTGAAAAAAATTTGGAGGTGCAGTTACAATGTAACAGTGGTACAGCGGGGAAAAAAATGGGAGGTCTTGTCACACATTGAAAATGCGGTAACTTCTATAGTTACCACCTAGGCCAACATAGCGTCTGCTAAAGGGCGGCAAAATCATAAAATCCAAAATATCCGTAAAAAATCGTGAAATCGTAAATCATATATCCAAATCGCTACAAAAAGGCGTACGCCCCCCTCGCTCAGCGAATCGGAAGCGGTAACCCTATCATTCGTGGCAATGATTGGCGGACAACGTGCTATGCGGTGAAGCTTTGTTTTGAGAGTGAGGTAGCAGGTAGAACTTTGCAACCTTTTAGGCACAACATATGCGACAACTATTACATCCTAAAGCTGTAACTGCTCCACCCTTTTTTTGTAAAAGTGTATCTCTGTTGTCTCTCGACGTAAACCCCAATTAATATTCTTAATAATAATAATAATAATAATATTATTATTATTATTATTATTATTATTATTATTAATTTGCTCAAGAGCTGCACCCGGAGCTCTGGGTATGCTTACGAGCCGTTCTCATTTTTGTCATTCTTTCCTGGGAATAGCAAACCGCAGTAGCGCTGGATAACCTTTCCCTCCTATTTTTTTTATATAATAAACATATCCCCCCCCCCCCCATTTTTGCCGTGGAGGGCCTCCACACATGCGTTCTATCGGAATTACAAGGTGGGGTGCCATCTCCGGCAAACAGCGAAGACATTGACAAAGAAAGGCTGTGGAAATATTCAGATTTTTCGAATACCAAAGCGAATAGTAATTGTATATTCGATGTGAATTTCGAATATTATGGATCCCATATTCGAATTTCGAGTCGAAGCGAGTTCGTATAGTTCCGAACCTGCCGCACGTAATCCCCAAAACACCAGAAGAGAGCCCTGGTATAAGCCAAAGTGAATATTGATACTTGCGCTCGTGTTGCGTATTGCAATGCACAAATATTCCGTGTTTATCTTCCAAAGGGACTCTCAATGTTTCTGACAGGCATTGTTTTCCAACTTTTTGCACACTTTCGTATTGTTTTAACTCCGTGTGAGCTAAAGCTACGTCCCGAAACTAACGCCTTCGCCCGGTCCATTTAATCGAGCTGTCTGTGAGCGTTTGCTACATAACTAGGACGTATTGCAATGAACAGATCTGATGGCCTACGCGGATATAGCGTTCACTGTGGAGAGAGGGATGTAGATGCGTGAGGAACGTGTGAGGGTGTTGCCTTCTGGGGCAGCAGCTACTGCGATAAACATTATAGTATATCATACACGTTAGGTCCACATACTAAACGGGGCTTTGGAGGCAGGACAAGTTTTGGTTGATAGTCCTCATAAATCACGGTGCAGCATTGACGCGTGTCAGCGAAGCGGTTTTTATTCAGCCTCATGCTTCGCACGCTTTTATATCTGCATCACTGCGCGTACATGGCATGTGGAAGTATAGTCACTGAGTCCCGCATTAATTGGTAGAGAGGCGGTGATATCGAAAGATACGATGAGACAGCGCGAAAGATTTGAGAGGCAGTACATGTATCGTCGAATGAGCTTCGGTGTTGAGGAGGGGACGTAGACGATGATGAATGATGACGTCAGCCGACCCGGGCCGAGCTGTTTCATTCGTCAAGGTTTCGCCGTCTCTCGTATTAAGTCCCCTCGGCACCATAAATCTCTCTCCCTGCAGCTCCGCGCTTCATTGAGCGGCTTGATCCTATGAAAGCAGCTCCCTGTATACACACGTGCTATTTGGCACAACTCGATCGTCGGCTGGGTCTGTGCCGTTGCGCGCTTCCTTTATTTCCCTCGATGACGTCAGCGGAATTGTAACCCTGCACATCATGCATCAGCTCAACTTTCGCCGTCGTCATGAAAGCATCTCCCTTTGTTGCTTCCCTTTCCCTTTTTTTCCCTTCTCTCACACTTTTAACTGAGTTTCTCGAGGCCAGCTTTTATCTTCGTTGTTGACCGCGGAACTGGTTTTTCTTTATTCCGTTTTAGCACCGCGAGGCAACTGTGGCTACAGATGTGGACAGACGGAGAGAGGACCGCAGGAAGGGGTGGGGGACAGGGGGGTTAGTATGCGTCCTGGGACGACTTCAGGGGGAACTGTGCCGACATTCGTCTGGAAAGTCTTCAGAAAACCCAGGGAAAACCTCAGGCAGCACAGCCGGCGGTAGGAACCGCGGAACTGACATCCATGCTCATTCGAAAGCACAGTAAAGTTTTAGGCACGACTTGCACGCCGAAATGAATGCACCCGAGGAATTCTTCCGATTGGCCGACGAATGCGTCAACCGTTTTTCCACAGTGTGCTCTCTTGTAATGCTTACAGCTATCCTTTTGCCCGTCAAAACGGAATGCTTCATTCCTTTTTTTCTCTTTTCTTTTTTTTTTTTTTTTTTTGCAGACGACAACGACAAGACAGGCGGCTATTGCACCGTTTAGTACGCCCCCGGTAGTAAAAATGTTGGGCCTCTCGCTTGAATTCGAGGAAACGCATTAGGAGGTGCCGTGGCTGGCAGCGCCCGAGTGGCAGGCATTGCTCATAAATTGTCGCCATAAGAACGTAGGTTCGCCCTTATCACTTTATGTGAAAACGAAATAACTCCGCCGTCCAAACGCTCATGCGCAGGCTTGCTCGCTGCATGGGTACATAAAATGTATGTATTCTACACGCTTCCGTGCGAGAGTAAATTTTACAAGGATAGAGAAGGCGCTGTCGCTCAACACCTTCAATTGCCCTGGGAATCGATGAGTATAGGGAAAAGGATAAGGAGGTTGTTTCGAAGGCCCAAATAAGACCGTCGAAAACAGGCGTGGAGTTGAGGAGTGACGGAGCTATCAGCGGCGATAACCGTATAGTAGATCTCAGAACCAGAGTTCCCGTAATAAATAAACATTAACGAAACTATGTGAAAGGTGTACCAACGCATAGTAAAAGTCAGAGCGGCAACCGTACTCTAAATTTAGCCTTGATTGCTATTGTTTTTCTTTTTCTTTTTTTGGCTCGTGCGGTGCGCAACACTGTCTAGCAAAAGACAAATTCCACAAGGTCCGAAGAAATCGTCACTCACGGCTACCGGTTCAGAAGGTAACCTTCGTTCCACGACACTGATCACTGTTAGTCGAAATGGCGTACGGTAAGGCGTATATAAGGATACAGAACTACTTCGCCTGAAAACGAAATGGAATCTTTAAGACAATACCGTTCAAAGCGTAACGAGGAAGGCTGAAGTCCATACAATAAGGCAAGGTAAGAGCGTATAATTACAAAGTTCCGATGGCTAACAATACCGTCCGATAAGTGTACTTGACTTTGACTGCCTGCCTCATTAAACAAGTTTGCAATTAGATTTGTTAGAACGGGTTCTGTGCTGACCTTCCCCTTGGCCTTGGCCCTCTTGAAAGCGCACCGTTACAGAAAACCCTGCCATATACCAATTACTCCTCTTGTATGGACAGCTTGTTACTTACTTGCTCCTCTTGTATCGACAAGCGTACCACGTGTTTCTCCTCTTGCGCTGTTTTCGATGAACGATTATATCAAACCCAAAACCAAGGCCACGGAGGGCGTAGTGAATGCTTGCGTGACCCAAAGCGTGGTACATAAAAAATATATCTTACATAGCTCACTGTTTTATGCATATATACAGAGTAATCTCGTTAATTCGAATTCGAAGGGGACCGAAGATTTGTTCGAATAAAGCGGAGTTCGAACTAAAGGGAGCCGCTCTGAATGAGGGCTTGATGCGTTGGCACCACACGTCATGCTCGCTAGGCCTTGCCACACGTTCGCGGTCACGCACATATTTATTTACAGACAAGCATCAGAACAGCTCAGGATGGGAAATAATCTTATACGCGCTTGCGTTCGCTTCTTCAGCCGTGACTCTAGAAACGTCACTTGCGATGTAAGCCCAACCCACTCACGAACCCCGCGAAGGCGAATATCGTCAATCTAATTCGAGAAAATATCAAATTGCTGCCTTTTTCTTGGCTGTGTAGTCAACAGGAAGGGTCTTAATCCCCATAAAACACCGAGGCTTTATTGCTTGCTTTGCCGACGACGAGTAAGCGGCATCGTTCCGTGCCGGTCGCGTTTGCGCACACATTGCACACCCTTACCGTGATTCGTTCCTTGCTCTCCTTTCCTCTGGTAGAAGTGTCGCTTTTATAAGAAATGGACTTCAACATTTAATAAATAAAGGTATCCTTGACACGCCAGCGGCGCGGCCGGCGCTAACGAGCTGATGCGTAGTCGGGAGCTGCCGGCTAATCTCGTTCCAAACCGTTGCGCACGTTCATATGTTCGAATAACCGGGAGTTTTCCCGCATTGAGATACACATGACTTTGCCGAGACCCGAGCGCCACTTAGAATTATCCGGAAGTTCGAATTAAGAGATTTCGAATTAACGGGATTGCACTGTATTTCTACGGTTGATCCAGGATATTTCTGGAAAGGAGGGCTCCAGGCTAGGATAGCGTGCTGCATATAAGGTCTGGGATCAATTGAAGCATAAATTGAAGGGCACGACATCCACACGACCCTTGATCTGCCCCTACCTACAAGTATATGTATTGCATAGTGCTGAACAAAAGTTTACGGAACACGCTCTGGCGCATTCCATCCTCAGAGTGACACGCTCGCAGCGAATGGGAGAGTACGGACAGTACGGACCTACAGACATGGGCCTAGGTAACCCAGTCACTCGTTTGCAAGTCCGTGCGGTACCATTCGCTGCTAGCGTCTCACTCCAAGGAAGGAATGCACCGGAGCGTGTTCCGTCAACTTATGTCCAGCACCCCTCTGCAATACCTAATGGCCCTCGGGTTATGTGCATAATAAAGCAATAAAATTACAAATGTAACGTTTGCGGTAGAGTTACCACCTTATGCTTCTGTACATGAACTAACTGCAGGGGCGGATCTAGGATTTTCCCGAGGGGGGGTCCGCTGTGGACAAGTGCCACGTGCATGCTGGGATTGGTCCATTGAACCCTATGTTCAAGTCTGGAATTGAGGGGGGAGTCCGGACCCCTGGACCCCCCCTCTCCTAGATCCGCGCCTGACTAACGGTACCCAATGATTTTTTTTCTTCTGTTGTTGCTGATGGCTAAAAAATAGTTATGGTGCTGGTCGTGTTGCCACACCTTGGCGAGACACATTCATGAGCATGTTCATTCAGGCTCATTGTTGCTAGCGATATGCGCATGCGTGAGCTGAAATGGTGCTCAAGCTTGGTGAGCCGAGCATGAGTGAACCTTAAGTGATGCTCGTGCACCATGCATGAGCGACTCACATTCATCCATCACCACACAGTGAGTGACCACGTACGAGCGCCAGTGAGCAGTTAAGCATGAATGAGTGTGACTCAGGACTGGACTTCATTCATGAGCGAGCACAGTTCGGCAGCTCAAAGAGATAAGTGTACTGCAAACACTAAGCACCAGGCGTGTGCGGTCTAAACCCTATCACACCAGCTCAACACTCCTCACATCAACTTCGTGCTTTTGGCAGCATCGGGGAACAGTGAGATGAGGCGGCAAACAATGATCGGAGCGAGCACAGGGAGAACTGACCACGGAGACAGTGAGCAAGTGTAAGCTCAGTGGTGAGTGAACATGGGTGAGTGAGCGGGAGTCACAAGTGCCGACCTCTGCATGCTGCACAGTATAGCGCAAGATATCTGAGCTGGTGTTTCCACATTTGGTGAGCACTTCATGTATTTGTGAATACGTTCACTGTTACTATAGCAAGTGCTGGAACTGTATTTGTAACTTCTCCTGTCTGCAACAGAATGCAGTTGTGTACCTTCAGCTCCGACCAACATGAAATGTCGATCATGCCCTAGTAGCACCAAACGATTTGTAAACGTCTCAAAATGTATTGGCAAGACTGCTTTTTTCTTTAGATGACGTCTTCTAGCTTTGGTTAATGTGATGCTTATTAAAAGTCGTCGTCGAGTCTGTCTTGAAGATGTCTATTATACACGGTATCCCAGAAAACGTGTCATTGAATTGTAATAAAAAAAAAAAAAACACCACCTAGAATCATGCGGTCAAAGGCATTTGTTCTTACTAGGCCTTTGCAACCTCGTGATGTGAATGTAACTTAAGTTTAATTATGTAAATTTGTACGAACTGAACTCGGAAATTTGCCAAGGGAATGTCACTTTTTTACCCCATCAATGTGAAGACCGTGCCAAATTTACGCATATTCATGACAATTGATAGGGATATGGACCACGAATTTTTGACGCAATTTTTGAATTGACGACGATATCGACGAATTTTTCAGCGCAATCGTTGTCAGTCCGACGAAACTTACTGCTGGAACTTACCGGCTGGAAACTTACGTCACATGACATTCACATCAGGAGGTGGCAAAAACCTCGTAAGAAGAAATTCAATTGACCGCATGATTCTAGGTGGTGCATTTTTTAAAATTATAATTCAATGACACTTTTTTTGGGACACCCTGTATGTTTCTATGTTGTTCCAGGACGTTAACGCAGTACAACCCTTTCCCCCTGCCCAGACAGAAAACTCAGTCCTGTGGATATCCATCAGATATTGCCTTACGGAGATCTGCCACGTTTTTTCTTTTTACCTCAGCCACCGTCACCACACACGTACTTTCGTTATCCGTTTCTCCCCTTTGTTTGTTTCTCGTGTCTCCCATGGCGTTTCAAAAGGCAGAATGAGAAAAATAAGACCCGGTGTGTATTGTGATCAAGTAGGAGAACTATACCTATGGGTATTGCCAACTGTAGGGTGGGACAAGCGCAATGCTTGCCATTGTCCATTCAAATAGTCCATTGTTGTATTGTTGATTTATGAGATTAGTCAGATGATTAGTCAGAATAGTCCATTCACTTTCAAGGTGGAAACAGATATCACACGTTGCTTGTCTTGTGGTGGTGGTGGTGGGTGGGTGGGGTGATGTGGGGGGAAGGTGCGGTCAGCGTGCTCCGTGGTGGCGGCTCGGTGCACCCAGGGGAGGGTGAGGGAGGGGAGAGATGATGGTGGCACAGGACAGGGAGAGGTGTGCTAACCCTCTTGCTCTGGGATTTGGGTAGCCCAAGAGAGAACTACCCACCACAGAAAACATGCGAGCATCCCTCAGTGTAGTCTCCAGTTCATTGGGATGCTCCCTGTACCACGGTAACCACCGGCGTTATTGGCGAAGTTACCCCCATGCAGTGTCGCCAACCAACATTCGCTTTTTCCCCCGGATTGGACGAAAAATGTCCCCAGATTTCCCTAGACGATATTACCGGTTGCGAAATACCCTATCTCGAAATTAACTTTCTCAAAACAAAAAAATGCGCGTACTCCGGTCCGCGAGGGACCAGATCAGGGAGCGCGGAACGTTCACTTCCGCCATTCAAACGGTCAGCGCAGGGACCTGTTGGTCATTGTGACATCACTCGTGTAAACCCACCCTTAGTTACTATTTCAAGATGTAAAAAGGGGGTGCACTGAATGAAGGCAGTGTAACAAGTCATGCATTAGTTTGCCTCTTTGAAATCAAGACACATAACAAAGCTGAACACCGAGTTGTGGAAAAACATAACCCTGATGTCACCCCTTTTTGAAAGGATCAACTGGAATGTGCATGACGCCTATGGAGGCAAAGCAAACTCCCTTCTCGGTATAACATCCATCCGAAGGATCACCTACAAAAAACATTTGGCTAAACACTGAAGAAGTACGTGCCAAAAACTTCACACTTACTTTCCAAGGGTCATTTGCGCAAGCAAGACCATGTCTTTCTCTTTAACATATAACTAGGATTTCTCGTTTTCGGCGATTATAATTTTTGAAACCTCCTGAAATGCAGCAAAGTGCAAAAGCAAATTACAGTGATACAAGCTTGAATTGGCTTATAAAGTTGTGATATAACAGGATGCTTTCTCTTTGTCGTCTATCTTTGCTCTGCCTTGTACGGTACGGATACCGGGATCCCGAAATCCCGAGATTTCGGCATAATTTCATGTCCCGAAATCCTGGGATTTTACGAGGCCAAATCCTGGGATTTTGGGATAATGAATTTAGGCTTTCTGGACAATTAATATGCGGTCGTACGAGTCAAAAGGAAAGAACAATGTCTTACTGACTTTTGATTTCAAGTGGCCCTCCCCTAAAAATGTCATTTGCAATCCCAAACCGAACCATCCTCATCGTCCACGACACGTGACAGACTTTCCCTGCTGACTTATGTGAACCACGCAAGCTATAGCCAAGAACGGCCCTTAGCTTGCATTAAAACACCTACGAAATCTTAAGTCTTCGATCCGTAAGGCCACACTAACTATATTGCAGAATCTCTCTCTTACTGCAGAACTTCTCTTTTAATCCCCATGAATACGTGTGTTTGAAAGTGAGAAGAAAACAACTGAGACAGCCTTTTGAGAAAACTAGATTGGGATGCTCCAGTCCAGAACACAACAATTACTGTGAATGAGTAAAAGCGGAAAAGAGCAAAACGCGCCAGTCCCTGGAACACTCCAGTCTTCTCTCGTGCACTGCTAATTGGAGGAAATATGCTGGGGCGCAGCAACAAGATATTCCATAGTGGACATAGAAGAGACTGCTTCCAACGCAAAGTTGATATTCCAGCACGATGCGAAAGCTCAATATAATACGCGGCTAAACTTTTGCCTGGTTAACAGAGTTATTTTTTTCTTTTCTTTTCGACGCGCGTTTTTTTCCACTAGAACGTTCCGCGGGGATGACAGGAAACGAGCACTGTATTGCAACTTGTGATAGTATGATGGATGCGCAGATGGATGCATTTCTATACTGCATCCTGGGAATAGCTCCAAAAAATCCCGGGATCCACATTTAGAAACCCCAAGTACCTGGCACCGTGAAAACGGTCCGGGATTCTGAACCCTACTTGTAATACCTAGGAAAATATAATCGCTGAAAACGAGAAACCCTGCATATAACCTAACTTCAAAATGAGCAAAGCGAACAAAGAAAATATACTGTAGGGTACAGCATGCATTTCACTCAAGACATGCATGAACATTTGCAATCTTTGAATTTTATTTACCTGCACAAACTTGCTCTCAGCTGACAAGGCATATAAGTATCTGGGATCTCTCAGAGGAATTGTTCAAACAGTGATCACTGCTGATCTGCTATTTTGCTATTAATACCGAACTACGGCTATGTGAATTTGACATCTGCTAAATATGTTGCAAAATGTGCGAATGCTTTCCCTGGTAATGGCACATTCCCATCCTTAAAGGATGCGACCAGATTTGCTCGTGGAGTGGAAGAGGTAGAAATGATCTAACCTAATCATAGCCATGTGCCGAGTAAAACCGAAGGGTTGATTTCCAAAATGCCATACTTTCCCAGAGTTCAGAAAAAAAGAAAAAAAAAGAGTTAGAGGTGTTTAAAGAGTATTTTCTAACAATATCATGAGTGTTGATCGTTTTTCTGCCACACTTTTGAATTCCTATTCTCTGTTTCATACGACGAATGTGAAGTAGTAGTTTGAGAAGTTGAGATGCCCACAAAGCTTGTGTGTGTTTTACGCTGTAACTGGCTGATGGCCACCTAAACTGTGGCACAAAATGACCTAGCTCAGTTTGGAAATCAGCTCTTCAACTCTAAGCAGAAATTCTAATGGTGTCACCACAAAGATTCTGATGGCAGTGGCAAGTTAAATCATGATGGTAGCAACCCGTTTATGAAGCTCCGCACCATCTACCTTCTTTAATATGCAGTAGTAACACGTAAACCTCATGCGTGTGTTCTACCTGGACAGAAAGGCACGCTGTACAATTTGTATGATACAGAAGCACTTAAAGCACTCAACTCTCATAGTATCTATTTTTTCTTAATGTTAAATGGCACATTAATCAAAATTTTCTAGATTTTGTAGGCACCCGTAATTGACCTGAAATCGGCATCAGAATACATGCTGGAAACAAGGAATCTCATTCAGAACACACGATTGTTGCTGATTAACTCCAACCTTCAATTAGCAGCGATAAGCTTTTCTGCATTAAGTAAATACACAGATGCCAATGTTTTCCTTCAAATTTAGTTCAGGAATTGGCATCACCTTGAACGTCATCATCAGAACTTCACAGCCTGAAAAGATAAAAAGTGTCCATTTATCACCTTTTCTGACTTGCAGTATCCCTTTAAAGGACAGAGTATCATCCTTGTGGTGTTCACAGTGATGACACGAAAGCTTACAAAACTGACATGTGGCGAGCAAGCATGTAATACCTGTGCAACACAGGCCAAACAAATGACGTTATTCTCTAATGCCGGTCTCGAATGGCATTATCCACGAAGGTCCGTTTATAATGACATTAAACCCCATGATGTTGATGCCGCCCGCTCACTGGCCAACTAAAATTTATGCCCGTTCAAAAACTTAAAGGTTATCAAACAGGTCGCAAGTGCATGTAATATCCTGAAATTTAACAACTTTCATGCGGATAATCTGCAATATGCCTTAGCAATGTGGTCATGTAAAAGCCATTTGCCAACTGGTACCAATTCAAAACAGACAATATGGCATCTGTTGCATCGAGCTCATCGTCAGCATGTCTACTGTGCGGCACGTGATGGCACTCGAAAGAGCTGAGCGACTTTCGTTTTCAGTTTCATTCACCCGCAGTCGCAAAAATTTTGTTTCTGATTAACGAGGAAATATCTGCACTGCGTAAGTACGAAACCAAACAAACTTGCGGCCATCATTCCGTTTAAGCGATTTCCATTTAACGGGATTCCACTATATATTCTTGCCACCTAAAATTCTGAAATAATCTTGTGCTCCACGGTACAAAGTGGTTTTGTGCAGGGATAAAACTGTTACTCTGCACGGACCATGGAAGCTAGAGTAGGCATTTGATCGGCAAATGAGTTGTGGCGATCTCATTAGGCAGAAACTGTCATTCAGACAAATGTCATTAAATCTCTCTGTGTGGCACTGCACGAATGACATTACAGCGCAAGGGATTAAGCACTTCATTTCATTTTTTGTGCCAGTGTGGCAGGGTTATAACTCTTGCTAAGTGTTCATTATTCCATCCCAAATTGTACTAATGCATTGTCACGACCGAAATTGGTGGAAAACCTGTAAAGAGTCATGCACTATAATACAGTAGAATCTCGATGATACGAATCTCACGGGGTCGCGGAAGAAATTCGTATCAAACTAATTAAACCAAAATAAAAATTGAGGCAAGAAAATACAGTGACTGTCCATTTTCCGTTACTGTCAGTGAAAGAAGTCGGTCGTAACGCTTTTGAGTCTCCATTTTTGGCCAATGCTGCCCAAATACGCGAGATGATTCAAAAGACGTAGCACGTGCTTTCCACCAGCGAGTCGGACAGTGGTCTAAATCGAGCCTCTCCAAAAGCACGCAGGGGTTAGGTGAAGCCGACTTGCGAAATGGTGACGCATAATGTTGCCACAAGTTGTCCTGATACGTTCCCTCCACGTGTTCTGGTCGCTGTTTTCCGCCGGAGTGATGTCACACAGCTTCACGGTTTGTTGTTGTGAGGGAGGTAAAAAGGTCAAAACAGAGATAAGGTGATAAGGTTCCGGGCCGTGCAATCCCTTTGTCCACCACCACCAAAAGGAAAGTCATTGCTTGCATTGCGCTACATGATGTAAGGGAGTCCGTGGTGAGGATCGCGCTCCCTTTTCGAAAGAAGCAGCAGCATGACTCGCGCGTCACGGGGGAACGACCTCTGTCACATCCTCGGCTCGTTCGTATCATCCGTAAAGGCAAAATAACGCGTTTGTATCATCCGAACTCGAATACATGGGAAGAATAGGCATTCCGGCCGGGACCGGAAAAGAATTCGTATCATCCGTGATCGTATCGTCGAGATTCTACTGTATCAGCACAACAATGAGCTGTGACTTGTCTTGCTGTCTGATGAGTGAACAAAACTGTATAACAAACTATTTCCATGAAAGAGCGAACTAGTAAGAGGTGAGCAAGCTGGAATGCCTGTCTCGCCTGTTATATGTCACAAAGACATTCTCTCTCACAAAATTTTGGCACGGTTCAGCTTGACACCCTCACTTGGCAAATCTCGTCACATAAAGGGTACAAACCTAAATTCAAAACGCGTCACTTGTCCATAAACCAAGGCTGCCCGTTCTTCTCACGCCTCCTTGTTAAAATATCACAGCCAGTTTCTGTGACAAGCAGAGTTTGTTCAAACTGGGCAGAACGTCGTCCGTCCCGTGTAACTGCAGTCCAGTTGTCAGGCCATACGTCGTCGTGCCAAGATCCTAGAATGGCAAACGTGTCACACGATGTTGGAAACGACATCGCAAGCCAACCAGTTCTCTCAACAACATGAAACGCACAGATACAACGATAACACACTGAAGTAAAAACAGTCATGCTCAGCCTGTCTCTATGAAAACCTTATAAAAACAGCTAAACTAGCTCAACACAAGGGTATTTATCTGGCACAAACAGCCACAATATTGCTCCAATGCATGAATTTCAAAAGCTGCGGAGGATCACAACGGGGTAAAAACGGGTTTTATCCTAAAACACAGGGCCCTACTTATGCACCTTTGAATTCCTGATATAACGAGACTGCTATAAATAATAACTTTGATGTGGTGCTTAAGTTACAATTTATAAATGCAAATGACTACTGCTTAGTGTGCACCCATGTACTGATCCATGCCCTCACTTCATATAGTTTGGACATATCATGGGTCTTTTTGTGAATAGACTGAACTGCGCAACAGACGATAGTACAAACATTATTTTTACCTTCTGAGATCATTGGTTCAATAGTAAAACAATGTCCAGGCTTCATGATTCCAATGGCTTTGTTTTCTGCAATGCAAATCATGCCTCTTTAGTCATGCTCTTCTCGCATATTAGACATGGTTGTGCAGACAAATTTGTCTCTGTGCACGTACACATAGTAAAGATATGCAAAATTAACAGCATGCAGCACCTCACAAAAGGCATAGACAATGTATTTCAAGCCTGATGACTTACTCGCATAGTGCGGCACACTTGGAGCTGTGTGAAACAACCTGCAATGAAATGATTGCGTAAATGCGAAGGAACAGCCAAATATACTATTGCAATGTCTGACGTCATCTGTCATGAATACAGTGAAAAGAAGTATCCAGAAGTTATAGCAAACTATGCACGAGTGTGATATAACTCGTGCAGGTATCCGCGAGGGTTGGACCTGACAATCCACTAGCTGGCAACTTAATGTGTTTAGGAGAGCATCTGTTGCCATACAGCGAAGTATATGTGCTGAAATTTATGGTGCGTGCTCGCAATGAAAAATTATTTACGTATGGGGGTTAAAAATACAACATTTTCTTGTTGCCCCAATGATGTCCGTACAATTTTTATAAAACTACTGAAGTTTGCCATGTAGTGTCTGACGAAAGATTGGAAGTCACTGAAAAGGTTAGCCAGCTGTAGCACTCGAACCCATATCTTCTGGATTACTGGTCCAGGGCTCTACCTTGTGTTCGTCCCCTATTCTGTGTTCCAGCCTCAGAACATTAACTTCCATCGTGTTCATAGTATCTGACAATTGATGACAATATCGCGGAATCCGGAATTCATCGCGGAATCCCTTATTTTTTAGAGGCGTGCGGATATTCGAGTTATCCAATTCGAATCAAATATCGGTCACTCGAAGTATTTTATTCGCGAATCGAATACCCAATATCCGACTATTCTCCGAATACGAACGACACCTCCCGAAAGTGGGCTTCACCTGAAGCTTCCCTGCATGAGGTGAAGCCTGCTTTACAAAACTGCCCATGCTGCAGGACCAGCACAGACAGCTTAAGATAATGTTAGCTCAAGTTTATGGTGCATAATTCGCCTGAGGGAGGGGTGGCATCCCTCCCGTTTGCAGTTTAGCGGTGACAGTGGGGGATTTCGATTTGATGTCTGGGAGTTTGCCTTTAAAGACTCAAACAATGCCTACAGCCCAGAAACAAAAAGGGTGTCCTGTAACTTCCACAAGGCATGTATTGTAAGCTCCTTCCTATGATCTTCCTATGAAGTTGCTATAAACTCTGTAGGTGCTGAAAGATCTTTCAGCAGGTATGAAATGATTGCAGGTGACAGACTTTTGTCTTTGTCAGAGGAGAAATCTCGTGTATGTAATGCTGAGCCAAAACAGTGCCTTTTTATAAAATATTTTTGTCCCCACATTATTTTCTTGGATAAAGTGCTTCCCATTTCAAGCTGCCGTTGACTGCTTGCCGCGGAAAATTGCGAAATTTACAAGATGGTGCCGCAGAATTTTGAATTTGTCGCAGCAGAAAACCATGGGCCTTATTCATATATGAATGTACGCACCTGCAGAGCAGGTGAACATACAATGAAGGTATGATGAAGGAGATGAAGGTACGCAAAGCAGGAGAAGCACCTGCTCTGCATGTGCCCTTTGTGCAATACATATTGCTAGTATATTACCTGTGGATGCCATGCCCGCAGTAGCTACGGACGACAGAGAAGCCATGGGACTGTGCATGTTTCTGGATGATGCCTCCAATCTCACGATAACGCATACCGGGAATCACTGTACCGGTAAAAATGCCACACTGTAATAATGAAGCAACAATAGTTTGTATGCAAATGCAAATACAAAAGGAGCAAGGGAAACACACAAACCAGCAGCAATGGCTTTAGACAAGCATTCGTGGGTGACTTGCACCAGTTTCTGAGCCTGTGGATCAACGTTGCCGACAAAGATTGTTTCGTTCAGGTCTCCATGAAAGCCACGGTGATAGACCGTTATGTCCACTGAAAGAAGGTGTTACATATCCACTTCCGCCACAACCACAGAGTGGTCTCTTATACGCAATACTGCCATAGAGGTTTACCATTTAAAAGGTCGCCATCTTCAAGGGGTCTCATGTCCGGTATGCCGTGACATATCACTTCGTTCACTGACCTAGAGGATACACAAAGTGCAGCATCCTTGAACGTGTGCCAAGCGGCAAGAGCACATCACAATAAGTGAATATAGAGGGTACCACCTATAACTAGAGCCTGAAGTTTTAGGGTTTAACCCGATTCTTCCCCGAATTGGAGGTTGCCTCTTTAGGGTGAAACCTGATTTTTACCCGGCAGATTGCCCTCATGGACACGTCTGTAGAATGCACTCCAACTTGTTTGGCAGCAAATGCAGCTACATTACCAGTTGTACCAAACCAGTACAAGTTTGGTTTGAGTAACTGAACCCAATTCCTCCCCAAATTTAGCATACTGGAAGCTTTTTCCACCCAAATTCGCATGAATTTAGAGCGCATGTTTATTTACCTGATTTTTACCCCCCCTTTTTTTCCGAATTTGGAAAAACATATTTCCTGAAAACTTTAGGCTCTTCCTCTCACTATCGGGATGAACTCCAGCCCAGCCCAAAGGCCAATTGCAACGTTTATTTGTCGTTCCTTTACTGTTGTTGTCTGAGGTGCCTATTATTTATTTATTTATGATTGTACCTCAAGTGCCCTCGCGGGGCGTTACATGAGGGGGGAACAAACGCACACATGAACATACAAGAACATATGCTAAATGCACATAAGAACAAGGACTTGCGGTAGTGGCGGCAAGATCAAAAACCGAAGTATGTAGACAACAGCGTCAGAGACTGAGACGAGGGACTGGGGGAGGTCACTCCAAGCAGCAATAGTATGGGGAAAATAAGAATACAAAAAATAAGAAGTAAGACATGTTATGGGCATTACTTTACATGTATGATCACACCTGGCTGAGATGTAATGAGCTGGGGCAACAGAGGAGGGACAGATAGAAGAGTTGTAATAGAATTTATGAAAAAGACAAGACGAAAGAAAGTTCTACGAAGCGAGAGCAGAGGCAAATGAATTGACGACTTGAGAGGTGTTATTAACGGCACAACATACCAAATACTGCATCAGCGATAATGAGTGAATGCAAATTATAGAAGAAAAAAAAAGTGAACAGGCAGGGCATACAACTACAAGCACAAAACAACCAACAAAGCATTTCGCATATCAGTTGAGTGAGATCATAACGTTACGTAATTGTTTGAACACGTACGTACGTGTTTGAAATCCAGACCTACCAAAGCAGCTTCAATGTGTTGTTACGTAACGTTTAGAGTGTGCCAAGTTAACAGAACAGTAGTGACTATTGCTATGTGCGAGTTCAAGACTAGGACCCAAAACTAGCTCACCAAACATTTAGCTAATGGTAGCCAAACCTCCATGAAAATATTGCAGAAAATTATATGAATATTATACAGAACATACAAAATTACACGTCTCCGCATGAGGTGGGAAAAGCCGTTGTAGCCATGAATATCTAAATGTCACAGCTCATGAACAACAAATAAAGGAAAGTGGCAAAGGTTAACAATTGTTGCATGAAACTATAAACAACAGAAGTGCATTCTACCAGCTAGCTTGTATGCCATATAAACAAATCATCATCTGTTGACATTGACTGCAGTGCTCTTTTCTGCACTGTTTGGAGTAGACATCGTTTAGTTCACATTTGGCAGTACAAAAATGCAGATGACCTTCACAATGTCAACTGGTACGTACGTGCAACATGATTTTGGAAACTTGTAGTAGTTCAGCGGTGATGGATAGCATTCACGTTCAACAGATGCCTGGAATGAAACACAATGTGCAGGGGTTATTCATTTGGAAACAGTGACGATAATTGCTGTGATATCTGTAATGGGATACGCAGTGATCATTAGTATGATCATTGCAAAAAAAAAGAAAAGAGGGTCGAGCTCACCTCGTGCACCAGACGATCAATTTCGTCGGTGGTCACACCAATATCCGCAGCTCCCAAAGCCACATCGAGGACCTCCCTCGCAAGCTGCGTAAAAACATATAGAGCTATTTAATCGCCATGAGTGATGTTGTTTCGAAGGTAATCACTACTGTACTCTCATGTCTGGTCAAAATCATGGAAAAAATAGAAAAATCAAGGTCTGGATTTTTGCTCCAGCAATTTATCATTCCAGATTGTTTTCCCTTTGCCTCACAACAAGATCCTTTAATCAGTGAGGAAACGAAATGCTGTGCTGTTGCTTAGAAACACGCACTTCTATTCAATGACACGATCAGGGCCATACAGTTCCCCCAAGACAGATTACGGCGTTCCCCCGACTGCCAAAGTCTTGTTTCCAAACGCCACGAACAAGATGGCGCATATTTCCTTCAATTCGAAATGAAATGTTCTTATGAGGTATAATGTCCTGCTCAATGTCTCGAGTTTTTCTGGTGAATATTTCCACTTTGCTTCTCATTATATCTTGTCAGTTTGTACTGACCCTCGAACCACTGCACTCAGTGTCACCTGCATCCAAAACTGTGCACACACAACAGAGCATCGAAATCTCTTCAAAACAAATATCGTTGTGTGCCCGTCTGGCAGACATATTATAATGGACTACAATACCTTTGATGCCAAACGAACACCTTCAATCTCTTCGTCATCCAGTACTTTGATGTGAGTGGAACCTTTCACGGCTTGTTCACTCAATGGGTAACCTGCGCATTCAACGTCAATATGTGGGTTTGTGAACCAAGTCAAAAACCTGTCAACTCAAACTCTAAGCAATGGACGCACACCTTAGTGCACATCGAAGCATAGGGACACATACCTTCGGGATGATCCGCGTAATCAGGGCGCATGATATGATCCGGTACTTCACGTTTCGGGGACTATAAATGGGGAAACAAATGCATTTACGTTACGCAGAACAGAAACGTTATCACGGCGCATAAGATTTCAAACTTCAATACCAGTGGATACGGTCTTAGCTTTCCGGAAAAAGTGTAAGATGGCCATGGATTATAAGGGGCTTTACTTGTTTCTGAAACAGCAGCAAGATGAAGTGTGATGAAAGGAAATGTGAGCCTGCACTGCATCTCAAATGCGCAATCGCCCAATACTTACTGACACTCTTGTGCACTATTTTATGGGCATCCCAATTTCCCTTGAAGCAAGCCTGCACAGAAATCGTGACTCAGAATGATGGTACACTCTGTACTCGTTCGAGAACGAAATCATTATGTGACCAATCCAATAATAAGTCGACAACTGCGCGATACTCTCTGGCCTTGATCGTATACCACTATGCCACTTAATTTAGGACTTTAACCACACACGGTACCATGATCGATTCCACGTTGAGTGACCACATTGTCTGCTTTTATGTTGAGACAACAACTATACGAGCGACAGTATTCGAAAAATAGTCGGAAGTGAGCAGCGTGAACGAGCTTAAAACACGTGCGTGGTATGCTCTTAACGCAGTGTAATTACTGGTTTGACAAATAATTACCTGTGAGCAGAAGTAAGAGCCCTTGATCCCAAGCTTTATGCAAGTGGGACACTGTAATTTTGCCGAACTATTACACCCCAAACTCCCACAAATGTTATGTAAAACCTCTTCTTGCACCCCCTCCATTCCGATGGCAGCCATTTTCGTACAACCCCGATCTGGCCGCCACCTGGAGCAGCGCTCCTTTCAAAAAAATTTACGGTCGCTAGCGTGTGATGTTATGCTGATTGTTGCGCAACACCAAAGTTGTTGTTTAGTGTTGAGATTACGTTATTGACAAATCTTCCAGAACAGGAAACATGGCTGGAACGTGATAGCTGATAACCTCATGTTGGATAACCTTGACCGCATGTGTAGCATTTGTGCACACGGCCCGAAACTGTAAACAATCAAATATACAGCCAGCCAATGAGTCCCTATCGTGAGCCCGGCAAAAGACCTAGCATCTAGCCAGAGGACGGCTCACTGCTTGTCGCTGCAACATCACTCCCTCACTCTTTTTTTAGTTTCGCCAAGTAACAAGTATCAGGACGATGCCGGACTCATTAGATTCCACCAGTGGCATGGTGAGTTGCTATCTGGATAAGCTTCGAAACCTAGTCATGCGCAGAAACGATGATAAGCGCAGGGAAACTACCCAAGCAGCACAATGTACAGAAAGTCGAGTGCAATAGGGGTGGTCGGTATATGTCTTATCAGAGTACTGCAGTTTCACGAATCTGTTCAAGGCATTCTACCTACCCGTCCCAAGCAACTACCCAAGCAGCACAATCTACTGAAAGTCGAGTGCAATAGGGGTGGACGGTATGTGTCTTATCAATGTTCTTTAGTGTCACGAGTCTGTTCAAGGCCTTCCACCTACCCGTCCACCCCTATTGCACTCGACTTTCAGTACATTGTGCTGCTTGGGTAGTTTAGTGTGCATGTCAAAAACGAGGAACCGGCGATGGCGTTGTCGGTGGCTGGAACAGAGCTCTATGCAACAGACCACGTTGATGGCAGGTTGGAAGATTTGGAAAAGGACCCAACATATGTGGCAGCGCAGTAAAAATAGTTACGGTCTTGAGGTACCTGCAAGGAGACGCGCCATTTATCGTATCAAAAGTCGACATGGTATCAGCTCCTCCGGGGAGGATCAAAGGATTTTTCTGATGAGGGGTCCAGTCTAGGACATCATGGTGCATACATTGCCTAAGGTCAATCGGAGCACTTGGTGACGACAGAGATTGAAGGGGGAGAGCAGGTGTCTTTATCACGTTCTTCACTGTCGCTACCAGGTGCTTCAATTCATCTAAGGCGGTGTATGCAGAATGCCGTCTTAGACTGTAAGTACTAGGTTACAGTTCTTGGACATGGCACATGCTGCAAACTGCTATGCTGCTGCAAAGATGCAAATATTTTTGACTATTCCATTTGTACCCCTGAGTACAGGGGTGTGTCTTACCCCTGTTCCCTCCAACTGCATATTAAAATTGTTCTTTCACAGACTTCATGCTCAGGCACACGTTATGCAAAACACTCAAAATCTGTAAGCTTTTTAGCTTTTTTTAATTTTTTTTTTGCCCAGGAACTGATGGAATTTGGTCCTGGGCTACTTTCTAGTCCACATGTCATGAGAAGGGCTCCTCTCTGCATGACCATGATGCTGGTTGTTTAGTGAAGATGAGACAACTGATGTTCTGAGGCTGGAACAAATGAACAATAAGAACACATGACGTACATACATGAACAATATGACGCACCCTGGAAGTCGCTGAGAAGGCGTGTTAGCTTAGCTCAATTGGTAGAGCCCTGGACCGGTAATCCAGAAGATGTGGGTTCGAGTCCTACAGCTGGCTAACCTTTTCAGTGACTTTCATCTTTCATTGTTTAGTGAAATAGTGTTGGCCAGGTCAATTTGTTTGTTGTAAAATGCTTTGTTACCATGTCTGTGAAAGGCAACAGGATTTCATTCGTGCTAGCTACGGATGCCTTGCTCCTGCAGAGAAATCGGCAAATTGCATAGGCATAACTGTTCTTAATCCTAATCTCCCCCTCCCCCAATATGTTAGGTTTCCTGTTACCGAACTCAAGATTGGTGCTTTTTTGTTTCAGCCTATTTACTGTAAGGCAGCTGTGGCATGGGAGCCTTCTGAACCATTAAAGATTGAAACCGTAGAGGTTGGTGTGCCTCAGGCGGGAGAGGTGCGAATAAAGGTGTGTACAACCCTCGTTTTTACCTATGCTAAATTTATGGGAGAGAAGTGTTCATTGGCGATACAGGGGGTTCCATGCCATTTCAGGTTCTGTTCACCGGTGTATGCCACACAGACTCCACTACCCTAGAAGGCCTTGACCCAGAAGGGGTGTTCCCCTGCATCCTTGGTCATGAGGGTGCTGGAATTGTAGAAAGCGTGGGACCTGGCGTAACTGGCTTTAAGACAGGTACATTTTGTGACCTACACCCATTGTTTGATGTGAAGGGTGATGAAAGCGCTCACAATTGGATCGTTCAAACAGCTAGCGGGCCGCATAAATTTGCCGTTTGCGTCAGGTACACATCCTGAATATGTAGTCAAAAATGTTACTTTCTGTGTATTTCTCCCTGAGTTGAAAATATATGCTGATCAACATGTACTGCTCAATCCAAGAAGTAGATTTTTGTCCCCACATTGACATAGTACTTGAAGTAGTAACCTGGATTGAGGAGTCTTTAAGTATTGACAGTGTTCTTCTTTTCCTGCAGGAGATCATGTGATTCCCCTGTACATTCCGCAGTGCAGGGAGTGCAAGTTCTGCAAGCACCCAAAGACAAACCTTTGTTCTAAAATAAGGTACTGACATGGCCACCTTATAGTGCTCAATACAGGGGGGGTTCACAGCAGAACGAAGTACGTTTGGTCTTCAAAGAATTGCATTGTAACAATATGCACTATTGTGTTGGGACATTGTGCTTTTGTATTCATCTTTACTTACTCTTGTAGGTTTAGCATGGACGCATAGTTGCAACATCACTGTGAGCCAAGATGTGACACATTAACAAGTGTAATGAATGCACTCAGAAAGCATAAATTTGTGCCTAGTCTGTTGTAAAAGAACATGTTGTTACTCAAAAAGCTCCTGACGAAGCCATTTGTGGCAGCATAGACCATTATATTTAGAGCCTGAAGTTTTAGGGCTTAACACGTTTCTTCCCCGAATTTGCACCCTTGAACGTTGCCTCTTTAGGGTGAAACCCGATTTTTACCCGGCAAATTACCCTGTCTGAAGCGTCTGTAGGAATGCACAGCTGTTTTGGCAGCAAATGCAATTACATCACTGTTTGTACCAAACCAGTACAGTTCGTATGGGTAATAGAGCCCGATTTCTTCCTGAATTTAGCATACCGGAAGTTTTTCCACCCAAATTCGCATGAATTTAGAGCACATATTGATTTCCCCGATTTTGACCCCCGATTTGGGAAAAAAATATTTCGCGAAAACATCAAGCTCCAAGTACATTATATGTCACGCATTTGTATCATGCAAAGTCAATGTCTACACAGACATGTGCATTGCTTTTCAGAGGAACACAGGGTCGTGGTGTGATGCCTGACGGCACCACTAGGTTCACGTGTAAGGACACCAAGATCTTCCACTTCATGGGGACTAGCACATTCAGCGAGTACACTGTCGTTGCTGCGATATCGCTGTGTAAGGTATGGATAACGTTTGCACTTTGGGTTATTTGTTATGTTCTCTGTGTATGTGTATATATACTGTGAATGAAGAAATATTTTCATCGCCGTACAGATAAACCCTGCTGCGCCATTGGACAAAGTTTGCCTCCTTGGATGCGCTGTTTCCACAGGTTATGGGGCGGCCTTAAATGCTGTGGACATTAAAAAAGACAGCACGGTTGCCATATGGGGCCTGGGAGCTGTCGGACTTTCAGTGGCAATGGGTGCAAAGCAGAAGGGTGCGAAGACCATCATTGGTATAGATATTAATGAAGACAAGTTTGCCAAAGGTAGAGGTCCTACTATACTTTGTTTTTAGCGTAGAACCAAATTAGGTGAAAAAAAATCTTTTTTTTTCTCAGCTAAGTTGTTTGGTTGCACGGAATTTGTGAATCCGAAAAAGTTGGACCAGCCTATTGCGGCTCATCTGATACAGAAGACGGACGGGGGCTTGGACTTCACATTTGAGTGCATTGGAAATGTCCAAACTATGGTAAGTGAATTCACGTCCAAGTTGCTTATACCTGAAAGTATAGAGCCACATCTGAACCTTAAACCACTCACTGCGAGGGATGATGTTACGAATGCAGCAATATTTTTGTCTTTAATGTGGCATCAAACAACTTTGAGCATGCATGTGTTGTGTTCCGAATGATGAGCACAGGGAGACTAAGGTGCTTTATCTGGGCTACTCCCGCCATTGTTGTAGGTTTGACAGAGGCCATATTTACACCAGGCTCTGCGTTCCCAATTCCCAATCATTATCATCGTTAAGTGGTTGTTGTCTTCGCTTGTATTCCCAGTGTTGTGCGAGGGGTAGTATGAAACGAAATAACACTTAACAAAGTATACATGTATTTTTTTTTAAGACTATGATTTTCTGAAGATCTTGTAGCTTTTATAGACTCTGTTACAGTCAAAACTGAATGAAAGCTAATATGAAAGCGAATTGTCATATTAACGAAAACCACGTGTTACGAGTCGTACCACGCCCTTTACGTAAGCTTCGAAAAGTAGAAAATTATGCAAACTGGCGTAAGGAGGCATTTTAAAACAATGTGTAGCACGTTATTTTCTCGAAAAAGTCCGATAAATATGTTTGCTTAGTGTAATTCTCAATCTGACGCGTATCCGCTTCTTCATTTCGTCAATCAGCTCTGTTCATTTGCGCTTGTTCTCAGACATGTTCGATGAATGCCGTATGACTGCAGCTCAACTCTGACCAATATGACAAAGGACACTGCTCTTTTAAGCGTGTCAGACAGGGGCCATCATGAGTCACCCCGAAATTGGGCCCCCGTTTTGGCCGTTATTGGTCAGGAGAACCGCCAGTTCAGTGACTAACGGTTGTAGTAACGAGGGTAAAGTACATGTGTTCTCCCCCTGGTTATGCTGAAAATACCGGTCATTGTAATATAAAAGGGAGTGTCACGTTAAAGGGAGTGTCACGTTAACGCAAAAGAGCTAATGCGGAGGCCATTGAGAGGGAACGGTTCCCGAGAAAAATGGTTGTAAAGCGGGGACGTTGTATTAATGAGTGTCATATATTAACGAGGTTCGACTGTATTTATATATGGATGCTTTTATTTCCTGAATTTCCCACCTTTGCTTTTATAACTAAGAGATATGTGCTGAAAAATGCAATGTTGTACCTCAGAGGGATGCTTTGGAGTCATGCCACAAAGGCTGGGGAGAATCTGTCATTCTCGGTGTCGCAGCAAGTGGTAAAGAAATTTCTACAAGGCCATTTCAGTTGGTGACTGGTCGTGTTTGGCGAGGATGTGCTTTTGGAGGTAGGTGTTTGAACAATGCAACTGTCAATATATAAAGGACGGTTATTCTTCTTCTTATTTTCAAGAAGAAGGGATTCTTCTTAAAGGAAGGAAGGAATGTTAGCTACCCATGACTCACAACTAATTCCTTTAGATTAATCTCTGCAGATTAACTTCCGCACTGACAACTGTACAGCAAAATGATTTTGTTCGTGACTCTTCATTTTCTTGAGAGGCGGAACGTCTCTGAACATTATTTTTCTGTCATCGTAATTCTTAGTTGCGTACTGTATTGTTTGTTAAAACGCTTTGCATATTAGTTTAGGTGACATACTTTTACATATGATGGCACGATTTTGCCAACACTTTCACTCACTATGTAAGTGTGCCTTTCTAGGGTGGAAGAGTGTGGACAGTGTCCCCAAACTAGTCGATCTTTATATGAAAAAAGGGATCATGCTCGATGAGTTTATCACGCACACAGTAAAGATTGAAGAAGTCGCTGAAGCCTTCAACCTGATGTATGCAGGCACTGCGTAAGTACATTAACTGTTCATACTTAGAGCCTGAAGTTTTAGGGTTTAACCCGATTGTTTCCTGAATTTGGACCCTGAATTGAAGGTTGCCTCTTTAGAGTGAAACCCGATTTTCTACCAGGCAAATTGCCCTCACTGAGACGTCTGGAGGGATGCACACTAACTTGTTTGGCAGCAAACACAGTTACATCGCCATTTGTACCAAACCAGTTCAGTTAGTTTGAGTAACTGAGCCGGATTTCTCCCCGAATAAAGCGTACTCGAAGTTTTTCCACCCGAATTCGCATGGATTTAGAGCACATGTTTATTTACCCGATTTTTACTCCCCGAATTTAGAAAAAAATATTTCCCAAAAACGCTCTATTCATGCTTCACTGCACTGGCCAATAGCACGTTATTAATGATAATGTTCTCAACTGTCTCCCTTCACCCTTCTCACTGCTTCGGAATACACTCTTGTTCCACTTATCCAGATACTGTAAGACAACCAGATGACATGTTATCTTTAAAAAAAAAAAAAAAAACTGCCCCATTTTCATTAGAACTGCACTCAGTAATTCAGTGTCTGTATCTGGACATAGAACACTGAGGGCATTCTGGATATCCGAAAGGTACACTCTTAGAAATGAACTTCACCGCATTGCATGCTCCTACCCAACCATCATCTCAACTGACATGGTTATCTACCATGATTTCTTTAAAATGGGAGGTGTACGCCTTTTTTGTGACACTTATGCTGTTCATAATTGAACCTCTGTATGCAATAAAAAAGAATCGAAGATCGAAGAAAATCGAAATATCCCAAACTGAGAAAATGGGCCTGATCTGATCGTCCGTCCCACTGACACACATGCATTTCCTGTTTCTTACCCTCCTGTAGCAGGCCAATAAGTTGCAATACGGTCTGAAATTTTCTTCGCCAGGTACATACTGGTATGTCATTGCAGCAAAAATAGTAAAAAGGGGCAACACCCAAGCTCATTGCCAGCCAGGTGCTCAGTGTCCTTAATCCTTCGCCCTTGAGCCCTAATTCCCCGAACGTCTTTGGCCTTTTTGTGCTTTGTACATAACTGGCCGCTGTGTCCATTCATATGTTGTGCTACGTCATCTGTATGTCTGCCTGAACTTTTCTAGCCACCTCCTTTGTAGCACATTTATTTGTGTTCTTCTCAGCCCTCACCCTCTACTCTTTTGTGACTTGGGTTTGATATATTCTTGACCATTTGTGGCAGGTGCTCAAATTTGAAGAAGTGCAGCCTACTGCACGAAAGCCTCGTCTTTTTCGCAAATTAAACCGTTTAATGCTCTCAGCCGTTTCCTCTTTACTTGTAAAAAGGGGGATAAGTCGACTTAACCCCTTATTGCATACAGAGCTTCAATTGTCACAGAAAAGGCATATGCCTCCCATTTTCAACAGATCAGGGCAGATAACGATATCATTCGATATTATAGTTAGCTAGGAGCGTGCTATGCAATGGAGTTCATTTCCAAGAGAGTGTTACGACCCCTGTTGTGCCATCTCTCTCAAGCCAGACTGAGTCAGTGAGAGCATCTGTCTCTCACTGACTGGGTTATTCATCGGACAGTTTCATACTTTACTTGTAAAATTCTGTTCCTGAGAGTCACCAGGGTCACTGCTTGTGGCAAGAGGTGGGCAAACTGATAGATGGTGAGCACAGCTAATCATTAGAGGTGACAAATGTCTCGAAGTCACTGTGCACCAGCATAAAATGTTCTGCTTCCTCCTTGTGTGGTGGCAGTGAGTATGAGATATAAAAATTTGTTTCACAATTACGCAAAATAAGGTTTAATTCAGCCCTGTTAACTTCCTTTGCCTGTGACGTCTTGGCTTGGGTCGTGCCCAATGGCTGTCTTGTAGCGTTCCTTTCGTGAAAGGGTTGTTGCAGCTGACATGATCGTGGCACATAGAGTGTGCTTACAGTGTACTTTTTGAAATGTCTGATTCTAGCTCTACTAATTCATTATGGTGTTGTCTTATTACAGTGTCAGGACAGTGGTCAGCTTCTGAAGGAATTTCGGTATGAAGCTCCAGTTTTCACTATCCCCTTTCCTAACATTTATTCAAATAAATGCTCCTTGTTGCTATACTGCTGTGTTCGGTCCTGATGAAAAATATGCTAGCATATAATTCAGGTATAAAATGTTGAGGAAATGCCATATAAAATTTTTGATCAGTACACACTGACAGAACCGGGAACAAGTGTGTCAACTCAGTTGAAGCTGCTACGTTCGGTAAACTGGAATGAAACAGTAAGTTTCACATGCACAATGATGATGATGACGACGACGGGAAGTCTGCCCAGGGCACACACTAACCCCCCCCCCCTTGTCCTCAACTCCTTCCTGCTGTCCTCTCTCCATCTGTCCACATCTGTATGCCGTTCATAGCCACAGTTGCTTCACAGCACTAACATGGAATTTAAATAACAAAACAAAAAGAAAACACTGAACAGGCTGTGCCTACACTAAACTTTCGAGGGCACGGTCATTCATGATCCAGCTTAAAGCTTGGCTCGCTGCAGCAGACATTGTGAAACAATACCTTTATTTTCACCTTGGCTTTCTACAGGTACAGGAGATATGTAACAATTTCTAAAACATACAGTAACACTGGGAAATACTTCTTTCATTTCTGACTGGGCATATAGCTCGTACAATACTGTTAAACAATTAATTAGTAGCACACAACACTCAACCAACACAGCAAAAGTTGGATCAGAACCCAGTTGTGCCAACAGCGGGATGTGACTTTTTTTTTTCTTATTTATCATCGAGAGAGGTTGGAATGTTTGCAGGCCAAAACAACAACAACAACACAGACAGTGACACTGCTATAAAAGTGCACACAAAGGTGATGACACATTCCATGCCTGCTACAAACAAAAAATTGCGAAACTGAACAATACACGTAAGTTTATTAGCAAACTCAGTAAACTGGGTGACAACTGAAATGGAAGACATGGATTTTGTTGTGTCTGCTGATGGAATGGCAAAAGGGTTCCAACAGAAAACAACATTCTAAAAACAAAAGGTACAAAGTCTAGCAAAGTAACTGTACAACGTAGGTACCTAAGAACCTGTAGCCAAAGCTAGATTAAATAAAACACTAAAGAGTAGGACCGTGCAAATATTTGAAATTTCAAATACAGAGAAAATATTTTGTTCTTATTTACACAATTTGACTCGTTAAACCAAGAGTGGAATAATTTCGAGCTTTCCTTTCTAACTGGCTATGAATTTCCTCATAAGGTGATCACGTCACAGAATGATGTTCCCACGTAATACCGAGACCACCCGATTGTTAGAAAATATCGTCAGTGCGGTTCTGGTAAGTCTGCTCCTACCATAGTTGTCGAGTATGGATTCCTGTGCAGTATAATTAGTATTCCTATATTGCAAACAGATCACGAGAGAAGTGTCAAACAAGGCAGTTTCAATTTTGTCTGTCCGCAAACTTGTATGAGTACTATATGGTTTGGACTGCACGCTCTCGTAAGAGCACGTACATAAATGTGAATAAGTGCGCATTGTGTGATGTACATTCAGACGTAATTTTTTTTTCTCGCTTATTGCATTTGAGTATTTCCACTATTTGCACACTTCTACTAGAAACGAATGAGAGTCCCAAAATACTCCACTCCATTTCGTGTGCCGTGGCTAGACGAAATGTTGGATTTGTAAGCTGACTAGTTTTGTCTTTTACATTTATATTTTCTCAGCTGAACAGCCAACACTAAACTTCAGTGACACAGTAGGCATAGTGGGTAGGCTCTGAGATACCAAAAAAGCGGGTGAAAAATTTAAACTCTGAATTCTTGTCAAGGTTCAAGAGAGAACCCTGAAAGCCAGTCAGTGTTTGAGTTCGGTCTCGAGTGTTTACCTTCAAATGGCCCCAGTAAGATCCTGAACGTTGCTTCAATCCGAGCTCTCCATGTACTATATACCACTAAACCTAAATGTTGCCCAGATGTTATTCAAAGCATTAATCTTTGTCCACTGCCTTCAAGCATAATTTCCCTTTGTGGAAACTGACGCTGTTGGTGAAACTGATGGACAGGAAAAGCATTTCGGTTGTTGCGACAAACACCACTTCCACTGCTGTCTTCGGTACGGGGCAGCACACACAAGGAAAGCTAGGTGGGGACTCGTTTGCTAATTATCTGACAACTGCTAAATGCTGGCACCACCTATTGCACTGAACTGGAGATGAGAAAAATGCGAGTACCACAACGTACTACAAAATGTTTTCCAAAGGGAAGGGTGGAGATCTAGTACTCCGAGGGCCGGTCTCCAGATCCACCTTCCCTTTCATCATCGTCGTCATCGTCATCATCTTCCTCTGTGTCATCATCCGGCGATCTGTTTCTATTGCTCTTGTTCAGCAAGGATTCTGCAATGAAAAGGTAGACCCCTATAGTTGCTGCTAAATCGATACAAGGACACACTGTGTGCATAGGGCCAATGTGTCTTTCGGGTTTTGCGTCCTTTGAAAATTGGGGGGGGGTTAAGAATCGGGCGTTATTTCTGGTGCCGTAAAACGGGGTAAAATTGGACAATGTCGGGTTGAAAAGCAGATTTTCGGGACGAAAATAAAAACAAAAGAGCACTTCCCGCATTTTAGATAATGTGACCAAACGTTCCAATTTAGGCGGGACAGGCCCGGCTGTCCCACCAGCCTTCTTGGGGACAGTGTTTTGTCCTGCTGTTTTGCTGGAACGATCCCTGAATGGAAAACAAAAGCGGCTAAACAAGGGCTTTCTACTCCCATATTGCCCTCTTCCGGCTCGCATCTTTCCACGATCTAGCCAATGGAATATTATGATGTGTTGACTGATATAAGCCATCCCCCTTTGACAGTATACTTCATCGAAAGGAAAGCTCTCTTGCGCGCGCTTTGCTCATCAAGCTGGCCCGGCGGGAGGAGAATGGTCTTGATATGATGAATCATCGCGACGCTGACGATAATGACTAAATGGAAGTGCAAGTGCAGTGATTCAGGGCGTTCGGGACGAGATATTCTGTTCATACCGGACGAGTATAAGGACACAGTAAATACATCCTGGTCAAGGTATTTAATGTGTGCTCTCGGCAGTACTGAGATTGCAAAATGTAATAACTATTAACCTCCACATCCCAAACGAAATACAAAAGAGAGAATACAAAAATTCAATTCGAATAGATTTACACCTTTTACATCGTTCTCGTAAGTGTTTAAATAAACACGCTTCACAAGTCGCTATACAAACAATAAGTAGACAGACCAAAAAAGAATTCAAATTAAGAGGCAATGAAACATAATATCATTGGTAGAGCCTGAAGTTTTCGGGAAATTTTTTTTTTTCTAAATTCAGGGGGTAAAAATCTGGTAAATAAACATGTACTCTGAATTCATGCGAATTCGGGTGGAAAAACTTCCCGTATGCTATATATTCGGGGAGAAATGTGGCTCAGTTACTCAAACTGAAAGTATGTACTGGTTTGATACAGACTGTGATGAACTGCATTTTCTGCCAAACAAGTTAGTGCGCATTCCCACATACGTCTCAGTGAAAGCAAAATATTTTTTTTTTTTTTATTTACAATTTGCCAGGTAAAAATCAGGTTTCACCCTAAAGGGGACAACCTTCAATTTGGGGTGCAAATTTGGGGTAGAATCTGGTTAAACCCTAAAACTTCAGTCTCTAAATTCATTGAGAATTCGCGAAGTCAAATGTATTTAGTTTGCTGCCTGACAGACCGCTGACGGACCGAGTGCGATAACACACACGGATGCAGCAGACGAACAGGGCACCCACTACCAACTGAGGTTTATTACTGAAGCACACAGATTTTGTTCCTTCTCGTCCTCCTCACCCCTCTACCTTGCAAGATAGTTGCAGGTGGGCACCTTCCAGGTGCCGCAGTGGTCTCTATGCAGTCAAATGACTGGGGATTTGATCAGATTAGGCTGCTTCAACCTGCCGTAACATACCACAATCGGGGCGTTCCCTTCTTCGGGTGTTAGCAAATTCGGCCCCGTGACGGTCGACGCACCAGCACGTGCCAGCACTGGAATGGCACTGCGTGGGCAGGAAATAGCCCTCCTCGTCACACTGGGGAATATAGGCTCCTACGAGGAGACACTTGTGTGAGGTGTCGCTCTCATAAAACAAGTGCTTTTGAGATCTCGTTACGGTTGTTATGGGGTATTTACAAAGACTTACCAACTAAGCCTGGTGTAATGCGCCTGATTGCCGAAGCGCACGGTCGTTCTGTAATGAGCAGAAATAATTTAGTGACATGGTCCCAGTTGTGACTTCGTAGTTGGAATTCAAAGATACTGACAGTCTTTTCAAAGGCTTCAATGTGAGTTTGCTCTGCAACCAAGAATAATCTATTGCTGTAAGGTGTTTGCCTCACAGTACAGTAAATACCAGTAAATGTCAGTTAAATACAGTAAATGTCAGCACCCATGCATATGCCACTGGCAAGATAACTAATGGTAGGGGACAGAGACACGGAACAAGGATAGACGACAAATTCTCAGACTTGGCAAAAGGTTTATTACTTTTCTAGGTTATTAGGTTAGGTTATGTTTAGGGCCTGACTTTTTCGGGTTTTATTTTTAGCCAAATTCGGGGGGTAAATATCGGGTGATATTTTTCATTTGAAAATTCGGGTGTATTCGGGTTAAATCCCGTTACGGCATATTCTGTCGTCAGGAATTCGGGTGCATTCGGGTGATTTTTTTTTTTGTTTAATAAAAATTTGTCTTAACATAGAACTAATGTTTAGCAATGTTATCAAACTTTATTTTAATGCACGCTTATGAGTGTGCCACGCGACCCGGATGTTTTCGGGTAGATTCGGGTTAAACGCGAATTTTACAGATTTCGTTCGGGGGGGAAATATCGGGTGGATACGGGTTTAACCCTAAAAAGTCAGGCCCTAGTTATGTTATGTTAGGTACGTTTTTTAGGTTATTACTTTAAAGGTTTATTATTTATATAGATAATTACGATGTTCTTGTGATGACCTTTTTTCCATAAGTTATGCTTTCCAAAGTGCATGTTGGGGCTCTAATTACATTTGAAGATTAGATCTGTCAACCAATCAGATGGTCTCTGACCGCACTGAAGCCATAGCCACAACGAAAACGTGGCATAAATGATATGCAATCAGACCTGTTCACATAATGACATTGATAGCAACCTGCAATTGTCATAAGTATCACACATAGGAACTTTTGCGAAACTAATGACACTGATGGCAACACGTAATTCCATTGTTCTACTCGAGTAGCATTAAAATAAAAACTTTCACAAAATTGCTGGCCGTATCTCAAAGTATTTCAAAGGTACAACACCCTGTTACTCACGGGACTTGTTGAAGCAAGCACACCACTCCACTGTGCTCAAAAAGGAGTCCCGGTTAACGTCACACACAGCCAAGTAAGGCTGAAGGCATTTTTCGTGGTCGTCGTGTTCGAGATCGTACAGCTCCCTCAGGGTGAGCAGCAAGTTGCCGTCAGAATCCAAGTGGTGAAACATCCAGCCCACTTCATGCTTGCATTCCGGGAGGCTATCTGTGCAGGTGAAGATAACGCAACACCGATAAAAATACACATTAGAATAGCTGCTCAAGAGGCACAACTCTTACAGTCGGAAACTCTGTGTGTCCGCCTTCGGGTAGAGACCTGGGTGCTGTACTGGTGATCGCTCATGACCACTGAGAACCAGTCTAGCAGACGGTCACCCATTGCCTGCAAATCTTCACTATTACAGCCTGTAAAGAACAGAAATGGGGGTTTTGCCATGAATGAATGTAGTTTGTTGCATAAGTCAGTTATAATTAGGGCCTGACTTTTTCGGGCTATATTTTCCAGCAAAATCTGGGATAGAGGGGGGGGGGGTAAATATCGGGTTATATTTTGCTTCAATAATTCAGGTGTAATCGGGTCGAACTGAACCTGATTCAACCTAATTCTGGTTGGATCGGGTTGGATCAGGCGTAAATCTTTGGTTTACTCGGCATAATACACATGACACACCAGTAGACACAGAGTATCAATATTTAGTCCATGCATCTAAGAGGCAGCAGGGTCCCTGTTTTGACAGTTTGTATTAACATATTTATGCAGTTACAACACAGTTTCCAAAGTTGTGTGTTAGTTGTGATGACCTCGGATTCCCCTGGTCCAGTAGTTTCCGGGGAAATACTGGGTTAAACCCTGTTTTTCCTGATTTGAATCGGGAGGTAAATATCGGGCATAATCGGGTATAACCCTAAAAAGTCAGGCCCTAGTTATAATATTTTCCTTATTTTACCTTTTTCCTTCTGCGTGGTAACTGATGCCTTGTTTGTCAGTATGCTGTTCTGTTTCTGGTCCTTCCCCGTCCAAGTACCCTTGCCACTTTTGGTTTTCACTCTGCAGTGTCATACGAAGCACATCAAGAGTACATAACTATACATAAACATTTCATGGAGCTCTTGGGGCAACCGTCACTTCAGTAAAGTTAAAGAAAGCAGCAATGTGTTCAAAAGCATGTCTGTGTCCCATAAGATACAATATAATTAGGGTTCCCGTTGTTCGGCGCTAAATTTTTTTAGAGGTTCGGTGGGAGAAATCGGTGGCTATTTCACTCACCGGTGGTAATATTTTAAAACGTAAAGACACCTAGTGGAAACTTTCAAGGAACGTGGCGGGAGTTTCTCATGCATAGAGTGAACCAACACTTGATGTCCTCCAGTTTTTTTTTTGCTTTTTTTTTTCATTACAATGCCAACTGATAAAATCGGGCTGATAAGTATAATAATCGGGCAGATAATAATCTTTTGCGGGGACAAGTGGGAGGCTGCACCACCGTGTCACGGCTCAGCGTGTGTTCTAAGGGTCTGTAATACGTACTTTGGTGTGGAGCACAATGTATGCCTTTCAAGCTTGAACAAAAAGCTAGTGCTAGCAACTTATGCGACCAATGTCACAAAGTGGAACCGAAAGCAATAACCCACTGGCAGCATACACTACTTTTCATGCGCTGCGTTAGGAAATTGCTGCAGCAGACGCAACTACGGGTCTCTGTAGGTTGAATTTCAATATGGAATTCCCCGTTTTCTTTGTATGTTTGCAATACATACATGCAATATCCACAATCGGCTGCAGGTTCACAAGCAAGCTATCGAAAGGCACATAGGATGCTGTCTAGTTTTGCTATAGGCAGTAATGAAATGCTTCAGAATGCAGTCGGCCCATTCCGGCTTGGCTATGTTTAATTCTCCTACTTGTGCACTTTGGTTAGCTCATGAAGCCAGCAAATCACTCCACAGTACACGCTTAAAACAAAGCTTCACCGCATAGCACGCTGAAGGCCAACCGTTGTACAGAGCGATACCTCAATCACTCTTGATTTGTGGAAAGCGTGGGGCGTACGCCTTTTTCTGACAGTTAACATTTCTTCGTGTGTCACAAAAAGGCATACGCCTCCCGTTTTCAACAAATCGGGAGAGAACGATGTCATTCGGGATGATGGTTGGCTAGCTGCGTGAAGATCATTTTTAAGAGTGTACAAGTACTTAATCGCACATGATGCAAATGTGGGGTGTGTACCACAGTATCTGAGCAGGACCCACGTGGCAATACAGAGACGTATCACTGCAGCCACAGCAATTCTGCGACACAATGAACAGACAGCACATGGCACCAACAAGAAAGAGAGTTGAATCTTCCATTTGTGCTGCTACTCATGCACAGGACTACCTGCAAAGCTTTCGGCCAACGGTTACCGTAATGCCATCACCGCAAGAGAATGTGAATTCATTACCAAGCCGCAATGCCAGACAAAAGAGTAACCATATTAGTATCCACGCATACATACATTTGAGTCACTCAGTTAACCTCTTCAGCAACTTGCCAGCTAGTAGCAATGCTCTACAGCCCAGAACTGATTAAAAGCAGGAAAGGGTACGCATACTGAAGAGTCGCCAGCGCTCGCAACCAAAGCCCAACAAAACATCCAGTTTCTCCGGCCTACAAACAGAACAGAAACATGAAATCTAAGCAAAAATGAGGAATAACTCTAGAGAAGCAAATTAAAAGCCTACATGCCTTCATGGCGAGAGGAGCTACATTAGTTTGCGACCATCACCCACAGAAAGCAATAAGTGAGAGGGTTACTTGAACATAAACAACTGCATGTTAGCAACAAAGTCTTTCTCTTGGGAAGAGCATAAATGTGAGTAGTGGGACTTGAAGGCATTTATGGCATATCATTTAACTGTTTATTTAGGTTTACGGGTCATTGCCCCACATCTATTAACCTGTGAAAAAACTAAGAGTACATTTCTCATGCTGAAGTACAGCAGTGTGCATGTTTCAGCAAAGTTACTGAGCTATAGTAACCACTGTTATAGCAGAACCAAGAAAGGATAGAAGAAATAAAATAGTAATCTTCATCTGATTTACGTTGGGTGTATTCCGTGCATGTACAATGTGCCACTGTCTGTTCAAACCGTATTACCGTTCTCCCCGTTGCCACCCCCCACCCACCCATCCCTCTCAACCCTTCCAATGAGAACTTACTTGTTATTGGTTGCCTTCTCATCTTGACTCGATTTTTTCTTGTCCACCGTCGTCTGCAGTTTAGCGATGTAACGATCCCATCGAGCCTTCTGGCGCATCTCTCGTTGCTGATCCTCCAGTGTTTTTACAACTGTAGCAAATTTGAAAGGAGCATTAATTAGCATACTGTCACATTAGCACATTCGTCACATTACCTTTGCAAGGACAGAAGCCTTTACAGGAGACCTGAACTGACACCCTTTGTCTGCAGTTGTGGTATTGCAGTCTGCATTCTGAGGAATAGGTCTGGTTGTCCATGCCGCAGACATACTCTGGCTTTAGCACGTAACACGGCGGACACCGTGATTCGTCGCTTTCATCGTCAAGGTATTGGTCTTCATCATCGTCTTCTTCAGAACTCCATGGCATTGATGTGGTAGTAGTTGTTGTTGTCGAAGGGCTCTTCTCATAACTGTTCCAGGCGTTTGGCTGACTCTTCCTGCAGTTGACAAACGCAATGATTTCCCCAATTTACTTAACGTTTGCTACTTCTATCTTTCATGAAACCCTTCTTATGTCATCAAAAGCCTTACACACATTGCAAAACCCAAAGATACAAGGGCCTTAGTACAAATGATACACTACTTTCTTTAATATTTCATTTTTTAGAGCAGCCCAATCTACCGAGAGCCACATATCTTCAGCATGCGAAATCTGATCAGCATTCCACATTTTGCTTAAGGCACTCACACTATTTGAATATTTTGCCAAACTTGTACCCTTCACCCAATGCAGCATCAGTGAATCGAAGCACAAAAACACTTACTTCATTTTCTTCACCTTTTTGGCGCTGACACATATGGCTGTCTCTCCGTTCTGAATAAGACATTCCTGGTGAGGTTTGCATTGAACAGTGCGGCAGAGGTCCCCTGCAACATGAAACCAAGTAAGCTTGATAAGTACATGGCTGTTCTGGAGGGCGTTTGGTTACAAACTGCCGCCTATTAATAAAATATTCCTTCTACGTTTCGCTGCCCATCGTTCCTAGGCTTGGCTTTAAAAGTACCTGGAAGGTTATGAATCTGCCATCTTCCGGGCATCCGTGTCGGTCATTGCGTCATGAACCGACTTTCACGAGGCCCCGATCGATTGTACTATTTATACTAACCATCAGAAACGGACCACGCATTGTATGTAGCCTTGAGATCCTTGCTTGCTTCCTTCTGAGGCTTCTGGATAGGCGAAAGAAAAAAAGAATGCACTGCAGTCACTATAAGATGCACCAGTCATCCAACTGTCAAAGAGGTCACGGTCCAAATTGCCCAATTGCTCCCGAGTATTTCGCATTCTGCGCAGCAAGCACAATCCACTATGAAATACGAAATTACGTCGAAGCAAAGTGTTGTAAACACTAAGGGATTTCAGCAATGGTTGATAGCAACAGAGGGAAGCGCAAGATCAGTGGGAATGCTTACCTCGTCTCGGGCGTGTTCCTCGAACTCAAAGTCCCATTCCTCAGACTCCTTCGATTTATCTTTCACTGTCGCACAATGCGCAATAGAACAAATGCAACATAACACAGTCACTGTAAACCACAATGGCTTCGCAGCAGAGTGCATCATCGTTAAATCCTGATCGACGCTTCGCTACTCCAGCTGAGCTTAGGCTTAGATGTCTCGACTTGCAATGAGGAGAAGCCAGCTGCGAACCGGTTTCACACGGCCATGGATGTGTAGATGCAAACAAGTAGCTCTTCCTCGCGCTATTCAATAGCACCTACATAAAACTCTGCTTCCAATTGGGAGCAACAGCGAAATCGGCTACGGGATAACACGGATCCCAGTAACCAAAAACACTTTCTCCGCAGCTCCCGCAGCTTCAAGATGCGTGCGCCAGACGGCGAAACCGTCGGCGGAGCGACCGCTGGTCACTGGGTCCGAGCGACGAGCTGTTGAGTTATTATTAACCCATTAACTCGATGTCGGCAATGAGCAATGGTCGTCGAAACGCTATTGATAACTCTCAGCCTACCACTCATGCACAATAGTCTTAAGAAATCGATTGCGAACTAATGTGGGACCGTGAGGTGGTGCATGGGGGTTCGAATTCCACCACCGGCTGTACTGTCTGACGTTTTCGCCAGGGTTTCCGAAAACTTTCTGGACGAATGTCTACACAGTTCCCCCCCCCCCAAAGCCCCAAAGTCAGACGACGACGCATACTACCCCCCCTTCCCCCACTCCTTCTTGCTGTCCTCTCTCCACCTGTCCACTCCTGTACGCCGCTCATAGCCACAGTTGCTTCGTTGCGCTACCATGGAATAAAAAAAGAATTAATGTGGATTAATATAACAATACGCAATTAACAGGCTCGAAAAGCACCATACTAAACTCGTGAGTACAGTTGTGGTCGCTGTGACTGCGTACATAGATGTCACCCCTTTTCTCCGTCTCTCTCTCTCTCTCTCTCTCTATTATGGTTTAAGAGCTGTCAGTTGGCCATATGCTACGTAGTTATAGCGTTCCTAACCGCGTTCCTAATCTTCTGCTACAGCGCTCTGCCGATTTGTTTCGCACGTCTGACCGCATGTACAAATATTTTAAAAATTTCTGTAGTACGGATTCTGTAATTTCTGTGGTACTATATTTGAACGGCACTGCATTTATCACAGAAAAAAAGGAGAAAGACGTCTACGTCGTCTCCCCCCACACATCGGCACTACTTTGCCCCAGATTTGCGGTGTTTTCTGCAACGAACCGATGTAAAACGCGCTATTTCGAAAACGCATATCTTGTTTCTTCTATATGTAAACCTTGTTCTTATTTTATAAGTGAAGCAGAACAGCTGCATCCCCTCAAAATCTTCATTACACGCACGTATATTTTTGGTAGGTTAGTATTTCACCAATAAGTTATACAGGGCGTTTATTTTGATTCCGTCATATTTTTATCGTTTACAGATTTTTTTAAATAAAAAAACTGAGGGCAGTATAGCAGTCGGTTTTGCAGTTGAGTTATACGACCACGCGGACATCCTCTCGAAAAAAAGTATAGCAAGATAGCAGAATGAGACTGTGCTCGTTGAAAGTCATTCCTCGTTTAAAAAATCCCGAAATACGCACGTGCGTTAAAATGTCCAACCCCGAATTTTGATATGCAAATGAGCTGAAACCGAAACCGCGGCGACCGGGAACACAGCGCTCATTCCACGTCAGAGGGCCACGTGATTTGGAGCGATGGAGATGATTGGAGCGGGCGCCGACCTGCTTTCCGGTCCTGGTAAGCCGTCGTCTGCGAAAGTGATGTGCTCCTGAGGCGCTTTTTTTCGGTTTCGGCTCATTTGCATACCGAAATTCAGCGATGAATATTTAATGGCACGCGCTCTTTTCTGGATTTCTAAAAGATAGAATGGTTTTCAACGAGGATTGTCTCCCGTTCAGCTATCTCACTTTTGCCTGAAATTTCATAATTAATGAATTTTAGGTAATAGGTCGCCTTGGTAGTTACGTACTGTCTTCCAAAGGATGCCCGCCTGGCCGTAGAACTCAACTGCAAAAACGACGTATATGCTGCTCTCATAGCTTTTTTTAGAAAACTTCTGTAAAGGCAAAAAAACAACAACAAAATGAAAAGACGCCCACACACTACACGCACGCGCTCCATTGTTTATCGTGTCGGTTCATTAGAGTTGTCGTTGAGGCCCTAGATATACTTAGTAACTTATTATTACAACGAAGAATAACGAAGAATACTAATAGATAAGAATAGGATAGAATAAGAATACTAAAGAATAACGATACAACGAAGAATAATAATGTAAATTATAATGAATATGCTTTACTGCAATATGACCGACGCTGTTGATCACGTGAATTGAAACTGACCATGACAAGAGTTAACACCAACGCCACCTAGATTCAGAAGGCCTGCTTATTGCCTCCTCTCCCTCCTTCGTTACGTCGACATATAAAGTTAGAATTCGACCGTTACCGCGATTCACCGTTCTGTGAAACTCGCAAATGATTGCAGCTAACTTCGAAATTTGAACATGTAGACGAAAAGTACAACACGCTTTCCACGATCTTCACGGTTATGCCCGCTGAATGCACGTTCGTGATTGGCTACGGTCGTTGGCTACAAGGGCTGTACAAGGGCTCTTAGTTGTTATGTCACGTCGACGAGTAAGCATAGCTTTCTGTATCTAGGTGGTGTTGGGGTAACACCATTATTTGCGCGACATAACGTAACAATTATATGACGTTGCTTTTGGCAGCCGTAGCTTTGGAAATGGGCCGCCATTAGCCGTATGGGCAGCCACAGAAAGTCTGTGGTTCAAAATCGTCTACTGCGATTGGCTGACATCTAGGCTGGCTGCTGCGATTGGTGGACTTTATATGTCTGCGTGCGAAGGAGTGAGAGGAGGCATTAAGCAGGCCTTCAGTATCTACACTCTTAGAAAGGAGGGGGGGGGGGGGGGTGTCGAGGTAGCTTGCCGTTGTTGGCCGCACTCAAGTGGGCATCGTCACGACTATAGCCAAAAAAAAGGAAAAGAAGGCTCTTAGAAAGGAACTTCACCGCATGGCACGCTCCTAGCCAACCACCATCTCGAATGATATTGTTATCTACCCTGATTTGTTGAAAACGGGAGGCGTACGCCTTTTTTGTGACAATGATGAACAGCGTAAGTGTCACAAAAAAGGCGTACGCCTCCCGTTTTCAACAAATCAGGGCAGATAACGATATCATTCGAGATTATGGTTGGCTAGGAGCGTGCTATGCAGTGAAGTTCATTTCTAAGAGTGTAGGTGGCGTTGGACAAGGGCCCAGAGTAGGGTTACTTGCCTTCTAGGGCACTGTAGTAGAGTGCCTGAATACTAGCTCCCTCTGTGTAGGGTGTAGTCACCCTTTGTAGAAACGAATGCCGCAAAGCCGCCATGTTGACGCCCACGCTTACCATGCATGAATGCTGTGTGCCTATTTCACCCACTTTTTCAAACCTCCTCTGCTACGTATTTACTCCACTCCAAAATGTAGTGTGTAGCTAAGTGTACACTTTTGTGAGCGCATCGCGAGCTGGGCGTGGGCGTCAAGATGGCGGAAATTCGTAGCAGACGACGCTTATCCTATGCAGAGTTCAGAGACGCTTTCGAGGCATTGATGGTCGTGCCACCTGTCGTTCGACGCAGTCCTTTCGCGGAGAAACGAAAGCAGACAACACCTTTTCCAACAGTATTTCCAGGAGCTTCTCATTAAAGTTCTTCTTTATTAAATAAAAAAAGACATTATTCTTTATTAGCAACAATATATTTCCACGTCATGTACAATAACCGTGGCAAGAAACAGTATCAATAAGGACATGCACATAAACACACTATCGCAGTCGTTCATGTCATAAAACTTCAATGGGTTCTCCCATGTGTGAGGATAATTATTTTAGCAGAAAACCATAACATCATATTATTGCTGATACACGAACACGCTTTAAAATAATTTAGAAAGCAAAGGTGCCCTTCTGGGGCCCTTGGGGTGTAAATAAATAAACAAGAAAGCCAAGGTGTCAGGGGAGTACAGGAGTGAAGGAAACGTAAAAGATTAAAGCTTCAATAATTTTGCGATTTAGTGCATTCAAAATCCGAGCAGTGTCGCTCTGCCTAACACGTTAAGTGACCTTACATATTGCGGTACACATACTTCAACTGGTTATGACGAGAGTTTGAAATCACATTTAGAACTCCAGGTTACAGACGTACATACATTTTTATTGCATGATTGACGTTTTCTTGCCCTCTGTTTGATTGGTTATCTGATAAATTGGAACACATTCGTTTTGCTCAAATCAATGTTGTTAAGGGTCACAAAATCAGAAATGTGTAGGGATGTTGAGGAAGAGTTTAACCATTGCTCGAGAAACAATTCACCTAAAATGCGATAACAGTAAATATTGCTTTCTCGTGAAGTGCAACCACAACTCTTAAATCCATTAACTTTCTTGAACCCATCATTTTCGCCGTTTCTCGTATAATGTTCTGCGGTTGCCCAAGGCGCATGGTAGGAGGACGGTTCGATGATCGTCAAGCCACTGGTTGCATTTGTGGCTTGTCCAGATTCGCATAGCACTTCATGGATGTGTACATCGTCGTGATTTTACGCTGTGTATCACCATGGGCCTGTCATCTAGTCAGTCCTTAGCGGTCGGAGTCTACACTCTTAAAAATGAACTTCACCACATAGCACGCTCCTACCCAACAATCATCCCGAGTGACACCGTTCTTTCCCCTGATTTGTTGAAAACAGGGTGCGTACGCCATTAAATTTTCATCAAATCAAGAGAGAGAACGTTGCCATTCGGGATGATTTTTGACTAGGAGCGTTCTATGCGGTGAAGCTCTGTTTTTAGAGTGTACTATAGAAACAGGACTTCACCGCATAGCACGCTGCGCGCAAAAAAAAAAAAAACATTGTCACGAATGACAGGGTTCGCGCTTCTGATTCGAAGAGAGGGGGGGCGTGCAGTGATCATATATCCAAATTGACACAAAAAGGCGTACGCGCTCCTCTCTCTCAGAATCAGAAGTGACAACCCTACGCCCTTAAAAATGAACTTCACCACATAGCACGCTCCTACACTCTTAAACATGAACTTCACCGCACAGCACGCTCCTAGTCAACCATCATCTCAAATGATATCGTCATCTGCCCTGATTTGTTGAAAACGGGAGGCGTACGCTTTTTCTGTGACAATTATGAACAGCATAAGTGTCACAAAAAAGGCGTACGCCTCCCGTTTTCAACAAACCAGGGCAGATAACGATATCATTCGAGGTGAGTGTTGGCTAGGAGCGTGCTTTACGGTGAAGTTCATTTTTAAGAGTGTAGCCAACAATCATCCCGAGTGACACCGTTCTTTCCCCTGATTTGGTTGAAAACCGGGGGGGGGGGGGCGCAAAAGTGGCGTACGCCCCCTCCCCCATTTTCATGAAATCGAGGGAGAGAACGTTGTCATTCGGAATAGCTGGCTAGGAGCGTGCTGTGCGGTGAAGCTCTGTCCTCTGAGTGTATCATTCGTGGCAATGGCTGGCCTGGACCATGCTACGCAGTGAAGTTCTGTTTTTAGAGTATAATATGTGCACAATGTTACTCTTCTGGAATGTCATATGGCCCATTCAAGAGTAGGCCTTTTTGTGACATTTAACATAACTACATAAGTGTTGCAAAAAGGCGTACGCCTCAGGAGTTTGTTATGCGATTGAGGCTCTTCTTCTTCTTTTTTTTTTTTCCTTCACAGTTGTGTCTTTCATTTGAGATTAATCGAGGTATAGCGGCCCTGTAGATATGTCAGATTATCGATGTGGCTGCCCTTAGAATATCATCCCCTTGTAACACTGACGTACACGTCCGATAAAGTGCTTATAATCTCGATACAATATTGTTAGAGGCTTGGATATTGCATCCAGGGTTAACATGGGAAATACAAGAACTTCCAATGGACCTTTTTCACACTCGCGTCGCAACCTAGCGGCTGTCCAGCGAAACACAATCGGTGCGCGCCAAAGCACAGCCGGCGCCGTATTGGCGCCATCTATTGAATACGTAGGGTACCTTCTTCGGCGCCGTCAGGGTCACAGGGCATGCGCAGAAGCGTTGTGAAAATGGTCCATTGCGAAAGCCTACGAAAGTGCCTATATATATATTACAAACTTGCACATACACACATACACACACACACGCGCGCGAGGACGAGATTCGTGAAATGTATAGGGGAGGGGAATACTTCACAACCGTTGATTGTCATCTGCAATACAGTGTTCCTTTTGCACTGGTTCGAGAAGTAGTCTAAGTTTACACAGACTGAAGCTCGTATACTAACATGCACGGCACACCACGACTACGTTCTATTTACATGCAACTGTTTCGACGTCTAAATCTACATGTCGTTCGTACGCGCTCTTAAATCTTCGCGGGTTAATTTGAAGGACCACTTCGGACTAAAAGAATGCTGCCTGTTTTGATCTCGTCACTGAATCCCTTTCCCGTAACTGCAGCTTTCCTCGTCTCACATTCTCAGAACAGAACTTCATCGCATAGCACGTTGTCCGCCGACCGTTGCCACGAATGACAGGGTTGCCGCTTCTGATTTGAAGAGCGCGGTGGGGCGTACGCCTTTTTACAGCAATTTGGATACACGATAGTTGCTACAAAAAGGCGTACTCCCCTCTCTGTCTAGCATTCGTGGCAGTTGTTGGCGCACAACGTGCTGTGCGGTGAAGTTCCGTTCTGAGAGTGCATGAAGATGGAATTCGTTCTTTTTCTTCTTTTGTCGCATGAGCTTTTTTTCTCACATAAACGACATATTTTATAAATTTTGTTATAACCGATATATTGACAGGAAATTCTGTTAACCCGCTGCTGCCCTGAACCTAGTGTTATACGTACTCTTTGACTCAATACAGATGTTGGAACCAATTGGGCAGAAGATAAATGTGTGATGAATTCAGTGTCCCACTTTTACTTTTTTTTTTCAACATCCACATCGAGACAAATGACGTCATATATGTTTCTTTTGCGTCCTCTTTCTCCTTCGGTGTTTAAAATTTCGTGCCTTCTTTTTCGTGATTGCGGGAGAACGAGTTTAAGGCTAATATCAGACACACATCCGTAACATTGCCCGTGCTCACTACACACTATACATATTTTGCGCACTGATGCGACGACGACATGCCCACACACACACACACACACACTCACGCACGCAAGACATGCAGATACCATGGAGGAAGACCTGTCGGCTATTTAGCCAAATGGTAGAAAATGCGTATCTGGAATTTGCGCGAAGAGGCGTTATACACGAACACACGAAACTCTCTACTTCACTATATATGCTATGTACATTGACGTACTCTGTGTGAAACTGTATCTCTGCGCTGGGGTAATGAGACCGTGCCATGCGTGTGCATCATAATTATGGTTGCAAACGTGCAAAGTGTGCAGCTATGTACATTGTGCAGATATTCGCAAGTGATAATTTGAGCGAAACGTTTTTATAACGCAACGCTGCGCATAGCGCCAGAGCGCGCGGGAAAGGCAGCGTCTCCACGTATAACATGCGTTGCGCTGTGTAATAATAGTTTATAGAAGGTTAGGTTGGGGGCTCTTTATGATTATCGGGAAAGTATAGTCAGGCAACTACTGCGCCTCGAGCAACCACAGACGTAGCAAAAGCACGTGTACCGTGCTTTGGATTCCCGCAGTGCAACTCTCTGTGTAATCCTCTCAACAAAGAAAGAAAGGGAAAATAATGTAAGTGAGTGTGTGATTAACGCGTAAGGTATGTACACTCCTAAAACGGAACTTCACCGCATGACGTACACAATTCCTGTAGCAAACCGCTGCCCCGAATGACCCCGTTATCTCGCTGATTTGTTGAAAACGGCGAGCATACGCCCTTTTGTGACACCTGCACACTTATAAATGGACTTCACAGCATTCCTGGCCAACCATTATCTCGAATGAGATCGTTGTCTGCAATGATTTGTTGGAAACGGGAGGCGTACGCCTTTTTTTGTGACAATTATGAACAGCATAAGTGTCACAAAAGGCGTACGCCTTCCGTTTACAACAAATCAGGGCAGATAACGATATCATTCGAGATGATGGTTGGCTAGGAGCGTGCTATGCGGTGAAGCTAATTTCTAAGAGTGCGTATATAGTTATGTTAACTGTCACAAAAAGGCGCACGCCCCGCGCTTTTCACGAATCAGGAGTGATAACCATATCATTCTGTGCACTGCTTGGCCTTCTCCAGCGTGCTATGTGGTGAAGCCCTGTTTTTAAGAGTTAATGGTTATTGTGGAGGCTATTTAGCGCTCTTTTTTTTTAACCTGTATGCCGTGTTAAGGACTTATCTGATAAATCACAACGTGTATTGCACATGACCCGGCCCACTGTTAAAGCGATATTGTCACTTCATTGAAATTGTGCTAAAAATTAAAATCGCCCTTATAACAGCGATCTTGTTGTGTTTGCGGTAAGTATCATAACAGAGGTGCCAACCTTGAACAACGTGCAGCCGCATTGGCGCGACAGTCACAACGTAGCTATCACTATGGCTGATGGCCAAAGGCAGCAACAAGTAATATCAGCAACAACGAGTCCTAAAGCTGAGCCCACAGGGAGTGCTGGACACCACATCGACACGAATTATAGTTGATTGCAAATACAGCACACGCACGTACGCACACGTGTAGTCTAATACGCGTAAAACATACACCAATGACGTTCACACGGGTGTTCCTCACACTTTCTATATCCGGTCTACGTAACAGCAACAAAATGACAACAAAGCGCGACTACACACGGACACTTCCTATACTGCACATTGCTATATACGGCTCCCGTGTACATATATATGTACCACTGCACAACATAGTTCCATTGAAAGTTTCAAACAAAAATAATTACGCTTCGTAGAAATGGGTTGATTGTCTGAATGCAATTGTAGCACAGGTCAAAAGGGGAGAGAAAATTCTGGCGAAAACTCACGTATACACTCACGAATATCCACCGATCGAAATTACCCGCAGCCCTATCCCGCGGCACGTGCAGCATGTAACCGCACCGATGTATAGGCAGACTCACCTTATACGTGTAAATCTAACCCCCTCACCCCCCCAAGAAAGGCGCAACTCATACAAAGTGCACACGCTTATATGTACAGAGAGCACTTCGCGGAACATTGGTATAGTTCATACTGTAGGAACGGGTTGCCCAAGAACCAACTGCAAGCACTGGCTCTATTACCCTTGGAAATAGCACAACGAGTGACTGGTATACGCTTTAAATTACGCGTTAACTTCGATCTGCGCACATTGCTATAGCACACACGCTTCACGTGGAACACACACGCACAAACACACGCACACCAAAAATACCACCACATATCTGTAAAAACAAAACGTAAAGAGAAATTAAAGTTCTTCGTGGACATATAAATATATAATAACCTTTGTAAATACAAACATATGCAGTAAAACCCGCTTGTAAACAACTGTGTCTCACGCAACGATATATAACGATATATTCCTGGGAATGTCACCTACCCTGAGAAGTGCACCTCTGCACCTTGCACCTCTGAACACTTTTTCCTGAGTGCTTACAAATAAACGTCACAGTATAACCTACGGTGTATAGTGAAATGTGGGTGGGATGGAATTAAAGTCGCGCACTGCTCGTTTAATATAAGTAAGTTTTACTTAGAAAACGCACTCATGTCTTGCTGTATAGAAACTTTAAGATCAGACTTTGCGCATGCCAGGTTATCGTCTAGCGATTCTACGTTGTGCTGAGCTGAGATGAAACGTCGTTTTAGAGCAATTTTCTCCTATGATTTATTTAAAACTGTGTGCGCTTGAGTACAGCTCTTTTATCGCTTGCTGGTAAGGGCTCGGGTCGTTAGAGTCTGCACCAATACGTATCTAGACAACTGGTTGCATACCATAACTCTGGTAGTGATCAGACCAGTTGAACCTAACCTTTGCTGACGTGGAATTTTTTGGCTAACATTTCCAACTTTCGGAGGTGGCTCTATACGGCGGTAACCAAACAATCTGGTGCAACGACACCCTGGCAAGACCGCGTCTGACGCCATTCTCTTGCTTCCTACTTGATATGATGATCTTGTCAACAATTCACTCTAATCAAAACTAGAGCATGTCAATTTGATATGTACTGATTACATTGGTACTAGCCCAGTTTTTGACTTGCAATGATTACCTGGACGTCATTTCGATGATAACCAAGTAAATTGTAACACGAATGAATGGAGATATGGTTGTAAGGGTTGCGTACTCGACTTTCCCCCCAGCAACGCAGCAATATCTGCAACCCTAATCTTAAAATCTAAAACCGTACTCTTAAAATGTGAAGAGCTAACGAGAGGGGGATACGAAGCTAAGCCAATTTATGGTGACTGATGAAGCAGACGAATATGTTAGTAAAAAACGAAAAAGATAAGATAAGATGAACAAAACTACTTTACACGACGTCACGAAATTGCGAGGATACGGATAGAGATGGACCAACGTTATTGCACGCCTTCGTCCACACACCGGTATCCAATAAAAATCACTTTCTAAAGTGATCGAACAGTGTGATATCCAGCTCTTCAAAGACTAACTTTGACACTAACATTTGCGATATAATTACTATGCAACTTTGTATAACTTTGTATACGCTGCAATGTCTGGGCACACATAACAATAGCAAGATGTGGACCTATAGATGCTGTCTTAAAAAAAAAAAAAAGAAAAAGAAGAAAAACCTATACTTCTTGATACTTTTTCTTTAGTCTGCACAGCCTGATTTCCGCGGTTATACGCAACGCCAAAATCAAAACAATCATCAGTCTATCATTTTGCTTCCTGTGGCACTCGCGG